>NC_134354.1:586696679-587371679 GCF_048569485.1 Anomaloglossus baeobatrachus | reverse complement strand
GGCCACGTATATATATCAGAGCTTTGTGGTGATGGGAGCTTGGATTGCTACTCTGCAGGTGAGCCTGAAATGATAGTGACCTCTTCAGAGCTGCTAGGTGTAGAGGGAATCTGCCCAGCTCGGCTCGACAGGCGCTGTTGGAGGTGCTTCGATGGACCTGGAGAAGGTGCTTACAGAATTCCAGGTGGAATATTTCTGTTGGGCTGGAATCCCACCTTGACCAATCTGGGTAAGTGTGAGGGCCCCAGACTTCGCTGCCATACAGGAGGATTGGGACGATGATGGAATCGAAGATTTTTAGCCAGACCCTCACTGGTGGCTTCAGATGATACAATTTCCTTCGGATGGCATAAAAGGTTTTGCAGGCCTTGTTTTTCAGGGTCTCTATGGCTTGTTTGAAGCTCCCTGACTGGTGAATTTCCAGGTGAATTTCTGGTGAATTTCTATCTATCCATCCATCTATCCCTCTATCTATATCCATTATCTATCTATCCATCCCTCTATCTATCTATCTATCCATCCATCTATCTATCTATCTATCATCTTTGTAGATGAATAATCTACAACCAAATCTTCCAATGTTTTCATTACAGGCAGTGGCTCAATGGGTAGAGCTGCTGCCTATGGACAATGAGTTCAAGTCCTGGCCATCCCGGTAAAGAATTTAATTTATTTATAATTATAAATTATAATTATTATTTATTTATAAATTATAATTTAATTTAATTATGCACTGAGGGGAGGAGCCGGACATCAGCTGTGAGCCGCGGGACACACCTCTAAAATCGGGGCAGTTCACAGAATAAGGCTGCAGACGTCGCCGAGTGTGGATTAGGCCGGACCTGGATATTTGGGGGTTAATAAAGTGGTGAAAGAGGGGCTTTTTGGTGTTTTATTCCAAATAAAGGATTTTTCGGTGTTGTGTTTATTTACTTTACTTACAGATTAGTGATGGCGTGTCATAGACGCTGCCATTACTAATCTTGGACTTAGCTGCAGCGATGCGTCACCATTAACTCCTTTTTACCCTGATGGCCACTGCATCACGGCAATCAGGAAGGGCCGGTGACACGCCGGGACTGTCACATCTAATGGATGAGTTATTCTCGGGGCCGCAGCGGGCTGATATTCTTGGCTGCGAGAGGGGGGACCGTAACCATGGCCCTCACCCTCCCCAGCCTGAGAATACCGGCCCGCTGCTGTGTGCTTACTTCGGCTGTGTATCATTTGGGGGACCGCACGTCATTGTTTTACATTATTTATTTAGTTATTTTACTACATGATATAGACCCGCCCACCGGCAGCTGTGATTGGTTGCAGTAAGACAGCTGTCACTCAGCATGGGGGCGTGTCTGACTGCAACCACAATCATAGGCGCCGGTGGGTGGGGGAAGCAGGGAATATGAGATGGATTAACCCCTTCACGACCGGCCGATTTTTCGTTTTCCGGGGTTTTTTTTCACCATTCTTTTTCTGAGAGACGTAACTTTTTTATTTTTCAGTCAATATGGTAATGTGAGGGCTCATTTTTTTGCGGAACGAGGTGTACTTTTAAATGAAACCATCAGTTTTACCATATAGTGTACTAGAAAACGGCAAACAAATTCCAAATGCTGAAAAATTGCAAAAAAAGTGCGATAGCACTATGGTTTTTGAGATATTTTATTCACTGTGTTCACTATATGGTAAAACTGATGTGTGGGTGTGATGCCTCAGGTCAGTGCGAGTTCGTAGACACCAAACATGTATAGGTTTACTTTTATATAAGGGGTTAAAGAAAAATCGGAAGTTTGCCCGAAAAAAGTGGCGCACGTTTTACGCCATATTCCGTGACCCGTAGCGTTCTCATTTTTCGGGATCTATGGCTCAATGATGGCTTATTTTTTGCGTCCCGAGCTGACGTTTTTAACGATACCATTTTTGCTCAGATGCTATGTTTTGATCGCCTCTTATTGCATTTTGCGCAAAAGTTGTGGCGACAAAAAAACATCGTTTTGGCGTTTGGAATTTTTTTGCCACTACACCGTATACTGATCAGATTAATTGATTTTATATTTTGATAGATCGGGCGTTTCTGAACGCGGCGATACCAAATGTGTGTATATTTTTTATTTTTTTTAACCCTTTATTTTTCAATAGGGCGAATGGGGGGTGATTTGAACTTTTATTTTTTTTTGGGTTTTTTTAATTTTTTAAAACTTTTTTTAACTTTTTTTTTTATTTTACTAGTCCCCCTAGGGGGCTATTGCGATCAGCATTCCGATCGCTCTGCAGTATCTGCTGATCACAGCTACAAGGCTGTAAACAGCAGATACGCTCTCTTTCTCTTTTGCTGTGCCGCTGGCACAGCGAAAGTTAAACCAAGTCAGGTGTAGTACAGGAGTCATCACATGACCCTGTGCTACCATGACAACTATCGGGAGTCACGTGGTCGCGTCACTTGACTTCCGATATTGGGCGGTAAGTAAAACATTACCGCAATCGCGCTTATAATGCCGCTGTCACATATTGACAGCGCCATATAAGGGGTTGATCGGCACGAGCAGATAACGATTCTGCTCGTGCCTAGCAGGCACACATCTCAGCTGTGAAAATCAGCTGAGATGTGCGCCGATTGCGGCATGCTGCCGCCGGAGGACCGCGGGCAGTAACATTATGACATTTAGGACGTAATTTTACTGCCCGCGGTCGTTAAGGGGTTAATGTGCGGCCGGCATTTTCAAAAGCTGGAGAACCCACCACAGTGTGAATGCCATGCAGCGCCACGCTTGTGATCGGTGAGTAAGAAAGAGAGAGGGAGAGACCGACTGAACATAATGGCGGCAGCCTTATATAGCCCCTATGACACTGTGCGGCCAAGCCAATCACAGTAACACCACAACAAAGATGGCTGCGGCGTTACTGTGAGGGCAAGCAATGTCAGATGTGTTCATTAGCTGGAAAAAGGCGCCAGGAAGTCCAGAAATGAAAATGAAAGTACCGGAGCGAATACCATATTAGCCGTCGGATAGCGAATACCTTGAATACCCCATTATCCGTCGGATACCGAATAGTGGTGAATACATTCGCTCATCTCTATTAACCCCTTAACGACCGCCGATACGCCTTTTAACGGCGACAAATTAGGGTACTTCTTCCGATCCGCCGCTTTTTAACGGCGGTCGGAAAAAAGGGTCTAGCGCCCCCCAGAGTCAGAAAATTTCCGGGGTCTCAGCTGCCAGGGGTAGCTGAGGCCCTGGAGATCATGATTCTGGCCGGTTTTTCCGGTCCCCGCTCACCTGATGACCGGTATACACCGTATACCGATGATCAGGTTACAGTAAATGACCGCGCCGGTAAAAAATCATTTATCTCCCATCTGGCATAAACAAACATGTCAGATGGGAGATAAATCTCATCCCCCGGTCCTTTCGGGTCCCCTCGGTATCCCCAAAGTGCCCCCTCCAACCCCCAACCCCCTCCCAAAAATCCAAGATGGCCGCGCGCACCGGCGAGCACAGCAGCGCGCCGGCCGCATTTACACTTTTCTTATGGTTTCTGTCGTATGTGCCATAACACATGCGACGGAAACCTGCTCCCTAGGCCCTGCCGGTTCCCCCCGGTGTTCCCCGGTGTCATACATACCTGTTGGAGCGCTGATCCCCCGCGGCCCCCTCCTCCTTCACATCAGACGCCGGTGAGTGCGGTCACATGTGCCGAGCACCTGACAGCTTCCTGTGTTGTGAGACGCTGGCTGCTGCTGCTGCTGCTCGGCACACTGCAGCTGTGACCCAGGGAGGGTGAGTGCAGATTCTTTGCACCCACTCTCCTCAAATGGAGGGTCTGCAATACTAGAAAATGGGGGATACGTTCCCTGAACGTGTCCCCCATATTCTAGAAGGTCCAGAGTCGACGTGGGACGTCCAAATGGATTACAGCGGATTTTTTTTTCTTTTCCTTTCAATAAATTGGTCAATCAGGGAATGTTTTGGGGAGTGTTTTTTCAAATAAATTTTTTTTTGTTGTCAATTTTTTTTTTTATTACTGTCAATTAGTTATGTCGGGTATCTAATAGACGCCATGACATAACTAATTGCTGGGCTTGATGCCAGGTGACATTACACACCTGGTATCAACCCCATTTATTACCCCATTTGCCAACGCACCAGGGCACGGGATGAGCTGGGGCGAAGCGCCAGAATTGGCGCATCTAATGGATGCGCCACTTCTGGGGCGGCTGTGGCCTGCTATTTTTAGGCTGGGAAGAGTCCAATAACCATGGCTCTTCCCACCCTGAGAATACCAGACCCCAGCTGTCAGCTTCACCTTGGCTGGTGATCTAATTTGGGGGGACCCTACGTTTGTTTTGTTTTTTTAATTATTTATTTATAAATAATTAAAAAAAAAAACAGCTTGGGGAGCCCTCCAAATTGATCACCAGCCAAGGTGAAGCTGTCAGCTGTGGTTTGCAGGCTACAACTGTCTGCTTTACCCTAGCTGGCTATCAAAAATAGGGGGGACCCCACGTCATTTATTTTAATTATTTTTTTTTCTTTTTGGGCTAAATACAAGGCTAGGCACCCTTTAGTGCCACATAAAAGGCACTAAAGGGCGCCAGCTTAGAATATGCAGGGGGGTGGGACGTTATATATGTTTGACATCTATCCATTCATCCATTGTAGCATTTTAGGCTATTTGTCCACAATCAGGGTTTGCAGCGTTTTGGGCGCAGAGTGTTTTCCTTGCGTCCATAATGCTGCGTTGTGCAGTAGAAGCACAGTTGAAGGATTTTTAGAAATCCCGTGCCCACTGTGCTTCTTTTCTCCGCAGCATAAACCGACCTGTGGCGCAGCTTCCCGAGCCTCAGCATGTCAATTTATGCTGCGGAGATGAGTGTGCTCTGCAGGTAGCATAGAGCTCCACAGCAGCCTGAACCCAAATCGTGGGCATGGGCAGCTGCGTTCTCCCGTGGACAACACTCACATCTCTGCAGGAAGGCTGACACTGTGTACTGGACGCCGTGTCGCTGGATCATGGCCACATAGCCTAAAAGAGAGAAATTTGTTGCTACAGCAACATTTTTGTGAAGTACCTGTGGATTCAAAATGCTTACTATACTCCTGAATAAAATCCTTGAGGGGTCCAGTTTCCAAAATGGAGTCACTTGTGGGGGGTTTCTAATGTATAGGTACCCAAGAGGCCCTGCTAATGTGACATGGTGCGCGCAATTTATTTCAACTTTTCCAAAATTCAAATGGTGCTCCTTCCATTCCAAGCCCTCCCATATATCCAAACAGAGGTTTTTGGCCACATATGGGGTATCCCTGCGCTCACAAGAAATTGGATAACAACCTGTGGGGTCCACGTTTTGTTGTTGCCTCTTGAAAAAGTGAGAAATGTGATGCTAAAGAAACATTTTTGTGAAAAAAATGAAAATTTTCAATATGGCAACCTAAGCTTATCAAATTCTGTGAAGTATTCGTGGATTCAAAATGCTCAATATACACCTAGATAAAAGCCTTGAGGTTTCGTGATTCCAGAATGGGGTCACTTGTGGGGGGCCTCCACTGTTTAGGCACTTTAGGGGCTTTCCAAATGCGACATAGCGTCCACTAATTATTCCAGCCAAATGTTCAGTCAAATTGCACTCCTTCCCTTCCAAGACCTGCCGTGTGCCCAAACAGTTGATTTCCACCACATATAAGATATCACCAAACTCAGGAGAAATTGCAGAATACATTTCATGGTGATTTTTTTCCTGTTAGCCTTGTGAAAAAAAAGCTACCTGGTTGAAGTAACAATTTTGTGGTAAAATTTTATTTTTTTATTTTCATGGCTCAACGTTATAAACTTCTGTGAAGCACCTGGGGGTTCAGGGTACTCACCAAACATCTAGATAAATTCCTTGAGAGGCCTAGTTTCCAATATGGGGTCACTTGTGGTGTTTTTTTGCTGTTTACGTACCTTAGGGGTCCTCCAAATGCAACATGGTGCCCGGAATCTTTTTCCGCCAAATTTCCTTTCCAAAATTCAAATCTTGCTCCTTTCGTTCCAAGCCCTCCCATTTGTCCAAACAAAGGTTTCAGACCACATGTGAGGTATCACCGTGCTCATAAAAAAGTGGGTAACAAACATTTGGGTCAAATTTTTGGAATTACCTCTTGAAAAAGTGAGAGAATTGATGTTAAAGCAACATTTTTGAGAAAAAAATTACAATTTTCAATATGACAAAGTAACGTTATCAAAATCTGTGAAGTACCTGTGGGTCCAAAATGCTCAGTATACCCCTCAATAGAAGCCTTAAGGGGTCTAGTTTCCAAAATGGGGTCACTTGAGGGGGGTTCCTGCTGTTTAGGTACCTTAGGGGATCTGTAAAAGCAACATGGTGCCCGCAATCTGTTTCAGCCAACTTTGCTTTCCAAAATTCAAATATTGCTCCTTTCATTCCGAGCTCTCCCATTTACCCAAACAAAGGTTTCTGACAACATGTGGGGTATCGGCGCGCTCATAAGAAAGTGGGTAACAAAGTGTGAGGTCCAATGTTTGGTGTTACCTCTTGAAAAAGTAAGAAAATTAGTGCTAAAGTAACATTTTTAGGTAAAATGTTAATTTTTATTTTTTTTCATTCCATATTACTTTAGTTCCTGTGAAGCACCTGAAGGGTTAATAAACTTCTTGAATGTGGTTTTGAGTACCTTAAGGGGTGCAGGTTTTAGAATGGTGTCACTTTTGGGTATTTTCTGTCACCTCGGCCTCTCAAAGTCACATCAAATGGGATGTGGTCCCTAAAAAAATGGTTTTGTAAATTTTGTTGAAAAAATGGGAAATTGCTGATGAACTTTGAACCCTTCTAACTTCCTAACCCCAAAAAATTTTGTTTCAAAAATTGCGCTGATCTAAAGTAGACAAGTGGGAAATGTTATTTATTAACTATTTTGTGTGACATAACTCTCCGGTTTATGGGCATAAAAATTAAAAGTTTGAAACTTGCAAAATGTTTAATTTTTTTGTCAAATTTCAGATTTTTCACAAATAAAATAAAAAAATATCATCCTAAATTTACCTCTAACATGAAGCCCAATATGTCACGAAAAAACAATCTCAGAATCACCGGGATCCATTGAAGCGTTCCAGAGTTATAACCTTATAAAGTGACACTGGTCAAAATTGCAAAAAATGGCCTGGGCATTAAGTACGAATCTGGCTTCGTCCTTAAGTGGTTAAATATATATATATATATATATATATATATATATATTTATTTTTTTTTTTATTAAAAAAAGCAGCATGTGGTTCCTCTTATTTTGATGTACAGGAAAAAAATAAGCGCAAGGCTGAGGGCTGCAGCCTGTAGCCGTAGCTTTACCTGTGCTGGAATCAATGCAACATTGGGACCCTACACCAGTTGTTTTGTTTATTTATTTTATCCCACAATATAGACCCACATACAGCACCTGTGATTTCAATCAATCACAGATGCTGTCTGGGGGTGGGGTCTTACTGCAGCCAATCGGAGACGCCGGTGAAAGGGGAAAGCCGTGAATATGTATGAGGATAATCAGTGGCCCTAGAAGTACAGCTGCAGGAGCAGTTACAGCCGTTGGGTAACTGAGTAAATATGTACTGCTTTAACCCTTTTGCTTCCTTTTTTTTACAATGGCCAGTCACAGCCATGCCACTACTTGACATGGCTGTGATGGGCTGGGAGAGGATGGTTTTTGTTATCCAGACATTTACTGATCTTTGGCATGATCAACGACTTTTGCTGTAAAATGATTGGATGTCCGACCCTGATACGGCCAAAAATCACACGAATTTAATATTTTCCGAACTTTGCCAATCAGGATTGCTCATCTCTAGTCCCTATGCACACTATTCTTGCTGCATATATGTTTATATCTATGGCTCTTATGATCAAATTGATATTGTTGATGTGCTGTTGTTAGTTTATTATGCCAATTTAATAGGATGTGGGGCACTAGAGGGAGACAATGATTTTGATTGGTGATCTACTGATTATGTATGCTATTTAAAACTGTGTATTTGACACTTATTGTATGCTTCAGAAAGACTTTTAAGGGGTCGAAATGTTGCTATGCTATAATTGCAGAATAAATAAATTCATCATTTTCACCTTATTGGGACGATGTGTACTCTTCATTTTGTACAATCTATAAAACTCTCACACTATTTTACCTCTACAGTGAACACTATAAAAAAAAAGCAGAAGAAACTTGGCAAAAAAACAATGCTTTTTCATCATAGCGTCAAAAGAAAAGTTGAAGAAAATGCAATCAAAAAGAAAAATGTAAATAAAAATAGTATAACTGTCATTTTCTCCCACAAAAAATAAGCCACCAAACAGGCCCGTTAAAGAGAAAAATAAAAAAAGCTATAGCTCTCACAATACAGCAATGCGAAAGCAATACATTTGTATACAGTTGTTTTTATTGTGTAAAATGGCAAAAAATAAAAAAATATATAAATGTGGCATCACTGTAATCATACTGACCTGAAAAATAAAGCTGTCTTATCACTTTTACCTCATGATGCATAAATCAACCTCAAGGAATAAAAAAGAAAAACAATTTCTTTATTGCTGAAGAATAAAAACATCCATGCTGCATCCCACAAATTGAATAGAAAGCGATCAAAAAATATGTGCCCAAAAATGGTACCAATAAAAACTTCAACGCATCCCTCAAAAAACAAGCCTTTATAAGACTCGGCAGAAATATAGCAAAATTAAAGCTCTCAAAATATGGCAATACTGTTGTAAACATAAAAAAATATATATAAATTTGGTATCGCTGCAATTGCACCAACCCAAAGAACAAACTTATCTAAGCACTTATACCCCACAGTGAATACCATAAAACATAAATAAAACTAATCCTAGACCTGGAGTCAAAATTATCAATACTCTTGAAGATGAATTTTCAGATGCGTGTAATTAGAATTTGGGGTCCACAAATTGTTTTAGGAAATTCTGCACTCCAAAAGTTAAACAGCACTTCTTCTTTCACAAGTGTTGCCATGTAACCAAATGGTACTGAACAGTCACATATGGGGTATTGTCATGTTCACGAGAAATTGTGTAATAATTATACTATTATTTTTACCTAATTCCCCTTGTGAAAATGTAAAATCTTGTGCTAAAACAACATTTTAGTGGTAAAAATGTAATTATTTTTTCTTCAGTGCCTCAATGGTATAACATTTTGTAAAACATGTGGTGTCAATATGCTCACCGCACTGCTAGATAATTTCATTAACAGGTGGAGTTTGTAAAATGAGGTCAATTATGGGGGGTTTTACACTTCCAAAGGGGGCTTTACACGGTAGCGATATCGCCAGCAATTGGTAGCGATAGCGAGCGTGTAAGTACCCGCCCCCGTCGCGCATGCGATTGTTTGTGATCGCTGCCGTAGTGAACATTATCGCTATGGCAGCGTCACATATACTTACCTGGTCGGCGGCGTCGCTGTGACTGCCGAACAATCCCTCCTTCAAGGGGGAGGGACGTTCGGCATCACAGCGACATCACCGCAACGTCACTAAGCGGCTGGCCAATCAAAGCGGAGGGGCGGAGATGAGCAGGACGTAACATCCCGCCCACCTCCTTCCTTCCGCATTGTGGCCGGTGGCAGGTAAGGAGACGTTCCTCGCTCCTGCAGTGTCACACATAGCGATGTGTTCTGCCGCATGAGCGATGAACCCCCTGGATAAACAAACCTTACCGATTTTTGAGTTTGGGAGGACCTCTCCATGGTGAACAATTTTCACCATTTTTGAGGTCGCTTAAGGTCGCTGGTCAGTGTCACACGCTGCGATATCGTTAATGACGCCGGATGTGCGTCACTAACAACTTGACCCCGACGACAAAACATTAACGATATCGTAGCGTGTAAAGCCCCCTTAAAACTTCTGTAACGGGACATGACACCTGCAAACCATACCAAGAAAAAAGGAGAAAAAGAAACTCTGCCAAGAGACTGTGCACACCAATGTAGAAAATGTATATTTAAAGCCTTTATTGTTTCCAAACAAACAATGTGCAAGACATTTAAAAACACTTAAAATTGTATATAACAAACAGCCCTCCGAAGAAATATACAATAAATAATTTAATGCATATGCTATAAATAAGTAAATAAAAAACACATGGTCCAATATAAATCCGTAGTTGGTGGTAACGTCAATTACGACGCTTTTGCGTTCGTTAATCGTATCATCAATGTCGCATGCGATGCCGGAAGTGCGTCATTTTCAATTTGACCCCACCGACATCGCACCTGCGATGTCGTAGTGTGCAAAGCCCGCCTAAGGGTTGTACAATAAAGAAAATAAACCCCAATAATCATAAAAAATACGGTGTAAGAACCCAAAAAAACCTCTAATCACTTGTGGAATTCAAGTCGTTAGATAACAGGATCAAGCACAATAGAATTGAATGCGATCACAAGATAGCTAGGTCAAATAAACACTGCCTGCCCACAGGAACAAAGAGAGAATAGAAGATATGTAAAGCAAGGGGGATGATGTGCCCATTAAAGCCACAATATCATACCAAAGGCCGCGATTTAGCGGCAACACGCATTGGGTTCTCTCTGTTTGCCCCTTTATACACTTGGTCCCTTGATTCACTTCCAGCCTTTGGTATGATATTGTGGCTTTTATGGGCACACCACCCCCCTTGCTTTACTCATTTAAGTCACATGCTATCCATTTCCTTGTGATTCTCCTTGAGATGGTTCTATTCCTCTATTGGAGTCCAACTGTGTTTAATTAAACTGATAGGACTTGATTTGGAAAGGCACACACCTGTCTAAATAAGACCTCACAGCTCACAGTGCATGTCAGGCCAAATGAGAATCTTGACTTCAAAGGAACTGCCCATGGAGCTCAGAGACAGAATTGTGGCAAGGCACAGATCTGGCCGAGGTCACAAAAGAATTTCTGGAGTACTCAAGGTTCCTAAGAGCACAGTTGCCTCCATAATCTTTAAATGGAAGAAGTTTGGGACCACCAGAACTCTTCCTAGACCTGACTGTCCAGCCAAACTGAGCAATCGTGGGAGAAGAGCCTTGTTGAGAGTGGTAAAGAAGAACCGCAAGATCACTGTGGCTGAGCTCCAGAGATGCAGTAGGGAGATGGGAGAAATTTCCACAAAGTCATCTATCACTGCAGCTCTCCACCAGTTGGGCCTTTATGGCAGATTGTCCAATTGAAGATTCTCCTCAGTGCAAGACATATGAAAGCCCTCATGGAGTTTGCAAAAAAAACACATGAAGGTCTCCCAGACTATGAGAAATAAGGTTCTCTGGTCTGATGAAACAAAGATAGAACTTTTTGGTGATAATTCTAAGTGGTATGTTTGGAGAAAACCAGCCTCTGCTGTTTCACCTGCCCAATTCAATCCCAACAGTGAAACATGGTGGTGGTAACATCATGCTATGGGGTTGTTTTTCAGCTGAAGGTTTAGGATGACTGGTTGCAATTGAAGGAAAGATGAATGCAGCCAAGTACAGAGATATCCTGGAAGAAAACCTCTTCCAGAGTGCTGTGAACCTCAGACTTGGCCGAAGATTCCCCTTCAAGAAGACAATGACCCTAAGCACACAGCTGAAATAATAAAGGAGTGGCTTCAGAACAACTCTGTGACCATTCTTGACTGGCCAAGCCAGAGCCCTGACCTAAACCCAATTGAGCATCTCTGGAAAGACCTGAAAATGGCTGTACACCAATGTTCACCATCCAACCTGACGGAAATGGAGAAGATCTACAAGGAAGAATGGCAGAGGATCCCCAAATCCAGGCGTGAAAAACTTGTTGCATCATTCCCAAGCAAACTAATGGCTGTACTGGCTCAAAAGGGTGATTCTACTCAATACTGAGCAAAGGGTCTGAATACTTGTGACCATGTGATATTTCAGTGTTTCTTGTTTAATACATTTGCAAAAATTTCTACATTTCTGTTTTTTTTCTGTCAAGATGGGGTTTAGAGTGTACACTAATGAGAAAAAAAATAAACTTTTTTGAATTTACCAAATGGCTGCAATGAAACAAAGCGTGAAAAATTTAAAGGGGTCTGAATACTTTCCGTACCCACTGTATTAAATAAAACAGAGTAACAACTAATTTCCATTTACTAAAAAAAGGAGTGAGCGGTCGCTTCACAAGAGCTTACAATGTAAGAGTTTTGTACACAAAAAGTTAAATTTAATTAAAGATGTTTTCCTATGAAAGACATTTAGCACCACTCTCCTTGCTTGAAGCCTTACTTCTGTGACCCTATTGTTAACTGGATTCCTGACTCCTCAGAACAGACAGTATTGAACTAGACACTATAGTCTCTCATGGCCTCTGCTTTTTCATTCATATCTGTGAGACTGACAGAGATAAACAAGTGCTGTTCTCTGCTATCTCCAAGTCTCATACACTGGTGCCTAATGGACTTGGTAGACATTGGTCTGGAGTATTTACCAATGCACATCACAAAACTCTAGATTGGTATAGAAGGGGTTAGAGAAGTTGTAGTAAATACTAGATGCACCATATTTTTCATTTTACAAGATGCCCCAGATTTTAAGACACATCCCAAATTTAGAGATGAAAAAGGTAAAAGAAAAAATATCGGGTCTGTCTTATACTTCAGTGGTGTCTTACCAGAGAGGTCGGCAATAACGGTGGAGTGGAGTCGCAGGAGGCAGAGGCAATGGTGGAGCAGGGTGGGGAGGCAGGCTCTGCGGTGGGGTCTGTGCGAGCAGCGGTGGGGTCTGTCATGGCAGCGGTGAGGGCTGTGATGGTAGTGATGGGGCTGTGCTGGAGCAGGGTGGTACAGCGAGTGTCACAGATGCTCTGTTGGTGGTATGACAAGCCGAGAGCTCCATCTGTGCACACAGCAACTCTGGGCGCCATTATTTGAAGCCAGAGCATCTTGGACACCCGAAGCACCTCCCTGCTCCACACAGCCCTCCACACAGACAGCCCTCTGCACAGGCAGAAAGCCACCCACACAGACATCCCTCCGCACAGACAGACAGTCGCCCGCACAGACAGACAGTTGCCAGCACAGACAGCCACCCGCACAGACAGAAAGCCACCGGCACAGACAGCCACCCGCACAGACAGACAGACAGCCACCGGCACAGACAGCCGACCACACAGAGACAGACAGCCTCCACTGTAGCTCGCATGGCAGCCAGCACAGCGCCCATTCTCCACCCCCCAGTAAGCTACATTCAGGTTTTAAGATTCACCCCTTATTTTCCTCCCAATTTATTGGGAGAAAAAGTGCGTCTGATAATCCGAAAAAAACAGTATATAAATAATGCGGGCGTCACACGATACAATCCATCGTGTGATCGCACGAGCGATCGTATCCACCCCCGTCGTTTGTGCGTCACGGGCCATTCTCCACCCCCCAGTAAGCTACATTCAGGTTTTAAGATTCACCCCTTATTTTCCTCCCAATTTATTGGGAGAAAAAGTGCGTCTGATAATCCGAAAAAAACAGTATATAAATAATGCGGGCGTCACACGATACAATCTATCGTGTGATCGCACGAGCGATCGTATCCACCCCCGTCGTTTGTGCGTCACGGGCAATTAGTTGCCCGTGGTGCACAAAGTCGTTAAACCCCCGTCACACGTACTTACCTGCTGAGCAACCTTGCTGTGGGTGGCGAACATCCACTTCCTGAAGGGGGTGGGACATTCGGCGTCACAGCGATGTCACACAGCCGCCGGCCAATAGAAGCGGAGGGGCGGAGAGGGGCGGAGAGGGGCGGAGGGGCGGAGATGAGCGGAATGTAAACATCCCGCCCACCTCCTTCCTTCCGCATAGCCAGCGGGAGCCGCGGGATGCAGGTAAGCTGTGTTCATCGTTCCCGGGGTGTCACACGGAGCGATGTGTGCTACCCCGGGTACGATGAACAACCAGCGCAAAGAAAAATAATCGACTTTTTAAAAATGAGTGACGTTACCGATTTGCGAACGTTCAGAGTTGCTCGGAGGTGTCACACAAAATGACGTCGCAAACGATGCCGGATGTGCATCACGAAAACCGTGACCCCAACGACATATTGCACGATAGATCGTCTCATGTGACGCCCGCATAACAATCATATAATTTTTTTTCATAGACTACATGAGTAGAGATGAGCGAACCGGTCCCGGTTCGGCTCGAGGCCGGTTCGCCGAACGGGGGTCCCGTTCGAGTTCGGTTCGTCGAACGTTCGACGAACCGAACTCGAACGTATAGGCTATAATGGGAGGCAATCACAAACACATAAAAATGCATTATAAATGTACACAAACAGTTAATAAACATTGCCATAACACTTACCGGTCCTCGCGATCCCTTCTGCACTCTGTCTCCTGCCGCTATTCCATCCGATGATCGCTGAATCCTCCCGGTGACCTGCACTGCCAGCAGAGAAGCAGGACCTATCGTGACGTCAAAATAGCCATGTGACCAGTCACGTGGCTATTATCTCATTGGCTACAGACTGGTCACATGACTATGACACGTCATGTAGGACCTGCGAGTGCATCTCTCCGGTACACGGTGCACATATGTGTATCGCCGTGTACCGGCGACATGCTCTAGCACACGGTCGACTCCCCGTTCCGTTAGGGACCGGCTGACACAGCCGGTCATTAACGGAGATCACCGTTGCCATAGCAACGCAGTTAGCGGTGACGTCACCGCTAACCGCGGCTCCGGGAGCACCGTTGCTATGGTAACGCGTCTGTCAGCGTTACCGCTAGCAGCCAGCACTGATCACTCACGGAGTGAAGGCTGCACGCTGCTTCCCGATTGTAGTGAGCATTGTAGTTAGGATGGAGGTTCCCCAGCCCCAAGTGATGCCCCTCACTACAATCGTCACTACTACTACACTAGAAAGAAAGAAGACAGAAGAGCAGGATCGTGGAGGGCTGACAGGGGTAATAAAGATGGAGTCTCTAATGTGTCTGTGTATTTATTTCTATTAAAGTATTTTTTCTCTGTGTGGTGTCTTTTTTTAACCCTTTATTGGAGATTCTTAATGGCCGGGTCAAACGTGCCTGACATTAAGAATCTCTGGCTTAATACTGGCTGGTAAAACAAAGCCAGTATTAACTCATGATTACCCAACAAGCCACCCGGCTCCAGGGCTGTTGGAAGAGTTGGATACAGCGCCAGATGATGGCGCTTCTATGAGAGCGCCATTTTCTGGGACGGCTGCGGACTGAAATCCGCAGCAGAGGCGCCCACAAACCTCGGGCTAACCTGTGCTGCGGATTCCAATCCCCAGCTGCCTAGTTGTACCCGGCTGGACACAAAAATAGGGCGAAGCCCACGTCATTTGTTTTTTAATTATTTCATGAAATAAGTGAAATAATTAAAAAAAACGGGCTTCCCTATATTTTTGGTTCCCAGCCGGGTACAAATAGGCAACTGGGGGTTGGAGGCAGCCCGTGGCTGCCAGCTGTACCTGGCTAGCATACAAAAATATGGCGAAGCCCACGTCATTTTTTTGGTGGGCAAAAAACTTCTGCATACAGTCCTGGATGGAGTATGCTGAGCCTTGTAGTTCTGCAGCTGCTGTCTGCTCTTCTCCATACAGACAGACAGCAGCTGCAGAACTACAAGGCTCAGCATACTCCATCCAGGACTGTATGCAGAAGTTTTTTGCCCCCTGAAAAAATTATGTGGCTTCGCCATATTTTTGTATGCTAGCCAGGTACAGCAGGCAGGTACGGCTGCCCCCAACCCCCAGTTGCCTATTTGTACCCGGCTGGGAACCAAAAATAAAGGGAAGCCCTTTTTTTATTATTTCATGAATTTCATGAAATAATTAGAAAACAAATGACGTAGGCTTTGCCCCATTTTTGTGTCCAGCCAGGTACAACTAGGCAGCTGGGATTGGAATCCGCACCACCGGTTGGCCTGAGCTTTCTGGGCCCCACTGCTGCGAATTGCAGTCTGCAGCCACCTCAGAAAATGGCATTTTCATAGAAGCGCCATCTTCTGGCGCTGTATCCAACTCTTCCAGCACCTGCCTGCTATACCTGGCTAGCATACAAAAATATGGCGAAGCTCACGTCCTTTTTTTGTAGCTTTTTGGCAAAAAAAAAAAAAAATGCTTCCCTGGATTTTCCATTGCCAGTGAAGGTAACACCAAGCAGTGGGGGTTAGCAGCCAGTAGCTGCTTGGATTACCCTTAGCTAGCAATACAAAAAATGCAGTGGGAGCTAACATATATTTTTTTTAATTATTTATTTAAATAACTAAAAATAAAATGGGCTTCCCTGTATTTTGATTGCTGGACATCACAGTGCTGTAAAAATAAATCTTTAAAAAAATGACGTAGCGCTCCGCGGTATTTTTGATTCTCAGCGCAGATAAAGCAGACAGCTATGGGTTGCCACCCCCATCTGCCTGCCGTTACCTTGGTTGGCAATCAAAATACAGGGAAGCCCATTCATTTTTTCTATTTAAAAAATAGTTAAAAAAAAAAAATTACGTTGGGTCCCCCCATTTTTGATAGCCAGCTAGGGTAAAGCAGACGGCTGTAGCCTGAAAACCACAGCTGGCAGCTTTACCGTGGTTGGGGATCCAATGTGGAGGTCCCCTCAGGCTCTTTTTTATAATTATTTTATAAATATTAATAATTACACAATAAAAGTAGGGGACCCCCCAAATTGGATCACCAGCCAAGGTAAAGCGGACAGCTGTGGTCTGGTATTCTCAGGGTGGGAAGGTCCATAGTTATTGGGCCTTCACAGCCTAAAAATAGCAGGCCGCAGGCACCCCAGACGTGGCGCATCCACTAGATGCGCCAATCCTGGCGCTTCACCCCAGCTCATCCCGTGCCCTGGTGCAGTGGCAAACGGGGTAATAAATCGGGTTGATACTAGCTGTAAAGTCACCTGAGATCAAGCCCAGCAGTTTGTGATGTCATGGCGTCTATTAGATACCCAACATCATAAACTGTCAGTACTAACAAAAACAAAAAATCGACAAAAGAAATTTATTTGAAAAAACAGTCCCCAAAACATTTCCTCTTTCACCAATTTATTGTAAGAAAAAAAATAAAGGGGTCCCACGACGACTCTGGACCGTCTAGAATATGGGGGGGAGACACTCAGGGAACGTATCCCCCATTTTCTAGGAGTGCGGACCCTTCATGTGAGGAGTGTGGGTGCAATGAATCTGCACTCACTCTCCCCGGGTCCACAGCAGCAGAGTCCATGTCGTAATGGTTGCTACCAAAGCTGCAATGCCCTGCTCATGAGGTAAGGGCATGCCTAATCAGGAGAACTACTGTAGAGGAAGCTCTGCTCACTGGTATATAGGTGCTCAGAGGTAATAATAGATAAAATTAGTTAGTAACCTCGGCACTCTATATCTCCCAGACTAAGTCAGTAAGTCACAACGGATAGTAATGCAAAATCACTCTTTATTGGTCCGTATTAAGAAAATTTTTTTTTCATAAGCATATATGTTTTTGTCCAAAACAAGTTACAAATGACGTTTCGGCCTGAGCCTTCGTCAGATTGGACTTATCTGCATGTAATCATGAAAAATGACAATAATCAGTATCACATAAGAGTGAGAGAACAATAACATAAACTCGAACAATGTAGAGGTACAATTGGGATGCAGCAAAAAAATTGCAACACAGCAAGAAATGAAACACATGATACAAATGTCATAATACAGTACAAGGACAATATAGTAATGACAAATATGGGGTCAGAGTAGACTTAGACAGCTCTGGTACGAAAGAGATGTCAATCATAAAGTAACATGTGCAGTAGGTGTAGAGCTACACTATGCATGGCAGAGCTAATGGGTAGACCGACCATAGAAAAAGTAGAGAAAAAGTGGAGAAAAAGTGGAGAATAAGTGGAACATAAGAGGAGAAAAAGTGGAGAAAAAGTGGAGAAAAAGTGGAGAAAAAGTGGAGAAAAAGTGGAGATTAAGAGGAGAAAAAGTGGAGAAAAAAGTGGAGAAAAAGTGGAGAAAAAGTGGAGCATAAGTGGAGAAAAAGTGGAGAAAAAGTGGAGAAAAAGTGGAGCATAAGAGGAGAAAAAGTGGAGAAAAAAGTGGAGAAAAAGTGGAGAAAAAGTGGAGCATAAGAGGAGAAAAAGTGGAGAAAAAGTGGAGAAAAAGTGGAGCATAAAAGGAGAAAAAGTGGAGAAAAAGTGGAGAAAAAGTGGAGCATAAGAGGAGAAAAAGTGGAGATTAAGAGGAGAAAAAGTGGAGAAAAAGTGGAGCATAAGAGGAGAAAAAGTGGAGAAAAAGTGGAGAAAAAGTGGAGAAAAAGTGGAGAAAAAGTGGAGCATAAGAGGAGAAAAAGTGGAGATTAAGAGGAGAAAAAGTGGAGAAAAAGTGCAGAAAAAGTGGAGAAAAAGTGGAGAAAAAGTGGAGCATAAGAGGAGAAAAAGTGGAGAAAAAAGTGGAGAAAAAGTGGAGAAAAAGTGGAGAAAAAGTGGAGATTAAGAGGAGAAAAAGTGGAGCATAAGAGGAGAAAAAGTGGAGAAAAAAGTGGAGAAAAAGTGGAGAAAGTGGAGAAAAAAATGGAGAAAAAGTGGAGAAAAAGTGGAGAAAAAGTGGAGAATAAGAGGAGAAAAAGTGGAGAAAAAGTGGAGAAAAAGTGGAGCATAAGAGGAGAAAAAGTGGAGAAAAAGTGGAGAAAAAGTGGAGCATAAGAGGAGAAAAAGTGGAGAAAAAGTGGAGCATAAGAGGAGAAAAAGTGGAGATTAAGAGGAGAAAAAGTGGAGAAAAAGTGGAGCATAAGAGGAGAAAAAGTGGAGAAAAAGTGGAGAAAAAGTGGAGCATAAGAGGAGAAAAAGTGGAGATTAAGAGGAGAAAAAGTGGAGAAAAAGTGGAGCATAAGAGGAGAAAAAGTGGAGAAAAAGTGGAGAAAAAGTGGAGCATAAGAGGAGAAAAAGTGGAGATTAAGAGGAGAAAAAGTGGAGAAAAAGTGGAGAAAAAGTGGAGAAAAAGTGGAGCATAAGAGGAGAAAAAGTGGAGAAAAAAGTGGAGAAAAAGTGGAGAAAAAGTGGAGATTAAGAGGAGAAAAAGTGGAGCATAAGAGGAGAAAAAGTGGAGAAAAAAGTGGAGAAAAAGTGGAGAAAGTGGAGAAAAAAATGGAGAAAAAGTGGAGAAAAAGTGGAGAAAAAGTGGATAATAAGAGGAGAAAAAGTGGAGAAAAAGTGGAGAAAAAGTGGAGAATAAGAGGAGAAAAAGTGGAGAATAAGTGGAGAAAAAAATGGAGAAAAAGTGGAGAAAAAGTGGAGAAAAAGTGGAGCATAAGAGGAGAAAAAGTGGAGAAAAAGTGGAGAAAAAGTGGAGCATAAGAGGAGAAAAAGTGGAGAAAAAAGTG
The DNA here is from genome assembly GCF_048569485.1 of Anomaloglossus baeobatrachus. NCBI lineage: Eukaryota > Metazoa > Chordata > Amphibia > Anura > Aromobatidae > Anomaloglossus > Anomaloglossus baeobatrachus. Next base: position 587,352,318 of record NC_134354.1, on the reverse strand, counting down.
GAGAAAAAGTGGAGCATAAGAGGAGAAAAAGTGGAGAAAAAAGTGGAGAAAACGTGGAGAAAACGTGGAGAAAAAGTGGAGAAAAAGTGGAGAAAAAGTGGAGAAAAAGTGGAGCATAAGAGGAGAAAAAGTGGAGAAAAAAGTGGAGAAAACGTGGAGAAAAAGTGGAGAAAAAGTGGAGAAAAAGTGGAGCATAAGAGGAGAAAAAGTGGAGATTAAGAGGAGAAAAAGTGGAGAAAAAGTGGAGAAAAAGTGGAGAAAAAGTGGAGCATAAGAGGAGAAAAAGTGGAGAAAAAAGTGGAGAAAAAGTGGAGAAAAAGTGGAGAAAAAGTGGAGATTAAGAGGAGAAAAAGTGGAGCATAAGAGGAGAAAAAGTGGAGAAAAAAGTGGAGAAAAAGTGGAGAAAGTGGAGAAAAAAATGGAGAAAAAGTGGAGAAAAAGTGGAGAAAAAGTGGAGAATAAGAGGAGAAAAAGTGGAGAAAAAGTGGAGAAAAAGTGGAGAATAAGAGGAGAAAAAGTGGAGAATAAGTGGAGAAAAAAATGGAGAAAAAGTGGAGAAAAAGTGGAGAAAAAGTGTAGCATAAGAGGAGAAAATGTGGAGAAAAAGTGGAGAAAAAGTGGAGCATAAGAGGAGAAAAAGTGGAGAAAAAAGTGGAGAAAAAGTGGAGAAAAAGTGGAGCATAAGAGGAGAAAAAGTGGAGAAAAAGTGGAGAAAAAGTGGAGCATAAGAGGAGAAAAAGTGGAGAAAAAGTGGAGAAAAAGTGGAGAAAAAGTGGAGCATAAGAGGAGAAAAAGTGGAGAAAAAGTGGAGAAAAAAGTGGAGAAAACGTGGAGAAAACGTGGAGAAAAAGTGGAGAAAAAGTGGAGCATAAGAGGAGAAAAAGTGGAGAAAAAAGTGGAGAAAAAGTGGAGAAAAAGTGGAGAAAAAGTGGAGCATAAGAGGAGAAAAAGTGGAGATTAAGAGGAGAAAAAGTGGAGAAAAAGTGGAGAAAAAGTGGAGAAAAAGTGGAGCATAAGAGGAGAAAAAGTGGAGAAAAAAGTGGAGAAAAAGTGGAGAAAAAGTAGAGAAAAAGTGGAGATTAAGAGGAGAAAAAGTGGAGCATAAGAGGAGAAAAAGTGGAGAAAAAAGTGGAGAAAAAGTGGAGAAAAAGTGGAGAAAAAGTGGAGAAAAAAGTGGAGAAAAAGTGGAGAAAGTGGAGAAAAAAATGGAGAAAAAGTGGAGAAAGTGGAGAAAAAAATGGAGAAAAAGTGGAGAAAAAAGTGGAGAAAAAGAGGAGAAAAAGTGGAGAAAAAGTGGAGAATAAGAGGAGAAAAAGTGGAGAATAAGTGGAGAAAAAAATGGAGAAAAAGTGGAGAAAAAGTGGAGAAAAAGTGGAGCATAAGAGGAGAAAAAGTGGAGAAAAAGTGGAGAAAAAGTGTAGCATAAGAGGAGAAAAAGTGGAGAAAAAAGTGGAGAAAAAGTGGAGAAAAAGTGGAGCATAAGAGGAGAAAAAGTGGAGAAAAAGTGGAGAAAAAGTGGAGCATAAGAGGAGAAAAAGTGGAGAAAAAGTGGAGAAAAAGTGGAGAAAAAGTGGAGCATAAGAGGAGAAAAAGTGGAGAAAAAGTGGAGAAAAAAGTGGAGAAAAAGTGGAGAAAAAGTGGAGAAAAAGTGGAGAAAAAGTGGAGAAAAAGTGGAGCATAAGAGGAGAAAAAGTGGAGAAAAAAGTGGAGAAAACGTGGAGAAAACGTGGAGAAAAAGTGGAGAAAAAGTGGAGCATAAGAGGAGAAAAAGTGGAGAAAAAAGTGGAGAAAAAGTGGAGAAAAAGTGGAGAAAAAGTGGAGCATAAGAGGAGAAAAAGTGGAGATTAAGAGGAGAAAAAGTGGAGAAAAAGTGGAGAAAAAGTGGAGAAAAAGTGGAGATTAAGAGGAGAAAAAGTGGAGAAAAAGTGGAGAAAAAGTGGAGCATAAGAGGAGAAAAAGTGGAGAAAAAAGTGGAGAAAACGTGGAGAAAACGTGGAGAAAAAGTGGAGAAAAAGTGGAGCATAAGAGGAGAAAAAGTGGAGAAAAAAGTGGAGAAAAAGTGGAGAAAAAGTGGAGAAAAAGTGGAGCATAAGAGGAGAAAAAGTGGAGATTAAGAGGAGAAAAAGTGGAGAAAAAGTGGAGAAAAAGTGGAGAAAAAGTGGAGAAAAAGTGGAGCATAAGAGGAGAAAAAGTGGAGAAAAAAGTGGAGAAAAAGTGGAGAAAAAGTGGAGAAAAAGTGGAGATTAAGAGGAGAAAAAGTGGAGCATAAGAGGAGAAAAAGTGGAGAAAAAAGTGGAGAAAAAGTGGAGAAAGTGGAGAAAAAAATGGAGAAAAAGTGGAGAAAAAGTGGAGAAAAAGTGGAGAATAAGAGGAGAAAAAGTGGAGAAAAAGTGGAGAAAAAGTGGAGAATAAGAGGAGAAAAAGTGGAGAATAAGTGGAGAAAAAAATGGAGAAAAAGTGGAGAAAAAGTGGAGAGAAAGTGGAGAAAAAAATGGAGAAAAAGTGGAACACCCTTTGGTACCTTTCATGTGGCACTAAGGGGTGCTTAGCTTTGTATTTAGCCAAAAAAATGAAAAAAAAATGACATAGGGTTCCCCCTAGTTTTGTAGCCAGCTAGGGTAAAGCAGACGGCTGCAGCCTGCAGACCACAGCTGGCAACCTCACCTTGGCTGGTAATCCAAAACTGAGGGCACCCCACGCTGTTATTTTAAATTAAATAAATAATTAAAAAAAAAAACACGTAGGGGTCCCCCAAAATTGGATCACCAGCCAAGGTAAAGCAGACAGCTGGGGCCTGATATTCTCAGACTAGGGAGGTCCATGGTTATTGGAATCTCCCCAGCCTAAAAATAGCAGGCCGCAGCCGCCCCAGAAATGGCGCATCCATTAGATGCGCCAATCCTGGTGCTTCGCCCCAGCTCATCCCGCGCCCTGGTGCGGTGGCAAACGGGGTAATATTTGGGGTTAATACCAGATGTGTAATGTCACCTGGCATCAAGCCCTGGGGTTGGTGAGGTCAGGCGTCTATCAGATACCCGACATCACCAACCCAGTCAGTAATAAAAAAAAATAGACGACAAACACATTTTTATTTGAAAAAACACTCCCCAAAACATTCCCTCTTTAACCAATTTATTAGATTGAAAAACAAATCCAGGTCTGGTGTAATCCAAGGGGTTGCCATGACGATGCACACTGTCCCAGTCAATGAAGAGCAGGATGTTCCCCATTGGCTGGGAGAGCAGTGCAGTGACCTGAGCTAACATCAATGGGTCAGCCCAGGTCACTGCAGGGGATGACAAGTGCTGCTGTCAGCGAGGTACATTACCTGCGCTGATCTCCAGCACACTGACAGCCCCTGTCACTGAGTTCAATGACCGGCGCCTTCACATCAAGTATCGCGAGAGGTCCGTGACGTCACCGCCAGTGTCAGTCTCGGGTCGGAAGCGATAGGTGATGTGACAAGCGGCGGCCATGGAGGACAGTGACAGCGCTGAGGTCGGGATGGCGGGACTTCATCACCGCAGGTAAGCCGAGCAAGCGAGCGAGCGAGCGGGCGGGCGGGCGGGCGGGGGGGGGGGGGAGGTGGATGTGTGTGTGTGTGTGTGTTTGTGTATGTGTATGTATGTGTACATGCCGCGGGCAGGAGGGGGTGGAGCGAGCTGAGCGGGAAGTGTGGGCTTCCTGCACGTAACTAAGATAAACATCGGGTTACTAACCAAAGCGCTTTGCTTGGATACCCGATGTTTATCTTGGTTACCAGCTTGTGGCAGGCTGCCAGCGATGGCTCCTGCTCACTGTAGCTGTAAAAAGCCCTGCTTTTTGCTGCTAGAACCGTTCTCGAACGTATCTAGAACTATCGAGCTTTTAGCAAAAAGCTCGAGTTCTAGTTCGATCTTGAACAGCCCAAAAATCACTCGAGCCTAGAAATGGAGAACCACGAACCACGAACCGCGCTCAACTCTATACATGAGATGCTTTCTTAGAGTTGGTAGGTGACTTTGCTGTTTTTATGTTATTTGTTTTCTGGCATTGTACATAGCAATGATGACAATTACACAGGTTTTAGCATTTCCACTTTGACTTTTCCTCCCTTTCAGTGAAACTGAAATAAAAGAAGGAGCCATGTTCTGTCACTTCTGCATAATTTTTTATCCTTTTGCAGTTTTAGACAAAATCAAGTCACAGCTTCGTTCAATGTCTTTGATTTAACAAAAAAGGAGTCTTTCGCAAATTCTCCTATAGGCTATCTAAAATCAGCCTAGTAAAGAACCTTGTCCTGCTTTTTCATCTTTGAAAATAACTGTTTAATAAATAAGTGAATGTTAGAGAAAATGTTGCAATAAGATTGAGCAAACTATTTTAATTAGATATGATCCATTTTTTGTATATGGTATAGAGAAGGTAAATAGCTAAACAGCTACTTCTACCGTATCTACTAATTTTCATATGATTAGTAGTAGTAATACTTTGATTCCATATGATCAGTGTGCTCTCCAAGGGAGATTATCTCTGCTCTCAACTCCGCTATGGCAGCTTTTAAGTCCTTATTAATGGAGGCACGGAAGAAGGCGAGAAGATACTGCATCATACCTTAAGAGGTCGGTGCGTCCGCAGGGAGCCCCGCTGAGACTGAAGAGGAAGCACGAGGAGACAAGGCCTGTGTAGAAGCTGAAGAAGCTGGCGGATCCCACTGCTGGGGAGAGGCGCAACTCGCGCTGTGAGGAAAAAACTCTGTGACTTTGACGGGGGAACCTCTTTTTCTTGATCTCCCTCTCGTCATCTTCAACTCCAATCTGCAATGATTGTATGCTGAGCTGGAAGTGGCTTATAGCCATTATTAAGGAGCTGGTTACCAGAGCTGGTTTCTCACATGGGCGGCGCCATCAGAGGTCAAGCCACGCCCACTTATAGCTCAGCATTTGACCATCATCAATGCTAGTCAAATATTCAATGCCATTGGCTGTGAAACAACCCCATATCATCATGCTTATTCCACCAAACTTGGAAGGTCTTTCAATTTCTCAATCCATTAGCCCCTATTTCCATCGTTTCTTCCAGACCCATTTTCACAAATTAGAGACAACTCTATTTATTTTCATCTAAACCCTCCAAATCACCTGTTTCTAATCTTCCACTTTTCGTACCATTTTTCAAAATCGAGCCAAAGTTTCTTTTGATGATATTTTAGGCTTTTTCACCTTTTTTCTGGCAACCATTACAGACTTGTTTAATGTGCATCATATGACGGTTGCATGGACTTCTGTGATTTACGAAGCATACAAGCCACCTCCACTACTGTGTTTGTCGTGCCAGACTTGCACTCCAATATTTTGCCTGGTCGTCCACCTCTTGGCTTTTGAATGGATGGATGGACTTCCCTTCATATTCTTCCAACTTTTATGGCACCCACATGATTTAGTTTGGCAAGATTCTTAGCCAAAAGACTGCCATCAATAACCTGTTTGATGCTGTTTCTCTTTTCTTGGGAAATCTTCTTTATGGCTACTCCTCGATTCGAACCAGTGACCTTTCACTTGGGACTCTACCTAATAACACACTGAGCTATTAGGGAATGTGAAAGAAGGTGTGATTTTTAAAATACTGGAAGACAAATATTTTTCCACCACCAGGAGCAAGTCAGTAACACTGCAGTGCTTTGACGAGAATCTGCATAGCTAATCATCTGCTAAATAGTTGCTAGTCAAATTTATGTATGAGCTCGCCAAAATGATTTTCAATAAAATGACTGCAGTCTCAAGTTCAAATATGTATTAGGCCCCCTTCACATGTCAGTGATTCTGGTACGTATGTGCTTTTTTTTATACGTACCAGAATCACTGACATACGCAGACCCATTATAATCAATGGGTCTGCAAACACATCAGCAATTTTTCACTGAACGTGTCTCCGTGCAGCGTACACGCATGTCCGTGATTCTGCACGGAGACAAGTCAGGTTTTTTCTGGCATCACTGATGACCCATGGACCCCACTATGGTGTGATCCATGTGTGATCCGTGAAACACGTACCAGAAAAACACTGACATATCAAACAATAAACATTTTCAACTCACCTTTCCAGCGACGTGCTGTGCAGCCTCCACTCTCTGCAGCTCCTGCCCGGCGCATGAATATTCATGAAAGCAGGAACAGCCAACCCGGAAGTAGCTGCAGAGAGTGGTGGGCGGACGCTGGAGAGCCGAGGAGTTCAGCACCATGGAGAGCAGGAGTGAATGCAGGTGAGTAATGTCCATTTGCAATCACGGATCACGGATTGCACTTGGACAACCCACATGTGCGTGTTTTACACGTCAGTGAAGAACGTCAGTGTTTTTCACTGACGTGTGAAGGGGGCCTTATATAGTGAGATATGGAGCCTGAAAGCCAAAAGTTCAAATAATTGTTAGCCTTTTGCTTGTCATTGTAAAAGGATCTTCTAGTGTTATTTTCCATCACTAGATCTTAACATTTGTAAGGGTGATTAAACAAATAATTGAATACTGATTCTATGTTTCCATGTATGGACACCATAGTAGATACAGAAAGCAACAAAGTTGATAGGATAGACAGTGACATAACAATGGATGGTAATCGTCAAAGTCCTGCTCCTTGTGTACATGATTCATAAAATAAAGTGTCAAACCAGATTTGGCTTAGAAATGTTAATTCTTAGTAGCCCTTTGCACAGGAAATTTCAGTCATTCTCCTGGACTTTCAGGCAGTGACAGAAAGGTCTGCCTGAAATAACGAAGATGAACCATTTTTAATTTTAAAAAACATAAAACGTCTGTCATTACACTTTTATTAAATGGGCTGTTGAATATTGCTAGATCTATTTCTACAGTAAGATCAATGTTGTATTACTGAAACTGTGTTTTGTGTTAAAGAGCTTGAAAGGCTTTGGATTGAACCCTAGGAAACCTCAGAATTAGAGATTAGTGGACACATGGAAGTTTGGTTCGGTGGGTGCTGCCAGACTTTAGAAGTTCAGTTTGGAGCCCAGACTTGACATGAACCCCAATGGAAGTCACTAATTTGACAGTTTGGGTCTCCGTCCACAATCAGCCAGCCATAAACAAATCACTACTGGGTGAGGGTGGGCAAAGGGTTTCCATTTGTTTGGCGGTGTACACTAGATCTGATCACACTGTTGTTACCCCCAGTGTGAACCATTCAAACACTGCAAGCGCCTCGCACTGGGCTGAGCAGAGTGTACCTGAGCACAGTGATGCTCGTGCGAGTGGTGTTCATGTGTAAAGCACCAAAACTCAGAATCTAAACTCTATTTTTTTGGGTAAAGTCTTTGGTATGAACACCGATCCACAAGTTTGCACATCTCTACTCAGAATGTAATATTTTTAGGGCAATTAGAAGCATTGCAGTATTTGTGATTCATAGTAAATTGTTTAGTTGTGGATTAAATTGTTCTGAAAAACTTGATAAAACTGCAAAAATTAAAATTCTAAAAGATTTGCTGTTCTCAGTCATTAAATCGTAATATTCTCATTGAATAATCCCTTCCAGGAAGCGTGCTACATGCATTTACTCATACAGTATACTGGATAATGTACAGTGAACACTAATATAAAATGAACTATTAGAGTCTAATTACTTTTATGTTAAAATTAGCACAATAATTATTAAGTGTTTTTACAACCCTGCTAACTACAAGAAGTAGATTATGTGTGTTTGTTTTGCATTTGGTCTATGTACTTTAGTTACTTGATATTCAGTAAACTATAAATCACAAAGCAAACATGAAGTAAATATTTATACATTTCATCTGTGTAGCTTTTAAAAATAAATGTTTGTTTAAATGATTAAATAATAAGAATTCAGTTTCCTCATTTCAGAAGACACCGATTGTTAAAAAGGATTATGAGAGTAAACTATTTGGACAGTCTGATGGTGACAATAAGAAGAAAATTGTTTAGTAAATGTTTTATTCGTTGATGTTAAACCTCCTATATGTTGAATTTGCACACGCAGTCTGATATTAAAAGGCACCAATCAAAAGGATTTTTCCATATATCTTAAAGTCCTGCTACACTGGTACTATCAGGCTGATTCTATACATACCTTTAGTTGTCAGCTAGGATGTTTAGGTTTTGAAATACAAGCAAGTAAAGTTTGTAAAATGAGCTGCTATGGGTATTCATAGTGATTCCCACCCCCCTATCTGCCCCACCCCTTCTGGTCTCATGGGTATGACATCAGCACAGGTCCTTCTAGCCACTTAGTAAAACGATTCCATAGTAGAATTAGCATAAATAACAGATAGGGAGAGGACGGACAGGCGGGGGGGCGGGAGTCACTATGAATACCCACCCCCCCAGCTATCAGCTGATCGGCAGCTGCTGTCACTCACAAAGCTGCTCATTTTACAAACTTTACTTGCTTGTGTTTCAAAAGCTATACATCCTAGCTGACAACTAAAAGTATGTATAGAATCAGCATGATAGTCCCAGTATAGCACTGGCTTCCGGTTATATAGGAAAAGCCTAATGATTGGTGTGCTTTAACACTAGAACTACTGGACTTGTGGCACCTATATAGAAATACATGGTGCAAAGTAGTCAAAATGACTACCTCAGTTTGTTCTAGTGTTAAGCTACATAGCTGCTAGGGGAGGATTATTGTCTCTTTTGGGGTATTGTTTAAAAATGATAAGTTTGTGTGTCTTCTGCATTCATAGCTGTGGCTTTGTCTCAGGACATGCCTCTTCTGTCCTAAAGAGGTCACACTTGGTAAATTAAGAATATAATATTCCTGTGTGTGGTTTTTGTGCAATTGCAAGGAGCAATACCTACATACTGAGTGGAGTTCAGCTCGAGAAGAGTATTTCAAGTCAGTCTTCCTTTTAGCTGCGGTACCATTATTTATCAAAGGGTCACATAATGTTTGATAAATTTAGGGCATCTTTTGATGTGAGAGTTCTATGAATAGCTGAATTTTTACTGTTTATGCCATGCCCCACTGGAATGAGTGTTTGTGACTTATTTGCAGCTTTTTAAAAAGTTGCAATTCATTAAATCTATATTCTGGATTTCTACCTCAATTCTAATAGATGTAGTATGAAAAATGTATATACTTGTCTCACCTCAAGGTAGTATACAATTTCTAGTTAAAAGTATATAACAATATATAAAAATCAATGTGATTTAATACTTGCCTGGGCTTTGTGCAGGTGACACCTACTCACGAATTTTGATGGGCATCAAATACAGTGCTGTAAATTTGTAACTCAGTTTACGAGCAATCTTTGCTGTACGAGCAAATACTCAGCGCACACACTTCCGGTTCCGTACTTTCACCGCGCTCTGACCCACTCTTGCAGTCCACACAAACATGCACAAACACACGCAAACACACATATTATGCTCACCTTACCTTCCGTTCGCTTGCCGTCCTCCTGGTTCTTGTAGTCTACAGGTACAGTATGTGTATCCGGTAACCATCACAACGATGGAGGAACTTCCGCTCTCAGCGCTTCTCTAAGGCAGCGCACTGACCAATCAGAGGCAAGCGGCTCCTGCGTATGACGTTGATGCTGATAGCGAAAGCTCCTGCATCGGTCGCGATGGTTACCTGATACACATACTGTACCTGCAGACAACAAGAACCAGGAGGCCATCAAGGGAATGGAGAGTAAGATGAGCATAGTGTGTGTGTGTGTGTGTGTGTGTGTGTGTGTGTGCGTGCGCGCGCGTGTGTGTGTGTGTTTGTGCGTGTTTGTGTGCGTGTGGAATGGCACAATAGGGGACATTGCACAAGTTGTGGAACGAATTGTCTGAGCTTGTTTGATGCCCCTGCGGTAACCAGGTGTCACAAAAATAAGGTAACAGCCTAGGTCCAACATAACTGTGCCAACCACTACACACATACTAGCACACCAGGACATTTACGCTCGCTGTACCTAGCTGGGAACCTCACCTAGCCAGATGACAGGACTGGACACTGTTAGATAACAGGTAGCCAACTGGGAGGAAGACACCAGACCTGCGGGAGGAGAAAGTGACCTGGGAAGTGATAGTGAGCAGTCAGTCTGCAGTAGACAGTGAAAGAGGAAGGGTGACAAGACAGACCAGAGACTCTTGAGACACAGAAAGGAAAGTGAAGAGTACGAAAGTCGGCGGAGTGGTAGTAAAAGAGACTGCAAAGACCTGAGTAGTAAGAACAGCCACTCAAAGGAGGAAAGTAGCTGCAGAGCAAGAGAGCAAGCCCAAAGGACAGAGGATCCCTGTGAGGTGGACATCCAGGGCTCATAGTACTTTGCACATACTGGTTGCAGATCCCAGAACAGACACGTACTTCAAGCCCTCTGTTAACTCTGCCAGGTGGGTGGGTTTCCAGGACTCATCTGCCACCCTTTAAAGTCTGAGGCATCAGCAGCAAAGTGGGGACCGGGACATATTCCTTTAAATAGTCCAAGCTGCCTGTGACAGGACCCAGAAACCAGGAGCACCTCCAAGTGCTCAATGCCAGGGAGGACCCACATACACAGGAGTGCACAGGTGGAGAGTGGCACCAGGTTGGCAGACACAGCCATCAGGACAAGGGCGAACTTGGAATCCAGTATGTCTCAGGGCATCGAACCATTGAGTAAACATTATCAACCTGCTCTCCTTGCCTGGACTGCTTCATTGCCGCGTGCCTCCATGTTAACCCTTCACCTACCCCTGGGGAAAAACCCTGCTCGCGGAGGGCTCCACCATCCAAGCTGCCCCCATCCATCATCCCCAGTGGGAACCCGCAGCGGATGCCCTATCATCCCTGGCCGCAAACCGCAAGTGGCGTAGTCGGACTTTTATTTTATTTTTATTTATCATTTAAAACTGTTCGATGGTGCCCCCGGGTCCGGGACCCCTCAAGCCACGGACTGCCCAGATCCGAGTAGCTCGATTGTACCGGGGCTCGACACTTGCATTATTTCCTATGGGACATTTTGCTTTGCTAGATGAGTAACTTGGTTTACAAGCACACTACCAGAACGGATTGTTCTTGTAAACCAAGGTTCCACTGTAGATAAATTAGGGGCACAGGTTCCACTACACATTGAGTGTAATATGAATAAAATTGGTTCCAGGCAACCAAGCCATTTCTTGAACAGGTGAGTTCTGTAACATGGGTATACTAACTGGGGAACTGTACTAGGAGGCAACTAGTCAGATTTTATTAGTCAGCAATTAGGTTGACATTTTGCACTATTTTTTGATCACTTATGAACCTGTGCCCCTAGTTTATCTATTTGATGCCCATTAAAACTCAGGAGTAGGTGCCACCTAAACGAGGTCCAGGCAAGTTTAAAATAACTTATTGATTTTTATATATTTTTAGATACTTTTAACTATAAAATTGTATACCACCCTAAGCTGACAGAGGTATATACATTTTTTTATACTACACTTTTATGTATTCGACGTTTTCTTTGTTGTTTTTTTTACACGTCTTCAACCAGCAGCTTTAAACTTCTCATATATTTATGTACAGTATTTAAAATAAAGAAGTGCGCTAGTTTTTTTTTATATTTGTAATTCATTAAATCTGGCTAAAAAATGTTGTACCTAGCTAACCCAACCCAGATTACTCCCACAAGCAAGGAGAGCATAAAATAGCAAAAGGTCATAACTTTCTGAAATAACTCAGTTTTTGAAAAGCCTTTGATAAATCCCCCTACTAATTCTAATGTCAGAGTCTGTTCTTGAGTGGATAGAAAAAAAAAAGAAAGGAAAAATACAATATCAATGCTAATCCTTACTTTAGCTAAAAGAATCTAAAAGAAAACCACATAAAAATAGAAATAGTGATTATTATTATTACTGTTATTATTATTAGCTGTAGTACCCGGGATAGTAACTGTCTCTCTGTCTCTCTCCCAGTCTCTGTCTCTGTCTGTCTGTGTCAGTCTCTCTGTCTGGCTCTGTATCAGTCTCTCTGTCTGTCTCTCTCTATCTCTGTGTCTGTCTCTCTCTATTTCTGTGTCTGTCTGTGTCTGTCTGTCTCTCTCTATCTGTCTGTTAGTCTCTTTCCCCATCTGTCTTGTTCCAGGTCTGTCTCATTCCAGGTCTGTCTCGTTCCAGGTCTGTCTCGTTCCAGGTCTGTCTCTTAACTTGTCTCTTTCCCTGTCTGTCTCTTTCCCCATCTGTCTCTTTCCCCGTCTGTCTCTTTCCCCGTCTGTCTCTTTCCCCATCTGTCTCTTTCCCCGTCTGTCTCTTTCCCCGTCTGTCTCTTTCCCCGTCTGTCCCTTTCCCCGTCTGTCTCTTTCATCGTCTGTCTCTTTCATTGTCTGTCTCTTTCATCGTCTGTCTCTTTCATCGTCTGTCTCGTTCCAGGTCTGTCTCATTCCCCGTCTTTCTCATTCCCCGTCTGTCTCGTTCAACGTCTGTCTCTTTCCCCGTCTGTCTCTTTCTCCGTCTGTCTCTTTCCACGTCTGTCTCTTTCCCCGTCTGTCTCTTTCCCCGTCTGTCTCTTTCCCCGTCTGTCTCTTTCCCTGTCTGTCTCTTTCCCTGTCTGTGTCTTTCCCCGTCTGTGTCTTTCCCCATCTGTGTCTTTCCCCGTCTGTCTCTTTCCCCATCTGTCTCTTTCCCCATCTGTCTCTTTCCCCATCTCTGTATCCTTCCCTGTTTCTTTACTTGTCTTTGTCTCTTTCCCTGTCTCTTTACTTGTCTCTGTCTCTTTCCCTGTCTGTCTCTTTCTGTCTCTCTGTCTGTCTCTTTCTCTGTCTGTCTGCCTCTGTTTCTGTCAGTCTCTTTCTATCCATCTCCCCACTGACATCTTATTATAAGGTAATAACTCTGGAACGCTTCAATATCTCCCAGTGGTTTTGAGAAAGTTTTTTCTTGACACATTTTTCTTAATGTTAGTAGTAAAGTTTAGTCAATATGAATTGTATTTATAAAAATATTGAAAATTTGACAAAAAAAAATGAAAATTTGAATTTTGAAATGTGAAACTCATTAATAAAAAACATTTGCCACATGTATACATTTATATGTAAACAAGCAGCATTTTTGAAAACTTTTTTTGTTAAAAAGCTAGAAGGGTTAAAAGTTTACCTGCAGTTTTTCATTTTTCCTAAAAAATTAGAAAAACAATTTTTTTAGGGACCACATTACATTTGAAGCGACTTTGAAGGACCTATGTGACAGTAAATACCAAAAATATTTTTACCACAAAAATGTTGCTTTAATCCCTTCACAACCGTCCAATTTTGCGCTTTCAGTTTTTCACCATTCTTCTTCCAAGAAACGTAGCTTTTTATTTTTCAGTCAATATGGTCATGTGAGGGCTCGTTTTTTGTGGAAAGTGTTGTACTTTTAAATAAAATCAAGAATTTTACCATATAGAAATGGAAAACGGCAAAAAAATTCCAAATGCGGAAAAATTGCAAAAAAAATGCAAATGTTTTGAGATATTTTATTCTCAATATTCACTATATGGTAAAATTGATGTGTCATTGTGATGCCTCAGGTCGGTGCAAGTTTGTACATGCTAAACATGAATAGGTTTACTTTTATCTGAAGGGTTAAAAAAAATCAAAAATCTGTCTGATAAAAGGGGTTTACGTTTTGCGCAATTTTCCACGACCCGTAGTGTTCTCATTTTTCAGGATCTATGGCTCAGTGATGGCTTATTTTTTGCACCTCAATCTAACGTTTTTAACCATATCGTTTTTGCGCACATGCTACGTTTTGATCGCCTGTTATTGCATTTTGCACAAAATTTGTTGCGACTAGAGATGAGCCACCCCCTAGAGTTCGAGTTCGGTTCGTCGAACGGTGCCCCGTTCGATGAACCGTTCGACGAAGCATTCGACGAACCTCTTGAACCCCATTGAAAACAATGGGAGGCAAACACAATCACATAAAAATACATTATAAATGTACACATACAGTTAATAAACATTGCCATAACACTTACCTGTCCCCGCGATGCATCATGCATCCTATCGTGACGTCAAATTACCATGTGACCAGTCACGTGTCTATTATCTCATTGGCTACAGACTGGTCACATGGCTTTGACGTCATGCTAGGTCCTGTCATTGCATCTCTCCGGTACACGGTGCACGTTTGTGTATCGCCATGTACCGGCGACATGCTCTGGCACACGGTCGACTCCCCGTTCTGCTTCCCCGTTCCGTTATTGACCGGCTGACACAGCCGGTCACTAACGGAGATCACCGTTGCCATAGCAACGCACCTGTTAGTTGTGACGTCACCGCTAACAACACGCAGCGGCACCGAGAATCACGTGATCGGAGCACAGTTGCTATGGTAACCTGTCTGTCAGCGGTGAAGTTACCACTAACAGCCAGCAGTACTGCTCACTCATGGAGTGAAAAGCCTGCACGGGGAGCAGCAGCGTCTTTCTCTCATGCAGTGCTGCTTATGTAGCAGAGCTGCATGGGCTGAAGGAGAAAGAAGACAGAAAACCATGGATCGTGGAGGGATAAGAGGGAGTAATAAACATGGAGTCTCTAAGTCTGTCTGTGTATTTATTTCTATTAAAGTATTTTTTCTCTGTGTGGTGGTTTTTTTTAACCCTTTTATTGGAGATTCTCAATGGCTGAGTCAAACTTGCCTAACATTAAGAATCTCTGACTTAATACTAGCTAGTAAAACAAAGCTAGCATTAACTCATTATTAGCCAGCGAGCCACCGGCATCAGGGCAGCTGGAAGAGTTGGATAAAGCGCCAGAATATGGCGCTTCTATGAGAGCGCCATTTTCTGGGGCAGGTGCGGGCTGCAATTCGCCGCAGAGGGGCTCAGAAAGCTCAGGCTAACCTGTGCTGCGGATCATATCACCAGCTGCCTAGTTGTACCTGGCTGGACACAAAAATTGGGGCGAACCCACGTCGTTTTTTTTTTTTTTAATTATTTCATGAAATTCATGAAATAATTAAAAAAAGGGCTTCCCCATATTTTTAGTTCCCAGCCGGGTACAAATAGGCAGCTGGATGTTGGGGGCAGCCCGTACCTGCCTGCTGTACCTGGCTTGCATACAAAAATATGGCAAAGCTCACATCTTTTTTTTGTAGTTTTTTGGCAAAAAAAATAAAAAATTCTTTCCTGGATTTTCCATTGCCAGTGAAGGTAACACCAAGCATTAGGGGTTAGCAGCCAGTAGCTGCTTTGATTACCTTTAGCTAGCAATACAAAAAATGCAGCGTGAGCCCATATATATATTTTTTAATTATTTATTTAAATAACTAAAAACAAAAAACAAAAAGGGCTTCCCTGTATTTTGATTGCTGGACATCACAGTGCTGTAAAAATAAATCTTTAAAAAAAATGACGTAGCGCTCCGTGGTATTTTTGATTCTCAGCGCAGATAAAGCAGACAGCTACGGGTTGCCACCCCTATCTGCCTGGCATTACCTTGACTGGCAATGAAAATGCAAATAAGCCCATTAATTTTTTATTTAAAAAAATGGTAAAAAAAAAAATGACGTGGGGTCCCCCCATTTTTGATAGCCAGCTAGGGTAAAGCAGAAGGCTGTAGCCTGAAAACCACAGCTGACAGCTTTACCGTGGTTGGGGATCCAATGTGGAGGTCACACAAGGCTCTTTTTTTTATAATTATTTTTAAATATTAATAATTACAAAAAAAAGTAAAGTCCCCCCCAAATTGGATCACCAGCCAAGGTAAAGCGGACAGCTGTGGTCTGGTATTCTCAGGGTGGGAAGGTCCATAGTTTTTGGCCCTTCACAGCCTAAAAATAGCAGGCCGCAGGCGCCCCAGAAGTGGCGCATCCACTAGATGCGCCAATCCTGGCGCTTCACCCCAGCTCATCCCGTGCGGTGGCAAACGGGGTAATAAATGGGGTTGATACTAGCTGTAAGGTCACCTGACATCAATCCCAGCAGTTTGTGATGTCATGGCGTCTATCAGATACCCGACATCACAAACTGTCAGTACTAACAAAAAAAATAGAAAAAAAAAATGTGTTTGAAAAAACACTCCCCAAAACATTCCCTCTTTCACCAATTTATTGTAAGGAAAAAAAATAAGAAGGTACCACGATGACTCTGGACCGTCTAGAAAATGGAGCGACACGCTCAGGGAACGTATCCCCCATTTTCTAGGAGTGCAGACCCTCCATGTGAGGAGTGTGGGTGCAAAGAATCTGCACCCACTCTCCCCGGGTCCACAGCAGCAGAGTCCATGTCGTAACTGTTGCTACCAAAGCTGCAATGCCCTGCTCATGAGGTAAGGGCATGCCTAATCAGGAGAACTATTCTACATTTCCAAATATTGGTATTTGCTGATATTATTGCTATTCCACCTACTATATATTGGGGATAGGAACTTGGAGATGGAATACCCCTTTAAGTAAAAGTTATCCAGCTGAATGAATACTAAACAACAGAGCTTGCTATTTAGACATGTTTTCTTGTGGCGTATAACGGACTCTCTCAACGGACTGGTCAGCAGGGCAACTATAATATTAAAAACCTCCATTTGGAAATATAGTATAGCTCTCCTAATTAACTATGTTCCTTACCTCATGAGCAGGGCATTGCAGTAGCTTACAGATGCATGGTTACCACCACTCACTGTGTCTGAACACAGGAAGCTGAGCTGACAGCCGCTCTGTGCATGTGGCAGCGTCTATTGTGAAGGAGGGGGCCGCGGGGGATCAACGCTGCACAGGTACCGTGGGACACCGGGGAACACAGGTGTGGTTGTAGGGGGTGACCTGGCAGGGCCTGGGGAGGAGTTTTCTGTCGCATGTGTCATGGCACAGGCGACAGAAATCAGAGGAGTAGGCTGAATGCGGCCGGCGCGCTGCTGTGCGTGCGGCCATCTTGGATTTCCGGGAGGGGGTCGGGGGGGCACTTTGGTGACATCGGGGGACCGGGGAGGAGATTTATCTCCCATCTGAATCCGTTTGTTCATGCCAGATGGGAGATAAATAATTTTTTACCGTTTTTTTGTCATTTACTGTAATGTGATCATCGGTATACGGTGTATACCTGTTATCACGTGAACGGGGAGCGGAAAAACTGAATCATGATCTCCAGGGTCTCAGCTATCCCCAGAAACCCCGGAGATTTTCTGATGCTGGGGGGCGCTATTCACATATTTCTGCCTGCTGTTTATAAACGGCAGATCAGAATAAGGCCCCTTTCACACGTCAGTGATTCTGGTACGTTTGTGCTTTCTTTAAAACGTACCAGAATCACTGACATACGCAGACCCATTATAATCAATGGGTCTGCTCACACATCAGTGATTTTTCACTGAACTTGTCTCCGTGCAGCATGCACGCGTGGCCGTGATTCTGCACAGAGACAAGTTAGTTTTTTTCTGGCATCACTGATGACCCACGGACCACACTATGGTGTGATCCGTGTGGGATCAGGGAAACATGTACCAGAAAATCACGAACATATTAAATAGTAAATATTTTCAACTTACCTTGCTTGCGATTTACTCTGTAGCCTCCGCTCTCGGCAGTTTCTGCCTGGCTCATGAATATTCATGAAAGCAGGAACTGCCGACCAGGAAGTAGGTGCTGAGAGCAGTGGGCGGACGCTGCAGAGCTTGAGACTTCAGCACCATGGACAGCAGCAGTGAAGGCAGGTGAGTAATGTCCATATGCAATCACGGATCACGGATTGCACATGGACAACCCACGTGTGCCGTGAATCACGGAACACGGAGGGACATGTGCATGTTTTACACGTCAGTGAAATGGGCCTAAGGCTACATTCACACGACCGATCCATTTTTGCGGTCCGCAAAAAACGGTCTGTTTTTTTCATGGGTGCATCCGTGTGGCAGCCGTTTTGCATACGGTCCGTATGTCATCCGTTTGTCATCCGTGTGCCTTCCGTTTTTTTTGCGTAATGCAAAAAATCTGAAGGAGGGAAAACACATAAATTTACCCAGGATCCATAGCTTCAACCCACATGAGGCGGTCACATGTTCACTCCAGTGCCATTTTCTACTGCTTTTCACAGCGTAGAGCACTCTGGTGATTTTCTTGTGCTTATACACTTCATATCAGTTTTTTCTGTCATTATAATGGCAGAAAAACACATCATGTCCCACTCTCCTGCATTTTGTAATTTTGCACCCTTTGGTGCCTTTCATGTGGCACTAAGGGGTGCTTAGCCTTGTATTTAGCCAAAAAAATAAATACATTTAAAAAAAAATGACGTAGGGTTCCCCCTATTTTTGATAGCCAGCTAGGGTAAAGCAGACGGCTGCAGCCTGCAGACCACAGCTGGCAGCTTCACCTTGGCTGGTAATCCAAAACTGAGGGCACCCCACGCTGTTATTTTAAATTAAATAAATAATTAAAAAAAAAAAAAACACGTAGGGGTCCCCCCAAAATTGGATCACCAGCCAAAGTAAAGCGGACAGCTGGGGTCTGATATTCTCAGACTAGGGAGGTCCATGGTTATTGGACTCTCCCCAGCCTAAAAATAGCAGGCCGCAGCCGCCCCAGAAGTGGCGCATCCATTAGATGCGCCAATCCTGGTGCTTCGCCCCAGCTAATCCCGTGCCCTGGTGCGGTGGCAAATGGGGCAATATATGGGGTTAATACCAGATGTGCAATGTCACCTGGCATCAAGCCCTGGGGTTCATGAGGTCAGGCATCTATCAGATACCCGACATCACCAACCCAGTCAGTAATGAAAAAAAAATAGACGACAAACACATTTTTATTTGAAAAAACACTCCCCAAAACATT
This sequence comes from Anomaloglossus baeobatrachus, assembly GCF_048569485.1. Classification (NCBI taxonomy): domain Eukaryota; kingdom Metazoa; phylum Chordata; class Amphibia; order Anura; family Aromobatidae; genus Anomaloglossus; species Anomaloglossus baeobatrachus. The sequence goes on along the minus strand of NC_134354.1, from coordinate 587,333,609 downwards.
CCCTCTTTCAACAATTTATTAGAAAGAAAAACAAATCCAGGTCTGCTGTAATCCAAGGGGTTCCCATGACAATCCATACCATAGTCACTGTCCCAGTCAATGAAGAACAGAATGTTCCCCATTGGCTGGGAGAGCAGTGCAGTGACCTGAGCTAACATCAATAGGTCAGCCCAGGTCATTGCAGGGGATAACAAGTGCTGCTGTCAGGAGCGAGGTACATTACCTGCAGTGACGATCTCCTGCACTGCTGATAGCAGAGCTGTCACTGACTTCAATGACCGCCACCTTCACAGCCAAGTATCGCGGGAGCCTGTGACGTCACCGCTAGTCACAGTCTCGGGTCGGCAGCGAGAGGAGGAGATGTGACAAGCAGCAGCCATGGAGGACAGTGACAGCGCTGAGGTCGGGAGGGCGGGACTTCATCACCGCAGGTAAGCCGAGCAGGGTAATGTGTGCGGGATGCGAGGTGGGTGGAGCCAAGCGGGGTAATGTGTGTGGACTGCGAGGTGGGTGGAGCCAGGCGGGGTAATGTGTGCGGAGTGCGAGGTGGGTGGAGCTAAGTGGGGTAATGTGTGCGGAGTGCAAGGTGGGTGGAGCCTAGCGGGGCCATGCGTGCAGGCGGCGGAGTGTGAAGTGGGTGGAGCCTAGCGGGGCCATGTGTGCAGGCACTGGAGTGCGAGGTGAGTGGAGCCTCGCGGGGCCATGTGGCGCTGAGGACGTCAGTGCCGGGGACTGCATGGCTGGGGACAGGTGAGTGTGTGTGTGTGTGTGTACATGCCGAGTGCAGGACAGAGCAGAGCTGAGCGGAGAAGTGTCGGCTCCCTCCACATGTAACCAGAGTAAATATCAGGTTACCAAGCAAAGCGCTTTGCTTGGATACCCGATATTTATATTGGTTACCAGCTTACCGTAGGCTCCAGCGATGGCTCCCTGCATACTGTAGCTGTAAAAAGCCCTGCTTTTGGTGATCAAACCGTTCTCGAACATAACTCGAACTGTCAAGCTTTTAGCAAAAAGCTCAAGTTTGAGTTCGATCTCGAGCACCCCCCAAAATCACTCGAACATGAAATTGGCGAACCTCGAACATCGCTCATCTCTAGTTGTGACTAAGAAACGTAATTTTTGCGTTTGGAATTTTTTTGCCACTATGCCGTTTGCCGATCAGATTATTTGATTTATATTTTGATAGATCCGGCGTTTCTGAACGCGATACCAAATGTGTGTATATTTTTTAAACCCTTTAATTTTCAATGGAGCAAAAGAGGGGTGATTTGAACTTTTAGGTTTTTTTTATTTTTTTAATTTTTTTACTTTTTTTTATTTTACTAGGTCCCCTAGGGGACTATATGAATCATCAATTTGATCGCTCATTCATTTCTCCCGATCAGAGCAGCATCGCTCAGACCAGGAAAAATGGTCATCTCCTATAACAGCTAGTACTCGGCTGTTTGTTTACAGGACCTTAGTCATGTGAGACACAAGAGTCATCTCATGACCCTGTGCTACAATGGCAACCACCAGATGTCGTGCGATCATGTCACGTGACTTCCGGTATCAGGCGGTGAATACATTTTCAGCGTAATCACAGCTTTAATGGCGCTGTCACTTATTGACAGCGCTATTTAAGGGGTTAAAAGGCATGGGCGAATAACGATTCCGCTCATGCCTGGCAGGCACACATGTCAGCAGTAGAAATCAACTGAGATGTGCGCCGATCTCCCTCGGCTGCTAGCAGCAGCCGGGGGACATTAACACTATGACTGCTAGGACGTAATTTTACCGCACGCGGTTGTTAAGGAGTTAATCACATTATTATATTTTTTTTTCATTTGTTGTGCAAATTCTCTGTGTACACTGATACCAGGATATGTGGCGAATAAATACTGTATGGACACATGGCAGGGCTCAAAAGTGATGGAGTGCTATTTGAATTTTTGAACGCTTTTTTGGCTGGAATAGCTTGCAGACGCCATGTCCCATTTGAGAAGCCATTAATGTGCCAAAATGGCAGAAACTCCTTAAAAATGTAACCTATTCTTAAAACTAAACCTCTCAAGGAAATCATCTAGGTGGGTAGTGAGCAATTTTAATCCTCAGGTGATTCACAGCATTGTATAACATTGGGCTGTAAAAATAAAAAACATTTCCCTCTAAAATGTTGCTTTGGCCCCAAAAATGTAATTTTCAAATACGACAAAATGGACTGTACAATTTGTTTCACAATTTCTCCTGAGTTTGCCAGTACCCATATGCGATCAAAAATTACTTTGAGGCACAGTGCAAACCTTAGAAAGGAAGAAGTGCCATGTCAGAGTTCAGATTTAGTTGGAATGGCTTGGGGGTGTTATGTCACATTAGTCCCAAATTTTTAATTTTTATAAGGGCTAATAAGAGAAAATGTTTGTTGTGTAATTTTTCCTGAGTGTGCCAATACCTTCCATATGATAGGGAACTACTTTTGAGGTACAGTGCAAAGTTGAGAATAGAAGGAGCACAATATTGGACTCCAGAATTTTCTGGAATGGTTTGCGGGTGCCATGTCACATTGGCAAAGCAATTTGAACATCAGAACAAAAACCCTGTTAAAAAATAACTTTTAATGAAGTATTTAAAAGATCAAGCCCATAACACAAACAAGTGATTAAAAAGACTAGGCAGGGTACTCCGATAGGTAGGCATACCTATGGGGCGCCAAAACAGTTAGGGCATCATACCCTCCATTGTTAGGTAGGGATTTCTAGGGCCTATTAGGGTCAGTTTGTATTGGTTATTATGAATATGCCGTTAGTATAATTACTGGCTGGAGTATTATTTTTTGTTGCAGGTTGTTAACTTATTGGGCATCTACCTTTCACAGATTGATGTGTTTATTATGTCATCTGCATATACCCAATAGAACCGGCCAGTGTTCATTATATCACTAATGGTTTTGTGCACATTGTGTTTTCCTATATGATTGCCTATATATAAGGGATTTCCTAAATGTCTACCTATCAGAATACCCTGCCTAGTCTTTTTAATCACTTGTTTGTGTTATGGGTTTGATCTTTTAAATAATTCATTAAAAGTTATTTTTTAACAGGGTTTTTGTTTTGAGGTTCAAATTGCATATATACACCCTGTCCTAATCTGCTGCGTATTGGGTTTTTTTTCCCATTGGCAAAGCCCCTGAGGTGCCAGAGCAGCAGAAATCCCCCATAAATGACCCCATTTCACAAACTGCACCTCTTAATGTATTCATCTAGGGATGCAGTGAGCATATTGACATTACAGGTACATTTTATACTTTTGAGCAGTAGAAGAAAAAATAATTCCATTTTTACCACTAAAATTTTATTTTATCCTATGATTTCCTATTTTCACAAGGGGAAATGGGTAAAAAAGGCTGTTAAAAGGAAACTCCTCCACCAACTCTTGAAGCGGAGTTTTGAATATTAATTATTATTGTCAACTTTGACTTAATAATTAATATACAATATTAAATTACATCTTATAACGGTTTCTGTTCCCTTGCTAAATATATTGTCACAAGATGACTGTTAGGCTAGCGATGGACTGGGACTCCTATGCTGTACCTCACGCCAGGGCACCTTAGCCTATCCCTATTCTCGGGGTTACTCCTGATGGTGGAGATGCCTAAGTCCCATTCCTGGCTATGCTCCTGATCAGTACTACTCTGATAATCCCCCTCCTACCACCAGGGTAATCCAGGACAGGAGTGTGATGGAAAACAGATAAAACTGATAAAGATAGACAAGGGAAGACCAAAACTCTGACAATCTTCTTACATACAGGAATAGACAATAATGAAGCCAGGAATAAAGCAAGAGCAGGAAGGTAACAACAAAAAATCAACAAGGGTTAACTCCGCAACTGCACTCAACCACCAGATAGTCTGGATCACAACACCTCACCAGACCAGCTAAAATAAACTATAGCTGACAAATGTGGAAGCATTTAGCCAGTATATATAGGAGAAGAGAAGATATATGATCACAGGAGACTAAAAAGCAGACTAGTAGAGCACACTTGCTAGACTGCCTATGAATTACCACTCTGCAGTCAATGCCCAAGTCTGCCTGCATTGATCACAGACACCAAAGAAGTTATCAGGTTGAGTGTTGAAATCTGTAGTTTGAATAGAACCCAAAAGAATACAGTGAGAAAAATAAGCATTTGATACACTGCTGATTTTGCAAGTTCTCTCACCTATAAAGAATGGAGAGGACTGTAATTTTTATTGTAGGTGCACCTCAACTGTGAAAGGCAAAATCCAAAAAGAAAATTCAGAATATCATATTGTATGATTTTGAAATAATTAATTTGCATTTTCTTGCATGAAAAAAGTGTTTGATCACCTACCATCCAGCAAGAATTCTGGCTCTCACAGACCTGTTATTTTTTCTTTAAGGTCGGCTTTGCACACTACGACATCGCAGGTGCGATGTCGGTGGGGTCAAATCTAAAGTGACGCACATCCGGCGTCACTTGCGATGTCGTAGTGTGTAAAACCTTTTTGATACGATGAACGAGCTCTAAAGCGTCGTTATCGTATCATCGGTGTAGTCTCCGACATTTCCATAATGCCGGTGCAGCGACAGGTACGATGTTGTTCCTCATTCCTGCGGCAGCACACATCGCTGTGTGTAAAGCTGCAGGAGCAAGGAACATCACCTTACCTGCGTCCAGGCTGCTATGAGAAGGAAGGAGGTGGGCGGGCTGTTTACATCCTGCTCATCTCCGCCCCTCCACTGCTATTGGCCGCCTGCCGTGTGACTACGCTGTGACGCCGCACGACCCGCCCCCTTAGGAAGGAGGCGGCTCGCTGGCCAGAGCGACGTTGCAGGACAGGTGAGTGCGTGTGAAGCTGCAGTAGCGATAATGTTCGCTACGGCAGCTATCACAAGATATTGCTGCTGCGACGGGGACTATCGCGCTTGACATCGCAGCATCAGCTTGCGATGTCGCAGCGTGCAAAGTACCCCTAAGAATCCATCTTACTCTGCACTCATTACCTGTATTAATTGCACCTGTTTGAATCATTACCTGCATAATAAACACCTTTTCACACAATCACACTCCACTCTCTTCACAATGGTCAAGACCAAAGAGCTTTCTAAGGATACCAGGGACAAAATTGTAGACCTGCACAAGGCTGGGATGGGCTACAGGACAATAAGCAAGCAACTTGGTGAGAAGGCAACAAATGTTGGCACAATTATTAGAAAATGGAAGAAACACAGGATAACTGTCAATCTTACTCAATCTAGGGCTCCATGCAAGATCTCATCTCTTGGAGTAAGGATGATTTTGAAAGAGGCCCAGTACTAAACAGGGGGATCTGATCAATGACCTGAAGAGAGCTAGGATCACAGTCTCAAAGATTACAGTAATACACTATGCTGTCAAGGATAAAACCCCTGGAGGGCATGCAAGGTCCCCCTGCTCATGCCTGCACATGTCCAGGCACGTTTGAATTGGCCAATGATGATTTGGATGATCTAGATAAGGCATGCGAGAATATCATGTGATCATATAAGACCAAAAATAGAGCTGTTTCGTATCAACTCCACTTGCTATGCTTAGTGTTCAAGAAGGTTGGGTACAATCCCAAGAACACCATCCCAGCCATGAAGCATAGAAGTGGAAACATTATCCTTTTGGGGTGCATTTCTGAAAAGGAAACAGGATGATTGCATGTGTTAAAAGGAAGATGGATGTAGCAGCGCAGGACATGGCATTTGATGCACTAGGCAGACAAAGCCACTGGTGTCCCCTCCCACCGATGAACCCTCAGCCCCCAAGTTTTAGTATAAGTAAGAGACTAAGCTCAAGTAACCGCTTACACAGCCCCCCTTCCCTTCAATAGGTCAGGTAAGAAGCTTGGATGACCACTTTCACTAAAATTGTTGCCTTTATCACATAAAAATCCATCAAAAGTATACAAAAGTGATTTACTTTAAGGGTCAGGCTCAATAGGAGTTGCATTTTCAAAGTTATATGTAAAATCTTTTATTGTTTGGCAATCATTTACACAATACAGGGGAAAAATAGCGATATTCATCCCTGACATCCTATATTCTAATGTTACACCTGAGGTCAATCATGTAAACTACTATAGCTTAACAATAATGGGGGCCAATTGGTTTCAAATCAGATGTCCAGCATATAGCGGATAGCCTTATGGAAACTAAACAAAGCCCATTATATATAAAGGGATATGTATTTTTTTTTATGTTCACATTTCTACAAATACAGTTTGCAACATGGTTGTTTAGGTGCTGTATTCCTATATTGATAGTAGTTCTGGTGATGTTTTCATGTACTTATGGTGGGTTTTGTGTCATATTCCTGTACCAATGGTGGTTCTGATTATGTATTTATGCAGTGATAGCTGTTCTGGTGCTATATTAACATAGTTTTCATGTCTCTGATGATGTATTCAGCTCCAGAACCATCATCAGTGCATGAATACAAAACCAAAATAATCATCAGTGCATAAAAAGAACACCAGAGCCATCAATATTACATAATACAGCAACAGAACCATAATCAGTAAATAAATAGTCCACTAAAACCGCCATCAGGACATGACTAAAGAACCAGAATCACCACCAGTACAGTAATACATCACAATATCCAACATCAGTAAATAAATACAACAATACCATCATAAGTACATGAATACGACACCAGAACCACCATCAGTACATTGATGCATCACCAAAATCTCAATCAGTACATGGAAATATTACAATAACCATCATCAGTAAACAAATACAACAGTACCCTAATTAGTACAAGTACATGTCACCAGGACCACCATCAGTACATGAAACCATCACCAAATTTAGTACAGCAATCAATTATAATTTAAAGTCAGAACCATATACATTGGAATCTCTTTAACCTATAACTCTCAGTATATCTTTATCAGTGGTAAAGAGATGCTGGAAGTTATCAGTAATTATCATATTGCAGACCATACAGGAACCACAGTACTGATGAGACATAGTCAGTATGAAAAAGTAAACACTTACATTCAGGTACCTTATTGAGGACATCTTCTCTGATTGAGTAATTTCTTGCTTTTCGTATCCATCTTCTCCAGATGACATTTCACATGCACAGATACAGGTTTCTTTTCAAATTCCCTCTTCTTTGGTCTTGCGCAGCACATCCTTATTCTGTACCTTTAAAAAATAAAAGTGTTATTAAAATGCTCTCAGCATAACAATGGCCTCCACATACCACTTAATTATCTGTATCCACCCCACTGTCTGATATTATCAGCTATAGCAGCCACACCACCCTCCCTTATGAACCACATCCTATACCATGGCATGGCTGTCCCCTCTCCACTATTTTCCCTTACTATCTTTATATCTTTACACTGTCCAACTGCTATGCTCTCTCCATAATGTGCCCCCATTTCACACTGCCCTGTCTCCACATCCCTTTTTCACACTAAGCCCTCCCACTGTCACCATGTTGTCCTCTCCAAACTGTACCACCTCCTCACACTGTCCCCCTACACAGTATGATGGTCATCACAGATGCCCATACAGTATGATGTCCGCAACAGCCCCAAATATACACTATGATGTCCACTACAGCTCTCTATGCTAGTAGTATTATGTCCACCACAGCCCCCTAATACAATATGATCACCACAGTCCCCTATGCTGTATAATGTCATGAACAACCCCACAGTATGGTCACTACAGCCCCCTTTACAGTATTATGTCTCCACAGTCCCCTATACATTATGATGTTCCCCACGGACCCCATAGAGTATGATGTCTGCACAGGTAGGGTATAGTGTCCCCACAACACCCAGTATAATGTCCACCACAGTCCCCTACACATTATTTGTCCCCATAAAAGACCCCTATACAGTATGATGCCCCCACAGCTTCCAGTATAATGTTCCCCACAGTTTCCTATGTAATGTAATGTTCCCACAGCCAGTCCCCCTTGTAATGTCACCATAGCCTGTCCAAAGTATATGTCCCCACAGCCAGCTCCATGTAAGTCCCCACAGTTAGTCCTTCTTCTTATGTTACCACAGTTAGCCACTCTTATGTCCCCACAGCCAGCCCCTCCTGTCCCACAGCCAGTCTCTCATATGTCTAACAGCCAGCCCCTCATATGTATCACAGACTGCCATTCTTGTAGTCCCCATTTATTAGTAAAATGATATAAGAAAAAATAATAAATATTATACTCATCTAATCTAGGCTCCCATCCAGGAAAGCCTCCATTTCCTGTTCCATCCTGTAGAGCAGTGGATGATGGATCATGGCCCAATGACATCACTGCATGACATCATCTTACATCCCCTGCGTGCACTCTGTCCAGCAGGGCTCAGGCTGGAAGTAGCATGCGTTCTGCTGGAGTTCTTGGCAGGGAAGGGAGCTTATTGCAGCTCCTTTGCACCTGTGCCAGCGGCACTCACAGCAATTGTATGCATGACTTATAGACATGAATACAATTGATTGCAAGGAGGGAGAGACAGGCATGGGGCACTGTAATGCCTGCCTGGATCCACAGACTCAGATGGGCTGTAAAGGGGAGGCTAGAGGGAAGCCACTCACCAAGCAGGACCCTCAGAACCCTGAAACCCTTTAACTCCTCTACAGGGATTTGGAATTACACAGGGCCCTGGAGATCACTACCTGTGGAAGGCTGCAGTCTGATGAGAGTAGTAGTCAGGCAGGGTCAAACCAGGAATTGCGGAACAGGGACAGAATCGGCAGGCAATGACATAGTCAGCAAATGTAGCAAAGGTCAAATCCGGATCGGACAGCGAGGTACAAAAACAGTAGGCAGGAGAGTAGTCATAAAACACGCAGAAGTCAACACACAGGAATCACCAAACAGAATAGGACGTAACAGGAGCCAGGAAAATCAGAACTATCTCTGGCAGTGGTCATGTGACAGGAGGGGGAATAAGAAGGGTGTAGTGTCTTCCCATTGGCTATAGCTGAATGCTGTCAACTTCAGCTGGAAGACACATGCCACCCACAGTCAGCCAGTGGTACTGCAGATCCCAAGCTAACCCAGCCCAGTGTATGATTGGAGCCTGCACCCACCACTGGCATCGACTCCTCTCCCATCACCAGCACCATCCACGGCAGGAACACGGCATCGCCTGGCGATCGGAGCAGAAGTCGCTGGAGCAGACTCCGGAGGTGACATAACAGGCACACAGTGAGAGAGGGTTGAGAGGGGTCACTGTGCTGAATGCCTTCAGCAGCAGGATGGTACCGAATGGTAATGATTTTTTTTCTCCCTCAAAGTGCCCCTCCCATGGGGATATCACCCTAGGCAGGTGCCTTCCCTGCCTACCCCTTGTCCCAGCCTTGAGATGGGGTCATGTATCTCAAGATTTTGGCCAACAACCGCCTTCCCTCAGTAACAGCATTGAAGATGGGTTGTGGCTGGGTCTTTGAGCATGACAATGACCTGAAACACACACCAACGGCAACTAAAGTGTGGCTCCATAAAAAGCATTTGAAGGTCCCGGAGTGGCCTAGCCAGTCTCCAGACCTGAACCCAATAGAAAGTCTTTTTTTTTTTTTTTTTTTTTTTTTAATAGAAAATCTTTTGAGTGAGCTTAATCTCAATGTTGCCTAGTTCTGGAGAGTATCTGTATGGAGGAGTGGGCAAAAATCCCTGCTGCACTGTGTGAAAACTTGGTCAACAACCACAGGAAACATCTGACCTCTGCAATTGCAAACAAAGGTTTCTGTACGAAATTTTAAGATCTGTTTTTCTATTGTATCAGACACTCATTTCATGCAATAAAATGCAAATTAATTATTTAGAAATTATTAAAATGTGATTTTTCTGGATTTTTTTATTCTGTCTATCTGTCACAGTTGTCAATGGGAGTGACAAAGCGAGCAATGGTAACAGGCGAAACACGCGTTGGGCTGAAAAACCTGGAGATTTCTCTGAGCCACCGATATATTAACATAGCAACATACAGGTAAGTGGATGGTGTGGCTATTTTTCTTACATAGTTTGATTGCCTGATACATACCACGCTGGATTTTTCATGTTTACCTTGTGGCATAAAGGACTTTCTCCCATACATGTATATTAAATAATCCACTTTTTGTATGGTAATACATGTATATTAGATAATCCACTTTTTGTATGGTACTGTACATTTTTTTGTTTACTAACAATGCTATGTTGTATTCACATTGTGAACCAAATAATTTTGATATTTATGTGACTACTACCTATGACATCATATTATTGGTTGTCCTGTTTTGTTTTTTACATGTTCCGAAATTAAATTTTAAATGCTTGAAATTAAAGATGAATTTATTTTTATGGCACTCTGTCCACATTTTACTCCATTTCTAAATACGTTTCCAATGTTGGTGCATACTAGTCAATTCATATGTATGCAGCTATTTCTTTAATTCTAGCCGTAAGTGTTTCATTGGCTTGAGGTCTAGTGACTGTGGGGCCCAATCCAGCACTTCTACTTCATTGTCATTGAACCATTTCATCACCAATCACAATGTAATGTTTTCATGCTGGAAAACTATGTCATTCTTTTCATACCCATAGTACTCGAGTGTACGAAGTATCTCATCTTGCTCGATACTCATATATAGCTCAGCATTGATACAACCATCCATCTTGGTCAAGTATCCAACTCCTTTGGCTGTGAAACAGCCCCATATCAGCAGTAGAGTTGAGCGCAGTTCGCGGTTCGTGGTTCTCCAGTTCGCGGCTCGAGTGATTTTGGGGGCTGTTCTAGATCGAACTAGAACTCGAGCTTTTTTGCAAAAGCTCGATAGTTCTAGATACGTTCAAGAACGGTTCTAGTAGCAAAAAACCCAGCTAATTCCTTGCTGGCTTTCCGCTGTAATAGTGTAAGTCACTCTGTGACTCACACTATTATGAAATTTCAGTGTATAGTGTGCGGGAACAGCGCATTCAGATCACTGCTGTTTGGATAATGGCGATCGCCATTTTTTTTTTTTCCTTGTCTTCCTTCCCTAAGCGCGCGCGTGTAGTGGGGAGGGCCAGCATGTCAGCCAATCCCAGACACACACACAGCTAAGTGAACTTTTAGCCAGAGAAGCAACGGCATGTGTGATAGGATGTCCATGTCACATGTCCCTGCATTATAAAAACGGACATTTTCCTCCAGCACGCCATTATCTGCCTTCTGCGTCCTTGGTGTCAGACATCACTGGCGCAGCTCCTATCGCCGATACAGCTGTATACGCTCCATACACAGCGCTGGACAGCATAGGGATAGCACTTTCTATCAGTCCTTTTAAGGGCTCATACCGGCAGGGTCAGAGCCATAGGTGAAAGGTCCTGAAAACAGAGATGACAGTGTCTGTGTAGCTAAGGTCAGGGATTTCCTCGCTGCATTTCCCCATTAGGAGGGATAGAAAGGCAGGCTTCCATTCCTCTACCCAGAGCCCCACAACCCTGCCACTGTACCCTCCTGCCCTTTGCACACTCCAACTCATTGTTACTAAGCCATTATACTAGCAAACACTGAGTGAACTTAGTGGCATCCTAAACGTGGCTATTGGACTTCTGCATAGTCCCAGTAGTGCACAGATATTTGCAGCACGTCTGCCTGCATTGCACACTCAAACTCATTATAACTAAGCCATTATACTAGCAAACACTCAGTGAACTTAGTGGCATCCTAAACGTGGCTATTGGACGTCTGTATAGTCCCACTAGTGCAAAGATATTTGCAGCACGTCTGCCTGCATTGCACACTCAAACTCATTGTAGCTAAGACATTATACTAGCAAACACTGAGTGAACCTAGTGGCATCCTAAATGTGGCTATTGGACTTCTGTATAGTCCCACTAGTGCACAGATATTTGCAGCACGTCTGCCTGCATTGCACACTCAAACTCATTGTTACTAAGCCATTATACTAGCAAACACTGAGTGAACTTAGTGGCATCCTAAACGTGGCTATTGGACTTCTGTATAGTGCCAGTAGTGCACAGATATTTGCAGCACGTCTGCCTACATTGCACACTCAAACTCATTATAACTAAGCCATTATACTAGCAAACACTCAGTGAACTTAGTAGCATCCTAAACGTGGCTATTGGACTTCTGTATAGTCCCACTAGTGCAAAGATATTTGCAGCACGTCTGCCTGCATTGCACACTCAAACTCATTGTTACTAAGCCTTTATACTAGCAAACACTGAGTGAACCTAGTGGCATCCTAAAAGTGGCTGTTGGACTTCTGTATACTCCCACTAGTGCAAAGATATTTGCAGCACCTCTGCCTGCATTGCACACTCAAACTCATTGTTACTTACTAAGACATTATAATACCAAAAATTGAGTAAACTTAGTGGCATACAAGAAGTGGCTGTTGTACTCCATTAGTGCCCCACTGGTGCAAATCTATGTGCAGCACCTGTGCAGGACACCCTCCTGCTCTGTTTTTAATAAGCTATAATGATAGCAAAAAATACTGCCATTTAGTGGCATCATAGAACTGGATGTTGTATTCCATTATTGTCCCACAGGTGCCAAGCTATTTCTAGCACCTGTGCACGACACCGTCATGCACATTTTGCTACGCTAATGTTATAGCAAACTCAGGGAATTCATTTCTGCATTTGATAATTCGGAGGGATAGAAAGTGAGGCTTCCTTTAGCTTTTCCTTCTGTTCATAGACAGCATCTCCAAGTCCACACCCGAAGAGCAATTTCTCCTCCACGTGTAAGTGTGGAGAGGCAGCTAGTGCGCATGCGTGTGCCGATTTACCCCAGCTGCAGCCTAACTACAGTGTTTCGCCTAGTGAGTATGCTCAGCCTGACTGTGCCAATCCTGACGCTAAGTCTTCATTTCGGGATACAGCGCATGAAAAGCCTCTTTGCACAGGTACTTGCATTCCGTGCCGGGTCTAAGTCCTGTTTTGTGCCGAGACACCATGCTAAAGCTGATAGTCTTTTTTCAGAGACTCTATTTCATGCAACTGACCATGCTCAGGCACTTACTGCATCAGAAACTAGGTCCGGTAATGAACTCTTTGGCCCTGCCCCTGATGTGGGGGGGACCATATAGACCACACGGCATCAGGTGTCCTGACGATGTGGCCAGGCCACTCCCAAATGGCTTGCAGAGGCCCGCCCCTATGACTTGTCACCTCATTATTGATGGTCAGACGATGACTGGTGAGGTGTTTGTGTCGTGGCAGCCATGAGGTCATTATTGAAGTTGCGGTTCCAAATAGGACGCTAGTTATGCCACTCATGACGTGTCACTCTGTTTTTATCTCCAGGAGGTGCATTGTGGTCCACCCTGGTTTGGGGCGGACCCAGGTTATAAAACGGGCTGGAGCCAACAAGGAGGTGCGCAGTCTTCTATTATGCTCCGAAAGAGCACACCTCCATGTGTTGAACCCATTGCGGCTTTAGGCCAGAGGTAGGCAGGGATAGGGCGTCGATACAGGCCGCCACCACAGTTGGTAACGCAGAATGGTTAAGACCAGCTCCTGTCCTACAAGTCCTGCTTGTGCAGCCCAGTGGCATTAACAGGCCTGCTGCTGCTGATGCGCCTGCTGTCCACAGGTGTGGCCCCAATGCACACGGTCAGCGTACTGAATGGCCCCTGTGATGTTAACAGGGAGTTCCTGGGCTGGGTGGGCGTGTGGACCCTGTGACGCTAACAGGGCTCCCAGTCTCAAGATCCGAGTGGCGTCTAACTCGGTTCAGGCAACTATTAGCATAGCCACACAGATCTGTATCCTCCACCTAACCTTCCATTTGCCAACCTCTCCTTTTCCATCTGGGAGCACGGTGGACATTGACTGCTGATGGGGATATATACCTTTTTCTTTCTTTTCTTATTAATTTTCGTTATATACCGGTAACATAGTATATACCACCTTATCCAAATCTGCCAGTCCCACCGTAACAGATGGTGTTTCTTCATCAAATGTTACTTTTGCTTAACCACTAGTGATGAGCGAGTACTAAAAAGCTCGGGTGCTCAAAGCTCGGGCCGAGCCTCCCAAGATACTCGTGTACTCGGCCCGAGCAACGAGCCCAATGTTATCCTATGGGAGACCCGAGTATTTTTGTGAAATGACCCCCCGGCAGCATGGAGAAACCCTAAAAATGTCACAAAAGTCTCAGAAGAGTGCTCAAATGACATGGCAACAGCATGGGGAAGACCCCTTGAAGCATTTATCACTGAAAAGTCACAGCTGTGAACAATTTTGTCCGCGTTTTACGCCATTTTTACGGACTCACCAGAAAACCTTCCAAAATGACCCCAAAATGATTTTTCATGGCGGAAATGTTAAGGGCACATACCCAATAGTGAGATAGAGCTGGTGTATGTTACTTTTTGAGATTAATACATGAAAGATTTTACGTGAAAACATTGTGTGGCACTCCGATGTCCCTGAGAAGAGACGTACATGAAGGCCTCTTGAGTCTAATGTGCCCATTTTGAGGAAGTGAGTCTTTGTAGTATTTTCCTTTGCCAGGGCAGTCCAAAATTGTGAGGTTCACCAATGCCCCTGCATACAGACGTGCATGAGGGCCTGTAAACCTGAAGTGCCCATTGTAAGGAAGTGGGTCTATTGTAGTATAGCCCTTAGGCAGGGCAGCCAAAAATTGGGAGGCTCCACATTGTCCCTGGATAGAGACGTGCATGATGACCTGTAAACCTGAAGTGCCCATTGTAAGGAAGTGGGTCTATTGTAGTATAGCCCTTAGGCAGGGCAGCCTAAAATTGGGAGGCTCCACGTTGTCCCTGGATAGAGACGTGCATGAGGGCCTGTAAACCTGAAGTGCCCATTGTAAGGAAGTGGGTCTATTGTAGTATAGCCCTTAGGCAGGGCAGCCAAAAATTGGGAGGCTCCACGTTGTCCCTGGGTAGAGACGTGCATGAGGGCCTCAAAACATTAAGTGTCCATTGTCAGGAAGTGGGTGTATTATAGTATAGCCCTTAGGCAGGGCAGCCAAAAATTGGGAGGCTCCACGTTGTCCCTGGGTAGAGACGTGCATGAGGGCCTCAAAACATTAAGTGTCCATTGTCAGGAAGTGGGTGTATTATAGTATAGCCCTTAGGCAGGGCAGCCAAAAATTGGGAGGCTCCACGTTGTCCCTGGGTAGAGACGTGCATGAGGGCCTCAAAACATTAAGTGTCCATTGTCAGGAAGTGGGTGTATTATAGTATAGCCCTTAGGCAGGGCAGCCAAAAATTGGGAGGCTCCACGTTGTCCCTGGGTAGAGACGTGCATGAGGGCCTCAAAACATTAAGTGTCCATTGTCAGGAAGTGGGTGTATTATAGTATAGCCCTTAGGCAGGGCAGCCAAAAATTGGGAGGCTCCACGTTGTCCCTGGGTAGAGACGTGCATGAGGGCCTCAAAACATTAAGTGTCCATTGTCAGGAAGTGGGTGTATTATAGTATAGCCCTTAGGCAGGGCAGCCAAAAATTGGGAGGCTCCACGTTGTCCCTGGGTAGAGACGTGCATGAGGGCCTCAAAACATTAAGTGTCCATTGTCAGGAAGTGGGTGTATTATAGTATAGCCCTTAGGCAGGGCAGCCAAAAATTGGAAGGCTCCACGTTGTCCCTGGGTAGAGACGTGCATGAGGGCCTCAAAACATTGTTCCCATTGCAAAGGAGCGGGTCTCCTGTCGTTGTAATGTCCATTCTGCAAAGAATGGGCGAAAAAATTTACCACTGGGGGTATACCTGAAACAAAGGCCTAAGTATTGCAATTTGTAACGGTCATCATCATGGTGGCGCATGAGGAGAAGGAGGAGCAGTCCAGCGATTATCCAAAGTCCAGAAGTGTGTACCCATGGGTGAGTGGAGGTACATGGCAAACTTTAAATTCCGCTCTCATTTGCTGGTGGTGTGGTGAAGTCTGGCCCAATCCAACCCTTGTTCATCTTGATCAGAGTCAGCCTGTCAGCATTTTCAGTTGACAGGCGGGTGCGTTTATCTGTAATGATTCCACCTGCGGCACTAAAAACACGCTCTGACAAAACGCTAGCGGCAGGGCAGGCCAGGACTTCCAAGGCGTAGAGAGCCAATTCATGCCACGTGTCCAGCTTGGATACCCAATAATTGTAAGGCACAGAGGAATGTCGGAGTACAGTTGTTCGATCTGCAAGGTACTCCTTCAGCATCTGGGCAAACTTAGGATTTCTTGTGGCACTACCCCGCACCTCAGGGGCTGTGGTACGTGAGGGGCTGATAAAACTGTCCCACATCTTAAAGACTGTTCCCCTACCTCTGGCGGATTGGACTTGTGCCTCTCTCGGCTGTACGCCTCGGTTGTCCACTGATTCCTGACCTATGCCGCTAGCATTTTGTGAGGGGAATGCTTTGCCTACTTCCGTGACTATGGCCTTCCGGAACTGCTGCATTTTGGTTGACCTCTCCTCCACGGGAATAAGAGACAAAAAGTTCTCCTTGTAGCGTGGGTCTAACAGTGTTACCAACCAGTAATGATTGTCGGCCAAGATGTTCTTAACGCGAGGGTCACGAGACAGGCAGCTTACCATAAAGTCAGCCATGTGCGCCAGACTCTTAACAGCCAGGACTTCAGTAGCCTGACCAACAAGATGACTGAACATGCTGTCCTCCTCCTCCTCCTCCTCCTCATCTACCCTGTCCTCTGGCCAGCCACGCTGAACCGAGGATATGACTGGTGTGCATGTCATATCCTCAATTTGGCCGGAGAGTTGCTCCATGTCTTCATCCTCCTCCTCGTCATAGTCCTCCACTGCACGTTGTGATGAGACGAGGCTGGGCTGTGTGTTATCATCACCCACACCCACTACTGTTTCTTGCTGCAACTCATCGCGCTCCGCCTGCAATGCATCATGTTTGTTTTTCAGCAGAGACCGTTTTAGAAGGCAGAGTAGCGGTATGGTGACGCTAATAATGGCGTCATCACCACTCACCATCTTGGTGGAGTCCTCAAAGTTTTGGAGGATGGTACATAGGTCTGACATCCATCTCCACTCCTCAGGTGTTATGTGTGGAGTTTGACCCATTTCCCGACGGCTTAGGTGATGCAGGTACTCAACAACTGCCCTCTTCTGCTCACATATCCTGACCAACATGTGCAGAGTTGAATTCCAACGCGTGGGGACATCACACACCAGTCTGTGAGCCGGAAGATGCAAACTGCGCTGAAAGCCGGCAAGGCCGGCTGAAGCAGTAGGTGACTTTCGAAAATGTGCAGACAGGCGGCGAACTTTTACCAGCAGATCAGACAGCTCTGGGTATGACTTTAGAAACCGCTGAACCACGAGGTTGAGCACATGGGCCACGCATGGAACATGTGTCAGCTGGCCTCGCCTCAAAGCCGCCACCAGGTTCCGGCCATTGTCACACACGACCTTTCCTGGCTTTAGGTTCAGAGGTGTGAGCCAGTGATCTGCCTGCTGTTTCAGAGCTGTCCACAGCTCTTCTGCATTGTGGGGTTTGTCACCTATGCAGATTAGCTTCAGCACAGCCTGTTGCCGCTTCGCCGAGGCAGTGCTGCAGTGCTTCCAGCTTGGGACTGGTGTGGAGGGTACAGTGGATGAGGATGCGCAGGAGGAGGAGGAGGCTGAAGAGCATGACATTCCGGAGCTGTAGAGTGTGGGTGAAACACTGACTGAGGTAGGGCCTGCAAACCTTGGTGTGGGAAGGACGTGTTCCGTCCCTCGCTCAGACTGGGTCCCAGCTTCCACAATATTAACCCAGTGTGCCGTCAACGAGATGTAGCGGCCTTGCCCACAAGCACTTGTCCACGTGTCTGTGGTTAGGTGGACCTTGGGTGAAACAGCGTTGTTCAGGGTACGTGTAATGTTTTGTGACACGTGGTTATGCAACGCGGGGACGGCACACCGGGAGAAATAGTGGCGGCTGGGGACCGAGTAACGTGGGACAGCTGCCGCCATCAGGTCACGGAATGCTTCTGTCTCCACCAGCCTAAAAGGCAACATTTCCAGCGCAAGCAGTCGCGAAATGTTAGCATTTAGAACTGTGGCATGTGGGGTGTTGGCAGTGTATTTTCGCCTGCGTTCAAAGGTTTGCTGAATGGACAACTGAACGCTGCGCTGGGACAAGGACGTGCTTGATGATGGTGTTCTTTCTGCGTAGGCAACTGCAGGTGCAGGAGTGGAGGAGGCTTGTTCGCAGGCAGCATGGACAGGGGATTGGCTCGCATGCACAACCAGCGAAGACGTAGCAGTGACATCAGCAAGCACTGCTCCTCGACTCTGTTGTACTTCCCACAAAGTCGGGTGCTTGGCTGACATGTGCCTGATCATGCTGGTGGTGGTCAGGCTGCTAGTTTTGGTACCCCTGCTGATGCTGGCACGGCAGGTGTTGCAAATGGCCTTTTTTGAATCATCTGGATCCAACTTAAAAAACTGCCAGACTCGGGAAGACCTAACATTGTACAGGCACCTTGTGTCGTCGTGTTGTTCCGGGGAACGGTTGCCTGACTTCTGCCTGGGGCCACCACCCTGCTTCTTACTGCCTGTTGTGATGCTACGCCTCCCTCCCCCTGTGCACTGCTGTCCTCGCTCTGCATATCCTCCTGCCAGGTTGGGTCAGTTACTGGATCATCCACCACGTCGTCTTCCTCTTCCGCACCCTGCTCCTCCTCCTGACTTCCTGACAATTGTGTCTCATCATCGTCCATCACTTGTTGAGACACGTTGCCAACTTCGTGAGAACGTGGCTGCTCAAATATTTGGCCATCTGTACAGACGATCTCCTCATGACCCACTTCAATATGAGCTGGCGAGAGGCCAGAATGTGTGAATGGAAACGTGAACAGCTCTTCCGAGTGTCCAAGTGTGGGATCATTAATGTCCGAGGAGGACGTGTACTCAGCCTGGTGGTAGGAAGGAGGATCAGGTTCAGAAATGTGCGGTGCAGTATCACGGCTACTGACACTTGACCGTGTGGAAGACAGAGTGTTTGTGGTGGTGCCAATCTGACTGGAAGCATTATCTGCTATCCAACTAACAACCTGTTGACACTGGTCTTGGTTCAAGAGCGGTGTACTGCTGCGGTCCCCAAGAATTTGGGACAGGACGTGCGAGTGACTAGATGTGGCCCTTTGTTGTGGCGAAATTAGAGCTTGCCCACGACCTCGGCCTCTGCCTGCACCACCATCACGTCCACTTTCTTGTTCCTTGCCAATGCCCTTGCGCATTTTGCAATGCTGTGCTGACGTGTATATTCACTACTTGTGCGTTATATCAAAGTTTGTGGAAATTGCACACAAGTGCACCTGTACGCTGCCACCGACAGGCACACACGTGCGGTTTTAAAAACCAAGCACGGACGCAATAAGATCCTAACAGGTTTTTTTGGGGAGCGACAATTACAGACAAGTCAGACACTATCTGGACTGTGTACACCAGCCCCAGATATGATGAAGGCTGGTATACGGTCACCACTAGGAATGGCTATATATACCCTGCCTGCCTGCCTGCCTGCCTGTATACTGGTACAATAGTCCTGACAAGGACTCTTATGGTCACTAGCCTGTATTCAGACCTGGCTATACCCTGCCTGTATATAGCAACAATAGTCCTGAGAAGGACTCTGCTACTGTACTCCGACCTGGCTATGCCCTGCCTGCCTGTATACAACTAGAATAGTCCTGAGAAGGACTTTTGGTCACACTGTTTGCAGCCCTGCAACTGAAAAAGCTATAAAGGGCCGCAAAGCTTTCCCTGAATCAGCGACACTCTCCCTGCACTCACTGTCTGGATAGCTGTGAGCAGAGCACAGCGCGCCGGCCGGTATAAAGGCTCGGTCACGCTGTGCAGGCCGGCCAATCACTGCAATTCCACAACTAACAGGGCTGTGGCATTGCAGTGGTCTGCCAGCCAATCCCTGCATGAGGGCTGGCTCTCAAAAGAGCGCCAACATGCAGGGATGAAGACCACGAGTACAGCACGAGTATCGCGAGATTACTCGGTCCCCGCCGAGCAGCCCGAGTACAGCGATACTCGTGCGAGTACCGAGTAGTTACAAGCATGCTCGCTCATCACTATTAACCACCAAACCCACGGACAAAAACTTTTTCCCCCTTTCCAACACACATGTTCCCCTTTCCACCAGCATTTGTCCTTTTTCAACTCATTTGGTATATGACCAAAAGTGCAACTCTGCAGGGACACCGTACTCAATGCCATCTCAGCCCAGCAGCCAGCCCTCGGTCCCTCAGATGTGGACAAGTAAAAGCCCATTTCCTCCTATCCATGACAAAGCGTTGAGATTCACTCTGTGCAGCACCGGTGTTTACTGGAAAAGCAGATCTAAGAATCCGTACCACCTTCTGCAGATACTCCTGTATACGTGCGTCCCTTTCTATGGCTGGAATTATTTCGCCAAATTTTGTCTTGTACCGGGGATCTAACAGTGTGGCAACCCAGTAGTTAGCATTACTTCAAATTCGTACAATCCGAGGGTCATGTTGTAGGTAGTGCAGCAAGAAGGCGCTCATGTGTCTTGTGCATCCAGGAGGACCAAGTCCTTGGTTTGTTGGTCGCAGAGAGGAGAGAATCATGCCTCCTTCCTCTGCCCTCTCCCCCCAACCTCGCACAACCGAAATGTGAGCAAGCTCTCACTCATCTGCTGAGTCTTCCATGCCCATCGCAAGTTCGTCCTCCATTTCATCATGGGCTCCTGCACCTTCCTCAACAATTTTTGCTGATACTATGCGCCCTTGTTAATCCCTATCCCCCACCATGACTGCCGCCTAGGTGCCACTCAATGTATGGACCTTGTACATCTTATTATCCCTTCTGCATATGACTCCTCCTGTACTTCCTCCCCTTCCTCTTGGACCAACACCTGACTCCGAATAATGCTTACAGTGTGCTCCATCTTGTAGATGACCAGAATTGTCACGCTGAGAATGGCATCGCTAGTGCTAAACATCTTCGTCGATATTTGTAAACTGTGTAGAAGGGTGCATAGGTCCTTGATCTGACACCACTCCAGCAGCGTGATCTGCACCACCTCTGGATCAAGTTAGCATAGGGTATACATCATACCGTATTTCAGCAGGGCTCTGCGGTGCTGCCACAGACGCTGCAACATGTGCAGATTCCAATTCCTGCATGTCACGGAAAACAGTAGAGAGGGGTTTCACACCGCGCCAATGACCGACAACTCCTGAAATTTCAGATCAATGCTTCTTTATTTCACGCACAGGTCAAGTCAACGCGTTTCAAGAGTCTTAGCTCTCTTCATCAGGACAAGCTGGCAAAGAACATCAAATCTGCTGTAAGGCAACCTATACAGCAATATATACCTTAGAGGTGGAGTCCTGATCCACCCCTTTTGAAAAAAATGCCAATGACTTTGATGTGTACCTAGACTTCCAGAGGTTTATCAGGAAGCTCACCTTAACCAGACATTTTCAAATCCACAAATATGTCGCTGATAGAAACATGGAGGAGCCTGATGATTTTCATCACACAGACCTCAGATTAAGGTCCAATTTTTACCCCTTACAAAGCAAGGGTCACCATCTGAAGACCTTTAGCGACCTAGTGCTGGAGGACCTCAAAAAACTAGCGGGTCATAGAACCTCGGGTAGTTCTAACCTAAACACAGAGGAAAAGAAAGCTCTTTGTGCACTAAAAAATAATCCTGACCTGGTCATTAGGAATGCCGACAAAGGAGGAGGCATAGTGTTGCAGGACAAAGAGTCCTATGTCCAGGAGGCCCTAAGAAACCTCAATAATCCTTTACACTATGAGAGGGTGGACATGACACACTATAACCAGTCCATTGTCAATTATCACACCTTGATATCCAAAGCAGTTACAGCGGGCATACTCAATAAAGAGGAGAAAAAATTCCTCGAAGTAAAAAACCCCAAAATGGCATTTTACTATCATTTGCCTAAAATTCATAAGAGCCTTCAAAATCCACCAGGGAGACCTATCATTTCGGGGATTGATTCCCTTACGGTGAATTTGGCCTCCTATATTGATCAGGTTATGCGGGTGCATGTAACCAACCTGAGTAGTTATCTATGGGACTCGACACATCTCATAAATTTGATCAAAGACATTAAATGGCAGGATTCTTTCTTATTCATATCCCTGGACATAGCAGCTCTGTACACGAACATCCAACATGACCTAGGTTTGGAATGTTTTAAACAATTCCTTCTGAGTGACGACCGATTACCTGAGGCCCAAAGATATTTTCTCCTGGAAGGGATGGAGTTCATATTGCATAATAATTACTTTACATTTCAAGATGTACTATACCATCAGTGCTGTGGGACAGCGATGGGGTCGAAGGTCGCACCCACTTTTGCAAACCTCTTTATGGGTATGTTTGAGCTACTATATATATACAACTCTGATTTCTTCAAACATATAATTCTATACAAAAGATATATCGACGATCTGTTCCTCATCTGGGATAACTCAGATGATAACATCAATAGTTTTTTGGGACACATCAGTAAGAATAATTGGGGTCTCACTTTCTCGCCCATTATTAATAAGAACATGATCGACTTTTTGGATCTTACCATCATGCATATAGAAGGGACTATTTATACGAAAACCTTTTTCAAAAAAGTTGACAGTAATGGTTACATTCACTTCTCTAGTAGCCATTACAATAAGTGGCTCAGGAATGTCCCGAGAAATCAGTTCCAAAGGATCCGTAAGAATTGCACACGGGATGCTGACTTTCTTGTACAGGCGAAGGTTTTGAAGGATAGGTTTCTGGATAAAGACTATCCATCCTCATTGATCAGAAGAGCTTTCAATGACAGCAGAACCATGACACAGACAGATCTGATCAAACTGAGCAAAGAGTCCGGCAATAAATCGGATCATAATTTTTCCTCCAATCTTTTGATTACTTTTAGCAAAGATGGGGATCGGATTAAGGGCATCATCCGCAAGCATTGGGGGATCCTCCTTAATGATCCCTTTCTAAAAGATGCTCTTCCAGGGGTACCAGGGGTCACTTACCGTAGGGCCTCCAGCTTGAAAAACATTTTGGCACCCAGTAGACTAAGAAATACTATTGGTACAGGGACCATTAGTAAAACTGTAGGTGCATTCAAATGTCTGGCAAAAAACTGCTTATGTTGTAAGTCCATCCGGCACCAAAGGGTTAATTTTAATTCCCCAGGAGGGGGTGAGGTTTTCTCCATTAAAACCCACCTGACATGTCAATCGGATTTTGTCATTTATCTGATTGAATGTGAGTGCAATAAACAATATATAGGGAGAACAACCCAGGCATTACACAGTAGACTGAATTCCCATAGACACAACATTAAGATAGGTTTTATGCTGCATGGTCTATCCAGGCATGTGACCATATGCCATAAAGGGAAATCGAATTTTAGTATCACTCCTATAGAGCAAATACCCCCTCTTGCTCACGACCGTACCAATTTATTGAAGAAAAAAGAGACTTATTGGATTTACAAATTAAATACCCTCAAACCTTGTGGGCTCAATGAGGTCACTGACCTTTTTTATTAATCCCGTATGGGACTATTGTCCTGCTACCTTTGCAAAAATGGAGTTTTTTGTTTAGGACTTCTCCTGATTATGAATTTTCTTGGTTTTAGTTCCCCCTTTATATATTTATATTTATATTTTTATATATATTTTTTTATATATTTTATATATTGTGTATATGTTTCATGTGCTTTATGACCTTGTGCGTCCGTAGGATTGAATCCTTCTTGGTTTTTATATTATTATCATTACTATATTTATTACATATGGGCATCGGCATATATTTTATAATTTATAATCCATTACGGTCATATTAACCCCCCTCTTATGTAATTATTTATATACACATTTACTAAGATTTTTTATATATGCCAGGGCATATTTGCGCTGGTGTAATACATGGACACCTATTTTTCCTATCACATATTTGCCCGTAAATGTCATAAGGAATTTGCAGGGATAGACCCGACTAGCGTTTGTCCCTAACCCTGTTTGGGGTTGAGATGGAGCTAGTCCCCTGCTATTGGGAGGGATTTTCCCTTCAGGTTTATAGTTCTTTCTCCTAAGATCCAAATGGTAGGAGGACTGACTTTCATGAATAGAATGTGACATGCGCATTAGTAAATTTTCCCACGCCTTGAACTTCTTTCACCCCGGCTTCCCCTGATTAACTTTCTAGGAACACTAGCTATGCACCTTTCTGGGAGCATGCGTACTGCTCTTCAACTTAATTCACCTTGTCACAGAGTTACACTTATTGCTCCCATTAAAGCCATCATGAATGCGGCACTAAGCTGCTACGGAATAGATATAGGTCCGGTCTCTACTATAATGAGTGGTTGAATAAACTTTACCCGACTTTTCCTCCGTCATGAATTTAGGGATAGTTTCTTCTCACCTTTTACTTTTTTCGGGAGTTGGCTAGCCCAGATTAACAGCACACTACACTTATTTACTCCTCACGCCTGTGGCGATAATTTCCTTTTCCTTTTGATAAGATTATGGCGGGTTTGAATTAACGCTATAGTCTCTGTTTTAACATAGAGGATTGTGTTGCATTAATTTGATACTCGGGGATTTTTCCTTTAAGCCCCAGCAAAGGTTAATAATGTATATATAAGTTTTTCACCTGCCCTCCTACGTGTCCCCAGGGTGGAACCGCAGGTCGGGCGTTTTGATCACTAGATCGGTTACTTGTTCACTGTATTTTTTTGGTTTAATTCACACATGGTAGTATATATAACTATTATTCCAAACCCCTCTTTTGGGCGATGAAAGGGATATTTATCCAATTTTTTATTTCCCCATCCCTTCCCCACCCTTGTTTTTCTGTTTCTGACTAAGGAGAATATATATTTTTGATAAGCGGATTCTGGGCAGGTTTTTCGTATTCATCTGTGGCACAGACGGCTAAATGCTTCTGGTGCTATGTTCCTGACACTTGGATCGTAGGCTGCAGACCATTTGTAATATGGTTCTAGGCAGGTTATGGAATAATGACATATCTGGGAACATATGTGTCTTTGCAATGTTTTTGGAAACAAGAACTACACCTGTGCACACTGTTATATACATCCTTTATTATTTTTTCGTTCAATAATATTTTTATTCAGATTTACCAATTATCTTGAAATTATGAATATATTCGCACAAAGGAATTTTTTTGACAATATTATGATTTACATTGTCTTGTTGTTTTTTAAATGTATGGATTCCCGCCGATTTTTTTCAAAAGGGGTGGATCAGGACTCCACCTCTAAGGTATATATTGCTGTATAGGTTGCCTTACAGCAGATTTGATGTTCTTTGCCAGCTTGTCCTGATGAAGAGAGCTAAGACTCTTGAAACGCGTTGACTTGACCTGTGCGTGAAATAAAGAAGCATTGATCTGAAATTTCAGGAGTTGTCGGTCATTGGCGCGGTGTGAAACCCCTCTCTACTGTTTTCCGTTATCTGCCAACCGGGGACTGCTGCCGTGACCTGGAGTTACATGCTTGCATAGGAGTTGTGACTTTCACAACCTGATCTGGTGAGTAGGATTACTTATCTTAAGACCCCTTATATACCGGGGTAAGACCCTATTGCGCTTCTTTTTCCACAGAAATTATTTTAATTCCTGCATGTCGGAACATCACATTTCCGGTGTTTAACCGCCAGACCCTAAGACTTCAGGAGCGGTGAAAGTTGTTGAGCTGCTGTGTGCGAAGGATGAAAGTGAGCACATAGCAGCGTGCCCGCTGCACAAGGCCATGTAGGCCAGGATGGTATTTTAAAAATTGCTGGAGAATCAGATTCAACACGTGAGCCATACAAGGCACGTGTGTCCCATTGCCCTGACGAAGGGCCGCAGACAGGTTTGCATCATTGCCACACACGGCTGTTAAGTCACCAACGTAGTCCACTCAATCAATTTGTACTCCGGTTGCCAGGTGACAACGTGTTTCTTTCGTGCATAGTGCTGATGATGGGAAAGGAGTCGATGCCTGCGGCGCAGGTGGACGCAGGTTATGGTCACCCACTGGGTTGCGTTACCTTGACAGATACAGAACCACAGGCTGAATGTAGGTGGTGGGTATCTCACAGATGAAGTACCATCATTCAGCTACAACCAATGGGAAGACACCACACCCTTTTTTAGGCCCCTCCTGTCTGCAGACCACTGCCAGAAAAAGCTATGAACCTCTTGTTACTGTTACCCCCAGTTCAGTTTTATGAGTCTGTGTGCTTGTTACCTGACTACTTTTCCTGCTTGCTGTTTATGTACCTCGTTGGCCGATCCGCATTTCACCTCTGCTTGTTTTCTGATTAAGTCCTGGCCATCCCATTCTGTTCCTCTTCCTCAATTAATGTTTTTGACCCTGCATGACTACTATTCTCTGGAACTGCAGCCTTCCACAGGTATTGATCAACTTGGGCCCTGTGTAATTCCAAATCACTGTATAGGGGTTAAAGGGTTATAGGGTTCTGGGTGTCCAGCTTGGTGAGTGGCTTGCCTCTAGCCTATCCTTTACAGCCCATCTGAGTGTGTCGATCCAGGCAGGCATTACACCGTGCCCTCTGCAGAAGGCCATGTAGGCCAGGATAGTGTTTTAAAAATTGCTGGACAACCAGGTTCAACACGTGAGCCATACAAGGCACGTGTGCCACATTGCCCTGAAGAAGGGTCGCATACTGGTTTGCATCATTGTCGCACCCGACCTTCCCTGGCTGCTGGTTGAGTGGAGACAACCATTGATGAAACTCGGTCTCACTCTCCAGAGCTAACCGTCCACAATTCCTCAGCGGTGTCTCACATTTCCCCTACATTTCAAAGTAAACATTTGACCGCCTGATGGCCTTGAGCTCTGCTGCCAGCATAGTAAGGAGGTGTGTGGGATTCCTTGGGCGCAGTTACAACGCGGGTGGCCTGACCACACAGGGTTTGGGCCGAGGTGGAGGACCCACATGAGGTTGAGGAGGCAGAAGTAGTGAAGGAACTTGTACATACAGATGAAGGATTGACACACAAGTCGTGTGGACGGCAAGACTTGTACAGCAAACCCTTCTCCATCTCTCACCATAGTTACCCAGTGCCCAGTCAGCAACATGTAACTCTCCTGTCCATGCTTACTGGTCCAAGTATCTGTGGTGAAATGCACCCTGTCACACACAGAGCTTCTCAAGGAATCGGTGAGATTGTGTGCGACCTGCTGTGGTAGCGCGGGCACGTCTTTCTTGGAGAAGGAGTGACGACTGGCCATCGGCTCTTGGGGCACTGCAATGGGCATAAGGTCTCGAAAATCCTCGATCTCAAAAGGGTGTAAAGGCAGCCTTTCTGTTGCCAACAAGTTGCAGATGATGAAACTCCACCTCTTAGCCATGTCATGCCCTTCGAAAATTATGTAAAACACAGCGAGGGGACTCCAACCACAGTCTCCCTCCTTGCCACTAATTGGGCCACACATACCCCACTTGACTGGCATCAGTTGACCCCCTTTTGAAAAAGAAAAGATGCTTTGCATGAAGCACTCTCCAAAATACGCGTGCCTTTCCCGTCTCCTGGCTGACCCAGGGGAAGAAAAGTCCTCTGAGAGCCATGACTTGTTCATCTTGGTTCTTTTAGAAACACAGCGAGGGGACTCCAACCACAGTCTCCCTTGTTGCCACTAATTGGGCCACACACACCCCACTTGACTGGCATCAGTTGACCCCCCTATTCAAAATGAAAAAGATGCTTTGCATGAAGCACTCTCAAAAATACACGTGCCTTTCCCATCCCCTGGCTGACCCAGGGGAAGAAAAGTCCTCTGAGAGCCATGTCCACATTGTCAGTGGACAGACACGTGTGCTTATCTGCCAGCAGCCCCCCAGCAGCACTGAAGACAGGTTCCGAGAGAACGCTCGCTGCAGGACATGACAAGATCCCCAAGGCGTACGTGGCGAGCTCATGCAATTTATCCAGATTGGAAGCCTAAAATGAGCAGGGCTCAAGTTGCACAGTAATGGCATCGATGTTTCTTTGCATATACTCATATATCTGTGTCTCCTCCTCTTTTTCCTTGTCCAACTGTTTTGTTTTCGCATGAGTATATGTCCTTGTCACTTTCCCATGTGTTTGTGTTGTGTTGTGAGTTGTTTATCACCTTTTGGACACCTTTGAGGGTGTTTTCTAGGTGTTTTTATGTGTTTGTGATTGCCTGCCATTGTTTCCTATGCAGTTCGAGTTCAGTTTGTCGAACGTTCGACGAACCGAACTCGAACGGGAGCTCCGTTCGGCGAACCGACCTCGAGCCGAACCGCGACCGGTTCGCTCATCTCTAATCAGCAGCCCTCTTCCACCAATCTTGACAGTTCTTTCAATTTCTCAATCTGCTATCCCCTTTTTCCCTTGTTTTTTCCAGACCCATTTGCATCCATCAGAGCCTAGTCTAATGAATTTCATTTGATCTCTCCAACTCAGCCGTTTCCAATCTTCCACTGTCTAATTTTTGTACTTTTGTACAAACCCAAGTCAACGCTTCTTATGATGATATTGATGTCAAGACTTCTTTACTATTTATCTGGCCACCATTTCAGACTCGTGCAGTGTGCATCACTTGGTGCTTGCATGAAAGTCTGGAATTTCAGTATCATGAAGCATGTGAGCTACCTCCACTGCCATGTTTACTGCCCCCAAACTGACAGACCTATCGATGAGCTGAATTATTGACTACCATGTTTTGCCCGTTCACCCACCTCTTGGCTTTTGAATGAATGGACAAACTTGATTTCATATTCTTTCAATTCTCATGGTACTCACATGATGCAGTTTGGCAATTTTCTTGGTGGAGATACTGCTATTGAGGCGCTGGATGCTACTGCTTCTTGTTTCTTTGGAAATCTTCTTCATGTCTGCTCCTCAATTTGATCCTGAGACTTTTCACTTGGGAATCAACCTAATAATACACTGAGCTATTGGGGAATGTGAGAAGAGTTTGTAATTTGTAGCACACAGGAAGAAAAACATTTTTACAACAACTGGAGAAAAATAGTGACAATGCAGTGACATGACAAGATTCTGCATAACTAGTCATATGCTAAATAGTTGCAAGTCAAATTTATCTTTGAGATAGCTAAGATAATTGTCTTCAAAATGATGATAGTCTCGTGTTCGAAGGTGTTGTGCATGGTGAGATATGGAGTCTGAAATTCAAAAAGTTCTAAACAATGTTACCTTTTTGCTCATTTGTGTATGTATCAGGGGGAATATTTCATATGGTGGAGGAACATCAAAGGGGAGTTAAAAGTATATATATATATATATATATATATATATATATATGTACAGTGGCATGTAAACGTTTGTGCACCTCTAGTCAAGATAACTGTTATTGCCAACAGTTAAGAAAATTGAAGCTGATGTGATCTCTGAAAGGCATAATATAGTTAAATATGACATATTTCATTTGTATTGTAGGAATAAAAAAATATTTTTTATCATTTATATTTTAATAATTGCAAAAATGAAAATAGTCCAATGCAAAATGTAGGTACCCTTTGAGGTTTCCATGGTCAGATAACTTTGACAAAGTTTTCAGACCTTAATTAGCCTGTTAGGGTTATGCGTTGTTCACTATCATTGTTAGCAAAGTCCAGTTGATGCAAATTTCACAGTTTTATAGAAACCTAGCCTTACCTTGTGCCCAAAAACAGCAGCCATGGGTTCTTCTAAGCAGCTACTAGCACTCTGAAAATAAAACTAGTGGAAGCCAACAAAGCAAGAGGCTATAAGAAGATATCAAAGTGTTTTTAAGTTGTCCTTTCCATGTTTGTGTTTGTCACGCCAGAACTGATAGACCTTGCGATGAGCCGAGTTGTTGACACTGATCTTTTGCATAGATGTCCACCTCTTGGCATTTGAATGAATGGATGGACTTGATTTTGTATACTTACAACTGTCATGGCACTCACATGATGCAGTTTGGCAAATTTCTTTCCTGAGAGACCGCTTTCTTGGTAAATCTTCTTCATGGTTGCTCCTTGATTTTAACCAGTAAGCTTTGGCTTAGGAATCAACCTAATAACACTCTGAACTATTCATAAATGTGAGAAAAGGTTGTACTTTGTAGTATACAGGAAGAAAAAGATTTCCACTACAGGAGCCAAGCTTATAACAATGCAATGACATGACAAAATCTTTATAACTAATCATATGCTATATGGTTGCAAATGACATTTATGTGTGAGATAGCTAAGATGATTGTCTATAAAATGAATGTAGTCTCAAGTTTGAAGCTGTAATGGATCATGAGATGTGGAGCCTGAAAATCAAAAGCTCAAAACATTGTTACCCTTTTGCTTGGCAGTGTGTGTATATACATATTATATATATATATATATATATATATATTACTTTAGATGATAGACAGGTAGAGAGATAGATAGATAGTTCGGCATGTTCTACCCTTTTTTCTAATTTGATGGAATCTTAGAATCTGCTTTCTTGTGTGGAACCTCTAATACATGTATGAATAAAGCATTTTATGGTTAGTATTTTTGCCTTAATTTTCAAAATTCCCAGTATAATTATGTTTGTTCTCTGTGGCTTTGTTTATGCAGCAGTAGTGTAGTCCTATTTTTGCCCTAGCGTCCTCACATAGAGACCCCACAATAATCAATGAAAGTTCTTGCTACACAGTTTCAATTTGTTAAATAAGCTCCTTTATCTATTTCTCTCAATCTATATAGATACTCAGATGTACCTCTACTGATGATGAAGAATAGATTTTACCATTTTTTTATGCACCGTATTAAGATCAGAAAATATAGATCCTTATTTACATGCTTCTAAGGCAGCTGCAAGTATATGTCAGACACTAATAACTATTTACATAGTATTCATTGCCATTATTTATATACATAAAATCAAGAGCACTGAGTGCTCCAATAATCCTTAACCATTTTACCTCATCTACTATGATCATAGTGCGCTGTTTACAGTGCAACTGAAATGACCCTCCAATAAATGGCGCGGGATTACCAAGACCTATGGCAAACAGCTTCTTATTATATGCATGACATGATTTCCATAGTACATTCAATGGCTCTTTGCCTTCCGTGACACATGGAGCTCGTTTAAATTTCAGACCAAAATTTCCCTAGGTATTTCATAACTTTAAAAGGAGAACTGTGTGCAAAGTAAATTGCTGCCTAAAATTTGTATTCTTGGTATTTAGTATTAATCTACATACTCTCTTTATAAATATCTCCGTTTATTTCATTTCTCTAGCCACCATGATTTCTTTCTCTATATATATATTTATTATAACACATTACACCCTCTGCCTTCACAGTGTGACAAACAGTTGTCTCGATTACTTATTATATACATAATGTTCTTGTAGATAGGCATTTACACAAATCAGAAAGTTAAATATGTGTATTATTGTTATTATTAATAATAATAATAATAATAATAATAATAATAATAATAAAAGTAATTGAAAATTGTAACATTTTCGTTTGCTTGTTTTTTAAATATAGACAGTAATATGGAAAATTGAAAAAAATATATTATAAATTAAATCATATAACATAAAACTAATTTAAACAATTGTTAATATTTTGATTATACATTTCCTTTAAAGAGGACCTTTTATCAGAACTAAATTGCTAGTTTTTGCTTATATTTTATTCCTGCTGTTACCTTTAGTATTTTTTTTAAAGTACGCCATACTTGTCCAAAGTCCAAAAATATGGGCCTTTTAGTTTGGTGCTAGTGTTCATTTTTAGGGTCTTAGATGGCATTGCGCACAGGATTCTCTGGATGCTGGTCTTTGGGGAACTCTGCATTATTAACTTGTGAGTAAAGCCTTCTTGGTAAATAACATAACAGTTAGCACTAAATAGAAATGCTCATGTCTCTGGAAACGTATGGTGAATAAAAAAATAGTATACTCAGACGTGCAATAGGATTAAATAAGAGCAAAAATCAACACTTGCAGCTTAATGACAGGCTATCTTTAAAGCAGAATTCTTTCACAAAAACGAACAAACCCAATAAACTAAATTACTAGCATAGAGTATGTCCATTATTACCAAGTTTCTAATTCCTTCTGTTTTCTCGTCCCCAGGTCAGACAGGTCACCCTTCTTAGCCTAAGGTTTGAAGCGATCATCCAATACTCTTGTTTTCATATGAGAACATCCTGCTATATATTTTCCCAGACTCCTCTCAACTTGACTCTAATGTGTGCAGTCTTTAAATTCTAAAGTTTAATTTTCAACATTCTTCAGACATGTTAAACTTTTTAGAAAAATTTCCAAGAGATACAACTAGGGATGATCGAACACCTCAAATATTCGGCTTCGCGAATATTTACCGAATAGGTCGCCGCTATTCGACTATTTGCGAATACTGGATGCACAATGTAAGTCTATGAGAAACCCGAATAACAACTATTCGGAACTATGCGGGCTTCCCATAGACTTACTGTACATTACGCATCGAATATTCGCATAGTGGCGACCTATTTGGAACAAGCCGAATATTTGAGATATTCGATCATCCCTAGACACGACCAGTCACTAGAATGGGGCACACGCCATTCCCTCTGAAGAATCTGCAGTTTTTAAATAGATGGTTAAAAGGGTTCTCAGACATTGGCATGAATAGCTTTAGATTGAACAGAAGAATGTTCATTCTTCAGCATCAAATCGGATTCAGTGCAATTGACTTCTGAGGTTTGTTACTGCTCTGCTAGTGATGTCTGCTCCATTCTGAAACTATCCTGACTGCTGCAGCCTAAAATTGGCTGCAGCAGTCGGGTGACAATAATACTGAGTCATCATAGAAACATCAATGACTCACTCCTCTAGACAAATAACTGCTGCAACCAATCCAAGGCTACAGCAATCTTGGTAACTTCTGAACAGGGCAAACATAGTTTCAGGAGCTGGAACAGACTACGACCTGTGCTGCATCTACAAGAGTGTTGAAAGTGAGTGTGCTTACGTTTATTATTTTAAAACCATTCAAACATATCAAAAATATATTCACGTGTAAGACAAGCCCATTAGAGAAGCCCTCCTATTAAGTTTTATATTCATTAAATGTGTGCACAAGTGTATTAATATATTTATCCACTGCCACTCCCTCCGGTGTCCAGCACCGTTCTTCTCATCTTCTGAATGATGTCACCACTGTGTAAAGACCGAGGGTCATGCAACTGTATTGCGATCTGATCCCCGCTGCGTGAGAAGGGGGAGAAAGCACTTTCTCCCCCTCTCCTTCATGGCCTGTCTCTGCGTACATCATACTGCAGTTGGATGACATGCGAGTGCAGTGCGATGTTTCACAGACTCCCATAGACTTGTATGGGTGCGTGTGAGATGAAACTCACTGCAAAATGTAGCATGCTGCGATTCTTTTCTCATGCAGATATGGCATGAGAAACCATTCGCAGATGGGCACTGCCCCATAGTTTTGCACTAGAGTGAAAGCAATCCGATGTTTTATGGGATTGCACTCATCCTTGCAAAACACAAGTGGAACCAAGGCCTAAAGGAGACTTCTGGCTCCAGCTAAACACAATTGCATTGACATCAATGAGAAGCAGAGAAGAACGCTACTGGACACATGACAAAAACTTAATAGGAGTGCTTCTTTAGATATGATTTAATTTAGTTACATTTTTTTAATGTTTCTGTGGTTTAGCAATTAGGCAATTTGATCAATAGCAATAAATAATTAATTAATTAATCAATCAATACAATCTATTTTAAAAGCATCCTGGATGATAGGGTGGTTTGCAATGTTGTCTCAGGTCACCCTATGTGTTCATACACATTTGGGTTTAGTGACCTCTTTAATTGGTTGGTTTTCCAATTTCCTTTCTAAAGTGCAGAAATATGAATTGTTATTGGGTGTGTTAGGTCTGTACGATGAATCTGTGGTCACCTTGGGATGACGTCATTTGATTGACAGTTGGTGGCAGGAGGACCTCATAATGGGGTGCAAGCGCACAGTAGAATTTATCATAAATGATATTAAATACTCATCAAGCAATTTCACAGCAATAAAGTTTGAATGCTGAAAACAAATTAATCACTTCTAGTAGAAAAAATAAAATAAATTCTCTACTTCACGTATATGATATTTATAACTTTTTTTTAACTAATTGTTGACACCAGTACCGATTTCAGAAAAACTAAATGAAAATTATAAGTACTTTGCCATTCACTAAGTATATATAATGGGTATATTTGGCCAACATAGGACCCAGATGGCATGTTTAACATGTCTGTAGTGGGCAAGTCTGGCCATCATAGGGCCCAGATGGCATGAAAAATATTTCTGAAAAATAGCATCTTGCTGCTTAGCTGGTTGCCTACAGAGGCACGCTGATGGCTTTGGCATTCATTCATATTTACAACACTTAAGTTGCTTTAGGGCTGCATGAATTGTCTAATCTTCTGAAATGCCTTTTGCCTTTGGCTCAACTTTGATCTGAAGAACTTTGTCCACAATCTGTTCCTACGAAAGTTTTCTTGTGATCTTAGATTTATTCTATTAAAAGAAAACTGTGTGAAACATTTTCTTTATGTGAAATCAAACAATCACTTTACCCATCAATGGGATGAAACTACACTTTAGCACACTTTGTTTAGATTAACCCTTTAATGTACTCAATATATGAGCAGTTTATTTCCTATTGAACAAAATGCAGACCATGGATTTTTTTTTCTTAGAAAACTTGAGCGCGTGCTGTGATCACACAAGTAGCACATAATAAAGAGTAGATACTTATATCAGCACCTATCCTGATGTATATTTATCAGTTATTCAGACTTTGTACACCTTGTATAGCTTTTATCAGGTAGTTAGAAAAGCTAAGGCAAGATGGACTGCAAGAAATCAAAAATCCTTACAATTTATGTACTTTTGTAAGACTGAAAAATGAATAAATTAAAAAATGCTTGTTTCCATCACATAAACTCACAAGGAAATTAGATACTCCTACCTGGATCTTCTCCAGGGTTATTTGTCTCTGTTGCCAGGTGGTCCGACCACATTTTCTCAGCAAGCAGAATTAGTAATCAATGCCAATATTCCACGGTAGGGAAGGTGCTGCACAGCCAAATATACAGGTATGGCTGGTGTGACGACATGGACTCTGTCAGTGCCTAGCATGACTCTTAGGAGTCTAGTGTTAAAGTTCTTGTTGACTCATGTAATTTCCTTGGTGAAGGTCAGATACCCAGACAAATCAATTATGCAAACCTCCCATTGTATCACTATGTGTATTGCTAGATGTCTCCCTCGTCTCTGCCAGAGAAAATTACTACTAGGAATATTTTGCATATGGCTTGAAATCTAGCCAATAAGAGCTCAGTCTTATCCACCAATCATAAAGACCCCAATTGTCTGAATGGAGAGCCCAGGGGTATATGAGGAAGACTGTCCATTGCCCGGTTAGACTCTTACTACATGATACCAATCTAGAATCTCCGGATCCGATTGGTAAGCCATAACTGAAGCTGGATTATAATACTACATGGACTTCAGAATCGAATGCAATGTTTCGGCTGAGATATCAAGGACTACCTAAGGAAGGAATCCAGCTTGGGAACTGAATACAGGCTTTGCGTCCCTCAGCAAGCTTCCTAAATCTGGCATTATTCCATTCTCGGTGGGTGCCTGCCGAAAGCAGGGTGCTGCTGGTTTGGAGTAAGTAGCCCTGGAAGCTCTGAGGCATGGACATTCTAATCCCTGGTGAGCCAGCGTAAGAGTGAGAAACTGTTGCCTCTTACATTCTGTGGTTTTTCTGGTTATGTGCCATATGCCCTTAATTGTTTGGGGATCCAATAAAGTCTTAATATTGTGATTCCCTCATCCTGTGTTGTCTGAGTAGTGTTCCACCCACGGTTAAGGAGGTCGGGCATTCAGTTGGGATGAACCCTGGGCCATTCTGTCTTTCTAAAGGCGGCCGATTTAGCGGACAAGAGCACCCACTGACCCCCGTGTCTCCTCACCTGGTACTTGTGGTGCTTTTCAGCAAGGGAGAATAGGAGTGTGCTGTCCAGCTGCTCAGCTCCTGTAATAGACTATTTCCCAGCATAGTCTAATGGATGCGTCAATTGTGGGGAAGCTGCAAGCTGCTATTTTTAGGCTGGGGAGGGCCCAATAACCCTGGACCTTCATAGCCTGAGCATACCAGTCACCGGCTATTTGCTTTATCTGCACTGGTTATCAAAAATGGGCCGGAGCCCATGTCATTTTTTATTCTTTACATTTTTTTAAAAAATAGAATGGAGGAACCTCTATTTTTGATAACCAGACAAGAAAAAGCACCGATCTGGGGCTGCAGCCTGCAGCTGCTTACTTTACCTGAACTGGTTATCACAAATAGGCTGGGGATCACATGACTTTTTTTTTTGCACTCTGCATGCCAATCACAGCAAAGATGGCTATGGCATTACTGTTATTGGCAAGCAATCCCCGCATGTTTAATGGCTGAATATCAGTCGCCAAACATGCGCGGAGGGGATTTGAAACTCATGAAGAGAGGACCTAAATACTCGAATATCGCAAATACTTTAATATTCGTGTGAGTAACTAACAATGCCAATACATTCGCTCATTACTAGAGCAGATAAATATTATTTGCATATGTGACGTACAGATGCAGATTTTGCAGAGACTAGATTTGCCATCCAATAAAACTCATTGTGAATGTCAATTATTTTCACTTAAAGTAAAGAAAATCTGTCACAACTAGCCAGATTTAATCATACAACTTGTATACATTATCAAATAGATCTTAAACCTGATTAATCCAAATCAGAATGGCTGTATAGTCTTTTATGAAAGTTTAAACTTAATATCCCCCATCTAGCCTGATCGACAGCTGCTCAGTGTCCTGCATGATGCTGAGATCTCACACTACTCAGTGCAAACTGCAGCTGACAGGATTACTCATTAGTTGTACTCATAAAATACTCATTTTAATTTTAGAATTACACTGCCATTTGGATCTGGATTTTCAAAGAAAATACATGAGTATTACTTACAGCAAGATGGGCTGCAGTGTGTACATCGCCCTGGCCAAAAACTAGTACTCTAGCAGGATACAGCTAAACCCCCACTAAAGTGGAAGCATCACAGGTGCAGGAGGAGCAAATCACACACACACCTCCATGGAATGGAGGAGGGCGATTGCTAGATGATAAAACTGCACACTAGTGGCTTGCATAGAGCGCTGTTCACATATGCAGATAACACAGTCACAAACCCGCAGCCTATTAGGTTTCGCCCATACTATTAGATCAGGAGGGCTGCCAAGCCGTACCCCACCTGTGTATCATGCACGGACAGACACTCTACAGTGCAAGGCCCA
Organism: Anomaloglossus baeobatrachus; assembly: GCF_048569485.1. Classification (NCBI taxonomy): domain Eukaryota; kingdom Metazoa; phylum Chordata; class Amphibia; order Anura; family Aromobatidae; genus Anomaloglossus; species Anomaloglossus baeobatrachus. Next base: position 587,296,236 of record NC_134354.1, on the reverse strand, counting down.
ACAGAAAGGGGCTGTATCCTGTCCAAAAAAATAAATATGAGGTTTTTGTTGGTATTTATGGCCATAAAAACGTAAGCCTACAACCCGCGTCACCCGCGTCACGGAACCTCCTGCACCTGTGACGCTTCCACTACATGGCAAATTTGACCTGGGAGTATGATTCCCCAGATCAGTATGAGTTCATAGATACCGAACAGGTAAAGTATTACTTTTAATTAAATTGTAAAAAAAAAGAAAAAGAAAGGAATTGAACTTTTTTGCCATCTTCCGAGACCCGTAGTGTTCTCATTTTTCGGAATCTTTGGCTAAGCTATGGATTATCCTTTGCCTTATAGGCTGATGTTTTTAATTTTACCATTTTTGTGTAGGTATAATGTTTTGATTGTCTGTTATTGAATTTTAACGTGATGTTTTGGAGAACAAAAAAACATAGTTCTGCCATTTTGATTTTTTTTCTCACTATGCACTTTAACAATCAGATTAATTGATTTTATATTTTGATATATCGGGCATTTCTGAACTCAGCGATGCCAAATATGTGTATTTTTTATTGTTTTATTTTCAATAGGGCAAAAGGGGGGGTGCTTTGAACTTTTAGGTTTTTTATTTTTTTCATTACTTTAAAACCTTTTTTATACATTTTTTTTATTGACTTTATTAGTCCCCTTAGGGGATTTGAAGCCTGCATTGTCCAATCGCTTTTACAAATCAGAGCGATGCTTCATCATCCCTCTGATCATCAGAAATGCTGTTCTCCTGTGAAAGCTGGCACTCTAGTGGAATTCACAGGAAGTGAGTCATGACAACAACATGGGTCATCAGCTGACCCCCGACTGCCATGACAACCCATTGGCGCCCATGATCACGGTGTGTTAATGAATTTACATTTCAAAGGCCTGCATATCTATATATGATAATTTGGGGGAGGGTTGATCTTACTTTGGACACCTGAACATCATATCTATAATAGTCGGTTGGTACAATCTTTTCCAAAAGCATTGGTCTTAACATTAAGTTGAACCCTCTTTTGCAGTTTGTGAGAAGATATTCTGCAAGAATTAAGTGCGTATCTGTGGAGCAGTAATTAAAGAATCAGTTTTCTCTGGTGTAGTTCTAGCACACCTGAGATGTTGAGCTATGAATAACATCACCCACACCATATATTTCTATGTACAATGTATAGTGTCAGCTGCTAATCAGTGATAGGTGCATGGTTGGATTAAAGCATAAGGCCATTTGCTCTCCAGTCGTCATCTCCTTTTGATAAAGCACCAATGAAAAACCAAAACACATCCCAATAAGTGGCACATCAATGTAATCAGGGTCTCTGCTCCTACATTATGGTGCACTCAGATTACATAGAAAAAACCTGCTGACATTCCCTTTAAAATCAACTCCAAAGATGGAACACCTATCTCTTTCCAACTTTCAGTACATTTTATTATACAATTAATGGTGTCATTCAAAACATCAACTCATTCCAAAGAAAGAAGCCCTGGACAGATATAGTTACATACATAGTTACTTAGGTTGAAAAAAGACCTAGGTCTATCTAGTTCAACCTTCTTCCATCAGTTCTACATTTGGTCACTAAGTCATTTATAACCGACAATGTTGTGTGTACTGAGGAAATCATCCAGCGCTTTTTTTAAAAGCTGTTATAGTATCTGCCATTGCTACCTCTTGTGGTAGGGCATTCCACAATCTGATATGTTATCAAAAAAATAAAAAAGTTATAGTTCTTGAAAGAAGGAGGAAAAACTGAAAGTACAAAAGTGAAAAACTGCACTATCCTGCGTCGATCAGTTAAAGTTCACCGCTGCAAGAAATGTAAGCCCCTAGGGTTCATATGCATGGGTACGTAGAAACAGAACTAAGTTTTCTATATAGATACAGATAAATAATGAGGCTTCCTACATAAATACTGGTATAGAATTGATTTTAGTTTATAAATTTCAGAACAAAAACAAGCATACTACATACATACATGGACAGAACCAAGGTTAGTACATAGATATTTGAGCAGAACCAAGCTTACTACATAGATTTGGGAACAGAACCAAATTTAAGAAATAGATTTGGTAACGAAACTGAGGTTCCTACATAGATTTAGGAACAGAATCAAGATTACTTCATAGATATTTGGGCAGAACTGTGCTTACCACACACATAGATTTGGGAGCAGAACCAAGTTTAATAAATAGATTTGGTAATGGAACCGAGCTTCTTACATAGATTTAGGAACAGAACTAAGGTTACTACATAGATATTTGGGCAGAGCGAAGCTTACTACATAGATTTGGGAACAAAACCAATTTTAATAAATAGATTTGGTAATGGAACCGAGCTTCCTACATAGATTTGGGAACAGAACCAAGATTACTACATAGATATGATAACAGCACCAAGCATACTACATACAGGAGATATGGGTACAGAATCAAGCTTACTATATAAATAGAGGAATTGAACCAAGGTTATCACAAAGTTATGGGTACAGAACTGAGATTACTACATAAATATGTGAACAGAACTGAGCTCACTACATAGATATGCGAACAGAATCAAGCTTACTATATAGATACAGGAATCAAACCAAGCTTACCCCATATTTATGGGAACAAAACTGAGATTATAACTAGAGTTAAGCGATGTTCAAGTCGAATGGTTTGCCAATTTCATGTTTGAGTGATTTTGGGGGGTGTTCAAGTCGTTCGACGAACTCGAACAATTTGCTTAAAGTTTGGCAGTTCGAGTTACGTTCGAGAACGGTTTGATCACCAAAAGCGTGGCTTTTCACAGTAAGTATGTGCGCACGTTGCGCATCTCCATGCATCCTGCGTCCCCAGCACAATCCATCTCTTTCCTACTCACCGATCATGGGCGTTTCGCTGCACGGCTGTCACAAATCTCCGGCGGCTTTTCCTCTTTTGAAAATGGCTGCCGCTTCATTATTCAATCAAGTATTCTGTGCCTTCCCCGCCCACCGGTGCCCATGTTTGGTTACAGTCAGACACGCCCCCACGATGAGTGACAGCTGTCTCACTGCAACCAATCACAGCCGCCGGTGGGCGGGTCTATATATCGTGCAGTAAAATAAATAAATAATTTTAAAAAAAAATGCGGTTTCCCCCAATTTAGATACCAGCCAGGATAAAGCCACACGGCTGGAGGCTGGTATTGTCAGGATGGAGAGCGCCAAGGTATGGAGAGCCCACCACCCTAACAATATCACCCAGCAGCTGCCCGGAATTACCGCATCCATTAGATGCGGCAGTCCTGGGACTCTACCCGGCTCATCCTGAATTGCCCTGGTGTGGTGGTAATCGAGGTAATAACGGGGTTAATCATGACAAGTGTCTCCCCGAGACACCTTCCATTATTAACCTGTAAGTGAAAGTAAAGAAACACACACAACGAAAAATCCTTTATTTGGAAAAAAAGACAAAAAAAACACCTCATTTACCTCTTTATTAATCCCCAAACAACAATCCAGGTCCGAAGTAATCCACACGACACTGTCAGCTCTGCTACATGCAGATGACAGGGAGCTCCGTAGAACATGAGAAATCTGTGTCCTCTCCATGCAGCACCTGAAGGAAGCCGCGCTGTCACCGGAGACTTCATTCTGCAATGCAGAGGTCAAGATAACCAAATCTTGCTATGTTTCTCATTAGAGGCAGTGGCTCAATGGTTAGAGCTACTGCCTAAGAACCATTAGTTCACGAGTTCAAGTCCCGGCCGCCCCGGTAAAGAATTTACTTTATTTTAAATTATAATTATTATTTATTTATAATTATAATTTAATTTAATTATGCACTGAGGGGAGGAGCCGGACATCAGCTGTGAGCCACGGGCCACACCTCTAAAATTGGAGCAGTTCACGGAATGAGGCCGCATTGCTCTCTCCTCTCTCTCTTCTCTCTCTCTTCTCTCTCTTGTTCTCTCCCTCTCTTGTTCTCTCTCTCTTTTGTTCTCTCTGTCTCTTTTGTTCTCTCTCTCTTTCTTTCATTCTCTTTCTCTCTCTTTCTCCCTCTCTCTCCTCTCTCTCTCTCTCCTCTCTCTCTTCTCTCTCTCTTCTCTCCTCTTCTCTCTCTCTTCTCTCCTCTTCGCTCTCTCTTCTCTCTCTCTTCTCTCTCTTCTCTCTCTCTTCTCTCTCTCTTCTCTCTCTTCTCTCCTCTTCTCTCTCTCTTCTCTCTCCTCTCTCTCCTCTCTCTCTCCTCTCTCTTCACTCTCTCTCTCATTTCTCTCTTCTCTCTCCCCCTCTCTCCCCTCTCTCTTCTCTCCTCTTCTCTCTTTCTTCTCTCTCCTCTCTCCCTCTCTCCTCTTCTCTCTCTCTTCTCTCCTCTTCTCTCTCTCTCTCTTCTCTTTCCTCTCTCTTTTCTCTATCTTCTCCCTCTCTCTTCTCTTTTCTCTCTCTTTCCTCTCTCTTTTCTCTCTCTTTTCTCTCTCCCAGACCTGGCGATGATCAGGTGATGCGGTCACCTGACGGAATCAGCTGACACTAAAATTCGAGCAGTGAGGCCGGCTTTTTAACGCCCAGCCGGCTAAACTATCAGCTGCTGCTGTTGGACAGGAGTCTGCACAGAAGTGTGTAGTTTTTTTTTGCACTGATGCATCAGCTGATTGTATAAAAGCCGTTTATACAATAGGCTGCTGTGTCATATGATTCAGGCCCTTGAACCTGACACATCATCTGATCGCTTTGCCTTCCAGCAAACCAATCAGATGATATTTGATCCGGATTGGACGGCGCGGGACCCTTGACCCAGGGTTTTATTTCTAATAAAAATATTTTTCTGTGTGTTTTTTTATCTGTACCAGAAATTCATGGTGGCCATGTCTAATATTGGCGTGACACCATGAATTTCGGGTTTAGGGCCAGTTGATAATATACAGCTAGCCCTAACCCCATTATTACCCAGCGAGCCACCCATCACCAGGGTAGCTGGCAGAGTTGGATACAGTGCCAGAAGATGGCGCTTCTATGAAAGTGCCATTTTCTGTGGCGGCTGCGGAATGCAAAGGTTGGGCACCCTGCGCTGAGGATTCCAATCCCCAGCTGCCTAGTTGTACCTGGCTGGACACAAAAATTGGGCAAAGCCCACGTCTAGTGATGAGCGAGCATGCTTGTCACTACTCGGTACTCGCACGAGTATCGCTGTACTCGGGCTGCTCGACGGGGACCGAGTAATCTCGCGATACTTGTGCTGTACTCGTGGTCTTCATTTCTGCATGTTGGCGCTCTTTTGAGAGCCAGCCCTCATGCAGGGATTGGCTGGCAGACCACTGCAATGCCACAGCCCTGTTAGTTGTGGAATTGCAGTGATTGGCCGGCCTGCACAGCGTGACCGAGCCTTTATATCGGCCGGCGCGCTGTGCTCTGCTCACAACTATCCAGACAGTCAGTGCAGGGAGAGTGTCGCTGATTCAGGGAAAGCTTTGCGGCCCTTTATAGTTAGTTCCAGAGCAGGGCTGCAAACAGTGTGACCAGAAGTCCTTCTCAGGACTATTCTAGTTGTATACAGGCAGGCAGGGTATAGCCAGGTCGGAGTACAGTAGCAGAGTCCTTCTCAGGACTATTGTTGCTATATACAGGCAGGGTATAGCCAGGTCGGAATACAGGCTAGTGACCAGAAGAGTCCTTGTCAGGACTATTGTAGCAGTATACAGGCAGGCAGGCAGGGTAGTGGTGACCGTATACCAGCCTTCATCATATCTGGGGCTGGTGTACACAGTGTAAAACAGTCCAGATAGTGTCAGACTTCTCAGTAATTGTCACTCCTAAAAACCAGTTAGGTTCTTATTGCGTCCGTGCTTGCATTTAAAAACAGCACGTGTGTGGCAGTCAGTGGCAGCGTACAGGTGCGCGTTTTGCACAAACTATTATATAACGCACAAGTATAGTGTATAATACACGTCAGTCAGCAGTGTCTGATAGTGTCAGACTTCTCAGTAATTGTCGCTCCTAAAAACCAGTTAGGTTCTTATTGCGTCCGTGCTTGCATTTAAAAACAGCACGTGTGTGGCAGTCGGTGGCAGGGTACAGGTGCGCGTTTTGCACAAACTATTATATAACGCACAAGTCTAGTGTATAATACACGTCAGTCAGCAGTGTCTGATAGTGTCAGACTTCTCAGTAATTGTCGCTCCTAAAAACCAGTTAGGTTCTTATTGCGTCCGTGCTTGCATTTAAAAACAGCACGTGTGTGGCAGTCGGTGGCAGGGTACAGGTGCGCGTTTTGCACAAACTATTATATAACGCACAAGTCTAGTGTATAATACACGTCAGTCAGCAGTGTCTGATAGTGTCAGACTTCTCAGTAATTGTCGCTCCTAAAAACCAGTTAGGTTCTTATTGCGTCCGTGCTTGCATTTAAAAACAGCACGTGTGTGGCAGTCGGTGGCAGGGTACAGGTGCGCGTTTTGCACAAACTATTATATAACGCACAAGTCTAGTGTATAATACACGTCAGTCAGCAGTGTCTGATAGTGTCAGACTTCTCAGTAATTGTCGCTCCTAAAAACCAGTTAGGTTCTTATTGCGTCCGTGCTTGCATTTAAAAACAGCACGTGTGTGGCAGTCGGTGGCAGGGTACAGGTGCGCGTTTTGCACAAACTATTATATAACGCACAAGTCTAGTGTATAATACACGTCAGTCAGCAGTGTCTGATAGTGTCAGACTTCTCAGTAATTGTCGCTCCTAAAAACCAGTTAGGTTCTTATTGCGTCCGTGCTTGCATTTAAAAACAGCACGTGTGTGGCAGTCAGTGGCAGCGTACAGGTGCGCGTTTTGCACAAACTATTATATAACGCACAAGTCTAGTGTATAATACACGTCAGTCAGCAGTGTCTGATAGTGTCAGACTTCTCAGTAATTGTCGCTCCTAAAAACCAGTTAGGTTCTTATTGCGTCCGTGCTTGCATTTAAAAACAGCACGTGTGTGGCAGTCGGTGGCAGGGTACAGGTGCGCGTTTTGCACAAACTATTATATAACGCACAAGTCTAGTGTATAATACACGTCAGTCAGCAGTGTCTGATAGTGTCAGACTTCTCAGTAATTGTCGCTCCTAAAAACCAGTTAGGTTCTTATTGCGTCCGTGCTTGCATTTAAAAACAGCACGTGTGTGGCAGTCGGTGGCAGGGTACAGGTGCGCGTTTTGCACAAACTATTATATAACGCACAAGTCTAGTGTATAATACACGTCAGTCAGCAGTGTCTGATAGTGTCAGACTTCTCAGTAATTGTCGCTCCTAAAAACTAGTTAGGTTCTTATTGCGTCCGTGCTTGCATTTAAAAACAGCACGTGTGTGGCAGTCGGTGGCAGGGTACAGGTGCGCGTTTTGCACAAACTATTATATAACGCACAAGTCTAGTGTATAATACACGTCAGTCAGCAGTGTCTGATAGTGTCAGACTTTTCAGTAATTGTCGCTCCTAAAAACCAGTTAGGTTCTTATTGCGTCCGTGCTTGCATTTAAAAACAGCACGTGTGTGGCAGTCAGTGGCAGCGTACAGGTGCGCGTTTTGCACAAACTATTATATAACGCACAAGTCTAGTGTATAATACACGTCAGTCAGCAGTGTCTGATAGTGTCAGACTTCTCAGTAATTGTCGCTCCTAAAAACCAGTTAGGTTCTTATTGCGTCCGTGCTTGCATTTAAAAACAGCACGTGTGTGGCAGTCGGTGGCAGGGTACAGGTGCGCGTTTTGCACAAACTATTATATAACGCACAAGTCTAGTGTATAATACACGTCAGTCAGCAGTGTCTGATAGTGTCAGACTTCTCAGTAATTGTCGCTCCTAAAAACCAGTTAGGTTCTTATTGCGTCCGTGCTTGCATTTAAAAACAGCACGTGTGTGGCAGTCGGTGGCAGCGTCAGGCTCCATATTGTCCCTGGATAGAGACGTGCATGATGGCCTGTAAACATGAAGTGCCCATTGTAAGTAAGTGGGTCTATTGTAGTATAGCCCTTAGGCAGGGCAGCCAAAAATTGGGAGGCTCCACGTTGTCCCTGGATAGAGACGTGCATGAGGGCCTGTAAACCTGAAGTGCCCATTGGAAGGAAGTGGGTCTATTGTAGTATAGCCCTTAGGCAGGGCAGCCAAAAATTGGGAGGCTCCACGTTGTCCCTGGGTAGCGTTGTGCATGAGGGCCTCAAAACATTGTTCCCATTGCAAAGGAGCGGGTCTCCTGTCGTTGTAATGTCCATTCTGCAAAGAATGGGCGAAAAAATTTACCACTGGGGGTATACCTGAAACAAAGGCCTAAGTATTGCAATTTGTAACGGTCATCATCATGGTGGCGCATGAGGAGAAGGAGGAGCAGTCCAGCGATTATCCAAAGTCCAGAAGTGTGTACCCATGGGTGAGTGGAGGTACATGGCAAACTTTAAATTCCGCTCTCATTTGCTGGTGGTGTGGTGAAGTCTGGCCCAATCCAACCCTTGTTCATCTTGATCAGAGTCAGCCTGTCAGCATTTTCAGTTGACAGGCGGGTGCGTTTATCTGTAATGATTCCACCTGCGGCACTAAAAACACGCTCTGACAAAACGCTAGCAGCAGGGCAGGCCAGGCCTTCCAAGGCGTAGAGAGCCAATTCATGCCACGTGTCCAGCTTGGATACCCAATAATTGTAAGGCACAGAGGAATGTCGGAGTACAGTTGTTCGATCTGCAAGGTACTCCTTCATCATCTGGGCAAACTTAGGATTTCTTGTGGCACTACCCCGCACCTCAGGGGCTGTGGTACGTGAGGGGCTGAGAAAACTGTCCCACATCTTAAAGACTGTTCCCCTACCTCTGGCGGATTGGACTTGTGCCTCTCTCGGCTGTACGCCTCGGTTGTCCACTGATTCATGACCTATGCCGCTAGCGTTTTGTGAGGGGAATGCTTTGCCTACTTCCGTGACTATGGCCTTCTGGAACTGCTGCATTTTGCCTGACCTCTCCGCCTCGGGAATAAGAGACATAAAGTTCTCCTTTTAGCGTGGGTCTAACAGTGTTACCAACCAGTAATGATTGTCGGCCAAGATGTTCTTAACGCGAGGGTCACGAGACAGGCAGCTTACCATAAAGTCAGCCATGTGTGCCAGACTCTTAACAGCCATCACTTCAGTATCCTGACCAACACGATGACTGAACATGCTGTCCTCCTCCTCCTCCTCCTCATCATCTACCCTGTCCTCTGGCCAGCCACGCTGAACCGAGGATATGACTGCATGTCATATCCTCAATTTGGCCAGAGAGTTGCTCCATGTCTTCATCCTCCTCCTCGTCATAGTCCTCCACTGCACGTTGTGATGAGACGAGGCTGGGCTGTGTGTTATCATCACCCACACCCACTACTGTTTCTTGCTCAAACTCATCGCGCTCCGCCTGCAATGCATCATGGTTGTTTTTTGAGCAGAGACCATTTTAGAAGGCAGAGAAGCGGTATGGTGACGCTAATAATGTCGTCATCGCCGCTCACCATCTTGGTGGAGTCCTCAAAGTTTTGGCGGATGGTGCATAGGTCGGACATCCATCTCCACTCCTCAGGTGTTATGTGTGGAGTTTGACCCATTTCCCGACGGCTTAGGTGATGCAGGTACTCAACAACTGCCCTCTTCTGCTCACATATCCTGACCAACTTGTGCAGAGTTGAATTCCAACGCGTGGGGACATCACACACCAGTCTGTGTGCCGGAAGATGCAAACGGCGTCTTAAGCCGGCAAGGCCGGCTGAAGCAGTAGGTGACTTTCGAAAATGTGCAGACAGGCGGCGAACTTTTACCAGCAGATCAGACAGCTCTGAGTATGACTTTAGAAACCGCTGAACCACGAGGTTGAGCACATGGGCCACGCATGGAACATGTGTCAGCTGGCCTCGCCTCAAAGCCGCCACCAGGTTCCGGCCATTGTCACACACGACCTTTCCTGGCTTTAGGTTCAGAGTTGTGAGCCAGTGATCTGCCTGCTGTTTCAGAGCTGTCCACGCCTCTTCTGCATTGTGGGGTTTGTCACCTATGCAGATTAGCTTCAGCACTGCCTGTTGCCGCTTCGCCGAGGCAGTGCTGCAGTGCTTCTGTGTCGCCCTGGACAAGCCAGGGGCCACAGAGCACAACACTTAAACACCCCACACTCCCTGCAGGCATATCATAGTCAAAACACAAAATCCTTGTTGCCTTCCCCAGGGACTGTTGTCCACACCAGGGTGTGGAGCCAGGCGGTTGGTCTCCACCCACCGAGGAGGAGGGAAAACACAGGCAGTGAGAGTTAAGCTAAGGAAGTGGAAGGAGGAAAGTAGTAGAGAGGAGAAAAGTGACAGCAAAGAGCCTGAAGTTGGTCCGGGTGTGTGGCCTGGACAGGACAGCAAGGTTGGCAGGATGTGGTGACCGTCTGCAGTGGAGGCCGATTGGAGTCTGCCGTAAGGACCGTGGACGGGTGGTGACCCGGCCGTACCGGACCGGTATACAAAGAGAAGCCAGCACCATTGGCAGAGGACTTTCGGATCCCGGCAAGGCTTGGTGTCGCCGTGAATTTGCCAAATCCGTTAGTGAAGGGGACCTCAGGGTTTCCAAACAGCCAAGTTCAGATAGAAGGCAACCGTACAACCGTGAAGGGGAGACACAGCCACCGCCAAGGGCAACCGTCTCCCAGGGCCATCGCCTGTGGGCAAAAGGGGCTCCTCCGGCCCATATCCAGGTCAGGGAGCGGGTTACCGTTGGGAAACCATCACTACCAACACTTAACTTAGGTGCAGGGAGAGACAGTCATCACTAACCTGCAGGGAGGAACAACCGCAGCCGTCCGAGTGACCCGTTCATCCAGCCACTTGTTTTACCGTGAACTGTGTCATCATCATTGGGCTGAGTGAATACCTCCGTGCCGTGCGGCACAGCGCTGCCCCTGCGACCCTGCACTTCATCAGGCCCCGCAACCCGCCTGTCATCCATCTCTACCCCATCACCAGGCCCCGGGACAACCAACCCCCCTACCCACGGAGGGGAGAAATAACAACAAAGCTGCTCCCTGTCACAGGCTCCCGGGATCCCCGTCCAGAGCAGCGGTGGTGTCCACACAATCACCACAACCGTGGGTGGCGTCACGGACAATATCCCCAAAACCCAAACCACCCCTTTTCACTCACGGGCGAGTAGCGCCGCTTGAGTCCCCGGGATCCGGCCATCGCTCGAGCCAACGAGCAGCAGCAGCCGTAGAGCTGCGTCAGCCGGACCCGAGCAGTGGGAGAGCGCACCGTCCCCTCCTCCGCCCGCGACACTTCCAGCTTGGGACTGGTGTGGAGGGTAAAGTGGATCAGGATGCGCAGGAGGAGGAGGAGGCTGAGGAGCATGACATTCCGGAGCTGTAGAGTGTGTGTGAAACCCTGACTGAGGTAGGGCCTGCAAAACTTGGTGTGTGAAGGACGTGTTCCGTCCCTCGCTCAGACTGGGTCCCAGCTTGCACAATATTAACCCAGTGTGACGTCAACGAGATGTAGCGGCCTTGCCCACATGCACTTGTCCACGTGTCTGTGGTTAGGTGGACTTTGGCTGAAACAGCGTTGTTCAGGGCACGTGTGATGTTTTGTGACACGTGGTTAGTTATGCAATGCGGGGACGGCACACCGGGAGAAATAGTGGCGGCTGTGGACCGAGTAACGTGGGACAGCTGCCACCATCAGGTCGCGGAATGCTTCTGTCTCAACCAGCCTAAAAGGCAACATTTCCAGCGCAAGCAGTCGCGAAATGTTAGCATTTAGAACTGTGGCATGTGGGGTGTTGGCAGTGTATTTGCGCCTGCGTTCAAAGGTTTGCTGAATGGATAACTGAACGTTGCGCTGGGACAAGGACGTGCTTGATGATGGTGTTCTTTCTGCGTAGGCAACTGCAGGTGCAGGAGTGGAGGAGGCTTGTTCGCAGGCAGCATGGACAGGGGATTGGCTCGCATGCACAACCAGCGAAGACGTAGCAGTGACATCAGCAAGCACTGCTCCTCGACTCTGTTGTACTTCCCACAAAGTCGGGTGCTTGGCTGACATGTGCCTGATCATGCTGGTGGTGGTCAGGCTGCTAGTTTTGGTACCCCTGCTGATGCTGGCATGGCAGGTGTTGCAAATGGCCTTTTTAGAATCATCTGGAGCCAACTTAAAAAACTGCCAGTGTCAGAGTTCCGGGTTTTCCAGTTTTCTTTTGAAAGAGCTTGCCCTTTGTTAACATGGAGTTTTCTGTTCTGTTGCCCTACTTCCTGTCCATCTGTTTAAAAGCCGCCCCTAAAGCTTAGTCCAGTGCCTGAGTATACTGCTTCCTGTGTGCTCCTGCCCTGCTGCTTTTGGTTCCTGATTGTTATTCGGATCCTCTTGGAAAACAACCGACACCGACTCTGGACTTCATCTGGTATCATCTAGCTGTGCCTGGACTCCGTTTGCCGTCTTTGGTCGGCACTTCTGCCCGGTTCCTTCCGTTTAATACCACTCTGGACTCACATCACGTACGGACATTTTTCGACTTACCTATTGCCCTTTTGTGTCCCGGCTGCTGCGCATTTAGGGCTTCTGGGGTGATTGCCAGACAGTCCCTGTATAGGGGTTCGCTCTTGGTGGTCTCCCTGGGGGAGTCCGGTGCGCGGTCCCGGGAATTCCCTTTCGCTCAGTCCCTGGAAGGTATTTCCTGTATTTATGTTCTACTGTGTTTTTGTTCCGTTTATGTACATATTTGCTGGTTGCATATTATAAATGTCTTGCACCAAGAACTCGTCTCTGGTTGTCATTGCCCTAACGCAATCGAAATCCTCAATACATACAATAGTATTACAGCCAGACTCGGGAAGACCTAACATTTGTACAGGCACCTTGTGTCGTCGTGTTGTTCCGGGGAACAGTTGCCTGACGTCTGCCTGGGGCCACCACTCTGCTTCTTACTGCCTGTTGTGATGCTACGCCTCCCTCCCCCTGTGCACTGCTGTCCTCGCTCTGCATATCCTCCTGCCAGGTTGGGTCAGTTACTGGATCATCCACCACGTCGTCTTCCTCTTCCGCACCCTGCTCCTCCTCCTGACTTCCTGACAATTGTGTCTCATCATCGTCCACCCCTTGTTGAGACACGTTGCCAACTTCGTGAGAACGTGGCTGCTCAAATATTTGGGCAACTGTACATACAATCTCGTCATGGCCCACTTCAACAGGAGCTGGCGAGAGGCCAGAATTTGTGAATGGAAACGTGAACGAACAGCTCTTCCGAGTGTCCAAGTGTGGGATCAGTAATGTCCATGGACGTGTACTCGGCCTGGTGGTAGGAAGGAGGATCAGGTTCTGAAATGTGCGGTGCAGTATCACGGCTACTGACACTTGACCGTGTGGAAGACAGAGTGTTTGTGGTGGTGCCAATCTGACTGGAAGCATTATCCGCTATCCAACTAACAACCTGTTGACACTGGTCTTGGTTCAAGAGCGGTGTACTGCTGCGGTCCCCAAGAATTTGGGACAGGACGTGCGAGCGACTAGATGTGGCCCTTTGTTGTGGCGAAATTAGAGCTTGCACACAACCTCGGTCTCTGCCTGCACCACCATCACGTCCACTTCCTTGTTCGTTGACAACGCCCTTGCGCATTTTGCAATGCTGTGCTGATGTGTATTCACTAGACTTGTGCGTTATATCCAAGTTTTTGCAAAACTCACACAAATGCAGCGGAAAGCTGCCACCAACAGGCACACACGTGCGGTTTTTAAATGCAAGCACGGAGGCACTAAGAACCTAACAGGTCTCTATCCAGGGACAACGTGGAGCCTCCCAATTTTTGGCTGCCCTGCCTAAGGGCTATACTACAATAGACCCACTTCCTTACAATGGGCACTTCAGGTTTACAGGCCCTCATGCACGTCTCTATCCAGGGACAACGTGGAGCCTCCCAATTTTTGGCTGCCCTGCCTAAGGGCTATACTATAATACACCCACTTCCTTACAATGGGCACTTCAGGTTTACAGGCCCTCATGCACGTCTCTATCCAGGGACAACGTGGAGCCTCCCAATTTTTGGCTGCCCTGCCAAAGGGCTATACTACAATAGACCCACTTCCTTACAATGGGCACTTCAGGTTTACAGGCCCTCATGCACGTCTCTATCCAGGGACAACGTGGAGCCTCCCAATTTTTGGCTGCCCTGCCTAAGGGCTATACTACAATAGACCCACTTCCTTACAATGGGCACTTCAGGTTTACAGGCCATCATGCACGTCTCTATCCAGGGACAATGTGGAGCCTCCCAATTTTTGGCTGCCCTGCCTAAGGGCTATAATATAATACACCCACTTCCTTACAATGGGCACTTCAGGTTTACAGGCCCTCATGCACGTCTCTATCCATGGACAACGTGGAGCCTCCCAATTTTTGGCTGCCCTGGCAAAGGAAAATACTACAAAGACTCACTTCCTCAAAATGGGCACATTAGACTCAAGAGGCCTTCATGTACGTCTCTTCTCAGGGACATCGGAGTGCCACACAATGTTTTCACGTAAAATCTTTCATGTAATAATCTCAAAAAGTAACATACACCAGCTCTATCTCACTATTGGGTATGTGCCCTTAACATTTCCGCCATGAAAAATCATTTTGGGGTCATTTTGGAAGGTTTTCTGGTGAGTCCGTAAAAATGGCGTAAAACGCGGACAAAATTGTTCACAGCTGTGACTTTTGAGTGATAAATGCTTCAAGGGGTCTTCCCCATGCTGTTGCCATGTCATTTGAGCACTCTTCTGAGACTTTTGTGCCATTTTTAGGGTTTCTCCATGCTGCCGGGGGGTCATTTCACAAAAATACTCGGGTCTCCCATAGGATAACATTGGGCTCGTTGCTCGGCCCGAGTACACGAGTATCTTGGGAGGCTCGGCCCGAGCTTCGAGCACCCGAGCTTTTTAGTACTCGCTCATCACTACCCACGTCATTTTTTTTTAAAATTATTTTATGAAATAATTAAAAAAAAAGGCTTCCCTATATTTTTGGTTCCCAGCCGGGTACAAATAGGCAGCTGGGGATTGGGGGCAACCCGTAGCTGTCTGCTGTACCTGGCTAGCATACAAAAACATGGCGAAGCCCACATCATTTGTTTTTTAATTATTTCATGAAATTCATGAAATAATAAAAAAGGGGCTTCCCTATATTTTTTGTTCCCATCCGGGTACAAATAGGCAGCTGGGGGTTAGGGGCAGCCCGTAGGTGCCTGCTGTACCTGGCTAGCATACAAAAACATGGCGAAGCCCATGTAATTTTTGGGGTGGGCAAAAAACTCCTGCATACAGTCCTGGATGGAGTATGCTGAGCCTTGTAGTTCTGCAGCTGCTGTTTCCTGTCTGTCTGTATGGAGGAGAGGAGACAGCAGCTGCAGAACTACAAGGCTCAGCATGCTCTATTCACTAGTGTATGCAGGAGAGCAGACAGCAGCTGCAGAACTACAAGGCTCAGCATACTCCATCCAGGACTGTATGAAGGAGTTTTTTGCCCCCCAAAACAATGACGTGAGCTTTGCCATATTTTTGTATGCTGGCCAGGTACAGCAGGCAGGTATGGATGCCCCCAACCTCCAGCTGCCTATTTGTACCCAGCTGGGAACTAAAAAAATAGGGAAGCCCTTTTTTTTAATTATTTCATGAATTTCATGACATAATTAAAAAAAAATCAACATGGGCTTCGCCCCATTTTTGTGTCCAGCCAGGTACAACTAGGCAGCTGGGAATTGGAATCCGCGGCACAGGTTGGCCCAAGCTTTCTGGGCCCCTGTGCTGCTAATTGCAGTCCCAAGCCGCCCCAGAAAATGGCGCTTTCATAGAAGCGCCATCATCTGGCACTGTATCCAACTCTTCCAGCAGCCCTTAAAATAGGCAGCTGGGGGTAAGGGGCAGCCCAGAGGTGCCTGCTGTACCTGGCTAGCATACAAAAACATGGCGAAGCCCACATAATTTTTTGGGGGTGCATAAAACTCCTGCATACAGTCCTAGATGGAGTATGCTGAGCCTTGTAGTTCTGCAGCTGATGTCTGTCTGTATGGAGGAGAGCAGACAGCAGCTGCAGAACGACAAGGCTCAGCATGCTCCCTTCACTAGTGTATGCAGGAGAGCAGACAGCAGCTGCAGAACTGCAAGGCTCAGCATACTCCATCCAGGACTGTTTACAGGAGTCTTTTGCCCACCAAAAAAATGACATGAGCTTCGCCATATTTTTGTATGCTAGCCAGGTACAGCAGGCAGGTATGGCTGCCCCCAACCCCCAGCTGCCTATTTGTACCCTCCTGGGAACAAAAAGTATAGCGAAGAACGTTTTTTTTAATTATTTCACGAATTTCATGAAATAATTAAAAAACAAATGACGTGGGCTTTGCCCCATTTTTGTGTCCAGCCAAGTACAACTAGGCAGCTGGGAATTGGAATCCGCAGCACAGGTTATCCCGAGCTTTCTGGGCCCTTCTGCTGCGAATTGCAGTCCGCAGCCACCCCAGAAAATGGCGCTTTCATAGAAGTGCCATCATCTGGCACTGTATCCAACTCTTCCAGCAGCCCTGGAGCCGGGTGGCTTGCTGGGTATAATGGGTTAATACTAGCTTTGTTTTACTAGCTAGTATTAAGCCAGAGAATCCTAATGTCAGGCAAGTTTGACCCGGCCATTAAGAATCTTCAATAAAGGGTTAAAAAAAAGACACCACACAGAGAAAAAATACTTTAATAGAAATAAATACACAGGCACACTTAGAGACTTCATGTTTATTACTCCCTCTCAGCCCTCCTCGATCCTGGTGTTCTGTCTTCTTTCTCCTTCAACCCATGCAGATCTGTTACATCAGACAGCACTGCATGGGAGGAAGACACTGCTGCTCCTCGTGCAGTCTAATCACTCAGTGAGTGAGCAGAGGCAGCGAGCTGTAAGCGGTGATGTCACTATAGCAACGGTGCTCCGATCACGTGATTCCCAGTGCTGCAATTCACCAGCTGTGGTCAGCCAGTCCTTGCATGTGAGCTGACTCTGTAAAGAGCGCCCACATGCAGGAACAGGGAAGCCGACCATGTGCCAGAGCATCTCGCTGGTACACGGGGGTGCACAAACGAGCACCGCGTACCGGAGAGATGCGCTGACAGGACCTAGCATGACGTCTAGCCATGTGACCAGTCTGTAGCCAAATGAGATAATATACATGTGACTGATCACATGCTATTTTGATGTCACGGAAGGTCCTATCATCTGTGCTGGTTACTGTGAGGACGCAGCATATATCGGAAAGAAAAGCGGCGGGAGACAGAGTGCAGGACGCGTCGCGAGGACCTGTAAGTGTAATGGCAATGTTTATTAACTGTATGTGTACATGTATAATGTATTTTTATGTGTTTGTGTTTGCCTGCCATTGTTTTCAATGGGGTTCGTCGAACGTTCGCCGAACATTCGCCGAACGGAGCCTCCGTTCGACAAACCGAACCGAACTCAAACTCTAGGGGGGTGGCTCATCTCTAAATATTACATAAATACAGGAAAAGAACTGAGATTACTACATAGATACAGGAAAAGAACTGTACTTACTTCATAGATATGGAAACAGAACCAAGCTTACTACATAGCTAATTGTACAGAAATGAGCTTACTACATTGATATGGAAACAGAACTGAGCTTACTATGTACAGCGGGGGAAATAAGTATTGTACATGTCACCTATTTTCTAAGTAAATATTTTTCTAAGGATGCTATTGACATTAATTTTTCACCAAATGTTAGTAACAATCCATCCAATCCACACAAAAAAAAAATCAAATTATAGATGTGAATAAATTCAGTTATGTGCAATAAGAAGAAATGACACAAGAGAAAAGTATAGAACGCATAATGAAAGAGAGGTGGCCAGAAGACGAGGTGTCCCCCTAATAATCCACTTGTTATTGTTGGTAGCAGAGAAATGCATTCTCAGACACTGGTTAGAAAAACAGACGGCATGGATATCAGAAGTAGGGGAGATACTAAAGAAGCTGATGATTTTTGACGAAATAGAAAAGCAAAAAGAAAAATATGGAAACATTCTTTAAAAAGTGGAGAACATTTGCTGAACATAGTTTTACTCAGTTGGAGATTTCAAGATTAGTAAAGGTGTTTAGAAACACATTGTTGTATAGTATTGAAGACCTAACAGAGAAGTTAGGGAAGTTACAAGATACTTAGTTGGAATAGTTAGGTAGGTGGTTCATATTGTTACGAATATTGAAAAATTGGAGTTATCAATAAATGTTGTAACAAAAAAAAACAAAGAGGATGATGACAAGACTTACCTTCATAAGAATATGGTTAAACAACCAAAATCTGTTTTTCAATAATTAATCGTTTATAATTTCTTTTGTTATCAAATAAAGTTTGATATAAAAAAAAAGAAAAAATAAAAAAGGTGTAGAAATCCATGAAATGTCATGACCCTGGAATTGTAGATTCTGGACTTACGTAAGGACACCCCACCCCTCTATTGCCCATCTTATCTAATAATGACTACTCAGACACTGATTTTATCTTTGGATAATTTGGCCATAGGAGCCATTTATTATACAAATACATATAAAAATTACAATGTGGTAAGGTCCTTGAAGCTAAAAACCCTGGTGATTCACATAACCAAACGAATATGCTCAACTTGCTCCCAGCCGTTACCCTCACAGGCTCAGGAGTACCAAACAGTAAGTGTTATTTACTCCAGTAACCAAAACACACATGGGGGCCCTGACATACTCCGTCGGGATCCCCAAAAATCACCAGGTGACCAACCATTTTTTGTCAATGAGGGAATCCATACCCCGATGGATTCTCGAAACCAATTTTAACCAACTTCAAGGACCCACCAAGAAACCTGCCACAAGGGCACCTTGATAAGCTTCAAGTGCCTGAGACACCCACAACAGCAGAACCCGCTCAATTCCTCTTTGTAATCCCTGGGCCCACAAATCAGTGCCTATTGCATTCAAATGCACCATGTCTGCCAACCAAAATTCTTCCTCCTTCCGTTACAGCTCAAAATGATGGACTGAAACCCCACCTTTGTGGCAAACAAATTTTGATATAGCTCTATTGACCTTCCCCCACACCTTATTCAACTTCTTCACTGATCGCGCTTTTTGCCAATTCCTGCTTGGAACTATCTCTGACCAAACGGTTATCATACCTGGAAAAGATACCCACAAACGCAACTAATTATTGTTAATATATTTTATAAAAATGCAGAACGTATGCTCACCCAAGTCGCTCCCCCTGACATGTAACACCAGAATATCAGGGGGCCTGTCGAAACGGGCATACCTATGCACATCCTGCATCACCCTATTCCACCTCCAACCCCTTATCCCTAGCCACCTGACGGACCTGTCCTTCTCAAAACCGAGCTGTCTCCCATTCCTTCTTGCATTTGCTCACCACACTCCCCAGTAAATATATGAATGGTACAAGATCCAGACTAGACAAGGGAGGGGGGTTCTGTAATACAAAATGTAAAAAAGACAAAAAAGCACCCTTTAATTCCCTTACTAACAGAGTAGGTGAAACCACCTCCCTTCAGATCAGCCCAGCTTAGTTGCTCGCCACTGCCTAGGGGCGAACATACAACTTAAAACGCGGAGACTTCCACCGACCAATACACTGAACCGCCTCAGCAGGAAGACCACACATAGAGGCCTTTGCTGCTGCTCTGATGCGGAAAGAATGAGAAGCAAACGTTCCCGGATCCAAACCCAGCGAACTCAAACAAGAAACCGTCCCCATGGCATAACAAGGGGCTGTCCTGACACGGGCGACCCTTTCAAAACTCAAAAACACTTCAACGGACACATACACGAAGCTGAACACAGCCCCTAAACAGACTCACCTGCCTACTCCAACTTGATCAGTTTTTGATTTCCGGATCCAAAATTCAATCCCATGCTCCAAAGCCATAATGTCGCCATGACCCAAGCCCCCAGGGGATTTATTACTGGGGTACACTAATTCGCTGACTCGCAAAGGCCCAAAAAACACCAATGAAAAAGCTAAGCGAAGCAATAACTCCTCAAACATGGATGTACAAACAGCTTCCAATTCCCTACCCAAACGTTGCAATAAGCTAAAAGACACAGGATGTCTACCATCACGCGGCCTGTGGCCCCTACAAAAACCCATCAACGCCTGTGTGACCCAAAAATTCTTAGACAAGTCACACAAACCTCACAACTTGAAACCGAATGCCAAACCAGCAATAAAACGACTCACCTTCAAGGAAGAACAACCAGCAACCACCACTTCATCCAATTTTTCCAGCAATACTCCTACCTGCTCCTCCTCGGGCAACATCCGACCATCCACTCCCAACCACTGCTCCCAAAAAACCCCTGCGGAATGATATGCTGCCCCCAAGAAGCATGAATCAGTGGTCTTGCTGCTGGAAGACCACTTTCCAGAGCTGTACAGGGCACTCCAAGCCACTGGCTTCTGTCTCCGGAGTGCAAACCCGAAAACGATCCCACTGAAAATGAGAGAGGGAATCGGCTATTAAGTTCTCCACTCCTGGCACTTGAGCCGCTGTGACACATGCATTCATTTCCAAACAAATCAACACCAGCTGCCGCAACACCTGAACAACTGGGGGGAAGACACCAAAACATTATTGATCTCCAACACCACCCCTATGTTGTCACAATTAAAACTAATTTTCTTATTCGCCAGCTGCTCTCTCCACACATGAAGCGCAACTAATATTGGAAAAATTCCAATAATGTCACTTTCTTGGTCAGTCCCTCTGCAATCCAACTCTCCGGCCACTGATTAACACACCATTGACCCTGAAAGAAGGCCCCAAAACCTAAGCTGCCCGCAGCATCCGTGTAAAATTCCAGTTCATAGTTATTCACTATATCATCCATTAGCAGCGATCGATCGTTGTACTGCTCCAAAAATTCGCCCCAAACCAATAAGTCCGCTCTATGTTCCGCCGACAAACGTATGCAATGGTGGGGTACTAGCACCCCTGCCGTGGCACAAGCTAGCCTCCGAGAAAAGACCCTGCCCATTGGCATCACCTGACACGCAAAATTTAGTTTTACCAATAGAGACTGAAACTCCCTTAATTACAACTTCTTCACCCGGAATGCCCTCGACACCTTATCCTTTAACAAAGTTACCTTATGATCCGGAAGATGAACTTCCCAAGCCATGGAGTTAATCACGATACCAAGAAAGCAGATGCAAGTAGTTAGTCCGACAGTTTTTTCAGGTGCCAAAGGCATCCCAAAACACTTTGATACCCATTCCAATGTTCCAAGAATGCTCGCGCACTGTGCCAAATAAGCAGGTTCCACACACAAAAAATCATCCAGGTAGTGCACCAGTGAGGCCAGGCAGAAATGTCCCAAAGAGCCCATTCCAAAAATGAACTAAAAGTTTTGAAAAATGCACACGATATTGAACAGCCCATGGGCAGGTAACGATCCACAAAATATTCCCCCTCCCAAAGACAACCCAGGAACCTAACATAATCTGGATGTACTGGCAAGAGCCGAAAGGCTGACTCAATATCTGTCTTTGCCATCAATGCACCCCTGCCACATTTTTTCACCCACTTTGTGGCCTCATCAAATTACGTACTGTATAGACAACTGAGCAAAGCTCAGGTGGTATACTGTCGTTAACTGACCTGCCTCTGGGATGAGACAAATGGTGAATCAGCCGAAACGTCCCTGGCTCTTTTTTAGGTACAACTCATAAAGGTGAAACCAACAAATCAGGAAAAGGAGGGGCCTGGAATGGGCCCACCATTCTCCCCAACACGACTTCCTTCCCTAATTTCTCAGCCACAACTGCTGCATGCTGATAAGCCAAATGGAGATTCTTAGTTGTCCTCGGAACTTCGAAAGCAGGAGCAGGAATCCTGAAACACTCCACAAATCTCAACCTCAAAACTGCTGCCTTTTCCCTATCAGGGTACCAATTTAGGCATGGAAGCATCACGGCTAGTCTCACTGGCATCTGACCATAGGCTTACAGTTCTTAAAACACTTGGATGTCCCACAGAATGCTCCGTTACAATGAATGCAGAAATGTTTGAAGCGGCAAGTGGCACTAAACTTGCATTGTCCTTTGTTAAATTGCCAACACAAACCGGGCTTCTGGGACCCTGCCTGCCCATACTGACTACTACCTCCCTGACTTCCTGATTAGCTATGCCTTGAAAAGACTGCACCAAATTTGGCCGGCGCCATCACCCGCAACCACAACCCTATATCTTTCTGATCCCATCTTATGCATGGATGAATAGGCTTCCGCTGACAAAACTGATCGTCATAGTGGGGCCTAGTCTGCCCACCATAAACTATATAGGCCTCACCAATCGAGTCTATGTAGCAGAACAAATGAGAACAATTCTCAGGCGCCTTTTCACCAATTACACTAGCCAAGATCACAAACGCCTGCAACCAATTAGCAAATGTCTGAGGAATCAAGCGCCACCAGCACTTCTTCTCATCCTCCTTTTTGCTATCTTCCTTGTTCCCCTTGTCCAAATTAAATTTTGCCAATGGGAAGAGGGAAAAGATCTCGACATGCTCCTTTTTCCAGATCTTTTCCCTCACCTTCTTCTTGAAATCAGAATCTTCTAAAGGAAATCGGGGATCATTGTTGCGCTTGTCACCATTGAATCCAAAAAGATGTTATTCCAAATCATTTATTAGGCTATGTGCGCACTTTGCGTTTTCACCTGCGTTTCCGCAGTCTTTTGAACTGCAGAGTTTTCATGCCAAAAGGCATGCGTTTTGATTTTCAATAATAGTCTATGGCAAATGACGATTTCCTGTCCGCACTTTGCGTTTCAAAACGCTGCATTTAATTTGCAGAATTTGTTGCAAAAACCATGCATTCAAAGAAGCAGCATGTCAATTGTTTTTGCCATCTGGGCTGCGTTTTGCTAACATTGAAGTCAATGAGAAGTTGCAAAAAGCAAGAAACATCAAAATTCCAGCGTTTTACATGCTTTTTGGGTGCAGAAAACATGCGTTTTGGACTGCATAAACGCATGCTTTTCTGACATCAAAATAATGGAATGATATGTACCTTTACACACACACATAGTCCAACAATTAAATTAAAGAAAAATATCTATTTATTGTTATTTTAGCGATAAATATTATAAAACAGCTATAATTAGATGAAATATAACTATTTTCGTTATTATTTCAATAATTATATATCTGTTTCTTTTTTTTCCCTTTTTTCATTGTGTTTGACTGTTTAAACTTTATTTAGCAGTGTCCTTATGTTCAAAACGCATCTATCTAAACGCAATGGGAAAGCATGTAAAAAGCGCTAAAAATGCGGTAAAAACGCATGCGTATTTACCGCTAATTTGTGGTCAAAAGCAATTTGGCAAAAGCAATTTCTGCCAGAGGATGCGTTTAGAACTGCAACTAGGATGAGGAAAAGTGCGGAGATAGCCTTAAAGGAGCATGAACAAAGTCTACATGTTTCAGGGATCTCTGCCCCATTCCTCAGGACAATATAATAACAATGACACAGAAGATATCCACGCCAGCAAATCACGAATGCTACACAGAAGCTCAAACAGTCCCCCAGTTCCATCAGACGTAAGCCCCCCAATACCCGTTGGCACCCCCTGCCCTAACCATGTTGCTGATCAAAGGATCTGTCAGGACCAGGGGGCTGCATGTGTGGCGCCCTGGACAAGTCAGGACGTCACAGGTACTACAACAACACACCCCACACCCCGGCTAGGCACACCGTAGTCAAACAAAAATCCTTATTGCCTCCCTCCAGGGGCTGATGTCCACACCAGGGGGTGGGCCAGGCGGTTGGCCCCGCCCACCGAGGAGTTCACAGTCCTGGAGGCGGGAAAAGGAGTCAGATTAGTTTTGGAGAGTGAAGTGGTAGTAGAGGAGACTGACCGTGTCCGGGTGCGTGGCCCGGGCACATACAGCAAGGTTGGCAGGCGGTGGTGACCGTCTGCAGGAGAGGCTGATTGAAGTGAACCATAAGGACCGGGGACGGGCGGTGGCCCGCCGTTACCAGATCGGGGAGCGAAGAGAAGCCAGCACCATTCGGCAGGGCTTACGGACCCCGACCAGTCTAGGAGTCGCCGTAAAACCAGTCAAATCCGTTAGCGAAGGGAACCTCTGGGGTTTCCCAGCAGTCAAGACCCGATTGAAGGCAACAGCTCAAACCGTGAAGGGAAACACAGTCACCGCCAAGGCTACAGTTCCCAGGGCCAGAGCCTGCGGACAAAAGGGGCTCCCTCAGCCTCCATCTAAGCTGGGGAGCGGGTTACCGGTGGGAAGCCATTGGAACTGTGAACACAACATAGGTGCAGGGAAAGGCAGTCACCACCAACCTACAAGGAGAACTACCGCAGCTGTCTGTGGGACCCATCCATCCAGCCGTTTGTTTTACCGGAGACTTTGCATTCATCATTGGCTGAGTGAGTACCACCGTGCCGTGTGGCACCGCGCTGCCCCCGCGACCATGCACCTCACCAGGCCCCGTAACCCGCCTGCCATCCCTAACCCTCACCCGGGCCCCGGGACGACCAACCCCCCTACCCACGGAGGGGAGAAACAACATCCAAGCTGCTCCCTGTCATCGCTCCCGGGATCCCCGTCCAGAGCAGCGGTGGTGTCACAACCTCACCACAACCGTGGGTGGCATCACGGACAAAATCCCTAAACCAAACCACCCCCCCCTTTCACTCACGGGCAAGGAGCACTGCTCGAGTCCCCGGGATCCGGCCCACCGCTCGAGCCACCGACCGAGCGAGCAGCAGCAGCCGGACCCGAGCAGTGGGTGAGCGCAGCGTCCCCTCCCCGCCCGCGACACATGCATTAATCCAGGCTCCATGATCGCAGCGCCCCATCCCCTCTCTGTGGGGCCCCATCCCTAGGCAAGGCCTCTGCAGTGCTCCATCCATTCTTGACACCAGCTGAATCCGTAATTAGAAAGCTATCCTACCACTTAGTAAAACATATCAGCTGGATCACCTGATAGCCTATATAAAGGAACTAAGGTGCCACACAAGAAACATTACATGATGGCATATTTCATTACATAAAACACTGATAAAGAGTCAAAAGACATTTTAAAAGCTATTGCATTTATTATCACACACAATGCATTATTTTCATGCATGTCCATTATCTCAAAAACTAGAACCAATTCAGCAAAACTAATGGAATTTTTGAAAGTTGTGCCATGAACATTTTGTGAGGTAGACATTCAAATACTGTACCTTATATTATTCTCCTCTTTTGTATTTTTACCACAATTCCCTTTACCAAAAAAAGGAATGAATGAGAAATGCTAGCATATGCCTAAGAAACAGCAACAGTTGTGGCATGGCTTGAACAAACCTCAAATTTTAATAAAATAAGTGTGCAAAACGACAGTGGCTTGTGACACACACAATTCGTGAGGATGACAATCACACAGTTAAATGTTTGATTTTATTTTTGCTTCTCTTTTGTATTTTTTAACACAATTCCAATGCTTTCCAAATAAAATATCTAAGAAATTCTGGACACATGGCATGCCCAAAAAATACAAAACACAACACGGCAACAGGCCTCAGTACCGGCATGTCATGTATTTATGTCAAATTAGACAGATAGGATGTGCAAAAAAAAATGTAGTTTTTGACATGAATACTTTGTGAGGCAATCAGATTTGTTTTTCTTTATACAATATTGATGGCCTTCTTCTAAATGAAGAATGAAATAATAAATGTATAATTGAAATGCACCAGCTGTACTGTACCCAGTGTGATCAGCCACGGCCAGCTCTCCTATGATATGAATCTCTGTATTATTCTTTTTTCTTTACATACACTAACATTCTTCATTGCTGCAAATTTGTTGACTGTTTATGGATTTATCTCCCTATCTCTCTATCTAAGCTGTGAGCTGTGATGTCTTCTCACTAACTAGATTCACTCTAAGGTGGCTGCTGCACGCTATTCCTCTGTTTTTATACAAGCCATAATAGCCCTGAAGATTGACTGTGCTATGCCATACAATGTGATAGGTAGCAGCAAGGCATTTTAGGGAAGGACACCTTTGAGCTAAAATCAAGGAGCCTACTCTGGCTGGTGTGTGGAACCCAGGGGGAAGGGGTTACTTTGTTACTCGTCGCCGGGTCTGGTAGTGCATCAGGGGTTGTCACAGATGGCCCTGCCGAGGTTCGAGCAGCGAAGTGTCCACAATAAATGGGGGATAGTAACTGAATGATTGTCGTGACGCCACCTGTGGTACACGGCCAGGGATTAGCCACCACTGCTGTCGCTGCCCTTCTGCGCAGATGGTAATAGCAGCCGAGATGATGTCACTCCCCACAGGTGGAGCGGGCCCGAGGAGGATGATGAGGGGAGTAGTTGTGGCGGGCCTCTAGGCGTTGGGCGGCGGCGCGAGCAAGAACAGATGGACACAGTCTCTGCGAGTTCCAGGTGTCTTTACTCACAGTTCTTTTAAGTAGCCTGGTTGCTGCCACAGTAACACTGGTCACCGCTGTGATGGGCCCTGTTGACCTCGAATAAGTTGGAAGAAGCCACCGGTGTTTGGAAAGTGTCCTTTGTAAAAGTTTCCCCTCCAGTAGTGAGGAACCCGGGCTGAGCATTCCGCTCCAAGCCACAGGCCCCGTGAAAGAAGAAAAAGGAAGAAGATGGTGTCGTGTCCCAGAACTGAAGTCCCGGGTAGACTGACTGAAGATTGTTTGAGTGATGGTGTTTGTCCTAGTGACTGGGAAGTCCCACGCTTCGGGATGGCCAACCCCCATGCCTACCCTAGTCCAGCTCCCCAGTGAGAAGGCTCCTAATACTGTAAGTAAAGTGTAAATGTGGAACACAGGTGATTAACCCCATCCTTACCCGAGGCGAATATTGCACTTTAGATAAGGTGGAATACTCTGTGGCGACTGGAGCCTCAGGGGCACCATAGGTGCAATCCTCTGGAATGTGTAAAATAAGGATATTTACAAAATTGTACAAATTTGCCAGGTTCAACAAATTCATGGAAATTCTTCACACTTTTGATTTTCATCAAATTGATTTGCTCATCTCAATATCTTTACATGTGACCATCAAAGCTAATTAGCACCCTGAACAGCTGTAGCTTTGAGATTCCATCTGACCTAGGGGCAATTCATCAAAGCTTTTCATGCCATTCTTGCCCAAGCTCTGACAAAGTGGGCAGAGCTGAGGCAGAACAGGGTATAGCGATTCCTGCTAGTCAAATTCACGACAAACTACATTACAAATGTTACTCTAGCAAAGACTAGAGTAAAATTTGTGGCGAGGCACACTTGATAGTGTGGACTTGCCACTATGATTCTCACCTGATTCATTAGGAGGAATACACCTCTTAATAAATAAGGAGCATTTGCTCCAACACAACTCTTCATCAAGACCGGCATGAAAATTGCTGGTTTTGATTAATTACCCCCAATATCGCTTCCAGTTCAGATGGAATGTTAAGCAGTTGATCAGTGGCTGTTGGCCTGGTAGGTGAATATGTATATATTATAACTAGAGATGAGCCACCCCCCTGGAGTTCGAGTTCTGTTTGGTTCTTCGAACGGAGCCCCGTTCGATGAGCCGTTCGACGAACCTCTCGAACCCCATTGAAAACAATGGGAGGCAATCACAAACACATAAAAACAGATTATAAATGTACACATACAGTTAATAAACATTGCCATAACACTTACCGGTGCCCGTGATGCGTCCTGCACTCTGTCTCCCGCCGCTTTTCCATCGGTAATCGCTGTGCCCTCCCGGTAACCAGCAGTGATGCAGGACCTGTCGTAACGTCAAAATAGCCATGTGACCAGTCACGTGTCTATTATCTCATTGGCTACAGACTGGTCACATGGCTTTGACGTCGTGCTAGGTCCTGTCATTGCACTCTCCTGTACATGGTGCACGGTGGGTATCGCCATGTACCGGCGACATGCTCTGGCACACAGTTGACTCCCTGTTCTGCTTCTGTGATACCCTGGACCCCCAGGGGTCACAGTACAGTAACACCACACACACATCCCTTTCCCCTAGGTAGGTGACACCAGTCAAACAAAATCCTTGTTGCCACCCTCCAGGCTTGATGTCCACACCAGGTGGGGCAGAGCCAGGTGGTTGACTCCACCCACCGAAGAGTTCACAGGCCTGGAGGCGGGAAAAAGTAGTTAGTTGAGTTCAGGAGTTGAGAGTGGAAGTGTGAGGAGTAATAACTGTGTGTGTCTGGGTTGGAGCTCAGGCACGATCAGCAAGGTCGGCAGACGGTGGTGGCCGTCTGCAGGAGTTGGTGGAGGTCAGCGGAACCGTAGGACCGGGGTCAGGCGGTGGCCCGCCGGTACCGAACCGGGGAGCAGATTGAAGCCAAGCACCAAGGCAGGGTACTCAGACCCCGACTAGGCTAGGAGCCGCCGAAATGGTCAAATTCTCTGATTGCGGTCAGGACCTCAGGGGTTCCTTCCCACCCAAGTCCCGTCAGAAGAACACAGCCCAACCCGTCTAGATAGGTGCCACCGCCAAGGGCCAGAGATCCAAGGGCCAGCACCTGCGGGCAAAACGGGCTCTCCCGACACGTACACGCCGGAGAGCGGACTACCCGTGGGAAACCATAGGAGTCAAACACACATACACAGGTGCAGGAAAATGACAGCCACCATCAACCCGTCTGGGGAGAGTGAGAACACCGCAGCCAGCTGTGGGCCCCGTCCATCCAGCCGTTTGGTTTACCAGAGACTCTGTCCTTCTGTGTCTGAGTGAGTACAACAGTGCCATCCGGCACCGCGCTGCACCGCAACATTGCACCCGCGCCCACGCTGCCTCCCCGCATCGGCACCTGCACCTATACCCTCCTCCCTACCTCCCCAGCCGGGGCCCCGGGACCAACAGCCCCTACCCACGGAGAGGTCAACACCTCATATGCTCTCCGCCATCGACCCCGGGATTCCCCGTCACCAGCAGCGTTGATGCCCACCATCACCACAACCCGTGGGTGGCGTCACGACCGACATCCCACCACAAACCTCCCCTTTTCACTCGTGGGCGAGGAGGCACTGCTCGAGCCCCGGGTCCGGCCCCATGCTCGAGCCACCGAGGAGCAGAAGCACAGAAACCCGAGCGCCACCGAGTACAGACGAGCGGCGTTCCCACCCCTCCGCCCGCGACACTTCCCCGTTCCATTATTGACCGGTTGACACAGCCGGAAAATAACAGAGATCACCGTTGCCATAGCAACGAGCCTGTTAGCGGTGACGTCACCGCTAACAGCTGCAGCGGCACCGGGAATCACGTGATCGGAGCACCGTTGCTATGGCAACCCGTCTGTCAGCGGTGACAGTACCGCTAACAGCCAGCAGCACTGATCACTCACGGAGTGAAAAGCCTGCACGGGAAGCAGCGTCTTTCTCCCATGCAGTGCTGCTGATGGAGCAGAGCTGCATGTGTTGAAGCAGAAAGAAGACAGAAGATCATGGATCGTGGAGGGATAAGAGGGATTAATAAACATGGAGTCTCTAAGTGTGTCTGTGTATTTATTTCTATTAAAGAATTTTTTCTCTGTATGGTGTCTTTTTTTAACCCTTTATTGGAGATTCTTAATGGTTGGGTCAAACTTGCCTGACATTAAGAATGTCTGGCTTAATACTAGCTAGTAAAACAAAGCTAGTATTAACTCATTATTACCCAGCAAGCCACCCAGCTTCAGGGCTGCTGGAAGAGTTAGATACAGCGCTAGATGATGGCGCTTCTATAAGAGCACCATTTTCTGGGGTGGCTGCGGACTGTAATTCGCAGCAGAGGGGCCCAGAAACCTCGGGCTAACCTGTGCTGCGAATTCCAGTCCCCAGCTACCTAGTTGTACCCGGCTGGACACAAAAATGGGGCGAAGCCTACGTGTTTTTTTTTTTAATCATTTCATCAAAAAAGGGCTTCCCTATATTTTTAGTTCCCAGCCGGGTACAAATAGGCAGCTGGGGGTTGGGGGTAGCCGTACCTGCCTGCTGTACCTGGCTAGCATACAAAAATATGGCAAAGCACACGTCATTTTTTTGTAGTTTTTTGGCAAAAAAAATAAATGCTTTCCTGGATTTTCCATTGCCAGTGAAGGTAACACCAAGCAGTGGGGGTTGGCAGCCAGTAGCTGCTTGGATTACCCTTAGCTAGCAATATAAAAAATGCAGCGGAAGCCCATATATTTTTTTTTTTAATTATTTATTTAAATAACTAAAAAAAAAAAGGGCTTCCCTGTATTTTGATTGCTGGACATCACAGTGCTGTAAAAATAAATCTTTAAAAAAAAGACGTAGTGCTCCGCGGTATTTTTCATTCTCATCGCAGATAAAGCAGACAGCTATGGGTTGCCACCCCCATCTTCCTGGCGTTACCTTGGCTGGCAATCAAAATACAGGGAAGCCCATTCATTTTTTTTATTTAAAAAAATAGTTAAAAAAAAAAATGACGTTGGGTCCCCCCATTTTTGATAGCCAGCTAGGGTAAAGCAGACGGCTGTAGCCTAAAAACCACAGCTGGCAGCTTTACCGTGGTTGGGGATCCAATGTGGAGGTCACCCCAGGTTTTTTTTTTACAATTATTTTATAAATATTAATAATTACAAAAAAAAGTAGCGTCCACCCCAAACTGGATAACCAGCCAAGGTAAAGCGGACAGCTGTGGTCTGGTATTCTCAGGGTGAGAAGGTAAATAGTTATTGGCCCTTCACAGCCTAAAAATAGCAGGCCGCAGGCGCCCCAGAAGTGGCACATCCACTAGATGTGCCAATCCTGGCGCTTCACCCCAGCTCATCCCGTGCCCTGGTTCAGTGGCAAACGGGGTAATAAATGGGGTTAATACTAGCTGTATGGTCATCTGACATCAAGCCCAGCAGTTTGTGATGTCATGGCGTCTATCACATACCCGACATCACAAACTGTCAGTACTAACAAAACAAATAGACAAAAAAATGTATTTGAAAAAACACTCCCCAAAACATTCCCTCTTTCACCAATTTATTGTAAGGAAAAAAAATAAGGGGGTCCAACGATGACTCTGGACCATCTAGAATATGGGCGGACACGCTCAGGGAACGTATCCCCCATTTTCTAGGAGTGCAGACCCTCCATATGTGGACCTCTCCCCGGGTCCACAGCAGCAGAGTCCATGTCGTAAGTGTTGCTACCAAAGCTGCAATGCCCTGCTCATGAGGTAAGGGCATGCCTAATCAGGAGAACTATTCTACATTTCCAAATATTGGTATTTGCTGATATTATTGCTGTTCCACCTACTATATATTGGGGATAGGATCTTGGAGATGGAATACCCCTTTAAGTCCAGTTATCCAGCTGAATGAATACTAAACAACAGAGCTCTCTATTTAGACATGTTTTCTTGTGGCGTATAACGGACTCTCATGTTTGGTAGTCGTTCAGCAGGGCAACTATAAAATCAAATACCTCCATTTGGAAATGTTGTATAGCTCTCCTGATCAACTATGTTCCTTACCTCATGAGCAGGTCATTGCAGTAGCTTACAGATACCTGGTTACCACCACTCACTGTGTCTGAACACAGGAAACTGAGCTGACAGCCGCTCTGTGCATGCGGCAGCGTCTATTGTGAAGGAGGGAGCCGTGGGGGATCAACGCTGCACAGATACCGTGGGAAACCGGGGAACACCGGTGGGTTTATTTCAAATCTGTTTTATTATTAAGTTTATAAATCAAGCATACATCTTGAACATTTATAAAGATTATAAAACATAAACAGTGATCTCTCAGTTTCGGAATGACAAAAATAACATCACATTGTAGATTTCATTGGAACTCTATAAGCTATCCTTATGCTAACACTCCATGACAAACCATACACTAGAAATCAGAGTTCCAGCTAAACATGTCTTCCTGATAATTGACAAGATCACTCTCAGCATAAAACAATCCCCTTTTAAGTTATTGAATAAACATTTAAGAAAAAGTAGAAAACTAGAAAAAAAAAAAAAAAGAACAGATATAAGCTTAGAAAAGAAGGAATCAAATAGAGTGAAGAAAGTAGGGTAAAGAGGGGGTGGGGGAAAAAAGTGTGTGGGGAGAGGGGAAGACAAGGTATGTCACCATTTCTCATCCCAAATAACCTGCCAGACTCACCGTGAACTCAGGAGACTCCATGAACGTAATCCACGGTCCCCACACTGTGATAAATTTTTCCGTGAGCCCATTTAGTTCAGCTGTGAGTTCCTCCATTCTCTGGAGGTTTGCCATCTCCTCTACCCAGTCAGCTAACGTGGGGCATCTAGTCTGTTTCCAGTATCTGGGAATAATTATACGGGCTGCCGCTAAACAAAATCGCAGCAGGTCCCTCTTTTGTGACTTGAATGAACCTGGGAGGATAGAGAGGAGGGCCACCTGGGGAGATCTCTCCACCTCACCCCCACTCATCTTTTTATACAGAGAAAACACTGAGTCCCAGAATGGTTGCAATTTAGCACAGCTCCACCATATATGTAACATAGACCCTTTTTCTGTACCACATCTCCAGCACATGTCGGACACTGAGGGAAAGATAGCATGCAATTTGGTCGGGTATTGGTACCACCTTGTGAGAATTTTATAGTTTTTCTCTTGGGCGGCACAAGCCAGAGAAAGTTTGTGGGTCCACAGAAACGCCCTGCTCCATCTGTCCTCCGAAATGTCCTCTCCCAGTTCCTCTCCCCATCTATAGACAAATTTGGGTTTGTCCGACATGTCTCTCTGGTTCAGCATTTTATAAATAAGAGATATGACATGCCCAGGTGACGAACCCTGCAAGAACAATTTCTCAAATGGAGTAGGGGGGGTCCTCAACTTCCTCTCCCTGTCCTGGTTGGATAGAAACGATTTCAGCTGCATATATTCTATCCAGGAAACCTCTCTCCCTGTGGCCCGTAGAGATGCATAAGGGGGCAGGGTATTTCCCTGGAGCACATGAAAAAAACGAGTTTCCTCCACCCGAGCATATCCCAGAAATTTATTGGAATGAAGCCCCGGAGGGAACTCCTGGTTGCCAAAGAGGGGGGTAAGTGGACCCCTCCCCTGTGAGAGAGAACCCCTCTTAACCTCACCGTCCCACGTCCCCATCACTGTCCAAATAAACTCCATTCCCTTCTCTATCTGTGACCTACTCTCCTTTCCCATCCATGAGAGGAAGTGCAAAGGGACTCCCAATCCGTCCTGTTCGATCGCGACCCATTGTTTCGAGTTCCTATGGAAGTGCCAATCCATTATCCTCGTTAGAATAGTTGCCCTGTAGTATAACTGGAAATTTGGGAGCCCTGCCACTCCATTATTTTTGTGTCTGGTAAGAGTTTTTATGCTTGTCCGAGGTCTCCTATTCCCCCAAACGAACCTTGACAAAGCCGTCCGAATTTTGGAAAAGTAACTCCCCGGCAGCTGAATAGGTACCGTTTGGAACAAGAAAAGAAACCTAGGAAGAACATCCATTTTAATAGCGTTGATACGCCCAAACCACGATAGTCTTTTTTTGTCGTACTTCTTTAAATCCCTAATTGTCCTCTCTAACAGGGGTAGAAAATTATGATGCATAATTTTTGTTGGATCCCGAGGTACAACTACCCCCAGATATTTTATAGCTGACGGTTGCCACTTAAAGGGAAAATTTTGGGTTGTACGGGCTAGATCTTCCGCCGACAGGGTCACATTCATAGCCTCTGATTTAGAGAAGTTCACTTTAAAATTACTTAAGTTACCAAACTCCTCGAACTCTTTGAGCAAAGACGGGAAGGATATGTGTGGCTGGGAAATAAACATGAGAAGGTCGTCAGCAAATAAAGCTAACTTGCGATTCCCTCCCCCGGCCTCTATCCCATGGATACTAGCATTATTTCTTATGGCGACTGCGAGATGCTCCATGACAATGACGTAGAGCAGAGGTGACAATGGACATCCTTGCCTTGTTCCATTCTGGACCTGAAACGATGACGACAGAAACCCATCCGTCCTAACTTTTGCTGAGGGTCTCGAATAAAGGGACGCAATCCTATCTAAAAATTTTTTGCCCAAACCCACCTGCTTTAGAGCGGCCATCATGAAATTCCAACTGACCCGGTCAAAGGCCTTCTCCGCATCCACTGAGAGTAAACACATGGGAAGAGAATGAGCCCTCGACCGAGTCATCAGGAGGAACAGTTTGTTGGTATTGTCACGCGCCTCCCGACCTTGTACGAACCCCACTTGATCTGTGTGTATTATCCCGGGCAAGGAAGGAGCAAGTCTGTTGGCTAAGGCTTTGGAAAAAAGTTTTAGGTCTAGATTGATCAGTGAAATGGGTCTGTAATTTGTAACTAACATGTGATCCTTCCCCGGTTTGGGGATAACACATATATGGGCTTCGAGAGATTGCGCCACCCATTGGGAATTTTCTGAGATGGAATTAAATACTTTAGTCAAGAACGGGGATAGCTGAGTTTGGAATATTTTATAAAATTTAGGGGTGAACCCATCTGGACCCGGACTTTTGCCTGAGGGAGATTCTTTAATGATAGATGCCACTTCTGCTTCTGTAAAGTCCGTCTCTAAATTTTCAACCTCAGCGCTGGGTATAACCGGTAGGGCCGTTCTGGATACGTAGTCGTTTATTTTATTTTCTAATGCGTCATGTGGCATGTCTCCAAATTTGCCCTTTATGTTATATAGGTCTCTATAATACTTTTGGAACTGTTCCGCGATGAGAGTTGGGTTCTGAGTCGAAGAGCCGTCTGCTTGTTTAATCATGGGAATGTGGCTGGGGTCTCCCCTAGGGTGTAGAATCCTAGCTAGTGGTCTACCACATTTATCTGCATACTCATAGAGGAATCTTTTTATTCTAGTCCTATGTCGCTCATACTGTCGGTCGAGAATCGATTTAAGCTCCTCTCTATTTTTGACTAGCTCCGCCAGTGTCAAAGGTGATAATGTCTTCTTATGGGCCCTTTCCAGATCTGAAATATTCTGAAGTAGGGACAAAATGGTTTGGGCTCTCTCTCTCTTAAGCCTAGCCCCATGTTTGATCAAAACCCCTCTCAACACACATTTAAGTGCCTCCCACTGCACGGGAAGGGCTGTGGGGTCTTCTGAGTGTATTTCTAAAAATTCATCAATCGTGTTCTGTAGATCCTTCATGCACCCCTGATCCCCAAGCAGACTATCGTTCAGCCGCCAAGACCACGGCCTCCCTGCCCCATCTGGGATAGTCACCGGTGGGTTTATAGGGGGTGACCTGGCAGGGCCTGGGGAAGAGTTTTCTGTCGCATGTGTCATGGCACATGCGAAAGAAATCAGAGGAGTAGGGTGAATGCGGCCAGCGCGCTGCTGTGTGCGTGGCCATCTTGGATTTCCGGGAGGTAGTCGGGGGGGCACTTTGGCGACACCGGGGGACCGGAGGGGACCGGGGAAGAGATTTATCTCCCATCTGACATGTTTGTTCATGCCAGATGGGAGATAAATACGTTTTTTACCGTCGCTGTCATTTACTGTAACGTGATCATCGGTATACGGTGTATACCGGTGATCACGTGAGCCGGGACTGGAAAAACCAGCCTGAATTATGCTCTCCAGGGTCTCAGCTACCCCCTGAAAGCCCAGAGATTTTCTTACGCTGGGGGGCGCTATTCACTTATTTCTGCCTGCTGTTTATAAACGGCAGATCAGAATAAGGCTTCATTCACATGACCGATCCGTTTTTGCGGTCCGCAAAAAATGGTAAATTTTTTTCACGGGTGCATCCGTGTGGCATCCGTTTCCGTTCCGTATACGGTCTGTATGTCATCCGTTTGTCATCCGTGTGCCTTCCGTTTTTTTTGCGTACTGCAAAAAAACTGAAGGAGGTAAAATACATAAATTTACCCAGGATCCATAGCTTCAACCTACATGAGGCGGTCACATGTTCACTCCAGTGCCATTTTCTACTGCTTTTCACAGCGTAGAGCGCTCTGGTGATTTTCTTGTGCTTGTACACTTTATATCAGTCTTTTCTGTCATTATAATGTCCCACTCTCCTGCATTTTGTAGTTTTGCACCCTTTGGTGCCTTTCATGTGGCACTAAGGGGTGCTTAGCCTTGTATTTACCAAAAAAAAAAAAATTTAAACAAAAAATGACGTGGGGTTCCCCCAAAATTGGATCACCAGCCAAGGTAAAGAAGACAGCTGGGGTCTGATATTCTCAAACTAGGGAGGTCCAAGGTTATTGGACTCTCCCCAGCCTAAAAATAGCAGGCCGCAGCCGCCCCAGAAGTGGCGCATCCATTAGATGCGCCAATCCTGGTGCTTCGCCCCAGCTCATCCGTTGCCCTGGTGCAGTGGCAAACAGGGTAATATATGGGGTTAATACCAGATGTGTAATGTCACCTGGCACGTGTGAAATGCAGGAACGACCGTTAACGATCAAAATTACTTACCTAATCGTTGATCGCTGACACGTCGCTCCGTTCCTTAATATCGTTGCTGTTGCAGGATGCAGGTTGTTCGTCATTCCTGCAGCAGCACACATCGCTATGTGTGACACACAGGAACGAGGAACATCACCGTACTTGCGGCTGCCCGCAATGAGGAAGGAAGGAGGTGAGCGGGATGTTCGGTCGGCTCAGCTCTGCCCCTCCACTTCTTTTGGGCGGCCGCTTAGTGACGTCGCTGTGACGCCGAACGAACCGCCCCCTTAGAAAGGAGGCGGATCGCCGGCCACAGTGAAATCGCTAGGCAGGTAAGTATGTGTAACGAGTCCTAGCGATGTTGTGCGCCACGGGCAGCGATTTGCCCGTGACGCACAGACGACGGGGGCGGGTGTGTAAAGTGGCCTTAAGTCTAAAAAGTAAAGTACAATAGTGCTAAATAGAATTACCACTGGGGATGCCGTATGAAAATTAGCATGTAAAGAAATGGAGACTGTAAATAAATACATAAATCAGCGTCTGTGAGGCTTGCCTGTCCTCAGCCCAACGTGCGTTTCGTCTAGCGTTGAGTTCCTCAGGGGGGTGTCTCTTCCCACATCATATCACACTCTTTTTTACATGCCCATGATTTGTTTTTAAAGCACTTCTCCAGATGGGGATTTTTTTCAATGATGGGTTTGCGATTTAAATTTAAGGCCTCCTGTATTATACTTACCCACTGGCTGTTTTTTTTTTTTTTTTGTTTTTTTTTTTATTGTTTCACTCCAGTCCAGCAGTACCATCTCGTTACATCAAAAGCTTTCAATACAACTCTATGAGAGCCTGAATAAGGCTCTCATGGAGTTGTACTGATTTGTGACATCCGGCGCACTCCATGAATCATTCGAGCTGCTGGCAGATCATAAATCGCTGGAGACTATCCAGAGATTTGCTGGAAAAAGATGAAGCCACCAGCAGGTAGCAGAGGACTTACATTTAAAGCCCCACTCCAGCAGTGCAATAAAGAAAAAGCTGGAGTGGTGCTTTAAATACAAAAAAGTGCTAAACATCCCCTGTGAGTTAGAAATAAAAAAGCTACCAATATTTTTAATAATATCATTCCTCTGAGTAATATATTAAGTGTCCTCATCTGCACTCTTTATTACTTCTATTGTACTTGTTCAGTATTCACATCATTACTTTACAAGAAATGTCACAGTGAGGGAAATATTAGTTCTTGTTTTCCCATGGCGTGCCATCTCTATTAGATTTTGTCAACTGTGTCAGTTTGAGATCTTTAACCAACCATTACTGAAAAGCATATGTTAATTGTGGCAGAGATCATGAGCGGGTCAATTAAAATGCTAAGCCTGAAACAGACTGAAACATTCAGCTGGAGGGGAAATCGAGGGCAGGTGTTGGCCAGCACTGTCCTGGCAGCCACTCCAAGCATCCAGGGTAGAGCTCATTTAATGTTTCATTCACTAAATTAGCATTTAAAATCCATTCCTAATAGACCATATAGTGAGTTTTTGTTAATGAGGATTCTGATTACGTGAAACAAAGTAATTGCTAATTAGCAGACCTACCTCCTTCTCAGGCCAGAGGAAACGCTTCCAGATATAAAATACAGTCCTCCACTTAATGCACAGCAATGTCCTATTTTATTTCGTATAATGACTATCATGTCACATCGTACTTATATATATTGAAATGTGCTACTTTTCATAATAATATGCATATTAAATGGGTGAAAGATTTTTACTCATTCTATATGCATACGATCAACATTACAAGAATGACATTTCCTAATTGAGCAGATCTGATTATGTGCATATACATATTATGTGATCATGATTAATCAAGCCTGAACATATCTCCTAAGGGTTTGAAGTGAAATTGTTAATTTCATATGATGCTGATTCTTGCAGTATTAATAGATATTTAAAATGCTCACATATATACACATTCAACACACGCGTACACATTACACACATGTATACATTGTGGGTACACATATGTATTTCACATAAATGTACTATATATATTTCCATGCAATTTATATTTAAATCTGCAGAGGTGCACCCTAATTGAATTATAGTGCGCATAGTTGGCAACTCTTTTTCTGTTTTTTACTCCCCTTCTTCCAAGAGCCATAACATTTTTTCATTCAATATTGCCATTTGAGGACTTGTTTTCTTGCAGGATGAGTTGTACTTTTGAATGACACCATCCATGTTGGACTGGAAAATGGAGGAAAAATTCCAAGTGCGGTGAAATTGCATAAAAAGTGCAATTGCACAATTGTTTTTTTTATTTACTGTATTCACTATATGGGGAATCCAGTGGCGTAGCAAAGGGGGGGGGCGGAGGGGGCGGTCTGCCCCGGGCGGC
Source organism: Anomaloglossus baeobatrachus (assembly GCF_048569485.1). Lineage (NCBI taxonomy): Eukaryota > Metazoa > Chordata > Amphibia > Anura > Aromobatidae > Anomaloglossus > Anomaloglossus baeobatrachus. The sequence continues at coordinate 587,257,437 of NC_134354.1, read as the reverse complement.
ACGTGTCAGGGGGAGGCATTTTGGCCACTCGCCTTCAGTTCTGCTGCCCCCGGGCCGAGTTCCGGGGACCGGAGTCCTCAGCAGGAAACTGTGGCTGCTGTCCCTTTAAGGCATGCAGACCACAGTGTCCTGCTGGATTGAGCTTCATCTGTGGGCGGAGCTACCGCCCGGCATCCTGCTCTGTCCCACAGAGATGAAGGAGTGCCAGCCAGCAACCCCCAGCACAGCGCTGGCCTCCGGCGCTGTGTGGGCCCCCTCTCATCCGTGTCCGAGCGGTAAGTGCTACCCCCCTCCCCCCCTCGACCTGTATACTCCCTCCCAGCCACCCGGTTTATGGGCCCCAGTGAGCTGCATGGGCTTTCCCCACCAATGGAACTGCATGTGCGGGCCCCCAGGAGCCGCGTGTGTCGGTGCAGACTCAGCTCTGCTACATCTGCCCTGTGCTTGGTGTAGGCTCAGCTCTGATACATCTGCCCTGTGCTTGGTGCAGGCTCAGCTCTGCTACATCTGCCCTGTGCTTGGTGCAGGCTCAGCTCCGCTACATCTGCCCTGTGCTTGGTGCAGGATCAGCTCTGCTACATCTGCCCTGTGTCTGGTGCAGGCTCAGCTCTGCTACATCTGCCCTGTGTCTGGTGCAGGCTCATCTCTGCTACATCTGCCCTGTGTCTGGTGCAGGCTCAGCTCTGCTACATCTGCCCTGTGCTCGGTGCAGGCTCAGCTCTGCTACATCTGCCCTGTGCTTGGTGCAGGCTCAGCTCTGCTACATGTGCCCTGTGCTCTGTGCAAGCTCAGCTCTGCTACATCTGCCCTGTGCTTGGTGCAGGCTCAGCTCCTCTACATCTGCCCTGTGCTTGGTGCAGGCTCAGCTCTGCTACATCTGCCCTGTGCTTGGTGAAGCCTCAGCTCTGCAGCAGCCGCATGTGCGGGCCCCCAAAAGCCGCATGTGTGTCTATATGTGCAGCAGAGTTGTGTGTATGTATGTATGCAGTAGAGCTGTGTGTGTCTGTCTGTATGTAGCAGAGTTGTGTCTGTATGCATGTATGCAGCTGCTACAGAGTTGTGTCTGTATGTATGCATGTATGCAGCAGCTGCAGAGTTGTGTGTGCCTGTATGTATGTATATATATATAATATGTATGCAGCAGCTGCAGAGTTGTGTGTGTCTGTATGTATGCTGCAGAGTTGTGTGTCTGTCTGTATGCAGTTGTGTGTCTGTATGCAGCAGAGTTGTGTGTCTGATTGTATGCTGCAGAGTTGTCTGTATGTATGCAGTAGAGCTGTGTGTGTGTGTGTATAAATGCAGTAGAGCTGTGTGTGTCTGTATGTATGCAGCAGAGCTGTGTGTGTCTGTATGTATGCAGCAGAGTTGTGTGTGTCTGTATGTATTCATGTATGCAGCAGCTACAGAGTTGTGTGTGTCCGTATGTATGCAGCAGCTGCAGAGTTGTGTGTGTCTGTATGTATGCTGTAGAGTTGTGTGTGTCTGCCTGTATGTATGCTACAGAGTTGGGTGTCTGTATGCAGCAGAGCTGTGTGTGTGTCTGTATGTATGCAGCAGAGTTTTGTGTGCCTGTATGTATGAAGCAGAGATGTGTGTGTCTGTATGTATGCAGCAGAGCTGTGTGTGTGTATAATAGGCCTACATGTGTGTAAAAAGGTGAAAGTCTAGGACTAAGAGCAGCAGTCTACAATTAGATCTTTGATTGTAGTTCCATGAAAAATAAATATTTTGATGGTTTTCCAAATTTTTGAAAATTTCTGGATTATCAATGGCCAACGGAGGGGGGCGGCAAATTTGACAACCGCCCCGGGCGGCAAAAGCAGTGGCTACGCCACTGGGGGAATCTGATTCAGCAATCTGATTCCCCAGGTCAGTATGAGTTTGTACAGTAGATACCAAACATGTATAGATTTACTTTTATCTAAGAGGGAAACAAAAATTCTGAAGTTTTTAAAAAAAATATTTGCACTTTTGTTGCAATTTTCCGAGACCCGTAGCATTCAATTTTTTGGGATCTGAGCCTCAGTAATGGCTTATTTTTTGCATCTTGAACTTACATTTTTAGTTATACCATTCTTGGGTAGATGCGATGTGTCAATATAATGTTGCAGCGACCTGGTGTTTTGATTTTTTTTTCTTGGTTTGCACTTTACCAATCAGTTTAATTCATTTTATATTTTGATAGATCGGGCATTTCTGAATGTGGCAATACCAAATACGTGTATTTTTTATTATAACTGCTATATTTTCAATGTTGCAAAAGGGGGGTGATTTGATCATTTACATTTTATTTTTTAAAAAACCTTTCTGTTTTACATTTTTCATTGATTTTATTAGTCCCCTTAGGGGACTTTATGCCTGTACTCTCCGATCATTTCTGCTGATCAGAGCGATGTTTCAACATCCCTTTAATCAGCAGAAATGCTGTTCTCCTGTGAATGCCAACGCTCTACCGACATTCACAGGAAGTGAGTCATGATAGCATCAGGGATCATAAGCTGATCCCGCGATGTCATGACTACCCTTGGCGCCCTGTGATCGCATCACGAGGTCACCAATGACAACTGGGAATAGCGCAATCCCCTGTAGTGTGAGTTAGATTGCACTGTAACAGATTGACAGCACAATCTAAGGGGTAAACAGGCACAGGTGGATCTCTGATCCACCCGCGCCTGTTAGCTACACATGTCAGCAGAAATGTTTAAGGAATAACATGAGTTTGCCATGCAAGCCCGCATTATAGGAAGGGAGGCGACCTAAGACGTATGTCCTAGATTGTAAAGGGGTTAAGACGGAAATGTTTTTACTAAATCAAAACCAGTTTAAAAAGACCAATACCAGTATTGCTACCATCATTTCTGATTACAGGGGGGGGGTCTTTCCACCTTGCCAAGATCACCATGATGATATATCCCAGCCATGAGTGATTGGCAGAGCTCAAAACTCAGACATCTCACTTTTCACATTTGTTGCACCATTTTCATCTAGTTCCAATCTACACAAACTTGCATTCCCCCAATTCTAAACCTGTCGCTGTCCCATTTGCCCCTAATAATGCACATGCAGTATAAAAAAAGTTGAAGGGAAAAACGCAATAGGATCTTACCCAACTTACAAATAAAAGTAATAAGGAAAGTGCTCACCTTATGGGGTTGTGTATCACACAACCAGATTCAAAAGTATGTAGTCAACTGCTGCACATGCTAAAAAAGCCGAAGCAGATCAGGAACAAAGTAGATGTGTAACTGTTACTGCGCTGCTGAAGAGATGACATAAATCCAGGAAAGTTAAATGAAGGTGGTTTTATTCTACACGTTTTGAAGTGTCACCCCTCTTCTTCATCAGGTTATATCAGTGGATTTCCTGATGAAGAAGTGGGGAGACATGTCAAGTGTGACACGCCCACCAGGGCCACTGGGGCACTCGGAATCAGGCCAGTTCTGTTCTGGGAGGATGTCACGGTGGCAGATGCCAACTCCGTGACCCTGGCGGTGTCGTTTTAAATGTTATGATGCCACCAGTGGTATGCGGCATGATATGGGCCGCTGCTGCCATTCAGTTCCCCTGGGGTCAGTGGTGATGCAGCAGAGGTGAGAGGTGATTCAGCTCTCCATGGGTAGAGCTTAACCCCAGAGCTGGTGATCGGGTATGATGGAGGAATTAACGTTGGGGTGCAGGACCGAAGATGCAGGCAATAACTGGACAACCCAGTGGGACGCAGTTACCAGTTCTTTACTCACAGTTGTCAGCTCCAGGTCGTTTGCCCTTGGAGTGCCGAGTCCTGCTGTGATGGGATCCAGCTGATCCTGGGTAATTAGGTGGCCTAAAGTCTGCTTTACACGCTGCAATGTATCTTACAATGTGTCGGCGGGGTCACGTCGTAAGTGCGATTGTGATTGAACGTTAAAACGTTCATCGCATACACATCATACCTTTCTCTAGAATTGCACGTCAGATTGTTCATCGTACCCGGGTTAGCACACATTGCAGTGTGTGACACCCCGGGAACGATGAACAGATCTTACCAGCGTCCTGCAGCTCCCGGCCCACAATGCAGAAGGAAGGAGGTGGGCGGGATGTTTACGTCCCGCTCAGCTCCGCACCTCCGCTTCTATTGGCCAGCTGCCGTGTGACGTCGATGTGACGCCGTACGTCCCTCCCACTCCAGGAAGTGGATGTTCGCCGCCCACATCGAGGTCGTATAGAAGGTAAGTACGTGTGACGGGGGTTAATCGTTTGTGCAGCACGTTCAACAAATTGAACGTGACACACATACGATGGGGGCGTTGCAAATCGCATACGATATCGTATGCGAAATTGCAACGTGTAAAGCAGGCTTAAGACTGATGTTCCTTTCTGTAAAAACCTTCCCAGGTCGTCTCCCTGCTCTGGCTTCTCCCTCCTGCCCTGCGCGCTCACACAAAGAGCCCTGAGCCCTGTTATGGGTGGCTTGTTTGTCCTATCCCTTGGTTCTCTGTGGTCACCTATGCAATGGATGTATGTGGATGTGGCTTCGGCACTTGAAGTTACCATAGCCTCCGGTTTGCTAGCTGAGCCTGGTTGTTCTCCACTAGTCTAGGGGACAGTCCCCTTTGCGGCACAGTCCCTCCACAACGGTACAATGGCTGTGGATGCGAGCCCATGGATGGATTTCTCACTTCCCATGGCCCTAAGACTCCTTCTTCCTATCCTCCTACTCCTTTGCGGTCCCTTGGATGAGCTCCTGCAACTCTAGTCCTCAGGACTGCTCCCCTCCATGTCTCCTTCGTTCTGCTCTTGCTGTTCTAAGTCTCCACCCCCTAACTAACCCCACCTCCAGACTGGTTCTGAGACTGTGCTCTCCCAAAGGAGCACCTCGCCCTCACGATGGCCTGATGGAGTGTAGCTAAATCAGAAGTGTGTGTGCCTGCAATAGTCTGTGACCTCCTCCTTACCAGGGAATGGGGTCCCACACCTCTGAATAAGGTGCAGTACCTCTGTGGCAACTGGACCCTCAGGGGCACCACTAGTGTGTTGAATAAAACCACCTTCATTCAATTTTCCTGGATTCATGTCATATCTTCAGCAGCGCAGTAACAATTCCACATCTACTTTATTCCTGATCTGCTTTTGCACTTGCAGTATGAGATATGTCCTCAAATGCTTCAGAAATAATCGCATTATGGCCTCATTGCTTCATTTACCCACCAAATAAAGTGACAATAAGACAACATTCTGAAAACAATGATGCCAAGTAGATAGTGACCCCCAAAATAATACTGTACCATATATAAGTGTCCCACTAAGTACGGTAGATATGATTTTCTTAGTGCCCTGTGAGGCAGTGACAGGGGTAATATTTGAAGACCGCTATGTGTCCCCCAGAATGTGTATGGAAACCCTCTGAGTTTGCTATAGCTATTACGGGGAGTATAGCACAAAGGGTAACAGGGAGACAGATCCCTCCTCCCAGTCCAGGTTTTGTAGCAATCCTCATGTCCAGCATTTTCGTTTAAATCTGGCAAAGCACATCAGGGTGTGTCTCAGTTGAGAGCCAGGCTTGATGAAGCTACCACATGCTGTGTGAGCTGAGCTGGCTCTGTGTGGAGTGAACACAGGCCAAGAGTGTGAGCCTAGGAGAACCTTAACAAGACCCCTGCAGTTAACGGGGTCCTAAGGTAACAAGACTTTTTATACCAAGGATTTGTCTATATGCACCAGTTGTGATCCGGAAGAGACTTTGATTGTGGGAAATTGGATCTATTTATGCTGCAACAATAAATAGACTGTTGGTGTGAACACGCTGCTGCCTCACATTTTTGCCCAAGCAACGCCGCTACCTCACATTATGGTGGAGAATGCGGGCATGGGAGTCTGGTTGCTAAGGGCAATGGCCTAAGATGTACTTCCCTGGAAAAGAAAAAAAAAAAAAAGAGATTTTTTTTTTTTACTGACTGTTTGCGGTGGATCGGCGGGTCCACGAAGCTTGCAGGCATTGCAACCTGGTTGCTAGGGGCAACAACAAAGTTCCCACATGTTTATGATCAAGCCTGCAAAGTTACAGTTTAACTCAGCAGTCACCATGGAGGATCTTGTAAAGCAGCTGGCCCAGTCTAGTGCTCAACTACAGCAGGCTTTTGCACAAACCAGTGCACAACAGCAACAGGCTAATACTCAGCAGCAACAAGCTAATGCTCAGCAGCAACAAACAAATGCCCAGCTCCAGTGGGTGTTAGTTCAGCAACGGGAGACAAACAGCTTGTTGACTCAGCAGCTTGCGGCTCTGCGAGACGCGCTCCCAGCGGTAACGCCAGGTCATCCAGTGCTTCCTGCGGCCCAGGACAGAGTAAGGGCGGCACTTACGAAGATGAGTGCAGAGGACGACCCAGAAGCCTTTCTCTCCGTGTTTGAGAGGACCGCTGAGCGAGAGAAATTGTCTATCGACCGTTGGACTGATGTCGTGGCCCCGTTCTTGATAGGTGAACCCCAAAAAGCCTACCTGGATCTCAGCACGGAGGATGCCAAGGACTATGGCACCCTGAAAGGTGAGATCCTTGCACGAATGGGGGTTAACACTTATCTCCGGGCCCAGCGAGTGAATCAGTGGTCCTTTGTGGAGGGAAAACCTGCACGTTCACAGGCCCATGTTTTACTGGACCTTGTGAAAAAATGGCTCCAGCCGGAGACCTTGAACCCCGGACAGATGATCGAGCGGGTGGTGATTGAACGGTTTTTGCGGACTTTGCCAGCCCCCATTCAACGGTGGGTGGGACAGGGGGATCCCAGTACCCTGGACCAACTAGTGAATTTGGTGGAACGCTACACAGCTACCCAGGAGTTGGTCCGGGACTCTGCTTCACGGCGGGCACTCCATAGGGATACGCCCCCTTCACAGTTAGTGAAAGACTCTCATCCCTCCTCGGGTGCTGCCCCGTCTTTAGCCCTGGCAGAGAGTAAACCCCAGACTAAGGTCAGCCGGAGTCCCGGTTCCCCAAAGTCGGACACCCGAAACAGGGACACCTCTGCTGTTATGTGCTGGCGGTGCCATCAGCTCGGGCATGTGATGGCACAGTGCCCACTCACATCAGAACCCATGGACTGTCAGTACGCTCGCCAGGAATCAATGTATGACCATTCTGATGGTGCCGTAAGCACTGTTACTATGGGGGAGGAGCCCCATCTCTGCAAAGTACGTGTTAATGGCTATACAGCAGAGGCTTTGTTGGACTCAGTAAGTGTAGTGACTCTTGTACATGCCTCCTTGGTCTCTGGGGAAAACCCTACGGGACATAAAGTAGGGGTACTTTGTATTCATGGAGACCTACGTGAATACCTTGGAGGGGGGTTACAAAAACGCTGAATTTCAGGAAAGCAAAGTTTGATCAGCTTAGAGAAGACCTTCGCCAAATTGATTGGGACAATGTCCTCAAAAATGGGAGCACAGAAAATAAGTGGGAAATTTTTAAATCGGTATTAAACACCCACTGCGAGCGAGCCATACCATACGGAAATAAAAGGGCTAGGAACAGGAGAAAACCAATGTGGCTAAATAAGGATGTAAAAGGGGCAATGAATAATAAGAAAAAGGCATTTAAAAAGCTAAAACAAGAAGGCAGCGAAGAAGCATTAAAAATATATAGAGAAAAAAATAAAATGTGTAAAAAAACAAATACATTTAGCAAAATTAGAAGGAGATTCCATAAGACCATACTAAAACAATTCCCCTGGGTTCTGCACCTACAGAAATCCCTCGGGTGGCACAAACTCATAAGCATAACAATTTAAGACAAGAATTCAGAGTTTTTAAAGTGCAAGTGTACATATTTTATTTCACAATTGGTGACAATTTCAATAAAAACTTTTTTCTAAAAGTCAAAAACGCCAGGACTGAGCCAGAAAGATTATTGTTAGTATATGTGTAATACAAAGTCTCCCGAGGTTCACAAGGCACATATATATAAATAGATGGTACATAACCACAACATAAGGGAGCAGACCTCCAGGACAAACCTACAGGTTGATATAATTAATTTTGTGCAGAAAACATATAAGCACAAATGCATTAAAGGACAGTCAATGACATAATTTGGCATAGGTGTACAAAAATTATTAGTCCAGAATGCAGGAGAGTCCCGAAGAATCCACTACGGCACCTTGACCCCTGAGGAAAATTCTCTACAATCTAAAGAATTGAAACGTACGTAGGGCGTAATGGGGGCCTTCCCAAACGCCTGGATTGTCCATTGTACTTTCTACCCTATGGGTCTCTATGGGGCTTGTTACTAGGCACGCCACAAGCACTATCTTGTGGAGTAAAAACCACTTTATGTAGTGGATTCTTCGGGACTCTCCTGCATTCTGGACTAATAATTTTTGTACACCTATGCCAAATTATGTCATTGACTGTCCTTTAATGCATTTGTGCTTATATGTTTTCTGCACAAAATTAATTATATCAACCTGTAGGTTTGTCCTGGAGGTCTGCTCCCTTATGTTGTGGTTATGTACCATCTATTTATATATATGTGCCTTGTGAACCTCGGGAGACTTTGTATTACACATATACTAACAATAATCTTTCTGGCTCAGTCCTGGCGTTTTTGACTTTTACAAAAAAGTTTTTATTGAAATTGTCACCAATTGTGAAATAAAATATGTACACTTGCACTTTAAAAACTCTGAATTCTTGTCTTAAATTGTTACATTTAGCAAAAGTAGAAACTGAGAGACTCATTGCTAAGTAAAGCAAAACAAAGCCCAAACGATTCTTTAATTATATAAACAGAAAAAAGATTAAAATTGATGGTGTTGGCCCTTTAAAGAATAATGAGGGTAAAATCATAGAAAGCGATGTGGGAAAAGCAAATGTTTTAAATACTTTTTTCTCAACTGTGTTCACACAGGAAAAGCATATGCCACGGGAAATGCAGAGTGATCATGTAAATGCCCCATTAAGTATGACCTGCCTAACCCAGGAAGAAGTGCAGAACCGACTTAGTAACATTAAAATTGACAAATCACCAGGCCCTGATGGAATTCACCCTCAGGTATTAAGGGAGTTAAGTAATGTGATAGACAGGCCTCTATTCCTTATATTTAAAGACTCTATAGAAACTGGGTCTGTTCCACTGGATTGGCGGCTAGCAAATGTGGTACCAATATTCAAAAAAGGGTGTAAAAGGGAACCTGGAAACTATAGGCCGGTAAGCTTAACATCTGTTGTGGGTAAAATGTTTGAAGGGTTTTTAAGGGATACTACAGGGCCAGATGGCATTCATCCACGAATATTGAGGGAATTGAGCTCCGTAATTGACAGACCGCTGTATCTCATCTTTTTAGACTCGCTTGTAACAGGGTTCGTGCCTCAGGATTGGAGGATTGCTGATGTGGTACCGATATTTAAGAAAGGTAAGAGGGTAGATCCAGGCAACTACCGTCCAGTAAGCCTGACATCAGTAGTATGCAAAGTTTTTGAGGGTATTTTAAGGGATGACATGCAAAAATATGTTGCAGAAAATAATATAATAACTGACAGACAGCATGGATTCATGAAAGATAAGTCGTGTCTAACCAACCTGTTTGTGTTCTATGAGGGGGTAAGTGCAAACCTGGATATTGGTAATGCAGCTGATGTGATTTATTTGGACTTTGCAAAGGCATTTGATACTGTACCACATAATAGCCTTATACTAAAGCTCCAGAAGCAAGGACTAGGGGAAACTATATGCAACTGGGTAAGGAATTGGCTAAAAGATAGGAAACAACAAAATGTAGAACTAGTGGAGGAGGGTTGAACTAGATGGACCTAGGTCTTTTTTCAACCTAAGTAACTATGTAACTATGTAACTATGTAACAAAGAGTAGTCATAAATGGAACATTCTCTAAATGGGCCATAGTCAGCAGTGGGGTGCCGCAGGGATCTGTGCTAGGAACAATTCTTTTTAATCTCTTTATTAATGACCTTGTGGATGGGATTGATAGTAAAGTGTCAGTCTTTGCTGATGACACCAAACTATGTAGGATATTAAAAACTGAACTTGATAGTATAATATTACAAAAAGATCTGGATAAGATGTCAGAATGGGCAGATACTTGGCAAATGAGATTTAATGTTGATAAATGTAAAGTAATGCACCTAGGACGGAGTAATCCTATAACTGCGTATACATTAAATGGAAGTAAACTCGGGACTACTGAACAGGAGAAGGACTTGGGTATTCTCATTACAAATAAGCTGAGCAGCAGCACTCAGTGTCAAGCAGCAGCTGCAAAAGCAAACAAGATTCTAGGGTGTATAAAAAGAGAGAGTAGATCCCGTGATCCCAACGTATTGTTACCCCTCTATATATCACTTGTAAGGCCACATCTGGAATATGGGATTCAGTTTTGGGCTCCACATTTTAAAAAGGACATTCAGAAGTTAGAGTCAGTTCAAAGGCAGGCAACTAGACTATTACAAGGAATGGAAGGCCTCCCATATGACGACAGGTTGAAAAAGTTAGATATGTTTAGCTTAGAAAAAAGACGTCTCAGAGCAGATCTCATTTATATGTATAAATACATGTGTGGTCAATATAAAGGACTGGCACATGACTTATTTCTTCCGAAGACAATACTAAGGACCAGGGGGCATTCACTGCGAGTGGAAGAAAAGCGATTCCGACAGCTAAATAGGAAAGGGTTCTTTACAGTTAGAGCAGTCAGACTGTGGAATGCCCTACCACAAGAGGTAGTAATGGCAGATACTATAACAGCTTTCAAAAAAGGGCTGGATGATTTCCTCAGTACACACAACATTGTTGGTTATAAATTACTTGGTGACCAGGTGTAGAACTGGTGGAGGAAGGCTAAACTAGATGGACCTAGGTCTTTTTTTCAACCTTAGTAACAATGTAACTATGTATTATGGAATGTCTCAATGTTAATAATTGTTTAACTCCATATCAACATGGATTTATGAAGGATCGCTCCTGTCAAACTAACCTGATCAGCTTCTATGAGGATGTAAGCTCTCACATGGACCGAGGAGAATCATTGGATGTAATTTATCTCGACTTCGGTAAAGCATTTGACAATGTCCCACATAAAAGACTGCTAAGTAAAATGAGAAAGCTTGGGCTCGGGGAAAATGTGTGTAGATGGGTAGGTAGCTGGCTTAGTGGTAGAAAACAAAGAGTGGTTATTAATGGCGCATACTCAGATTGGGCCAGGGTTACTAGTGGGGTGCCACAGGGGTCTGTATTGGGCCCCCTACTATTTAATATATTTATTAATGATCTGGTGGATGGTTTACAAAGTAAAATATCAGTATTTGCAGATGATACAAAACTATGTAAGGTAGTTAACACAAAGGAGGACAGTTTGCAACTACAGATGGATTTGAGTAAATTGGAGAATTTTGCTGAAAAATGGCAAATGAGGTTTAACACAGATACATGTAAGGTTATGCACATGGGAAGGAGAAACAGATGCTACGATTACTTACTAAATGGGAAACCGCTGGGGAAATCAGACATGGAAAAAGACTTAGGCATCTTAGTCAATAAGAATCTAAATTGGAGTGCCCAGTGTCAGGCAGCAGCCACCAAAGCAAATAGGGTGATGGGATGCATTAGAAGAGGTCTGGGGGCACGAGATGAAAACATCATTCTCCCTCTGTACAATTCACTCGTCAGACCACACTTGGAGTATTGTGTGCAATTTTTGGCACCGGTGCTCAAGAAAGACATTACTGAACTTGAAAGGGTTCAGAGGCGGGCTACTAAAATAATAAATGGAGTGGGTGCATTACAATGCACAGAAAGGTTATCAAAATTAGGTCTATTTACTCTAGAAATGAGAAGACTTAGGGGAGACCTAATAAATATGTACAAATATATCAGAGGGCCATATAGAGATCTCTCCCATGATCTGTTTGTACCAAGGACTATGACAAGAACAAGGGGGCATTCTCTTCGATTGGAGGAAAGAAAATTCCTACATCAGCGTAGAAGAGGGTTCTTCATGGTAAGAGCAGTGAGGCTCTGGAACTCTCTTCCTGAGGAAGTGGTGATGGCCAACTCACTGAATGAATTTAAGAGAGGAATGGATGCTTTTCTTGATAGCAAAAGTATAGAATGTTATAAATAGCATAATCTTACAGGTAGATAGAAGAGCGACCTAGATTATTAGAGGAATGGGTGGGCTGCAATACCAAGACAGGTTATTAAACTTGGGGTTATTTAGTTTGGAAAAACAAAGGCTTAGGGGGGATCTAATCACAATGTATAAACATATGAGGGGACAGTACAGAGACCTTTCCAAAGATGTCTTTACACCTAGGCCTGTGAATGGAACACGGGAGCATCCGCTAAGTCTCGAGGAAAGAAGGTTTAATCATAACCACAGACGAGGATTCTTTACTGTACGAGCAGTGAGACTATGGAACTCTCTGCCGCATGGTGTTGTAATGAGTGATTTACTACTAACATTTAAGCAGAGCCTGGATGCCTTTCTTGAAAAATATATACCAGTATATTAGATTTTATGACAGGGTGTTGATCCAGGGAACTAGTCTGATTGCCGTATGTGGAGTCAGGAAGGAATTTTTTTCCCCATTGGAGCTTATTTGACACATTGGGGTTTTTTGCCTTCCTCTGGATCAACATGTTAGGCTACGGGTTGAACTAGATGGACTTAGAGTCTCCCTTCAACCTTAAAAACTATGAAAATACCCTATGGAAAGGGTCACCATTGCTACCTCATGTGGAGGGGTTCAACATGACTTGGGGGTGATGAAAAGACTTCCATATGATGTTATTTTGGGAAGAGACTTGCCCCTGTTCTGGACATTATGTGGGAGGCGCCCTAGCCCTCCGAGGTGTATGATTGAACCAGGCCCTGAGCCGGACGATCCCGACTCAGGGATACCTGCCGTAGGGGTCACCAGTATAGGGACAGAGTGTAACCCTGCCAGGTTCCCCCTAGAGGTAATGGCAGGATAGGTTGAGCCACCCGAGGCAATCCCGGAGTTGAACGTGTCTCCAGATAATTTTGGAACAGCTCAGCTCCGGGACCCCACATTGGCTCCTGGACGTGAAAATGTACAGGTAATTGATGGGGTACCCCAGAGGCCTGGTGCCAAGCTGGAAACTCCCTACATGGCTCTAAAGCGAGAGTTGCTCTATCAGGTTGATAAAATCTGGGGGGAAATAGTGGAACAGTTTGTGGTCCCTCAGCTGTACCGCTGTCAGGCCTTGGAATTGGCTCATAATCACCTAATGAGTGGGCACCTAGGTGAAGAGAAAACGCGGGAACGCATGTTTCAGCGGTTTTACTGGCCAGAGGTTGGCGCAGAAATTAATAGGTTCTGTGAGTCCTGCCCCGTTTGTCAGTTGACCGCACCCACACACCGTTTCCGTAGTCCTCTGATACCTTTACCCATTATAGAGGTGCCTTTTGAGCAGATTGCTATGGATCTGATCGGAGCCATTGTAAAATCAGCCCGTGGTCACCAGCACATCCTGGTAGTGATGGATTACGCAACGCGTTATCCGGAGGCCGTTCCACTGCGTCACACCTTGGCGAAGCTTATTGCTCGGGAGTTGTTTGCTATGTTCTGTCGCGTGGGGTTACCCAAAGAAATCCTGACCGATCAGGGCACTCCCTTTATGTCTAAAATTACGAAGGAACTGTGCAAACTCCTCCAGATCAAGCAGCTGCGCACGTCAGTGTACCATCCCCAGACCGATGGTCTAGTGGAACGTTTTAATAAAACTCTGAAGGCTATGTTGAAAAAGGTGGTCTCCAAAGAGGGGAAAGATTGGGACATGTTATTGCCCTATTTAATGTTCGCTATCCGCGAGGTCCCACAAACTTCCACCGGGTTTTCGCCATTTGAGTTACTGTATGGCAGGCATCCACGGGGACTGATGGATATTGTTAAAGAAACTTGGGAACAGGAGCCCACCCCTCACAAAAGCACGGTGGAATACGTTATGAGTATGCAGGATCGTATCACGGCAGTAATGCCCATTGTTAAAGAGCATTTGCTGGATGCTCAGGCGGCCCAAAGTACTCAGTATAATAGAAAGGCCTCGGTCAGGTCTTTTAAACCGGGGGATTGTGTCTTAGTTCTAATACCTACCGCAGAAAGTAAGTTCTTAGCTAAATGGCAAGGTCCCTATGAGATCCGGGAGAAAGTAGGGGAAGTAAACTATAAGGTGTATCAACCAGGGAGAAGAAAACCAGAGCAAATATACCATGTTAACCTGCCAAAGGCGTGGAAAGACAGAGAATGTATGGTGACTGATGTAACGTTGGACCTAACCTCTTCAGGTGCCTTAACAACAACCAAGGAGGAGTCCCCTGATGATGAATCGGGAGTAAGGATAGGGAATTCTCTCTCAAAACAGCAGAGACAGGAGTCTCGGAGGTTAGTGCAGCGGAATACTGATGTGTTCTCAAGCCTTCCCGGCCAAACAACCGTAATCCACCATGATATTGTCACCGAGCCTCAAGTAAGGGTACGGCTGAGGCCATACCGTGTACCAGAGGCTCGTAGGCAAGCCATTGCGGAGGAGGTAAAAAAGATGCTCCAACTGGGGGTTATTGAAAAATCCACGAGCGAATGGGCCAGTCCCATTGTGCTGATCCCGAAACCAGATGGTTCTTTAAGATTCTGTTATGACTTCCAAAAGTTAAATGAGGTTTCGAAATTTGATATGTATCCCATGCCCAGGGTCGATGAGCTGATAGAGAGACTGGGATGGGCCCAGTACTTCACGACTCTCGATCTCACTAAAGGTTACTGGCAGGTGCCGCTGACAGAGGCGGCAAAAGAAAAGACCGCTTTTGTCACGCCAGGGGGGGCTCTATCACTATGTCGTCTTGCCATTTGGTTTACATGGGGTTCCAGCCACGTTTCAGAGATTAATGGACATAGTGTTAGAACCCCATCAACTGTATGCCTCCGCATATTTGGATGACATCATCATCTATAGCAGTGACTGGAGCACCCACTTATCTCAGGTACAAGCGGTAGTGGATTCGCTCAGAGCTGCTGGTCTGACAGTGAATCCAAACAAATGTGCTATGGGTCTCAAAGAAGCACGTTACTTGGGGTATCTGATAGGCCAAGGGGTTATCAAGCCACAAGTCAACAAAATTGAAGTCATTCAAAACTGGCCTCATCCCCTTACCACAAAACAGGCAAGAGCCTTTCTGGGTATAATGGGGTATTACCGACGATTCATACCCAATTTTGCTGGAAGGTCGGCGCCTTTGACCGATCTCTTAAAGGGGAAGAAGTCGGTTATGGTCCACTGGAATACACAAGCAGAGGAAGCCTTTCAGGCACTAAAGGTTGTCCTATGTGGTCAGCCTGTCCTTGTCAACCCTGACTTTCAAAAGGAGTTTATAGTACAGGCAGATGCCTCTGAGGTGGGTCTGGGTGCAGTTCTGTCCCAGGAGGTAGATGGAGAGGAGCACCCGATCACCTATTTGAGTAGAAAACTCACCCCGGCAGAGAAGAACTATAGCATAGTGGAGAAGGAGTGCCTGGCCATAAAATGGACTCTGGAATCCCTACGCTACTACCTGCTGGGGCGACACTTTCGACTGGTGACAGACCACTCCCCTTTGGTCTGCATGAGGAATGCTAAGGAGAGAAATGCTAGAGTCACCAGGTGGTTTCTCTCCTTGCAGAACTTTCACTTTTCTGTGGAACACCAGGCTGGTAGGTTGCAGGGCAATGCGGATGCCCTGTCCAGAGGTCCCTGTATGTTGGCAAAAGTTCAAACCTGCCCGTTTGAACTGAGGGGGGGGATATGTGAGGCAGTAATAGGGGTAATATTTGAAGACCGCTATGTGTCCCCCAGAATGTGTCTGGAAACCCTCTGAGTTTGCTATAGCTATTACGGGGAGTATAGCACAAAGGGTAACAGGGAAACAGATCCCTCCTCCCAGTCCAGGTTTTGTAGCAATCCTCATGTCCAGCATTTTCGTTTAAATCTGGCAAAGCACATCAGGGTGTGTCTCAGTTGAGAGACAGGCTTGATGAAGCTACCACATGCTGTGTGAGCTGAGCTGGTGTCGTGGGCGGGGAGGAGGGTGCCAGCACCGCGCTCACCCCTCTGCTCGGGTCCGGCTGCTGCTGCTCAGTGGTGGCTCGAGCGGTGGGCCGGATCCCGGGGGTTCTCGAGCGGCGCTCCTCGCCCGTGAGTGAAAGGGGATTGGGTTGTGGGGATATTGTCTATTGTCCGTCACGCCACCCACGGTTGTGGTGATTTGTTAGCACCACCGCTGCTCGGTGTGGGGATCCCGGGAGTGATGGTGTGAAGCAGCAAGTTGTTGTGTTGCCCCTCCGTGGGTAGGAGTTGGTGATCCCGGGGCCCAGTGATGAGGTGGGAGATGCAGGGTTTGGTGGGCGCAGGGACGCGGGGGCAGCGCTGTGCCTTGCGGCACTGTGGTACTCAGTCAGCCTGAGACGTTGACACAGTTCTCGGTAAAACACACGGCTGGAAAGACGGTTCCCATGGACGGCTGCACTTGCTTTCCCAAGTAGGTGACGGTGATGTCCCTTTTCCTGCACCTGATGTTGTTTATGGTCTCGATGGGTTCCCACCGGTAACCCGCTCCCCGGCTTCAAGCTGGACCGGAGGAGCTCTACTCTTTGCCCGCAGGCGCTGGCCCTTAGAAACTGGTGCCCTGGCGGTGGTGGTGTCTCTACTGTAATGGTTGGGCTGTTGCCTTCAATCTGGACTTGGTTGTTGGGGGATCGACGTCCCCTTCACTGACGGATTTGGCAAATTATGGCGACTCCTAGCCTTGCCGGGGTCCGAGAGGCCCCTGCCCTGGTGCTGACTGTCCTTTGTACACTGCTCCAGACCGCCGGGCCACCACCCGTCCGCGGTCCTTCCAGGAACTTCCAAACGGTCACCCCTCCGGACAATCACCGCCGTTGCTGACCTTGCTGACTCTGTCCTGCACACAGCTGGACCAACTTCAGGCTTTCCTCACTCTTTCTTTCCTGTCACCACTCTTACTGTCCTCCTTTACCACTTTACTTCCTTCTACTTTCACTTCCTTAACTCAACTCATGTTTACTCCTTCACCTCCTAAACTGAACTTTACTCGAGCCCTGCCTGGGCTAATCTGCCTGGTACTTCCCGCCTCCAGAGCTGTGAACTACTCGGTGGGCGGAGCCAACTGCCTGGCCCACCCCCTGGTGTGAACATCAGCCCCTGGAGGAAGGCAACAAGGATTTGGGTTAGCTTTGATGTTCCTAACTGGGGTGTAGGGTGTGGTGGTGCAATGACCTGTGACCCCTGGCTTGCCCAGGGCGTCACACTGGCTCTGTGTGGAGTGAACACAGGCCAAGAGTGTGAGCCTAGGAGAACCTTAACAAGACCCCTGCGGTTAACGGGGTCCTAAGGTAACAATACTTTTTATATCAAGGATTTGTCTATATGCACCGGTTGTGATCCGGAAGAGACTTTGATTGTGGGAAATTGGATCTATTTATGCTGCAACAATAAATAGACTGTTGGTGTGAACACGCTGCTGCCTCACGTTTTTGCCCAGGCAACGCCGCTACCTCACAGCCCCTATACAATAATACCACTATACAACCTAATAGCACCCAGTTTGTTGACCACAGTGTCTTCTTCAAAGAATTACAGCCCCATATTTCCACCTTTAAAAGTAATTTTGCCCCCTTAAAGCTATATTAAAGCTATAAATTACCTGCCCTCAGCAGTTATTTCCCTTAAAAGTAATAGTGTCCTTTCACAAAATAATAATGATCCCTTAGTGCACTCTTAAAAAGTAGTAATAGCAATTAGAAGCTCCTTTAAAAAGTAATTAGGGCTCTTTACTGCCCTTTTTAAAGCAATTATGCTTTTTGAATGCCCAGCAAAGAAATATGCTACTTTTGTGCTACAGGAAAAAAAATACTTATACTCAGGTACCCAATATCCCCTGAGAAGTACAACAGCAAAAAGTTTGTCCCATGAACAAAGCACATTTCAGTCAATAGATCTTGGAATAATAATAAGTTCCACAATTTGATGTGTTTAAAACTGTTCCTTTGGTGAGATAATGTTATATACAGTATGTTTCCACCCATATCCTGTCCACCGCCAATAACTTTAGAACGGCTGCAGCTATAGGCATAGAAGTGGTGTCTAGGTACAGTAAGTATCCATGCGCTACGGAATGAAACTAGCTATAGCGCCACCTGGTGGAAAACAACGGAGTTAGCATTTTTATATCGAAAACGGAACGAGATGGAGAAAAAAAGTGAATTAAAAAATTGCAGGGCATCATCAATTCCATAAGAATCGACACCTTGCATACAGAAATGCTATGATATGAAACCCATGACCTCCCCAAAACATTGAATGCTGGTCACGCATATGGCGCTCATTTAACTTTGATGCTCAAAGTGGCCATCATCAGCTGCAATGCACATCTGGACTCTGGACAGCATACTGTATCTTGCTGCACGTTGTGCAATATGGTAGGTGACACGTTTGCACAAGCATCTGTGATACGTCGTTGTAGGTCCTGCAATGTTGGTGGAGGGGTGGCATACACCTGCTGTTTGATGTGACCTCACAGAAAGAAGTCCAATGGCGCCAGGTCAGGTGAGCGTGGAGGCTACTTCATGCAGCCACCATACCCAATGACTTGTAGGAAGGTCTCCATGAGGTATCGCTTCATGTCCGCAGCCTTGTGAGTTTTACACGTTCTAATTATAGCATTTCTGTATGCAAGGTGTCGATTCGTATTGAATTGATATTGCCCTACAACTTTGTAATTCACGTTTTTTCTCTATCTTGTTCCATTTTCAAGATAAAAATGCTAACGCCGTTGTTTTCCACCAGGTGGCGCTATAGGTGGTTTCATTGCGTAGCGCATGGATACTTACTATACCTAGACACCACTTCTATGCCGCTGTTCTCAAGTTAATGGCGGTGGACAGGATATGGGTGGACACACTGTATATGTCTCTGCTATGTACTGTGTAATGGCCGTGTCTGACTGTACATGAGCAGCTTTTTGCTATGTAATCTGACAGCAGCATGACGTACGGGCTGAGACCCTGATTTCAGCAATTTATCACTTAGCCTACAAGGTGCAGCAGTTGTGAAAGAATCCCAGTTTTCTCTGCTGCAGGTGTAGCATGGTTTAGAAGGTTGATCCCTGTGTAAACCCACTCATGCGCTATGCACATTGACAGAAAGCTACTAATGAGGGTGGGAGTGGGGCGTGGCTGGACTTAGAAGCATGGGGCAGCTCATCGTTTGATGATAATCTCCTGCAGTTAAAACACTGATTGTTTTGAAACAGTAAAACACAGCCTAGTAAGTGACACATCACTCAAATCAAGGCCTTTGCTCCTACATCATGTTGCTCTCAGATCACATAGCAAATATCTGGTGACAGATTCTCTTTAATGTATTTTTTAACATTTTTTGTAGTTTTTTTTTATATTTCATAAAACTATGTATATTTGAAACAAAATATAAAAGCTTACAATGTTCATATTAGCCACTAGGTCTCATTTAACCCATTAATGCCCTATGACAGGCATAGCATCTCATGAGAAGGTTTCGGTTCCTGCATCATGAGGTCCTATACCCAGCATGTAGTTAAACTGTCACTGTGTGAAAACACGCAGAGACCGCTCTGTGCCAGCAGCTATCATACACTGCTAACTGCCACAGCTAGAGATGCTAGACCAATTGCTGTGATGCCCACTCTGATCACTGTGAACAATCAGTTAATATCAGCACTTGTCAGTATGATCAACTATGGAGATCTGCTTAGCTAACAGATGAGCTCCTGTGGTCAGGGACGCCACAAGGAATTTCAAGACCCCATACTGGCAACATTTTGGGGCCCCCTTGAGACTCCACCCAGGAACCACCCCAGCTCTATCTCCACATCTCAAAACTTCCAAACTTTCACCACCATTCTTAGAAAAACATATGTGTGTATTTATATATATATATATACACACACACAATCCAAAAATGTTAGCACCCTTAAAGTTGTTTCAGAAATTAAAGCATTTCCCTTAGAAAATTAATAATACAACCCCTACATCTTCCCTCTCCATAATATACCCTCTACACTTCCCCTCCCCATAATATCTCTCCCATACTGCCCCTATGTATAATATCCCCTCACACACTGCCCCTCAGTGTACCCCCACACAATACCCCTGTGTATAATATGCCCACACACTTATCCTCTGTATAAAATCCCTCACACACACTGCCCCATGTATAATATCCCCACACACACACTGCTCCTCTATATAATATTCCCCACACACTACCACTCTGTATAATATCCACACACACACACACACACACACACACTGACCCTCTGTATAATATCCATCAAGTACGCTGCCCCTTTGTACACTATCCAACACACAAGATGCCCCTTTATATATATATATATATATATATATATATATATATATATATACAGTATATAAAGTACAGACCTAAAGTTTGGACACACCTTCTATTCAAAGAGTTTTCTTTATTTTCATGACTCTGAAAATTGTAGATTCACATTGAAGGCATCAAAACTATGAATTAACATAGGCCCTTTTGCCATCACTCTGCGATCCAGCTCACCCCAAACCATCTCGATTGGGTTCAGATGTGCTGACTGTATATGCCACTCCTGGGCACATTCTGGTATATATGTCCCCATCATGGTTTCTGTCCCCTTCCTTTTATATATGTCCTACTCCTGGTATATATGTCACCATCCTGGTTTTTGTCCCCTTCCTGGTATATATTGCCTCTGTCTTGTATATATGTGCCCTTCCTGGGCCTCTCCTTGAATATTTGTCTACTGCAAAAAGAAAAAAAAAATTGCTCACCCTGAGCAGCAATGCATTTCAGCTGCGTGTATGCCCTCCACACATCCAGCTAAAGCAAGGCAGGGACTGCAGTCAGCAGGCGCCCCCACCACCTGGGGCTGCAGTCAGCAGGCACCCCCACCACCCAGGGCTGCAGTCAGCAGGAGCCCCCACCATCCGGGGTTGCAGTCAGCAGGCGCCCCCACCACCCGGGGCTGCAGTAAGCAGGAGCCCCCACCACCCGGGGTTGCAGTCAGTGGGCCCCTCCACTATCCTGTGCTGCAGTCAGCAGGCCCCCAAAACCCTGTGCTGCAGTCCACAGGCCCCCACCACCCTGTTCTGCAGTCAGCTGGCTCCTCCACCACCCAGAGCTGTAGTCAGTTGGCCCCTCCACCACCCAGGGCTGCAGTTAGCAGGCGTCCCCACCACCTGGGGCTGCAGTCACCGGTCCCTTCCACCACTTTGTGCTGCAGTCAGCGGGCCCCCACCACCCTGTCCTGCAGTCAGCAGGCCCACACCACCCTAAGCTGCAGTCAGCAGGCCCCCACCATCCTGTGCTGTAGTCAGCAGGCCCCCACCATCCTGTGCTGTAGTCAGCAGGCCCCCACCATCCTGTGCTGTAGTCAGCAGGCCCCCACCACCCTGTGTTGCAGTCAGCAGTCCCCACCACTCTGTGCTACAGTCAGCAAGCCCTCACCAGCCGGAGCTGCAGTCAGCAAGCCCCCACCACCAAGAGCTGCAGTCAGCAGGCTCCCACCAACCGGAGCTGCAGTCAGCTCCACCCGGGGCTGCAATCAGCATGCGCCCCTCCACCACCCTATGCTGCAGTCAGCAAACCCCCACCACCCAGAGCTGCAGTAAGCAGGCTGCCACCACCCGGAGCTGCAGTCAGCAGGCCCACACCACCTGCATTTGCAGTCAGCAGGCTCCCACCACTGTGTGCTGCAGTCAGCAGGCCCCCACCACCCTGTGTTGCAGTCAGCTGGCCCCTCTACCACCCAGGGCTGCAGTCAGCAGGCACCCCCATCACCCTGGTCTGCAGTCAGCAGGCCCCCACCACCCTGTGCTGCAGACAGTGGGCCCCTTCGCCCTGGCGATCTTCAGCTCATAGAGCGCCTACCTCTCCCTGCCGGATGTCGCTCGCTTGCCAGTTCTGCATTGCCCGCAGAACTGCGATGAAGTGCAGAGTGATGACACGCAGCATCCCTGCTCTGCTCCACTCACAGTGCCTTCCCCACCACATGGCTAATTTTTATGTGATGCCCTAGAAGGGCTTCGCACGCACTTTAGTCATGTGCACTAGTGGCTGAAGTGACACGGCCAGGCCCCTCTGCTGCGGCTGTGACTGGGGCTCGGTGAAGAGGGGGGCGAGGCTTTATAAAGCTAAGTAATTACCTCAGGCTCGGCCGGGCCCCACTCTTCACCGAGCCCGGTACACCAGTCACAGTAGTAATGCCCTGATGGCGGCCCTGCCTGCAGTAACAGCCAGGGTCAGTACCAGTAATGCCCCGAGCTAAGTAACCATCTAGATGCCATGATAGATAGCGGTTCGGCATTTAGAAGGTTGTGAGAGGGAGGAGACTCCTTCTCTCATCGATGATGCATGATGATGATGCATGAGACCAGTGATCAGAGTATTAAAAGTTAAAGTCCCATAGAGGGACTAAGTAAAAAAGTAAAGAAAAAGTTAACAAAAACTTGCAAAAATTATCATAAGAAACAATAAATATTATTCCAATAAATATGAATATAAATAAGCTATACATATTTGATATTGCTGCATCCAGGACAATCCGATCTATAAAACTGTCATGCTTTTTAACCCCTACTGTGAACACCATACAAAAAATAAATATAAAATTGGAATTAAACTATGCTTTTTATGTCATACCACTGAAAAAAATTGAATAAAATTTGATCAAAAATTAAATTTAAATAAAAATTGTATAGTTGAAAACGTCATCTTATCATGCAAAAGACAAGCTCCTCACAGATCCATCCATGGAAAAATAAAAAAAACCTATAGCTCTCAGAATACAGCAATACAAAAACAATACTTTTTCTATAAAAAAATTATTGTGTACAAGTGGCAAATTCATATATTTGATTGATTCTGCCTCCCAAAAATTGGAATAGAAAGCGATCAAAAAATAGTATGTGCCCAAAAATAATACCAATAAAAATGTAACTAATAAAGCAAAATAAAAGTCCTCACATGACTCTACATAAAAGATGAAATATAGAAAAATTATAGCTCTCAAAATATGGTGATCCAAAAACTTTTGTTTGTAAAAAAAAAGCATTTTTTTAGAGTGTGATATTAGTCAACCATAAAAAATCTATAAAAAGAATAAAGCCATCTAATCACTTATACTGCATGTTGAATGCCATAAAAAAAAATAATAAAACCAATTCTTGACCTCCTGTTGATTTGTTTATTTTGCCTCCCAAAGATCACAATAAGGCTTGGTTCACATTTATCCTGCGTGCTATACTTTCCATGTAAATCTCTAAAATACGTGAATCACACGTAATGCCTGATGGAAGATTCCCTATAATGAGGCAAATGGAAACACTTGGATTTTGTCTGATCTATGACCTGTCTGTGTCCATCCTACTCGGCGTGCATAAAAGTGCGGTCGACCACAGTTTTGTGCACCTCTTAAAAGAAAAATACCGCTGAACAGAAGTCACACAGAGTAAAAAATATCTCTGCTGCTTTATTAATGAGTGGATTCCTTGTGAGTTTCAACTGAATCACATATTTTGTACATTTAGATGGAAACTCTAATGTAAGTGCTGTGTAGAGCACAGAATAAATGTGCACCAATCAAAAATGTTCTGTACTCAAAAATGTTACTAATAAAAGATTCTACTCAACCCACAAAAAAGTATAGGGGTTTCCACCTTAGTGTTAGCACAAAGGCTCCGGAAAATAGCTATGGCGCCTAGCCCTCCCCAAAAAATCGAAAGAAATCTGGACATCCAGAGTCAGTATGCAAAAACAGCAGTTATCACGCACATGTTTAGCAGTATTGCAGTGAGGAAAGTGAACCTCATTAACGGGATGTATATCTCTAGAAGCACAAGCTGGACACTGCAATGTACTGGGCACTAAAATGTACTGGGCAGTATTTACAGATTTGCATGTTCACTCTTGCTGCTTGTTTCTGGAAAACAACCATAGATTCAAAATTGTCACTACATCTGTAGATGAATTCCCAGAGGGGTGTAATTTCCAAATTGGGGTCACTTAGGGGGATTCTGCTCTTCTGCTACATAGGGACTCTGCTAATGGAGTCTGCAAACTATTCTAGAAAAATCTGTGTTCCAAAAGTCAAATAGTCAGATGGTACTGTACAGACATATGGGGCATTGCTACGTTCACAAGAAATTTTGTAACAAATATGTGGTAATTTTTACCAATTTTCCCTTATGAAAATTTAACATCTAGGACTAAAACTAAATGTTTGTGGTAAAAATTGAATTTTTTTTTTTCGTCAATGTCCAGTGATATAAAATTTTGAATGCATGTGGTGTCAAAATGCTGTACCACTAGATGATTTCATTAAGAGGTGAGGTTTTAAAAATGGTGTCACTCATGAGGGGTCTGCTGACCTGACACCTCAGGGGCTCTGCCAATGTGACATAGCACCCACAAGCCAGTCCAGAAAATCTGCACTTCAAGATGGAGCTTCTTCGCTTCTAAGCATTTTATTGTGCCAGAAAAGTAGTTTCCGATCACATATGGGGTATTCGCGTATTCAGGAGAACTTGCACAACAAATTATGTGGTCCATTTTCTCCTGTTACTCTTGTGAAAATAAAAAAAATATGGTCTTCAGCATCCTTGAAAAAGTTCTGCGAAGGAAAGCAGCTTTGGGTTCAAGATGGTCACTAAACCTTTAGATAATTTCCTTAAGGGCTCAAGTTTCCAAAATGAGGTCTCTCCAAATGTGACATGGCGTCCGCTATTTATTCCATATCATTATGCTCTCCAAAAGTCAATTAGTGCTCCTTCCTTTCCAAGCCCTGTTACTCATCAAAACAGTACTTTTTCCATCATATATGGGTTATTGGTGTACTCAGGAGAAATTGCACAAATAGTACAGTCTATTTTCTCCTGCTACCTTTGTGAAAATGAAAAAGTTGGGGCTCAAACAACAGTTTTGTGGGAAAAAGTAAAATTTCAATTTTTTTCCTTCCACGTTACTTTAATTTCTATGATGCACTTATAGAGTTAATAAACTTCTTTAATGTGGTTTTGAGCACATTGAGGTGTGCAGTTTATAAAATGATTTAACTGATGACATGTGGCAAATGTTATTTATTAATTATTTTGTGTGACATAACTATCTGCTTTAAGAGCATAACAATTAAAAGTTTGAAAATTGCAAAATCCGTCTGCACAAAGATCCAAGGAGCCTGGATGCACGATCTGTTCAGAGACCTTAAGGAGAGACTAAAGCAGTCAAGTGCCGCTCCTGCCCGGCTTCTCACCACACTGTTCTAGTTGATTGAAAGGTATCTCCTTAGGTACACGCATTGGAGGAGCCGGTCAATCACTTAGAGCAGTGGTAGGAGAAACCGCCCTTGGGCAGCGCAAGACTAGCCTCATCTTTGTCTTTTACCCCCAGGTGGAGCTTTAAACTGTTTTCTCTAAAATGCCAGATCATTTCTTAACTTCTTATGGTGAGTCAATGGTTTATTACTATCAATTAGTGACAAAACACAATATTTTGATCTCATTTCATTGAAAAAAATGTAGGCACTATTAGTGACTTAACCTCTTAACGATGAATGACATGCTATTCAAGCCATTTGATGCGGCTTTGCACACTGAGACTGCATCTTTCCCTGCAAATTGGCCTTCATCTGCATCTAACGGCTGTGGGTGGAGCAGCACTCTGTCCGGGGCTATTAACCTGTTAAATGCCACTGTCAATCTCTTGTAAGGTGGCAAGCTGTTGTGAGCCACCAATGTGTTGTCATGATAGCTAAGGGTCTGCTGAAGACCCCTGTGTCTGTCATCACAGTACTTAGAAATCCAGCCTCTGACCAGCCATCATAGCAGACTGTGATTTCTTCAACATACAGCATGCACGATCACATTGCAGAAAGCAAGTGGGTGCCAGAGTGGGAGAGCATCAGTGAGGATTCCATTTAAATGCAGATGGACCTTTGTTCCAGCCATGGCTATTAGACACAGATGTTGGCTATACAATATAGCCAGCATTTGCCACATATGTTGTGTTCAGCTCCTGTGAATTGAAGCTTCATTATTATATACTTTGGTGTCCAGACCCAGTTTTGTGCAACAAGAAACAATTCATTACTAGAGATGAGCGAGCCTCTAGAGGCTTGAGTTCGAGTTTGGTTCGGTTCGGTGAGCCGTTCGACGAACCTCTCGAACCCCATTGAAACCAATGGGGAGGCAATGGGAGGCAAACACAAATACATAAAAGCACATTATAATTGTACAGATACCGTTAATAAACATTGCCATAACACTTACCTGTCCCCACGATGCGTCCTGCACTCTGTCTCCCGCTGCTTTTCCTTCCGATAATCGCTGCGTCCTCCCGATAACCAGCACTGATGATAGGACCTTCCGAGATGTCAAAAAAAGCATGTGACCAGTCACGTGTCTATTATCTCATTGGTTACAGACTGGTCACATGGCTTTGACGTCATGCTAGGTCCTGTCAGTGCATCTCTCCAGTACGCGGTGATCGTTTGTGTATCTCCGTGTACCGGCGACATGCTCTGGCACACGGTCGACTTCCCATTCTGCTTCCATGTTCCGTTATTCACTGGCTGCCGCAGCCGGTCAGTAACGGAGATCACCGTTGCTATAGCAATGCGGCTGTCAGCGGTGACTTCACCGCTTACAGGCAGCAGCTTCTGGTCACTCACGGAGTGAAAGGACTGTACGGGAACAGCAGCATCTTCCTCCCATGCAGCGCTGCTGATGTAGCAGAGCTGCATGGGTTGAAGGAGAAAGAAGACAGAAGAGCAGGATCGTGGAGAGGTAGTAATAAACATGGAGTCTCTAAGTGTGTCTGTGTATTTATTTCTATTAAAGTATTTTTTCTCTGTGTGGTGTCTTTTTTTAACCCTTTATTGGAGATTCTTAATGGCCGGGTCAAACTTGCCTGACATTAAGAATCTCTGACTTAATACTAGCTAGTAAAACAAAGCTAGTATTAACTCATAATTACCCAGCAAGCCACCTGGCTCCAGGGCTGCTGGAAGAGTTGGATACAGTGCCAGATGATGGCACTTCTATGAAAGCGCCATTTTCTGGGGCGGCTGCGGACTGCAATTCACAGCTGAAGGGCCCAGAAAGCTCGGGATAACCTGTGTTGCGGATTCCAATTCCCAGCTGCCTAGTTGTACTTGGCTGGACGCAAAAATGGGGCAAAGACCACGTCATTTGTTTTTTAATTATTTCATGAAATTCGTGAAATAATTAAAAAAAACGGGCTTCCCTATATTTTTTGTTCCCAGCCAGGTAGAAATAGGCAGCTGGGGGTTGGGGGCAGCCGTACCTGCCTGCTGTACCTGACTAGCATACAAAAATATGGCGAAGCTCATGTCATTTTTTTGGTGGGCAAAAAACTCCTGTAAACAGTCCTGGATGGAGTATGCTGACCCCTGCAGTTCTGCAGCTGCTGTCTGCTCTCCTGCATACACTAGTGAATGGAGCATGCTGAGCCTTGTCGTTCTGCAGCTGCTGTCTGCTCTCCTCCATACAGACAGACATCAGCTGCAGAACTACAAGGCTCAGCATACTCCATCCAGGACTGTATGCAGGAGATTTTTGCCCCCCCCAAAAAATTATGTGGGCTTCGCCATGTCTTGTATGCCAGCCAGGTACAGCAGGCACCAACGGGCTGCCCCTAACCCCCAGCTGCCTATTTGTACCCGGCTGGGAACAAAAAATATAGGGAAGCCAGTTTTTTTTAATTACTTCACCTATTACATGAAATAATTGAAAAACAAATGATGTGGGCTTCGCCATATTTTTGTGTCCAGCCAGGTAGAACTAGGCAGCTGGGGATTGGAATCCACAGCACAGGTTGGCCTGAACTTTCTGGGCCCCTCTGCTGCGAATTGCAGTCTGCAGCCGCCCCAGAAAAGGGCGCTTTCATAGAAGTGCCATCTTCTGGCGCTGTAACCAACTCTTCCAGCTGCCCTAGTGACGGGTGGCTCGCTGGGTAATAATGGGGTTGAGGCTAACTATATATTATCAACTGGCCCTAAGCCCAAAATTCATGGTGTCACGCCAATATTAGACATGGCCACCATGAATTTCTAGTACCAATAAAAAAAAACACAACACACAGAAATATATTTTTATTATAAATAAAACACAACACAATTAGTGACTCCATCTTTATTGAAATAAAGAACCCCCCTCCGCAGTAATCCTGGGTCAAGGGTCCCACACCCTCCAATCTGGATCCAATATCATCTGATTGGTTTGCTGGAAGGCAAAGCGATAAGATGATGTGTCAGGTTCAAGGGCCTGAATCACATGACACAGCAACTGATTGTATAAACGGCTTTTATACAATCAGCTGATGCATCAGTGCAAAAAAAACCCAAAAACTACACACTTCAGTACAGACTCCTGTCCAACGGCATCAGCTGATAGTTTAGCTGGCTGTGCGATAAAAAGCCGGCCTCACCGCTCGACTTATAGTGTCAGCTGATTCCGTCAGGTGACTGAATCAGCTGATCATCGCCAGGTCTGAGAAAGAGAGAGAGAAAGAAAGAGAGAGAAAGAAGAGAGAGAAAGAAGAGAGAGAGAAAGAGAGAAAGAAGAGAGAGAGAAAGAAAGAAGAGAGAGAAAAAGAAGAGAGAGAGAAAGAAGGGAGAGAAAGAAGACAAAGAAAGTAGAAAGAGAAGAGAGAGAAAGGAGAGAAAGAGAGAGAGAGAGAAAGAAAGGAGAGAGAGAAAGGAGAGAGAGAGAAAGGAGAGAAGGAAAGGAGAGAAAGAAAGGAGAGAGAAAGAGAGAAAGGAGAGAAAGAAAGTAGAGAGAGAGAAAGGAGAGAAAGAAAGGAGAGAGATTAAGGAGAGAGAGAGAAAGGAGAGAGAGAAAGAAAGGAGAGAGAAAGGAGAGAAAGAGAGAGGGAGAGAAAGAAAGGAGAGTGAGAAAGGAGAGAGAGAGAGAAAGGAGAGAGAAAGAGAAAGGAGATTGAGAAAAGAGAGAAGGAAAGCAGAGAGAGAAAGGAGAGAGAAAGAGAAAGGAGAGAAAGAAAGTAGAGAGAGAGAAAGGATAGAAAGAAAGGAGAGAGAGAAAGGAGAGAGAGAAAGGAGAGAGAGAAAGAAAGGAGAGAGAAAGGAGAGAGAGAAAGAGAGAGAAAGAAAGGAGTGAGAGAAAGGAGAGAGAGAGAAAGGAGAGAGAGAGAAAGGAGAGAAAGAAAGGAGAGAGAGAAAGGAGAGAGAGAGAAAGGAGAGAAAGAAAGGAGAGAGAGAGAAAGGAGAGAAAGAAAGGAGAGAAAGAAAGGAGAGAAAGAAAGGAGAGAATGAGAGAGAAAAGAGAGAGAGAGAGAAAGAGCTCACAGCTGATGTCCGGCTCCTCCCCTCAGTGCATAATTAAATTATAATTATAAATATATTATAAATATATTCTAAATATAATTTAAAAATTAAAAAAAAAAATCTTTATCGGGACTAGAACTCACAACCTAATGCAAGCGCTCTATCCAATCTGCTACTGTTTCTAATGATAAAGATACGCAGATTTGGTAATCTTGACTTCTGCATTGCTGAAGTCTCTGCTGAACGCGCGATTCACTTGATTGCTACGTGGAGCTGATACAGAGCACTCGTGTTCTGTAGCAGAGCTGACAGTGTCGTGTGGATTACGTCGGACCTGGAGGGGTATTTGAGGAATTATAAAGAGGTGAAACAGGATGGTTTTTGTCTTTTATTCCAAATAAAGGATTTTTCACGGTGTGTTTTTCTTTACTTTCACTTTCAGTTTAATCATGAAAGGTGTCTCGGGGAGACGCCTGGCATGATTAAGCTCATTAATACCCTGATTGCCACCGCACCAGGGCAATTCGGGATGAGCTGGGTAGATTTCCGGGACTGTCGCATGTAATGGATGTGGCTATTCCGGGCGGCTGCTGGGTGATATTGTTAGGGTGGTGGCTCCCCATACCGTGGCGCTCCCCATCCTGACAATAACAGCCTCCAGCCGTGCGGCTTTATCCTGGCTGCTATCAAATATTTGGGGAACCGCATTTTTTTTTATTTATTTATTTTACTGCACGATATAATTAAAAATAAAAAAAATAAAAAAAAAATAATAATTACTTCACCGGGACGGCTGAGACTAGAACTCACGACCTAATGCTTCATATGCGAGCTCTCTATCCACTGAGATATTGCCTCTATTGAGAAAGATAGGCAGATTTTGTAATCTTGAAGCCTGCAGTGCTGACTGAAGTCTCTGCTGACAGTGCGATTCACTTCATTGCTACGTGGACCTGATACAGTGTGATGGTGTTCTATGGTGCTGCTACATCTTCAGGGAGCAGAGCTGACAGTGTCATGTGGATTACGTCGGACCTGGAGGGGTATTTGGTGATTAATAAAGGGGTGAAACAGGGTGTTTTTTTGTCTTTTATTCCAAATAAAGGATTTTTCGCGGTGTGTTTATTTACTTTCACTTTCAGGTTGATCATAGAAGGTGTCTCGAAGAGACGCCTGGCATGATCAACCCTGTTATTACCCCGATTGCCACTGCACCAGGGCAATTCGGGATGAGCTGGGTAGAGTCCGGGACTGTCGCATCTAATGGATGCGGCTATTCCAGCCGGCTGCTGGGTGATATTTTTAGGGTGGCGGGCTCCCCATACCGTGGCGCTCCCCATCCTGACAATACCAGCCTCCAGCCGTGCGGCTTTATCCTGGCTGGTATCAAATATGGGGGGAACCGCATATTTTTTTTTTATTATTTATTTATTTATTTATTTTACTGCACAATATAGACCCGCCCGCCGGCGGCTGTGATTGGTTGCAGTGAGACAGCTGTCACTCAGCTTGGGGACTTGTCTGACTGCAACCAATCATAGGTGCCGGTGGGCAGGGAAAGCACGAATAACTAATTGACTAATGAAGCGGCAGCCATTTTCTAAAAAGGAAAAGACACCGCAGATTTGTGACAGACGTGGAGCGAGGCGCCCGTGATCGGTGAGTAGGAAAGGGAGAGGGATTGTGCTGGGGACGCAGGACGCATGCAGATAGCAACATGTGCACATAGCCTTATTGTGAAAAGCCATGTTTATGTTGATCGAACCGCTCTCGAACCTATCTCAAACTGTCGAGCTTTTAGCAAAAAGCTCGAGTTCGATCTCGAGCACCCCCCAAAATCACTCAAACATGAAATTGGCGAACCTCGAACATCGCTCAACTCAATTCTTTACTAGTGATGAGCGAGCACTACGAGTACTGAGTACCTGAGTATGGTAGTGCTCCCATCACTATTCTTTACATGTTCCTGTGCTCAGATAATCTTATATACAACTCTGGCAAAAATTAAGAGACCACTGCATAATGTTCAGTTTTCGGATTTTTCTCTTTATAGGTATACATAAACTACTGACAACATGTCTCAGAATTTCCAAGCAATACATTTTGTATTTATTTTCTGAAAATGAGAAATGGTCAAAATAACAAAAAAAAATGCATTGATTTCAGACCTCAAATAATGCAAAGAAAACAAGTTCATAATCATTTAGAAACAACAATACTAATGTTTTAACTCAGGAAGAGTTCAGATATTCAGATATCAATATTTTGTGGAATAACCATAATTTTTAATCACAGCTTTCATGCATCTTGGCATGCTTTTCACCAGTCTTTCACACTGCTTTTGGGTGACCTTATGGCACTCCTGGTGCAAAAATTTAAGTAGTTCTTCTTTGTTTGATGGCTTGTGACTATCCAGCTTCCTCTTGATTACATTCCAGAGATTTTCAATTGAACCAGTCCTGAGAGTTTGCAGAACATTGCCTGAGCAGAAGGAAGAAACTGTTTTTCCAGGATAACCTTGTATGCGACTTGAATCCAGTCCTGATCACAGGTGAACCCAGTGCCGGACTGTCGGACTATGGGGTACTTTGCACGTTGCGACATCGCTACTGCGATATCGTCGGGGTCAAATCAAATGTGACACACATCCGGCGCCAGTAACGACGTCTCAATGTGTAAAGCCTAGATGCGCCGATAAACGATCGCAAAAGCGCCGAAAATCGGTGATCTGTGTAGCATCGGTCATTTCCATAATGTCGCACCAATAGGAGATACGATGTTGTTCCTCGTTCCTGTGGCAGCACACATCGCTGTGCGTGAAGCCGCAGGAGCGAGGAACATCTCCTTACCTGCCTCCACCGGCTATGCGGAAGGAGGGAGGTGGGCGGGATGTTTACGTCCCGCTCATTTCCGCCCCTCCGCTTCTATTGGCCGCCTGCCGTGTGATGTCACTGTGACGCCGCATGACCCGCCGCCTTAGGAATGAGGCGGGTCGCCGGCCAGAGCGACATCGCAGGGCAGGTAAGTGCGTGAGAAGCTGCCGTATCGATAATGTTGGCTACGGCAGCTATCACAAGATATCGCATGTGCGACGGGGGCGGGTACTATCGCGCTCGGCACCGCTATCATCGGCTAGCGATATTGCAGCATGCAAAGTACCCCTTAGTGTCACGGAGACAGCTGATTCCGTCAATCTGTCACTGAGTTCACCTGAGGTTACAGCTGGTGGTTCACAGAGAGGATATCATGAGAGCTACCAGAAGTGACCTTAGGTGAACTCAGTGCCGGACTGTCGGACTGCGTGTCACAGTAGTAGCTCAGTTCCACAGTGTGGTAGCTGTGAGACCCGAAAACCTTAAAGGAGCATTTTAAAGTTCATTTAAGATTCATGGAGTTCCCTGCTGTTGTGACACCTGGAAGCTGTGAACTCTTACTAGAGTTCAAAGCCTCCAGATGTTCCAATAGCTGGAAACTATAGAAACCTTAAACTCTCTCTTAAAGTCTCCTTTAAGGTTTCTGGGCCTAATAGCTGCCTGGAGACCTGGTGGGTCAGTTACCAGAGCTCACAACCACCAGGTCCCATGGCAACTGTCAACCTGGTTACTTTAATGGAGCCTTTAAGGTTCCTTGAGTTCCCAGCTGCTGGGATATCTGGAGGCTGGGAACTCTTATCAGCAGGTTCAACTGATTTCACTGAGGTCAATGGGGAATCCTCTGAGTGTGAACTTTGGTGACCTGTCTACCGGATTGCTGGATTGCTGTGCCACTGTGTCCCACAATTTGTCAGTCCTTGAATTCGACAGTGGGTTCACCGGTAGTCACACTTAGTACCATGGGCACCTGGCTGTGATTTCCGGTGACCTGACTGACATCACCGTTTCTCACAACTGGGTCCTTCAATTCCCTCAGTGTGTCCCAGGGGCTGCTGTAATTGGTGGCATTTTCCATCACTTCAGCTTTTGGATGCAGCAGAGCTGGGATCGTCATGGACAATGTGTTGATTACATTGGACCTGTGAGGGTCTTTTGGGGATTTTTGTGTTCTTGTGTTTTTTCTTTTTACTTACAGGGTTCGCAATGGGGGCTCACATAGACACCTCTACATTACCAACCCAGGGCTTGATGACAGCTGTGATTTTTGATAAATCACAGATGACAGCAACCTCATATATGTCTGCTTTACCTGCGCTGTTTATGACAAATAGGTGGGGGACCGCACGTCATTTTGTTTTTCACTGTACTTGCCAATCACAGTATTGCCAATAACAAATACAGCTACAGCATTACTGTGATTGGTAGGCAATCCCCACATGTTAGGTGGCTGAAAATCATGTGCCAAATATGTGGGCAGGGGACTTGAAACTCAAGAGGCGAATACTAAAATACTCAACAACTAACGAAGTAGACGATAGCGTGATCCAGAACACTGAGTAAGAGAACTAACCAAAACACAGAGAGACTGGATATGGGTCCTGGGACTGGATGCTTAGCATTATGGCCCCGAGTTTATAACTCATAGAAGTTATGGGCTAGGATGGACTAGAGAACGTGAGATGAAGTGAGTGCTCTGGTTGCAGTTCCCTAAGTGTCAACAAGCAATAAGCTAAGTTCAATCATATTGGCAAATCAGTTCATTTGAGAGGAAGGTAGGATGCAGAACTGTGGGTTGAAAATATGACTTTCGCTAACTGGACTGTTGGGCTAAGCTGGGTTGTGGTGAAGAAAGTGACACTGTTGGAGGCAGGACTAAGTGAAGTTGGAGAAGCAAGAGGCTGTGTATAAAAATGCTCTGTGTGGAAGAGGAACAACAAGTTATGTGTCCGTTATCTTAGTTGTCGTCAAGTGGCTGTTTACTAAAACACTGTTTTCAAAGAACTAGTGGTCTCCCTCACTGAGCTGTGTCTTGGCCAACAGAAGCCATCAGCATCATGCGGCCTACAAGGGTGTACCACCCCACTAGCACATAACTATCCAGGACCCCCAACTTCAAGTAATATGCTGGAGTGTAGGAGACAAGTACCTTGCCCGCAGCTACCTACCACCCCAAGCTACACCACATTACAGGTACATTGCAATTTTTTATTATTTTCCATTCAAATAGTTTTTTTGTAGCAGGGATGACAAAAAAACTTCTATTCTGGAATTATTATTTGTACTTTGTTTTCCTTGTGTTCTCCATGTGGGATAATAAATTATAGTTTTATTGTACACTGACAGACGTTCTCTCGCTTATGCATGTTATGTAAATAAAATCTTATAACCTGACTTTAAATTCATCCATTGGTTTTATAAATTACTCTTTTGAAAGCTGAAACCCTCCCAAATTTGGTTTAGGTTATGAAAATATAGTTGCTGCAAAGCTGAAATATTGATCATTTAATGAACACAGAAAGGTCAGATTTTGGCAAGACAAAAGTTTTGTCATCTTGTCATATAATGCACCCAATCCTAGTTTACATCCTCACCTATGCTCACTAAATGATTGGTTAATTAGTGGGTGTATATAAAAATAAACTCAGCACCCCAGACCTTCACTTGAACTGCAACTTGAACTCTGACAACATGCCAAAAATCCTCCCTGCGGCCAAAGCCTTGATTATCAAGAGGCTGAAGATCAGATCCGCTGCAGAGGTGGCTGGCACCTTTAATGTGTCTCAGGGTCAAGTTCAAAGAATTAAAAAGAGATTTGAAGAGACTGGAAATGATTTTGATAAGCCCAGGTCCGGCAGACCCCACAAGACAACTGCTCAGGAGGAACGTTTGTTGGTTAGAAAATCCAAAGCCAGACACTCTTCCACTGCAGCAGAGCTCCAACAGGCCTGGTCACCTCAAGTCCATGTGTCAACTAGAACAGTTTGTAGGATTCTGTCTCGAAATAGCCTCCATGGTCGAATCAGTGCCCAGAAGCCAGCACTAAACAAGGCAATTAAAAAAACGTGGCATTTGCCAAGTCCCACAGCCTGCTAAACAGATGGACGCTGGAAAAGTGGCAGAAGGTGGATTTCTCTGATGAATCTTCAGTTGAATTACACCACAACCGCCGCAAATACTGCAGAAGACCTACTGGAGCCCGTATGGATCCAAAATAAACCCAAAAAACAGTTAAGTTTGGTGGTGGAAAGATGATGGTCTGGGATTACATTCAGTATGGGGGTGTGCAAAACATTTGCAAGGTGAAAGGCAATATCAATAGCCTAAAATATCAAGAAGTATTAGTTACCTCTTACATTCCCAATCATAAAAAGGGTCAAATTCTGCAGCAGGATGGTGTTCCATCTCATACATCCATCTCTACAACAATGTTCCTCCTGGCAAAGAAGATCAAGGTGCTAAAGGACTTGCCAACCCAGTCACCAGACATGAAGATCATTGAGCATGTTTGGGGTAGGATGAAAGAAGAAACTTTGAAGACAAAACCAAAGAATCTAGATGAACTCTTGGAGGCATGTAAGACTTCACTCTTTGTTATTCCTGACGACTTCATTAATAAATTGTATAAATCATTGTTGAACCGCATGGATGCAGTCCTTCAAGCTCATGGAAGTCACACAAAATATTAAATATGGCTCTAATAGCATCACAACTTCATTCAACAATGTTATGCAACATATCTTTGTATTAGAAGTTAATTACCTATTTGTTTGAATTTCACATTACTTTCTCTGGGCAACAAAACTTTTGTCTTGCCAAAATCTGACCTTTCTGTGTTCATTAAATGATCAATATTTCAGCTTTGCAGCAACTTTATTTTCATAACCTAAACCAAATTTGGGAGGGTTTCAACTTTCAAAAGAGTAACTTATAAAACCAATAAAAGCTTTTATTTACATAACATGGATAAGCGACAGAACGTCTGTCAGGGAGTGTACAAGTCTATATGTTTACAGTGATAACCAATTTATAACTTTTCTATGTTTTATAACTCTTTGACAGGAAAATTACTATAAGAAAAAATAATTTTTATTTATCAGCATATCTTGCAACCACAGCGTTTCTGAGTATTAATTTCTATGAGAGCTTTTCATTTTGCACAAGCAGCTGTAATTTTTATTGCTATTATTTTGGGATACATTCAATTTTTTTATCACGTTTTATTTTTTTTAACTGAGGCAAGGTGAGCAAAAATAGAAAAACTGTTGTAGGTTGTTTTTTTTAAAATATTTACTGAGCGGAATGAATAATAAAATATTTTATTGTACTGGGAATTGCAAACGTGACGATATCAGATAAGTTTCATCTTTTCGATGTTTGTTTTTTTATTAGATTTAACTTTTTATGCTGAAAATGTTATGTTGTTTTTCTTTTTACATTTTTTATACACTTTTTTTATTTATTTATACAATATTTATTAGTCCTACATGGAAACTTGAACCTGCATTCCTCGTAGTAACAAATTGATAATGCACTGCACTTATACCGGCGTCACACGGTACGATATATTGGGCGATATGTCGGCGGGGTCACGTCGTAAGTGACGCACATCCGGTATCCTTTGACATATCATAGCGTGTGACAGCTACGAGCGACGGTAAATGAGCAAAAATACTCACCTTATCGTTGCTCGTTGACACGTCGCTCATTTTAAATTAGTCGTTTCTTCTTCTCTGCGCCGGTTGTTCATCGTTTCCGAGGCAGCACAAATCGCTCCGTGTGACACCTCAGGAACGATGAACACAGCTTTTGCGGAAGGAAAGAGGTGGGCAGGATGTTTACGTCCCGCTCATCTCCGCCCCTCCGCTTCTATTGGCCGGCCGCTGTGTGACGTCGCTGTGACGCCGAACGTCCCACCCCCTTCAGGAAGAGGATGTTCGCTGCCCACAGCGAGGTTGTCCGGGAGGCAAGTGTGTGTGACGGGGGTAAACGACTTTGTGCGACACGGGCAACTAATTGCCCGTGACGCACAAACGACGGGGCGGGTACGATCGCTCGTGCGATCGCACGATAGATCATACCATGTGACGCCGGCATTACTATGTACAGCAGAGCAATATCTAGTCTATTTAGCCTATCAGTGCAGAGTATGATCAAGCTTGTGGCTAAGTCTTTTAGACTTTGATCCATAGTAGACCCGCAGGCCATTATTAGGCTTCTAGTTGCCATAGCAAACACTGATACCTCAAAATCAGCCTCCCTCTTTCCCATTCATTACATGCTGCTACCATTTGGACAATGTTATGCAAAGAGATAACCTGTTGCAAACATGCACAGCCTGAAATTTCCTATGTTATATCTTTGCTAGCAGGGGACATTGAATGCAGCCGTAGTCTCAGAATTACAATATTGTGGTAAAGAGCCAGTGGCTTTTTCACATCCTAAGACCCTTTTCACATGTCAGTGAATCTGATAGATATGTTACTGTTTTTATATGTACCAGAATCATGGACATACACAGACCCATTGAAATCAATGGGTCTGCGCACACATTAGTGATTTCTCACTGACGTGTTTCCATGCGATGTACATGCGTGTCCATGTGTTCTGCAAGGAGACAAGTCCGTTTTTTCTGGCATCACTGATGTTCCAAGGACCACAATTGTGTGATCCATGAAACACGTACCAGAAAAGCACGGACATTTAAAGTAAAAAGCTTTTTAAACTCACCCGCCTCCAGCGATGCTATCTTCAGCCACTGCTGTCTCCTGCTTCCAGGCTGGCTAATTATCCTCATGCATATGCACTGCAC
Organism: Anomaloglossus baeobatrachus; assembly: GCF_048569485.1. NCBI lineage: Eukaryota > Metazoa > Chordata > Amphibia > Anura > Aromobatidae > Anomaloglossus > Anomaloglossus baeobatrachus. The sequence continues at coordinate 587,219,360 of NC_134354.1, read as the reverse complement.
CATGACCCACAAGTAGCTGAAAAGCAGAGACAGCGGCGGTCGGACACAGCATCACAGGAGACTTCAGCAACATGGAGAGCAGCGGCATGGACAGATACAGTTAGGTCCAGAAATATTTGGACAGTGACACAATTTTCGCGAGTTGGGCTCTGCATGCCACCACATTGGATTTGAAATGAAACCTCTACAACAGAATTCAAGTGCAGATTGTAACGTTTTATTTGAAGGTTTGAACAAAATATCTGATAGAAATTGTAGGAATTGTAGACATTTCTTTACAAACACTTCACATTTTAGGAGGTCAAAAGTAATTGGACAAATAAACCAAACCCAAACAAAATATTTTTATTTTCAATATTTTGTTGCGAATCATTTGGAGGCAATCACTGCCTTAAGTCTGGAACCCATGGACATCACCAAACGCTGGGTTTCCTCCTTCTTAATGCTTTGCCAGGCCTTTACAGCCGCAGCCTTCAGGTCTTGCTTGTTTGTGGGTCTTTCTGTCTTAAGTCTGGATTTGAGCAAGTGAAATGCATGCTCAATTGGGTTAAGATCTGGTGATTGACTTGGCCATTGCAGAATGTTCCACTTTTTTGCACTCATGAACTCCTGGGTAGCTTTGGCTGTATGCTTGGGGTCATTGTCCATCTGTACTATGAAGCGCCGTCCGATCAACTTTGCGGCATTTGGCTGAATCTGGGCTGAAAGTATATCCCGGTACACTTCAGAATTTATCCGGCTACTCTTGTCTGCTGTTATGTCATCAATAAACACAAGTGACCCAGTGCCATTGAAAGCCATGCATGCCCATGCCATCACATTGCCTCCACCATGTTTTACAGAGGATGTGGTGTGCCTTGGATCATGTGCCGTTCCCTTTCTTCTCCAAACTTTTTTCTTCCCATCATTCTGGTACAGGTTGATCTTTGTCTCATCTGTCCATAGAATACTTTTCCAGAACTGAGCTGGCTTCATGAGGTGTTTTTCAGCAAATTTAACACTGGCCTGTCTATTTTTGGAATTGATGAATGGTTTGCATCTAGATGTTAACCCTTTGTATTTACTTTCATGGAGTCTTCTCTTTACTGTTGACTTAGAGACAGATACACCTACTTCACTGAAAGTGTTCTGGACTTCAGTTGATGTTGTGAACGGGTTCTTCTTCACCAAAGAAAGTATGCGGCGATCATCCACCACTGTTGTCATCCGTGGACGCCCAGGCCTTTTTGAGTTCCCAAGCTCACCAGTCAATTCCTTTTTTCTCAGAATGTACCCGACTGTTGATTTTGCTACTCCAAGCATGTCTGCTATCTCTCTGATGGATTTTTTCTTTTTTTCAGCCTCAGGATGTTCTGCTTCACCTCAATTGAGAGTTCCTTAGACCGCATGTTGTCTGGTCACAGCAACAGCTTCCAAATGCAAAACCACACACCTGTAATCAACCCCAGACCTTTTAACTACGTCATTGATTACAGGTTAACGAGGGAGACACCTTCAGAGTTAATTGCAGCCCTTAGAGTCCCTTGTCCAATTACTTTTGGTCCCTTGAAAAAGAGGAGGCTATGCATTACAGAGCTATGATTCCTAAACCCTTTCTCCGATTTGGATGTGAAAACTCTCATATTGCAGCTGGGAGTGTGCACTTTCAGCCCATATTATATATATAATTGTATTTCTGAACATGTTTTTGTAAACAGCTAAAATAACAAAACTTGTGTCACTGTCCAAATATTTCTGGCCCTGACTGTAAGTGCCTGATCTCCGTGTATTATCACAGATAGCACACGGAGATCACACATGTGCCAAAATTACAGCACATGGAGGGCCATACGTACCTTTAACATGTCAGTGAAAAACGTGTGTGTTTTTAACTGATGTGTGAAAGATGCCTTATGGAAATGGCACATCTAGTGAGGTGACAGGATATGGTTTAACAGAGGCATAACTGGGCTTTCTGCTCAGGGGGGAGGCAAAAGTTCCGAGTGGGCCCCCAAGCAAGGTAAGCATGTGTACAACTATGATGGTGCACCCTAGTAGTGAATGTAGGAGAACCTCAGCAGCAGAGATGAGAGGATCCCTGGAAAGTCAAGTTCTCCCTCTTTAGCACCATCCCCATCAATCCCCAATCTGCACAAACTCCTCATCTTGCTGATATCCCTTAATTTTCCTAACCAGCACAGGTACAGCAGCAGCTGCGGGCTGCAATCCTCAGCTGTCACATGTACCTTGGTTGACTTTGAAAAATAGAGTAGATCCCACACTGATTAAAAAATGGCGTGGGGTCCGCTCATATTTTCAAAACCAGCCAAGAGACAGCAAAGAACTGGGGGCTGATATTATTAGGGCAGGAAGGCCCATGGTTGTTGGTCCCTGCCCAGGTTAAAAAGAGCTGTCTGGAACTGCCCAAAAGTGGCACATCTATGAGATACGCTAATTCTGGTACTGTACTCGGCTCTTCTCATTGCAGTAAAGTGGTGGCAACAAGGTAATATATGGGGTTGATGCCATCTGTGAATTGACAGCTGGCATCAAGCCCTGGTATTAGTAATGGGTAGTCATCTATCAGACACCCTCATTATTAATCCAGTGGTTGGAAACAAAAAGAAAAAATATTTGAAAAAACACCCCCTGACTACAGCCCTCGTTCATCAATTTAAAAAAAAAAAAGGTCTTCCATAATCCATATCAAGATCCCATGACGTTCCCCAAAAGAAAACCTGAAAGACATAAAAAGAGAAAATTATTAAAGATATAAAGTCAAGAGAAACCCTCATTTAATAATTTATTTGCCTGCAAAATCCCTACTCTGTGCTCGCCGTAATCCATAAGGAGACCCTACAGCGTCTGCAGACTCACTGTTCCAGCCTATAAAGAAGAGATTGTTCCCTACAGGCTGGGACAGCAGCCACTGCAGCCTGACACATAGTGCTGTGTGAGAACTACTTCAGTGAACTGCGATGACCTCATGAGGTAACTGCAGGTCACAACATGTGGCTCACACGGTAGCGTGTGAGCCACTGTGGGCAGTGACAAGCAGGGACATCATGAGTTCAACTCACTTCACTGCCTGCAGTTCTCACATGAAAGTATCTTGAGAGCTGGCCGCGTTGACATCATGAGTTAATGGCAGACTTTTTTTAAAAAAAAAAATTCAATAAATTGGTGAACGAGGTCTGTAGTATGAAGGTGCTTGTTATTTTTTTTTTCTATTTTGATAGCCGCCCAGCCATTACTAATACTAGAGATGGATGCCAGCTGTCAATTCACAGGGCACCAGGGCAATGACAAGAGCCAAGTACAGCACTAGATTTGACACATCTAATAGATGAGCCACTTCTGGGGTGGCTGTGGACTGCTATTTTTAGGCTGTGAAAGGTCAAATAACCATGTCCCTTCCCTCAGCCCACAGTTGTCTGCTGTCCCATGGCTGGTTTTGAAAAATAGGGGGGACTCTACACCATTTTTTAAATTATTTTTTAAAATACAGTGGAACCTTGCTTAACGAGTAACCCAGTTAGCGAGTATTTCGCTTAAGGAGCAAAGTTTGCTGTAAATTTGTAACTCGGTTTACGAGCAAGCTTTGCTGTACGAGCAAAATACTCACTACACACACTTCTGGTTTCGTACATCCACCATGCTCTAACCCGCTTTTGCAGTCCACACAAACACACACAAGCACACACAAAGACACACAAGCAAACACGCACGCACGCACGCACATACACATATTATGCTCACCTTACCTTCCGTTCCCTCGCCGGCCTCCTGGAACTTGCAGTTCGCCCGTACAGGATGTGTATCGGGTAACCATCGATCCCAGTGCACTGACGTCAAAGGTAGGAGCCGCTTGCCTCTGATTGGCCAGCGCGCTGCCTTTGAGTAGCGGCTGACAGGGGAAGTTCCTCCCTCGTCGCAATGCTTGCCGATACACATCCTGTAGTGGTGAACTACAAGAACCATGAGGCCAGCAATGAAACGGAAGGTACACATATTATGCTCACCTTACCTTCCGGTCCATCGCCGGCCTCAAGGTTCTTGTAGTTTGCCGCTACAGGATATGTATCCAGTAACCATCGCGACAGGGGAGGAACTTCCCCTGCCAGCCGCTACTCAAAGGCAGCGCGCTGGCCAATCAGAGGCAAGCAGCTCCTGCCTTTGACATCAGTGTGCTGGGAGCGGAAGGTCCGGCATCGGTCGTGATGGTTACCCGATACACATCATGTATGGGTGAACTGCAAGTTCCAGGAGGCCGGCGAGGGAACGGAAGGTAAGGTGAGCACAATATACGCGTGTATGTGCGTGTGTGTGTTTGTGCGTGTTTGTACATGTGTGGAATGGCACAATAAGGGACCAGGATGGGACATTTAACAAGTTGTGGAATGAATTGTCTGCATTGCAATGATATCCTATGGGAAATCTTGCTTGCTGAACGAGTAACTTGGTTAACAAGCACACTCCCAGAATGGATTGTTCTCATTAACTAAGGTTCCACTGTAATTTAAGAAATTAACCTGGTATCCCCTCTATTTTTCAAAACCAGCCTAGGTACAGCTGACAGCTGAGGGTTGCAGCTGCTGCTGAACCTGTGCTAGTTATTAGGGCGAGGACTCCATGTATTTTTTTTTCCTTATATTATTTATTAATTCTGCTAAATAGCTGTACGAGCTATTTCTCTCTCTCTACCTATCTATCTGTCTATCTGTCTATGTATCTATCTATTCTATCTATCTATCTATCTATGTATCTATCATCTATCTACAGTATATATCTATTATCTTTCTATCTATTCTATCTATTTATCTTATCTATCTATTCTATCTATCTATCTATCATTTATCTATAATTTTTCTGGCTTTGAACATCTTTTACACCAAGGAATCCATTCATTTTAGTATCATCCATTTTTGGGGGGTACATGTCACACAGATGTCACATCAGTGTCATCCATATGCTGTCCGTATTTGACCTGTGCTGCTGGAAACAAATGACATGTCTTTATATGAAGTACACGGACACACGAATGGTCCATAGGGACACATGGTCAGTGTGAAAATACGGAGGTGTGAAGATTTCTATTGACTTTAATTAGTATGCGCTTTTACCTGTATCCAGTACGTGTGAACCTTCAATTCTCATAGTGAAGAAATTAAGAGAATTTTGCAGCGTCACTGGTCAGTTCTCCAAACCGAACCAACTCTAAAGAACTATTTAATGGATTACCCCCAGATGTCTTATAAGAGAGACAAAACTCTGAAAGACTTGTTGGTTAAAAGCCATTATGTGACAACCACCAACACACCATTTGGCACGGGCACACCAGTTAGGGTTTTTTTTCCCTGTGGTGGATGTAAGGCTTGTGCCAATATGAGTAGAGCGAAAACGTTCAAGTCCTCTGGGGGTGATAAAGAATATGAAATCCGGCAGTATATGACCTGCTCCACTACGCAGGTAATATACTATGCGGTCTGCGGATGCAACCTGATTTATATCGGGTTGACATCTCGCTAACTGCGTGTTCGGACGAGAGAACATGTCCGTGACATATTAGCTGCAAAAATTGCTCCCAATATAGATGAACTTAAGACAATCCCACGTCACTTTAGACTCAAACATGGCTGTGACCCCAGCACTTTTAGGGTTAGGGGTATAGAGCGAGTGTCAGTGGGGATCCGTGGAGGTGACATTCACAAAAAACTACTGCAGCAGGAGTGTAAATGGATCACCCTGCTACAGACTGAGTCACCTACAGGTTTAAATAAAACCAAGTCATTTGCATGCTTTCTCTGAGTAGGTTGACTTGATGGATTATATGAAAGGGGTGTCTATTTTTATTTTTTTATTTTTATTTTAGGATTCTGGCGCAGCATGCTTGAGATGCACATGTGCATATATGTGTGTGCGCCTATGCGGGTGTGCACATGAGTGTGTGCGCATGTGCATATGTGCATATATGTGTATGTACACATACATGTGTATCCCTTAGTGGTTACAGCAGCTTTTTCTCCACTGTTCTCCTACACTGCTTTTAATCATTTTTTAATGTGTATACATTTTTGTTTTTTTACAGTTAAATTTTCCCTATCGCCTTGAGGAGAACTCTCTTTGTGATTGTGACCCCTATTGAATCCTTTTCACCATCTGGGGACATCCTGTTCTGTAGAGAAAAAAGTCACCACGATTGTGTGCAACTTTGGACATTTGTGCATTTTATTGTATATGCACATTTTGTACTTACTGATATTAAAGTGATGATATGTGGAACAGTGGATTATGTCCCCTCAAAAGGACGTATCGTGTCCCAGGTGCATCTCTGTGCGCGTTTGTGCTGTTCTCCGCCTGTTCTCCTGGATGATGCTGCTGTCACAAACGACGCATGTGCGTATGGCATTACGGCCACTCAGTACGCACGTGCGACGCTGACGAGCGACGCTTCCGGGGGAATGGTGGATGGCATCGCACATGTGCCGATGTGGGATCGCAGGTGGGACCGGGCGCCGACGCATATGCGTAATGGTGTTACTGCCGTGGAGAACGCACGTGCGGTGGCATCGCGCATGCGTCGGCGTGGGATCGCAAGTGAGACCTGATTCAATCACAACAGTATAAAAGGTGTGGGTGCATGGATTAATGGCAGCCCCCTGAGGAAGCATTTTTTCTGCAAAATGTACATTGGGGTGGAGGACTCACAGTGCTGGTTCACCTCTCTATAATGGGTAATACTACCTTGCTAAGTTAGACTATGTGATCTGGACCATATGTGCTATGTGCTGATTCACCTTTTATTATGGGTAATATTATCTTGCTATGTTAGATTATGTGATCTGGACCACATGTGTCATAAGTCGACTGTATAAGGTATATCTGTATAACGATTGTGGATTCATGTGTTTAGATCCATAATCTGCCCAGTCATTTGTCCAATTTTTACACTGGGTCATATATATGGTGATTGCATTTTTTACAATCCCTCTTTTGACCAGACATGGTGATTATATTGCTCTATGGGTAACACAGCAATCATTTACCTGTTATTTGCACTAAGCACTTTAATTATAGCATCTAGGTGAATTACATATCTGTTGCTCTGTATTGGCAGGAGGAATAGACCTATGTAGGCCCTTCCTGTTTGTTACGTTAATCACTTTATTGCAATGGATAATCAGCCTGTATTTTTGTCCTGTGCATCTGTGTGTGTTTTGAACACTGTAACACTTCAATTTTAATGTTTATGTATGGTTTTATCATTGTCTAGTATACATGTGTAATAAAATTTGTATCATTGTAATGCGCAATTACTCCGGTGTTCTCATTGTTTAAATACGTGTGAAAATAGATATCACACAAACCTGAAATTAGGACATATGAAGAGAGCCTAAAACTGTGTTACTGAGAACTTCTTTGCTGAGATTATCCATCCCCCTCACAGGTGTAGCCTATCAAGATGCTTATTAGACAGCATGATTATTGCACAGGTGTGTCTTAAGGCTGCTTTACACGCAGTGACATCGATAGCGATGTCGCTGGTGAAAACACCCGCCCCCGTCGGTTGTGCGTCACGGGCAAATCGTTGCTTGTGGTGTGGCGCCCCTGACCTGGTCAGGCACCACTGAGTACTGCACCCATGCTGGGGACAGTACAAAACAGGTAATCCAGAAGGCTGACCGAGGTGTGACTACACAGGCGCATAGTGATCAGGTCTCACACATGTACCTTTGGGAGGACCCCTGGGGATCCCAGGAGGGGGCGAGGCCTCCATCTCCACTCAAGGGGTGTGGTAGAGAGCCTGGTTGCTAGGTGACGTAGGCAAGAACAGGAGAGGAGGGAACAGTGAGCCAGGCAGTTGAGTGGTGGAGTGCGGGAAGGGCAGAAGCAGACCCTGCAGCTCTACACAATTCTGACAACGTACGCGCGGTGACTACTGACGGGGGAGAACGGTCACCTAGTGGTGCCGTCCGAAATCCACACAAGGCTAAAGAGAGAGCAACGGAGTGGAGAGTAAGAGGACTGCCAGGGAGGTACCAGGCCCGCAGGGGTAACAGGTCCCAGTGCAGGGATAGATTCACCTTTCCCTTGCCAAACCTGCTTGAGGGGGCACTTTACACCCCCAAGACAACACCACAGAGTCCGCAGCCACGTAGCAAAGCGAGGGCCCATAGTTCACAGGAGGCAAGCAGCCGGAGTGACCTGGTCCAGGCTACAAGCAAACGGGCCGAAACGAGGGGAGCAGCAACTTCCCTGTGTGACCCCCATAGGGACTGCAAGTCGGGGTTACCACAAACAACAGAGGGCTAAGGAAGGCGAGTCAGTAGCCACCCTCACAAGTCAGCCTGAAGGACGCCTGGTTCCAGCCTGGTTCATCCCAGCTACGCCCGGGTTACTCACCCTGCCACCTAATGTGAGTAAAACCCCTGAAAGACATTCTGCTTGTGTTGAGTTATTCTGCGCCTTGTGGTTCCACACACTTACATAGGGCCCTGGGGCTTGCCTCACTCTCAGGAGGCTATTACAACTGACTGCACCCACCATCAGCCCCAGGCATCCCTTAATCTGCAGTGGCGGTCCCCACTGACCGCAATTCTGAGAGTGGCGTCACGACAATCCTAAAAGAAGGTTTCCTACCTGTGACCAGACTGTTCCATCCACGTGGAGTCCCTGAAGGTGATGCACCGATACAGCACTTGTGGGGCTTCACAGTGGCGTACAACATGGCTCGGACCCGTCACATGTACTTACCTGTCTAGCGACGTCGCTGTGGCTAGCAAACCACCTCCTTTCTAAGGGGGCGGTTCGTGCGGCGTCACAGCGATGTTACACGGCAGCCGTCCAATAGAAGAGGGAGGGGCGGAGAAGCAGCCGAAAGAAAGTGACGCCCACCTTGTTGCTCTAGGACACAGGTACGGTGTTGTTCCTCGTTCCTGCGGTGTCACACATAGCGATGTGTGCTGCCTCAGGAACGACGAACAACCTGCGTCCTGCAACAGCAACGATATTTGGGATTAGAACGACATGTCAACGATCACCGATTGGGTGAGTAATTTTGATCGTTAGCAGTCGTTCGTACATTTCATATGCAACGACGTCGCTAACGAGGCCGGATGTGCGTCACTAATTCCGTGACCCCAACGACATCTCGTTAGCGATGTTGTTGCATGTAAAGCCCCCTTTAGGCTTGCCATGATAAAAGGCCATGTCAAAATGTGCAGTTTTATCACACAGCACGAAGTTTGAGGGACTATGTAATTGGCATGCTGAATGCAGGAATGTCCACTAGGGCTGTTGCCCATAAATTGAATGTTCATTTCTTTACTACTCACTAACTCAGATTTAGACAAATTTGTGAACAATATTTGAGTGAAAAAGGCCTTTTGTGAAAGTTTTACATCTTTAAGTTCAGCTAAAAAAAAAATGGGAGCAAAAACTAAACTGTTACGTTTCTATATTATATATTTTCTATATCCCAATTGGGTTCATGTTTCAGTACTTTAATAGTATATGTGCCTGTAAGAGTGGAACATGCCTGTTACATTTCTATGTGTGAGACGAATGTTAAGTAGTTTGCACTTTACAATAGACTTTGTGCCTTCTATTACATTGAATGTATCAGCAATGTTGTGTGTTGTGGTTTACATATCTTCAGTTGAGTATTACATAGGACTGCAATAGTGAGAGATGCTGCTGGAGTATTTCACTATATAATGAATGTTTTCCCTTCTGACATTGAAAGTTATGAATCTGTAGACTCATATGCATATGTCCCTGCATATGTCCCTGCAACTATACCCACTTGTTTCTCAGGAAGAAGACACAATGGATGTTATAATTTTAATGGGGAGGGCTTGCAGGGGCTATGACATTGCATACTAAGTCATAGTATAGCTGTTATTATTTATACATGAGCAAAGATTACAAATGCAGGCTCTAGCTCAGATCTCTCACCCCCTGGATCTGTGAAACCTGTCACTCAGTCTCCTGCGGTGTGTCTTCCTGTCTCTGAGCCATTGGACCACCTGCTGCCATGACTCTCATCTACTGCATAGCCTGAAGGCCTCGATGATAACAGCATTGATTCCAATGTACATCTAATTACTTCTCATAATCTATTCATTTCACAATAGTGCAGTGTAACATCTGTCACATCATAAACTCTTTAGTATCCATATCAAACCACTAAAACACACTAGCCTGCCAATTGGAAGCCACCTAGCTTAGCTTTTATACGTGTAAAATTGGCGAGTCTGTTTTGGTGGGGGGGAAACCTTAACTGAATTTCCCTAGTGACCAATGAAACTGAGCCATGAAAGAAGTTTTAAGATTTCATATGTGCGAACCGGATTACAGTTGTGCGTAGACGAGCTAAATGAAATATATTGGTTAATGAAATAAACTCCAAGCCAGCATGCTAGCACTTATGTCAGGTTAACAGACATCTCCTACCTCTGCTTGATTAATTTACAAAATCAATTATTGCAGTGGTTATTGCATTACAACAAAATAGCGCAGAAAATACTTTGTCACCGCGTAGGTTTTATTTTACCAGAGGGTAAACACGCTGTTACCGCTTCTTTGTAAGAAGAATTGCGTTCTGTGAGGCCGCACACAAAGCTTATTTCTTAGCATTTTAACCATATTGTATCTGACCCAGTAGGATTGGCTTTTTTTTCTACTTGCAACGAATAAAACTTATGATTAAGCGCCATGTAGTAAGCATTAAACAAACTGCGTAAAAGCTGAACACCGAGCGGTTATGACAGCTGTTTCAAGAAGTATTAAACTATTTATTTTGGAAGCTAAGCTTTACATTTGGATAAACAACATTAAGCAGTCATATAGCCATAGTGCATAATAACAATACTACTGCTTTATAGTGGTGTCATATTGACAGCCGTTACAGGCTGCCGTTCTGCTGTAGACATGAACGTGCTTTCAGGACGTATCACATGCTTTGTATGGGATTTCCTTGTGATATCATATGTATGAATATTCAATTAGCAATATACTTGTTCATACATAATGAGCACAAGCTGTACTGCATGCATAATATAACCTCCAGTAATGGGATTGCAAGCTCCGTGACCGCTACAACAGTTTGCTGTGTCAACACTAAAATGTGTATTATTTTAATTTATGTTGTATTGCCATTTTTTTTTTCTTTTAGCCCAAGGTGACTGTTTTTACTATGTTTATTTACAGATATGATACTGCTTAATATTGAGCATTCATTCAGCTAGTTAAACCTAAATGCCATCAAGTCTTTCATTAAATGGGTAAAGTATAACTCCAAAAAATTAGAAGAGAAAACGGGGTACTGCTCCAAACATTACTATACTACTCATACTCTGCGATCAATGTCCATCATATCCTAAGTAAACAGGCAGATTTCCATGCTGCTCTGGGGTGCTCATTTCAGAGGAGGCATATCCAGGTAAAGTTATAAAGAAAGCGGCACTCACCGGTTCTTGCTGTGCAGGAATTTCTTTATATACATGTGGAGGTTACATACTTGGGCTAGGAGAGAGGGAGAGGACCACCGACACGTCAGACAACGGTCGTTTCGCACTTCCTCTCAGTGCTTCACTTACTGTACATTACATGTGCTGTAACTTAAAGGGGTTGTCCACTACTTAGACAACCCATTCTCATTCCCAATGTTTGGCCCCATTAAAATAAAAAAGCCTATTCTCAACTTCCATACCGGCGCTGTTCCAGCAGTGCCAGTGCTAGCATTTCAAGGCTCTCGAGAGGTTGTGACGTCGCGCGAACAACACACCCAAAAACTGCCTGTTTATCTCTCCCCGCCTTTGGACAAATAATTAATCAACAGGAAAACTGCAGTAATAACTTCCTCCAGATAGAAACTACTACAACTACTTTTATAGTAGTTTTGGTCCTAAAGAAATTATTACTTCGAAATGCATAGACCCTAACAAACTACTTGAAGTACACATTCTGCTTCCTCTTTCCTTCACTGGCAATGCAGATTGTTAGACCCTTTTCTTCCTGACATAATGGTATAATGACCCATCTACTGATCACCACTGTATATTTTATGTTAATATGGAAGATGTCAGAGCTGTAGAGCAGTATGGGGAAGCCTGCCAGGTAAAATAAAATGGCATTGGCCTACTACATGATGCTTCAACAGCAAAGTGAATATCAAAAAATTTAAATTAGCTTGAAATTGCAAATTTCAGTAAATTCAATGAAAGCTTGTTCTTCCTAGCATTGATCAGCTAATTTCTACTTGCAATATCTTATCAGAGAAGTCTGCATCTTTCTAGCCTTATCATTCACTCTCAATTAACAGGTAAAATCTGCCTTCGATGAAGACAGATCTTCACATTACTTACATAGGAGATGATAGTTGCTGCTCATAAGATTCAGATGGAGGCAGATACTGACACTTTTCTTCAAGTTCTCCTGAATTGATATTTACACTTTATAGCTCCCATACATATAAGGTTAAAGAGGATATAAATGAGCCTATCACTTCTCGATTGCCCTGGTGCAGTGGCACTTAGGGTAATACTTTTGGGGTTGATGTCAGCTATGAATTGACAGCTAGCATCAAGCCTGGAGTTAGTAATGGATAGCAGTCTATCAGGAGCCCCCATTACTAGTGATGAGCGAGTATGCTTGTTACTACTCGGTACTCGCACGAGTATCACTGTACTCGGGCTACTCGGCGGGGACCGAGTAATCTCGCGATACTCGTGCTGTACTCGTGGTCTTCATCCCTGCATGTTGGCGCTCTTTTGAGAGCCAGCCCTCATGGAGGGATTGGCTGGCAGACCACTGCAATGCCACAGCCCTGTTAGTTGTGGAATTGCAGTGATTGGCCGGCCTGCACAGCGTGACCGAGCCTTTATACCGGCGCGCGCGCTGTGCTCTGCACACAGCCATCCAGACAGTCAGTGCAGGGAGAGTGTTGCTGCTTCAGGGAAAGGTTTGCGGCCCTTTATAGCTATTTCCGTAGCAGGGCTGCAAACAGTGTGACCAGAAGTCCTTCTAAGGACTATTGTAGTTGTATACAGGCAGGCAGGGTATAGCCAGGTCAAAGTACAGGAGCAGAGTCCTTCTCAGGACTATTGTTGCTGTATACAGGCAAGGCAGGCAGGGTATAGCCAGGTCGGAATACAGGCTAGTGACCAGAAGAGTCCTTCTCAGGACTATTGTAGCTGTATACAGGCAGGCAGGGTATATAGCCATTCCTAGTGGTGACCGTATACCAGCCTTCATCATATCTGGGGCTGGTGTACACAGTCTAAAACAGTCCTGATAGTGTCAGACTTCTCAGTAATTGTCGCTCCTAAAAACCTGTTAGGTTCTTAGTGCGTCCGTGCTTGCATTTAAAAACCGCACGTGTGTGCCTGTCGGTGGCAGCGTACAGGTGCACGTTTTGCACAAACTATTATATAACGCACAAGTCTAGTGAATAATACACGTCAGTCAGCAGTGTCTGATAGTGTCAGACTTCTCAGTAATTGTCGCTCCTAAAAACCTGTTAGGTTCTTAGTGCGTCCGTGCTTGCATTTAAAAACCGCACGTGTGTGCCTGTCGGTGGCAGCGTACAGGTGCACGTTTTGCACAAACTATTATATAACGCACAAGTCTAGTGAATAATACACGTCAGTCAGCAGTGTCTGATAGTGTCAGACTTCTCAGTAATTGTCGCTCCTAAAAACCTGTTAGGTTCTTAGTGCGTCCATGCTTGCATTTAAAAACCGCACGTGTGTGCCTGTCGGTGGCAGCGTACAGGTGCACGTTTTGCACAAACTATTATATAACGCACAAGTCTAGTGTATAATACACGTCAGTCAGCAGTGTCTGATAGTGTCAGACTTCTCAGTAATTGTCGCTCCTAAAAACCTGTTAGGTTCTTAGTGCGTCCGTGCTTGCATTTAAAAACCGCACGTGTGTGGCAGTTGGTGGCAGCGTCAGGCTTCATATTGTCCCTGGATAGAGACGTGCATGATGGCCTGTAAACCTGAAGTGCCCATTGTAAGGAAGTGGGTCTATTGTAGTATAGCCCTTAGGCAGGGCAGCCAAAAATTTGGAGGCTCCACATTGTCCCTGGATAGAGATGTGCATGAGGGCCTCAAAACATTGTTCCCATTGCAAAGGAGCGGGTCTCCTGTCGTTGTAATGCCCATTCTGAAAGAATGGTCGAAAAAATTTACCACTGGGGGTATACCTGAAACAACGGCCTAACTATTGTAATGGTCATCATGATGGCGCATGAGGAGAAGGAGGAGCAGTCCAGCGATTAGCCAAAGTCCAGAAGTGTGTTACCATGGGTGAGTGGAGGTACATGGCAAATTCCCGTTACAAACTTTAAATTCCGCTGTCATTTGCTGGTGGTGTGGTGAAGTCTGGCCCAATCCAACCCTTGTTCATCTTGATCAGAGTCAGGCTGTCAGAATTTTCAGTTGACAGGCGGGTGTGTTTATCTGTAATGATTCCACCTGCGGCACTAAAAACACGCTCTGACAAAACGCTAGTGGCAGGGCAGGCCAGGACTTCCAAGGCGTAGAGAGCCAATTCATGCCACGCGTCCAGCTTGGATACCCATTAATTGTAAGGCACAGAGGAATGTCGGAGTACAGTTGTTTGATCTGCAAGGTACTCCTTGAGCATCTGGGCAAACTTAGGATTTCTTGTGGCACTACCCCGCACCTCAGGGGCTGTGGTATGTGAGGGGCTGAGAAAACTGTCCCACATCTTAAAGACTGTTCCCCTACCTCTGGCGGATTGGACTTGTGCCCCTCTCGGCTGTACGCCTTGGTTGTTCACTGATTCCTGACCTATGCCGCTAGCGTTTTGTGAGGGGAATGCTTTGCCTACTTCCGTGACTATGGCCTTATGGAACTGCTGCATTTTGCCTGACCTCTCCGCCTCGGGAATAAGAGACATAAAGTTCTCCTTTTAGCGTGGGTCTAACAGTGTTACCAACCAGTAATGATTGTCAGCCAAGATGTTCTTAACGCGAGGGTCACGAGACAGGCAGCTTACCATAAAGTCAGCCATGTGTGCCAGACTCTTAACAGTCATCACTTCAGTATCCTGACCAACACGATGACTGAACATGCTGTCCTCCTCCTCCTCCTCCTCATCATCTACCCTGTCCTCTGGCCAGCCATGCTGAACCAAGGATATGACTGCATGTCATATCCTCAATTTGGCCGGAGAGTTGCTCCATGTCTTCATCCTCCTCCTCGTCATAGTCCTCCACTGCACGTTGTTATGAGACGAGGCTGGGCTGTGTGTTATCACCCACACCTACTACTGTTTCTTGTTCCAACTCATCGCGCTCCGCCTGCAATGCATCATGTTTGTTTTTGAGCAGAGACCATTTTAGAAGGCAGAGAAGTGGTATGGTGACGCTAATAATGTCCATCTTGGTGGAGTCTTCAAAGTTTTGGCGGATGGTACATAGGTCGGACATCCATCTCCACTCCTCAGGTGTTATGTGTGGAGTTTGACCCATTTCCCTACGGCTTAGGTGATGCAGGTACTCAACAACTGCCCTCTTCTGCTCACATATCCTGACCAACATGTGCAGAGTTGAATTCCAACGCGTGGGGACATCACACACCAGTCTGTGAGCCGGAAGATGCAAATGGCGCTGAAAGCCGGCAAGGCCGGCTGAAGCAGAAGGTGACTTTCGAAAATGTGCAGACAGGCGGCGAACTTTTACCAGCAGATCAGACAGCTCTGGGTATGACTTTAGAAACCGCTGAACCACGAGGTTGAGCACATGGGCCACGCATGGACCATGTGTCAGCTGGCCTCGCCTCAAAGCCGCCACCAGGTTCCGGCCATTGTCACACACAACCTTTCCTGGCTTTAGGTTCAGAGGTGTGAGCCAGTGATCTGCATGCTGTTTCAGAGCTGTCCACACCTCTTCTGCATTGTGGGGTTTGTCACCTATGCAGATTAGCTTCAGCACAGCCTGTTGCCGCTTCGCCGACGCAGGGCTGCAGTGCTTCTGTGTCGCCCTGGACAAGCCAGGGGCCACAGAGCACAACACTTACACACCCCACACTCCCTGCAGGCACATCATAGTCAAAACACAAAATCCTTGTTGCCTTCCCCAGGGGCTGTTGTCCACACCAGGGGGTGGAGCCAGGCGGTTGGTCTCCACCCACCAAGGAGTTCACAGTCCTGGAGGAGGGAAAACACAGGCAGTGAGAGTTAAGCTAAGGAAGTGGAAGGAAAAAAGTAGTAGAGAGGAGAAAAGTGACGGCAAAGAGCCTGAAGTTGGTCCGGGTGTGTGGCCCAGACAGGACAGCAAGGTTGGCAGGATGTGGTGACCGTCTGCAGTGGAGGCCGATTGGAGTCTGCCGTAAGGACCGTGGACGGGTGGTGACCCGGCGGAACCGGACCGGTATACAAAGAGAAGCCAGCACCATTGGCAGGGGCCTTTCGGATCCCGGCAAGGCTTGGAGTCGCCGTGAATTTGCCAAATCCGTTAGTGAAGGGGACCTCCGGGTTTTCAAACAGCCAAGTCCCGATAGAAGGCAACCGTCCAACCGTGAAGGAGAGACACCGCCACCGCCAAGGGCAACCGTTTCCCAGGGCCAGCGCCTGTGGGCAAAAGGGGCTCCTCCGGCCCATATCCAGGTCGGGGAGCGGGTTACCGGTGGGAACCCATCGCTACCAACACTGAACTTAGGTGCAGGGAGAGACAGTCATCACTAACCTGCAGGGAGGAACAACCGCAGCCGTCCAAGGGACCCGTCCATCCAGCCGCTTGTTTTACCGTGAACTGTGTCATCATCATTGGGCTGAGTGAGTACCTCCGTGCCGTGCGGCACAGTGCTGCCCCTGCGACCCTGCACCTCATCAGGCCCCGCAACCCGCCTGTCATCCATCTCTACCCCATCACCGGGCCCCGGGACAACCAACCCCCCTACCCACGGAGGGGAGAAATAACAACAAAGCTGCTCCCTGTCACAGGCTCCCGGGATCCCCGTCCAGAGCAGCGGTGGTGTCCACACAATCACCACAACCGTGGGTGGCATCACGGACAATATCCCCAAAACCCAAACCACCCCTTTTCACTCACGGGCGAGGAGCGCCGCTCAAGTCCACGGGATCCGGCCATCGCTCAAGCCACCGAGCAGCAGCAGCCGTAGAGCAGCGGCAGCCGGACCCGAGCAGTGGGGGAGCGCAGCGACACTTCCAGCTTGGGACTGGTGTGGAGGGTAAAGTGGATGAGGATGCGCAGGAGGAGGAGGAGGCTGAGGAGCATGACATTCCGGAGCTGTAGAGTGTGGGTGAAACCCTGACTGAGGTAGGGCCTGCAAAACTTGGTGTGGGAAGGACGTGTTCCGTCCCTCGCTCACACTGGGTCCCAGCTTCCACAATATTTACCCAGTGTGCCGTCAACGAGATGTAGCGGCCTTGCCCACAAGCACTTGTCCACGGGACTTTGGTTAGGTGGACTTTGGCTGAAACAGAGTTGTTAAGGGCACGTGTGATGTTTTGTGACACGTGGTTATGCAATGCGGGGACGGCACACCGGGAGAAATAGTGGCGGCTGGGGACCGAGTAACGTGGGACAGCTGCCGCCATCAGGTCGCGGAATGCTTCTGTCTCCACCAGTTTAAAAGGCAACATTTCCAGCGCAAGCAGTCGCGAAATGTTAGCATTTAGAAGTGTGGCATGTGGGGCGTTGGCAGTGTATTTACACCTGCGTTCAAAGGTTTGCTGAATGGATAACTGAACGCTGCGCTGGGACAAGGACGTGCTTGATGATGGTGTTATTTTTGCGTGGGCAACTGCAGGTGCAGGGCCGGAGGAGGCTTGTTCGCGGGCAGCATGGACAGGGGATTGGCTCGCATGCACAACAAGCGAAGACGCAGCAGTGACATCAGCAAGCACTGCTCCTTGACTCTGTTGTACATCCCACAAAGTCGGGTGCTTGGCTGACATGTGCCTGATCATGCTGGTGTTGGTCAGGTTCTAGTTTTGGTGCCCCTGCTGATGCTGGCATGGCAGGTGTTGCAAATGGCCTCTGGAGCCAACTTAAAAAACTGACAGACTCAGGAAGACCTAACATTTGTACAGGCACCTTGTGTCGTGTTGCTGTTCCGGGGAACGGTTGCCTGACGTCTGCCTAGGGCCACCACCCTGCTTCTTACTGCCTGTTGGGATGCTACGCCTCCCTCCCCCTGTGCACTGCTGTCCTCGCTCTGCATATCCTCCTGCCAGGTTGGGTCAGTTACTGGATCATCCACCACGTCGTCTTCCTCTTCCGCACCCTGCTCCTCCTCCTGACTTCCTGACAATTGTGTCTCATCATCGTCCACCCCTTGTTGAGACACGTTGCCAACTTCGTGAGAACGTGGCTGCTCAAATATTTGGACATCTGTACATACAATCTCGTCATGGCCCACTTCAACAGGAGCTGGCGAGAGGCCAGAATGTGTGAATGGAAACGTGAACAGCTCTTCCGAGTGTCCAAGTGTGGGATCAGTAATGTCCTTGGACGTGTACTCGGCCTGGTGGTAGGAAGGAGGATCAGGTTCTGAAATGTGCGGTGCAGTATCACGGCTACTGACACTTGACCGTGTGGAAGACAGAGTGTTTGTGGTGGTGTCAATCTGACTGGAAGCATTATCCACTATCCAACTAACAACCTGTTGACACTGGTCTTGGTTCAAGAGCGGTCTACTGCTGCGGTCCCCAAGAATTTGGGACAGGACGTGCAAGCGAGTAGATGTGGCCCTTTGTTGTGGCGAAATTAGAGCTTGCACACGACCTCGGTCTCTGCCTGCACCACCATCACGTCCACTTCCTTGTTCGTTGCCAACGCCCTTGCGCATTTTGCAATGCTGTGCTGATGTGTATTCACTAGACTTGTGCGTTATATCCAAGTTTGTGCAAAACGCACACAAGTGCACCTGAACGCTGCCACCAACAGACACACACGTGCGGTTTTTAAATGCAAGCACGGACGCACTAAGAACCTAACAGGTCTCTATCCAGGGACAATGTGGAGCCTCCCAATTTTTGGCTGCCCTGCCAAAGGGCTATACTACAATAGACCCACTGCCTTACAATGGGCACTTCAGGTTTACAGGCCCTAATGCACGTCTCTATCCAGGGACAACGTGGAGCCTCCCAATTTTTGGCTGCCCTGCCAAAGGGCTATACTACAATAGACCCACTTCCTTACAATGGGCACTTCAGGTTTACAGGCCCTCATGCACGTCTCTATCCAGGGACAATGTGGAGCCTCCCAATTTTTGGCTGCCCTGCCAAAGGGCTATACTACAATAGACCCACTTCCTTACAATGGGCACTTCAGGTTTACAGGCCCTCATGCACGTCTCTATCCAGGGACAACGTGGAGCCTCCCAATTTTTGGCTGCCCTGGCAAAGGGCTATACAACAATAGACCCACTTCCTTACAATGGGCACTTCAGGTTTACAGGCCCTCATGCACGTCTCTATCCAGGGACAATGTGGAGCCTCCCAATTTTTGGCTGCCCTGCCAAAGGGCTATACTACAATAGACCCACTTCCTTACAATGGGCACTTCAGGTTTACAGGCCCTCATGCACGTCTCTATCCAGGGACAATGTGGAGCCTCCCAATTTTTGGCTGCCCTGCCAAAGGGCTATACTACAATAGACCCACTTCCTTACAATGGGCACTTCAGGTTTACAGGCCCTCATGCACGTCTCTATCCAGGGACAACGTGGAGCCTCCCAATTTTTGGCTGCCCTGCCAAAGGGCTATACTACAATAGACCCACTTCCTTACAATGGGCACTTCAGGTTTACAGGCCCTCATGCACGTCTCTATCCAGGAAAAATGTGGAGCCTCCCAATTTTTGGCTGCCCTGCCAAAGGGCTATACTACAATAGACCCACTTCCTTACAATGGGCACTTCAGGTTTACAGGCCCTCATGCACGTCTCTATCCAGGGACAACGTGGAGCCTCCCAATTTTTGGCTGCCCTGCCAAAGGGCTATACTACAATAGATCCACTTCCTTTCAATGGGCACTTCAGGTTTACAGGCCCTCATGCACGTCAATATCCAGGGACAACGTGGAGCCTCCCAATTTTTGGCTGCCCTGCCAAAGGGCTATACTACAATAGACCCACTTCCTTACAATGGGCACTTCAGGTTTACAGGCCCTCATGCCCGTCTCTATCCAGGGACAACGTGGAGCCTCCCAATTTTTGGCTGCCCTGCCAAAGGGCTATACTACAATAGACCCATTTCCTCAAAATGGGCACATTAGACTCAAGAGGCCTTCATGTACGTCTCTTCTCAGGGACATCGAAGTGCCACACAATGTTTTCACGTAAAATCTTTAATGTAATCTCCAAAAGTAACATACACAAGCTCTATCTCACTATTGGGTATGTGCCCTTAACATTTCCGCCATGAAAATTCATTTTGGTGTCATTTTGGAAGGTTTTCTGGTCCGTAAAAATGGCGTAAAACGCGGACAAAATTGTTCACAGCTGTGACTTTTGAGTGATAAATGCTTCAAGGGATCTTCCCCATGCTGTTGCCATGTCATTTGAGCACTCTTCTGAGACTTTTGTGACATTTTTAGGGTTTGTAAATGCTGCCGGGGGTCATTTCATAAAAATACTCGGGTCTCCCATAGGATAACATTGGGCTCGGTGCTCGGGCCGAGTACACGAGTATCTTGGGATGCTCGGCCCGAGCCTCGAGCACCCAAGCTTTTTAGTACTCGCTCATCACTACCCATTACTAATCCAGCAACTTTAGAGTTAAAATACTTGCGCACGCGAGCGTGCACACACACAAGATAAAAAAATAGTTTATTTGAATAAACACTCTCCCACATTCCCTCATTCACTAATTAATCCATTTGATGAATAAAGTCACACCCACACTCCTTTGTTGATTAATTTATTAATTACTAGAAGGTGGCCCGATTCTATGCATCGGGTATTCTAGAATTTACGTATTGTGTAGTTCATGTATGATTTTTGTTATATATATATATATATATAAATATATATATATATATATATATATATATATATATAGATGTTGTTGTGTGTAGTTACCAAGTGTTTGTGTAGGGCGCTGTACGTGTTCTGGGTGTTGTCTGGGTGTGACGGGGGGTGAGAGCGGTGTTGTATGTGTGTTACGTGTGTTGCGTTGTTTGTGGAGCGCTGTGTGTCTGTAGCGTTGTGTGTGTGTGTGTGTTGCGCGGTTTGTGTGTGTGTGGTGTGTTTTGGGGGGAGGTATGTTTTATGCAATGTGTGTGTTGTGCGGTATGTGCGTATATTTGTGTGTGCGGTGTTTGTGTGTTGGGTGTTGTGTGTGTGCAGCATTGTCTGTGTGTGTGGGTGTCTGTGTAGGGCAGTTGTTTGTGGTTCCCAGTGTGTGTGTGTGGTGTGTTGTGCAGTGCGCGCGCGTGTGTGTGTGTGTGTGTTGGGGGGAGGTGTGCACTTCCCATCGTGCTCCATCCCCCATGCAGCGCACTCCCTATCGTGCTCCATCCCCCATGCAGCGCACTCCCCATCGTGCTCCATCCTCTATGCTGCGCACCCCCCATCGTGCTCCATTTCCCATGCTGCGCACTCCCAAACGTGCTCCATCCGCCATGCTGCGCACTCCCAAACGTGCTCCATCCACCATGCTGCGCACTCCCAAACGTGCTCCATCCGCCATGCTGCGCACTCCCAAACGTGCTCCATCCGCCATACTCCGCACTCCCCATCGTGCTCCATCCCCCATGCAGCGCACTCCCCATCGTGCTCCATCCCCTATGCTGCGCACCCCCCATCATGCTCCATCTCCTATGCTGCGCACTCCCAAACGTGCTCCATCCGCCATGCTGCGCACTCCCAAACGTGCTCCATCCGCCATGCTGCGCAATCCCAAACGTGGTCCATCCGCCATGCTGCGCACTCCCAAACGTGCTCCATCCGCCATGCTGCGCACTCCCAAACGTGCTCCATCCGCCATGCTGCGCACTCCCAAACGTGCTCCATCCGCCATGCTGCGCACTCCCAAACGTGCTCCATCCGCCATGCTGTGCACTCCCAAACGTGGTCCATCCGCCATGCTGAGCACTCCCAAACGTGCTCCATCCGGCATGCTGCGCACTCCCAAACTTGCTCCATCCGCCATGCTGCGCACTCCCAAACGTGCTCCATCCGCCATGCTACGCACTCCCAAACGTGCTCCATCCGCCATGCTGCGCACTCCCAAATGTGCTCCATCCCCCATGCTGCGCACCCCCCATCGTGCTCCATCCCCCATGCTGCACCAGCATCAGCCTCTCTACCCGCAGCATCAGCCTCTCTCCTCCCAGCATCAGCCTCTCTCCTCCCAGCATCAGCCTCTCTACCCGCAGCATCAGCCTATCTCCTCCCAGCATCAGCCTCTCTGTCCCCAGCATCAGCCTCTCTGTCCCCAGCATCAGCCTCTCTCATCCCAGCATCAGCCTCTCTCCTCCCAGCATCAGCCTTTTCTGTCCCCAGCATCAGCCTCTCTCCTCCCAGCATCAGCCTTTTCTGTTCCTAGCATCAGCCTCTCTCCTTCCTCCTTCCAGCATCAGCCTCTCTCCTCCCAGCATCAGCCTCTCTCCTCCCAGCCTACCCCAGCCTCAGCCTCCCCCAGCATCAGCCTCTCTCCTCCCAGCATCAGCCTCTCTCCTCCCAGCATCAGCCTTTTCTGTCCCCAGCATCAGCCTCTCTCCTCCCAGCCTACCCCAGCCTCAGCCTCCCCCAGCATCAGCCTCCCCCAGCATCAGCCTCTCTCCTCCCAGCATCAGCCTCTCTCTTCCAAGCATCAGCCTCTCTCCTCCCAGCCTACCCCAGCCTCAGCCTCCCCCAGCATCAGCCTCTCTCCTCCCAGCATCAGCCTCTCTCCTCCTAGCATCAGCCTCTCTCCTCCCAGCCTACCCCAGCCTCAGCCTCCCCCAGCATCAGCCTCTCTCCTCCCAGCATCAGCCTTTTCGGTCCCCAGCATCAGCCTCTCTCCTCCCAGCCTACCCCAGCCTCAGCCTTCCCCAGCATCAGCCTCTCTTCTCTCAGCCTCCCCATCCCAGCCTTCCCCAGGATCAGCCTCTCTCCTCCCAGCCTCCTCCAGCACGCCATGCTCCTCTGCCGACACTCACAGATCCGATCGCATACACTCACACACACACACACACGATCGCATACACTCACACACACCCGATCGCATACACTCACGCACACACACATTGACGATATTGCACATACGCGCTCACACTCACAACATCCGGAGATACCACATGCTTCTGGCCATGTGATCCTCCGGCAGGTCCTGGAAGCTCACAGCACAGTATCGCCGCCGAGAAGCAAGCGATATCCCAGGATGTTGTGAGTGTGTGGATGCGATGTGATGTGTGTGTGAGGTGTGTGTGAGAGTGAGTGTGATCTGATGTGTGTGTGTGTATGTGTGTGTGTGTGCTGTTATGTGCGTGCGTGTGTGTATGTTCCGCCGCTGCAGGACCTTGATGCGCTGGTAACTATGCTAGCATGGTTACCAGCGTATCTCGTCCCCCGCTCGCACGGGAGCCCACACCAGCATACGCCGGCCAGCCCCAGCAATGCGAGGGTATGTGTCGGCTGGTTTGGCGGCGTACGCTGATGTGGGCTCCCGGGGGTACAGTACTCACCTGGGAGTCGTGGCTCCGTGACCGTGTCGGTTCGGGGAATGCGTGGGGGGCGGGGCCAGAGCTAGCGTGCATTGCGTGAGGGGGGCGGGGCGTGGCCGAGTTGCCAATGCCTGCAGGGTGCCGGGGCGAGAGGCCAATCTCTGGGGGGGCGGAGCCTGGGCGAGCGGCCGGCCAATCCGTGTGGGGGCGCAGCCTGGGCGAGCGGCCAATCCGTGCGGGGGGGCGGGGCCATGGCGAGCCCAGCGGCCAATCAGCTTTGTGTCACCGTAAGGACACAATTTTGGAGCAAGACAGACAGACAGATAGACAGACAGAATAAGGCAATTATATATATAGATAAAGAAATCCTGGAATTTCTGACGTAATGAAATGGTGTAATGTCTCACGACTAGGGATGATCGAATACCTTAATATTCGCTTCGCCAAATATCCGGCGAATACCTCGCCGCTTTTCGACTATTTGCGAATATTCAACACCCAATGTAAATCTATGGGAAACCAGAATAATATCATGTTCGACCTAACGGTGACCTGTGGTAACTGAGGAAAAGGCTGAAATGGATGGGAAAAGGCTGAAACAGTATGGGCACAGCCTGTAGAAGGTGCCTGACTGCATTTCTGCCCCATCTCATCCAAGATGGCAGGGCGCACACCACGGCGCTGCCTGCATTCACCTTCTTCCTCTGATTTCTGTCGCATGTGCCATGACACATGCGACAGAAAGACAGAAAACGCCTCTCCGTGTACAGCTAAGTCCCCTCCCATACCCACCCGGTGTTTCCCAGTGTTCCCCTGGTGTCTGTACCTTTTTGCAGCGTTCATCCTCCACGATCCCTCCTCCTTCACAATAAACGTTGGGCGCATTCGCAGAGAGCGGCTGTCAGCTCAGCTTCCTGCTTTGAGAACGGCTGTGCTGACTGCACGCACTCTGCTGCTGTGGACCCGGGGAGAGTAGGTGCAGAGTCTTTACACCCACACTCCTCACATGGATGGTCTGCACTCCTAGAAAATGGGGGATACGTTTCCTGAGCGTGCCCCCCATATTCTAAAAGGTCCAAAGTCGTCGTGGGACTTCGAAAATGGATTACAGGGGAATTTTTTTTTCTTTACAATAAATTGGTGAAGAGGGAATGTGTTGGGGAGTGTTTTTTCAAATATTTTTTTTTGTCGTCTATTTTTTTTTCTATTTTTAGAACAGCACAGACCCCCATCACAGACCTTCATGTTGATGACCTGGCTTCGTATTTTACAGAGAAAATCATAGTATCATAGTATCATAGTTTTTAAGGTTGAAGGGAGACTCTAAGGCAGGCTTTGCACACTACGACATCGCAGGTGCGATGTCGGTGGGGTCAAATCGAAAGTGACGCACATCCGACATCGCAGTCGATATCGTAGTGTACAAATCCTTTTTGATACAATTAACGAGCACAAAAGCGTCGTTATCGTATCATCGGTGTAGGGTCCGACATTTCCATAATGCCGGTGTAGCGACAGGTACGATGTTGTTCCTCATTCCTGCTGCAGCACACATCGCTGTGTATGAAGCCGCAGGGGCGAGGAACATCTCCTACCTGCGTCCCGGCTGCAATGCGGAAGGAAGGAGGTGGGCGGGATGTTTACATCCTGCTCATCTCCGCCCCTCCGCTGCTATTGGCTGCTTGCCGTGTGACGTCGCAGTGACACCACACGACCCGCCCCCTTAAGAAGGAGGCGGATCGCTGGCCAGAGTAACGTCGCAGGGCATGTGAGTACATGTGAAGCTAGCATAGCGATAATGTTCGCTATGCCAGCAATCACAAGATATCGCTGCTGCGACGGGGCGGGGACTATCGCGCTCGACATCGCAGCATCGGCTTGCGATGTCGCAGCGTGCAAAGTACCCCTGAGTCCATCTAGTTCAACCCATAGCCTAACATGTTGATCCAGAGGAAGGCAAAAAAAAAGTAGAAAACATCCGCTGAGAGATCAGCTCCCAGCCACCAAGTGTTGTGAATCCCATCCCTCCCCATATCCCATCCAGCTCACTTTCCACATTTGATCCAGTAACAGAGGAGGAAGTCTCCAGGCTCCTCTTTTCTTCTTATCCTACCACATGTCCTACTGATCCCTTTCCTCACACCTACTCCAGTCCCTCTCTCCGGTTGTCACCACTCACCTAACTAAAATCTTCAATCTCTCTCTCTCTTCTGGTATCTTCCCCTCCTCCCTCGAACACTCTTTCATTACTCCATTATTAAAAAACCTTACCTTGATCCGTCCTGCACAAGCAACTACAGACCAGTCTCCAATCTCCCCTTCATCTCCAAACTCTTTGAGCGCCTGGTCTATTCTCGCCTCACCGGCTACCTTTCCACTCACTCTCTTCTAGATCCTTTACAGTCTGGCTTCCGCCCTTTACACTCAAAAGAAACTGCCCTTGTCAAAGTGACCAATGACCTACTGACAGCAAAACGTAATGGTGACCACTCTCTGCTTATCCTTCTTGACCTCTCTGCCGCCTTCGACACTGTTGACCACCATCTCCTTCTCTCTAAGCTCTATTCTATCGGCCTAAAGGACACTGTGCTTTCCTGGTTCTCTTCCTATCTTTCTGGCTGTTCATTCAGTATATCATTTGCTGGCTCCACATCTTCTCCTCTTCCACTCACTGTTGGGATCCCTCAAGGTTCAGTCCTTGGCCCTCTTCTTTTCTCCCTCTACACTAACTCAATTGGAATGACCATCAGCAGATTTGGTTTTCAGTACCATGTTTATGCTGATGACACACAGCTATACACCTCTTCCCCTGAGCTCACCCCCGCTGTACTACAGAACACAAGTGACTGCCAGACTGCAGTTTGCAATGTCATATCTGCTCTCTATCTGAAACTTAACCTTTCCAAAACTGAACTTCTTCTTTTCCCTCCGTCTTCCAACCTTCCTATATCTGACATCTCCCTCTCTGTGTGTGGCACAACTATAAGTCCTAGGCAGCAAACCCGCTTTCTGGGTGTTATACTTGACACTGATCTCTCCTTCACTCTCCACATACTATACCTTGCCCGCTCCTGCCAATTGCACCTCAAGAACATCTCTAGAATCTGCCCCTTTCTCACAATGGAAACGACAAAAACCCTCACCGTGGCCCTGATCCACTCTCGCCTTGACTACTGTAACTCTCTATTAATTAGTAGAGATGAGCGAACCGGTCCCGGTTCGGCTCGAGGCGGTTCGCCGAACGGGGGGTCTGGCTCGAGTTCGGCTCGTCGAACGTTCGACGAACCGAACTCGAGCCCATAGGAAACAATGGCAGGCAATCACAAACACAGTAAAACACCTAGAAAACACCCTGAAAGGTGTCCAAAAGGTGACAAACAACTCACAACATAACACAAACACATGGGAAAGTGACAAGGACATATACTCATGTGAAAACAAAACAGCTGGACAAGGAAAAAGAGGGAGACACACAGATATATGAGTATATGCAAAGAAACATCGATTCCATTATTGTGCAACTTGAGCCCTGCTCATTTTAGGCTTCCAATCTGGATAAATTGCCTGAGCTCGCCACGTACGCCTTGAGGATCTTGTCGTGTCCTGCAGCCAGCGTTCTCTCGGAACCTGTCTTCAGTGCTGCTGGGGGTCTGCTGGCAGATAAGCACACGTGTCTGTCCACTGACAATGTGGACCTGGCTCTCAGAGGACTTTTCTTCCCCTGGGTCAGCCAGGGGAGGCGAAAGGCACGCGTATTTTTGAGAGTGCTTCATGCAAAGCATCTTTTTCTTTGTCAAAAGGGGGGCTCAACCGATGCCAGTCAAGTGGGGTGTGTGTGGCCCAGTTAGTGGCAACGAGGGA
This sequence comes from Anomaloglossus baeobatrachus, assembly GCF_048569485.1. Lineage (NCBI taxonomy): Eukaryota > Metazoa > Chordata > Amphibia > Anura > Aromobatidae > Anomaloglossus > Anomaloglossus baeobatrachus. The sequence goes on along the minus strand of NC_134354.1, from coordinate 587,191,871 downwards.
GACTGTGGTTGGAGTCCCCTCGCTGTGTCTCTAAAAGAACCAAGATGAACAAGTCATGGCTCTCAGAGGACTTTTCTTCCCCTGGGTCAGCCAGGGGACGGGAAAGGCACGCGTATTTTTGAGAGTGCTTCATGCAAAGCATCTTTTTCTTTTTCAAAAGGGGGCTCAACCGATGCCAGTCAAGTGGGGTGTGTGTGGCCCAGTTAGTGGCAACGAGGGAGACTGTGGTTGGAGTCCCCTCGCTGTGTCTCTAAAAGAACCAAGATGAACAAGTCATGGCTCTCAGAGGACTTTTCTTCCCCTGGGTCAGCCAGGGGACGGGAAAGGCACGCGTATTTTTGAGAGTGCTTCATGCAAAGCATCTTTTTCTTTGTCAAAAGGGGGGGTCAACCGATGCCAGTCAAGTGGGGTGTGTGTGGCCCAGTTAGTGGCAACGAGGGAGACTGTGGTTGGAGTCCCCTCGCTGTGTCTCTAAAAGAACCAAGATGAACAAGTCATGGCTCTCAGAGGACTTTTCTTCCCCTGGGTCAGCCAGGGGACGGGAAAGGCACGCGTATTTTTGAGAGTGCTTCATGCAAAGCATCTTTTTCTTTGTCAAAAGGGGGGGTCAACCGATGCCAGTCAAGTGGGGTGTGTGTGGCCCAGTTAGTGGCAACGAGGGAGACTGTGGTTGGAGTCCCCTCGCTGTGTCTCTAAAAGAACCAAGATGAACAAGTCATGGCTCTCAGAGGACTTTTCTTCCCCTGGGTCAGCCAGGGGACGGGAAAGGCACGCGTATTTTTGAGAGTGCTTCATGCAAAGCATCTTTTTCTTTTTCAAAAGGGGGCTCAACCGATGCCAGTCAAGTGGGGTGTGTGTGGCCCAGTTAGTGGCAACGAGGGAGACTGTGGTTGGAGTCCCCTCGCTGTGTCTCTAAAAGAACCAAGATGAACAAGTCATGGCTCTCAGAGGACTTTTCTTCCCCTGGGTCAGCCAGGGGACGGGAAAGGCACGCGTATTTTTGAGAGTGCTTCATGAAAAGCATCTTTTTCTTTGTCAAAAGGGGGGGTCAACCGATGCCAGTCAAGTGGGGTGTGTGTGGCCCAGTTAGTGGCAACGAGGGAGACTGTGGTTGGAGTCCCCTCGCTGTGTCTCTAAAAGAACCAAGATGAACAAGTCATGGCTCTCAGAGGACTTTTCTTCCCCTGGGTCAGCCAGGGGACGGGAAAGGCACGCGTATTTTTGAGAGTGCTTCATGCAAAGCATCTTTTTCTTTGTCAAAAGGGGGGCTCAACCGATGCCAGTCAAGTGGGGTGTGTGTGGCCCAGTTAGTGGCAACGAGGGAGACTGTGGTTGGAGTCCCCTCGCTGTGTCTCTAAAAGAACCAAGATGAACAAGTCATGGCTCTCAGAGGACTTTTCTTCCCCTGGGTCAGCCAGGGGACGGGAAAGGCACGCGTATTTTTGAGAGTGCTTCATGCAAAGCATCTTTTTCTTTTTCAAAAGGGGGCTCAACCGATGCCAGTCAAGTGGGGTGTGTGTGGCCCAGTTAGTGGCAACGAGGGAGACTGTGGTTGGAGTCCCCTCGCTGTGTCTCTAAAAGAACCAAGATGAACAAGTCATGGCTCTCAGAGGACTTTTCTTCCCCTGGGTCAGCCAGGGGACGGGAAAGGCACGCGTATTTTTGAGAGTGCTTCATGCAAAGCATCTTTTTCTTTGTCAAAAGGGGGGGTCAACCGATGCCAGTCAAGTGGGGTGTGTGTGGCCCAGTTAGTGGCAACGAGGGAGACTGTGGTTGGAGTCCCCTCGCTGTGTCTCTAAAAGAACCAAGATGAACAAGTCATGGCTCTCAGAGGACTTTTCTTCCCCTGGGTCAGCCAGGGGACGGGAAAGGCACGCGTATTTTTGAGAGTGCTTCATGAAAAGCATCTTTTTCTTTGTCAAAAGGGGGGGTCAACCGATGCCAGTCAAGTGGGGTGTGTGTGGCCCAGTTAGTGGCAACGAGGGAGACTGTGGTTGGAGTCCCCTCGCTGTGTCTCTAAAAGAACCAAGATGAACAAGTCATGGCTCTCAGAGGACTTTTCTTCCCCTGGGTCAGCCAGGGGACGGGAAAGGCACGCGTATTTTTGAGAGTGCTTCATGCAAAGCATCTTTTTCTTTTTCAAAAGGGGGCTCAACCGATGCCAGTCAAGTGGGGTGTGTGTGGCCCAGTTAGTGGCAACGAGGGAGACTGTGGTTGGAGTCCCCTCGCTGTGTTTTACATGCTTTTAGAAGGGCATGAAATGGCTTGGAGGTTGACTTTCATCATATGCAAACTGTTGGCTACCAAAATGCTGCCTTTCCAACAACTGTGGTTATAGGCAATGAGGAACATACTGATGAAGATGAGACGCAGATACCCGATTGGGATGACAACTTAAATATTCGGTCAGGGCAAGAAGAAACTCGGTCTGAGGGGTAGGGGAGTGCAAACACAACAATTGATGATTAAGTTCTAGATCACACCTACTGTCAACCCACAGTCAGACACTCGAGGAGGTCAACAGAGGCGGTGGAGGAGGATGCAACCGACGTCGAAGTAACCTGGCGCCTTCCTGGACACAGTCGGAGCACTGGTAGCACGTCTACAACTGCATCCTCAGCCACCACTCTGCCTCTGAGCATTATTCGGGGTGGATCAACAGGTCGCATGGCCTCTAAGCCTTGCCTAGCCAGGTCCTTTTTTGACATAGAAAAAGATCGCCCAAATTATGTGATCTGTAAAATTTGTCATGGTTCTCTTAGTAGAGGTCAAAACCTCAGCAGTTTGACAACTTCTTCCATGAATCGTCACATGAATAAATATCATATGGCCCGATGGGAAGCTCACCGTGCTGCAATGCGGCCTAGCGGAGCGAACCATCCACCGCCTGCCCCTTCCAGTGCATCCGCGCGCTCGTCATCTTCTAGGACTGTGGGGACAGCTGTCACACCTGTTTTTCCACCCACAACTTCCACCACTGTAACCGCAACAGGCAGTTTGCTTGGTAGGTCGTCAGTTGGTTTGGAAGGGGAAACAAGTGAGTGTGTACAGCTCTCTCAGACATCGATAGCACCAACTTTGGATGAAGGCAACATCATGTCTCCGCCTGCACTTTCCTCACAAAGCTGCATTTTTCCAGGGACACCCGACTCAACACCGTCTACACACAGCAGCCAGATCTCTGTCCCTCAGATGTGGTCAAATAAAAGGCCACTTCCTGCGACCCATGACAAAGCGAAGAGGTTGACTCTATCCCTCTGTAAGCTGTTGACTACAGAAATGCTGCCTTTCCGCCTAGTGGACACACAGGATTTTAGAGACCTTATGTCTGTCGCTGTGCCCCAGTACCAGATGCCTAGTCGCCACTACTTCTCTAAGAAAGGTGTGCCCGCGCTACACCAGCATGTCGCACACAACATCACCGCTTCCTTGAGAAACTCTGTGTGTGAACGGGTGCATTTCACCACCGATACTTGGACCAGTAAGCATGGACAGGGACGTTACATGTCGCTGACTGGCCACTGGGTAACTATGGTGATAGATGGTGAAGGGTCTGCTGCACAAGTCTTGCCGTCCCCACGACTTGTGTGTCAATCCTCTGTCTGTCCAAGTTCCGCCACTGCTTCTGCATCCTCCACCTCATCTGGGTCCTCCACCTCCGCCCCAAGCCTGCCTGGTCAGGCCACCAGCGTTCTCACTGCGCAGAAGGAATCACGCACCCCTCATTACTATGCTGGTAGCAGAGCGCAACGGCATCAGGCGGTCTTTAGCTTGACATGTCTTTGAAATAGGAGTCACACAGCGACTGAGTTGTGGGCAGCTCTGGAGACTGATTTTGATAAATGGTTGTCTCCACTCAACCTGCAGCCTGGTAAGGCCGTGTGCGACAATGCTGCAAACCTGGGTGCGGCCCTTCGCCTGGGCAAGGTGACACACGTGCCTTGTATGGCTCACGTGTTTAACCTTGTTGTCCAGCAATTTTTAACACACTATCCCGGCCTAGATGGCCTTCTGACCAGGGCACGGAAACTGTCTGCAGTGCTCACTTCCGCCGTTCAACCGCCGCACCTGAGCGACTTGCATCGCTCCAGAAGTCTTTCGGCCTGCCGGTTCATCGCCTGAAATGCGATGTGGCGACACGCTGGAATTCAACTCTCCACATGTTACAGCGACTGTGGCAGCACCGGCGAGCCCTGGTGCAATACGTCATGATGTATAGCCTGGGCCAACGAGATGCAGAAGTGGGGCAGATCACCCTGATGGAGTGATCTCAGATCAAGGACCTATGCACCCTTCTGCACAGTTTCGACATGGCGACGAATATGTTTAGCGCTGACAATGCCATTATCAGCATGACGATTACAGTCATTTACATGCTGGAGCACACGCTAAACACTATTCGTAGTCAGGGGGTGGGACAACAGGAAGGGGAGGAACTACAGGAGGATTCATATGCGCAAGACACAACAACATCACCAAGGTCCAGACGTTCATCATCACCAACGCGGCAGGCATGGGACCATGGGGGACAGGGATCAACAAGGGCGCATGGTAGCAGGTGAGATGTTGAGGAAGGTGCAGGAGGACATGAAGATATGGAGGACGAACTGTCCATGGACATGGAAGACTCAGCAGATGAGGGGGACCTTGGTCAAATTTCAGTTGAAAGAGGTTGGGGGGAGATGACAGAGGAAGAAAGAACGGTTAGCACCTCTATGCCACAAACACAGCGTGGACTTCGTGCGCATGGCTGCGCAAGACACATGAGTGCCTTCTTGTTGCACTACCTCCAACATGACCCTCGTATTGTCAAAATTAGAAGTGATGATGACTACTGGCTTGCCACACTATTAGATCCCCGGGACAAGTCCAAATTTTGTGACATAATTCCACCCATAGAAAGGGACGCACGTATGCAGGAGTATCAGCAGAAGCTGTTACTCGATCTTAGCTCGGCTTTTCCACCAAACAACCGTGCAGGTGAAGGGAGTGATTCTCCCAGTTGTAACTTGACAAACATGGGACGGCCTCGTCATCGTCAACAGTCTACCCGTACCAGTAGGACCGTATCTGGTGCTGGTAACAGCAATTTTATGGAATCTTTTCATAATTTTTTTAGACCCTCCTTTGCAAGGCCACCAGAGACAACAAGTCTGACACATAGTCAACGGATGGAGAGGATGATACAGGAGTATCTCCAAATGAACATCGATGCAATGACTTTGCAAATGGAGCCTTGCTCCTTTTGTGCTTCAAATCTAGAAAAATGTCAAGAGCTCTCCAGTTACGCCTCGAAGATTTTGTCGTGTCCAGCTGCCAGCGTTGTCTCTGAACGTGTCTTCAGTGCTGCTGGGTGTGTGCTGACAGATAAGCGCACGCGTCTGTCCAGTGACAATGTGGACAGACTGACGTTCATCAAAATGAACAAGTCATGGATCCAGAAGGAATTTACTACCCCTGTGTCATCCTGGGGAGAGTAAATGCTTGTGGATTTGGAATGTGCTTGATGCAAATCAAAACATCCTGTTTGCAACTAGGGCACAAGTGCTGCCACTGATAAGGTGTCTGTGTGGGGCCCAATTTTTGGAAAAAAAGGGAGACTCCGCTTGGAGTAACCCTTGCTTGCTGTGTTTTTTAAAAATGATACAAGATGAACAGATCTGAAGGCAAGATGAAGCCAACATCATGTCTCCGCCTGCACTTTTCTCACAAACCTGCATTTTTCCAGGGACACCCTACTCAACACCGTCTACAGACAGCAGCCAGATCTCTGTCCCTCAGATGTGGTCAAATAAAAGGCCACTTACTGCGACCCATGACAAAGCTAAGTGGTTGACTCTATCCCTCTGTAAGCTGTTGGCTACCGAAATGCTGCCTTTACGCGTAGTGGACACACAGGATTTTACAGACCTTATGTCTGTCGCTGTGCCCCAGTACCAGATGCCCAATCACCACTGCTTCTCCAAGAAAAGCATGCCCGCGCTACACCGGCATGTCGCACACAACATCACCACTTCCTTGAGAAAATCTGTGTGCGACAGGGTGCATTTCAACACAGATACTTGGACCAGTAAGCATAGACAGGGTCATTACATGTCACTGACTGGGCACTGGCAAACTATGGTGAGAGATGGAGAAGGGTCTGCTGTACAAGTCTTGCCGTCCCCACGAGTTGTTTCAATCCTTGTTCTGTATGTAGAAGTTAATACACTGCTTCTGCCTCTTCAACCTCGTGTGGGTCCTCTACCTTTGCGCAAACCCTGTGTGGTCAGGCCACCCTTCCTTGCAACTGCGCACAAGGACTACCACACACCTCCTTACTATGCTGGCAGCAGAGCTCAATGCCATCAGGCGGTCAAAGTTTTACTTTGAAATGTATGGGAAATGTGAGTCACACCGCTATTACAGAGAATAGTAGTCAGGCAGGGTCAAAACATTAATTGAGGAACAGGAACAGAATGGGACGGCCAGGACTTAATCAGAAAACAAGCAGAGGTGAAATGCGTATCGGCCAACAAGGTACATAAACAGCAAGCAGGAAAAGTAGTCAGGTAACAAGCACACAAAATCATAAAACTGAACTGGGGGTAAAATTAACCAGAGGTTCATAGCTATGTCTGGCAGTGGTCTGCAGACAGGATGGGCATAAAAAAGGGTGTGGTGTCTTCCCATTGGTTGTAGCTGAATGATGGTATTTCATCTGTGAGATACCCACCAGCTACATTCAGCCAGAGATTCTGCATCTGTCAAGGTAATGCAGCCCAGTGGGTGAGCATAACCTGCGTCCACCTGCGCCGCTGGCATCGACTACTCTCCCATCATCAGCACTATTCATGAAAGGAACACGTTGTCACCTGGCGACCGGAGTACAAATTGACGGAGCGGACTCCGTTGGTGACTTAACAGCCGTGTGCGGCAATGATGCAAACCTGGCTGCGGGCCATCCTCAGGGCAATGTGACACACGTGCCTTTTATGGCTCACGTGTTGATCCGAATTCTCCAGCAATTTTTAAAACACCATCACGGCCTACATGGCCTTGTGCAGCGGGCACGCTCGCTATGTGCTCACTTCCATCGTGCGCACACAGCAGCTCAACAACTTTCATCACTCCGGAAGTCTTAGGGTCTGGCAGTTAAACGCCGGAAATGCGATGTTCCGACACGCAGGAATTGGAATCTGCACATGTTGCAGCGTGTGTGGCAGCACCGCAGAGCCCTGCTGAAATACGGTAAGACATATAGCCTGGGATAAGTTGATCCAGAGGTGGTGCAGATCACGCTGCTGGAGTGGTGTCAGATCAAGGACCTATGCACCCTGCTACACAGTTTTGAAATGTCGACGAAGATGTTTAGCACTGGCAATGTCATTCTCAGCGTGACAATTCTGGTCATCTACATGATGGAGCACACTGTAATTATTATTCGGAGTCAGGTGTTGGGACAAGAGGAAGGGGAGGAAGTACAGGAGGAGTCATATGCGGAAGGGATAACAAGATCTACGAGGTCCAGATGGTCAGCGGCACCTATGCGGCAGTCATGGTGAGGGAGAGGGATTAACAAGGGCGCATAGTATCAGCAAAAAGTGTTGATGAAAGTGCAGGAGCCCATGAAGAAATGGAGGACGAACTGGCGATGGGCATGGAAGACTCAGCAGATGAGTGAGAGCTTGCTCACATTTCGGTTGTGCGAGGTTGTGGGTAGAGGGCAGAGGAAGGATGCACGATTCTCACCTCTCTGCCACCAACACACCAAGGACTTGGTCCTCCTGGATGCACAAGACACATGAGCGCCTTCTTGCTGCACTACCTACATGACCCTCGGATTGTATGAATTTGAAGTAATCCTGAATACTGGGTTGCCACACTGTTAGATCCCCGGTACAAGACAAAATTTGGCGAACTAATTCCTGCCATAGAAATAGACGCACGTATACAGGAGTATCTGCAGAATGTGGTACGCAATCTTAGATCTACTTTTCCACTAAACACCAGTGCTGCACAGAGTGAATCTCAACACTTTGTCATGGATAGGAGGAAATGGTCTTTTACTTGTCCACATCGGAGGGACCGAGGGATGGCTGCTGTGCTGAGATGGCGTTGAGTACGGTGTCCCTGCACAGTTGCACTTTTGGTCATATCCCAAAATGAGTTGAAAAAGGACAGATGCTGTTGGAAAGGGGAACAGGTGTGTTGGAAAGGGGAAAAAAATTTTGGTCCGTGGATTTGGTGGTTAAACAACTGTAACATTTGCTGAAGAAACAACATCTGTTACAGTGGGACTGGCAGATTTGGATAAAGTGGTATATAATCTGTGACCGCTATATAACAAAAATTAATAAGAAAAGAAAGAGAAAGGTATATATCACCTTCAGCAGTCAGTGTCCACCGTGCTCCCAGTTGGAAAAGGAGAGGTTGGCAACTTGAAGGTTTGGTGGAGGATACAGAGCTGTGTGGCTATGAAACTAATAGTAGCCTGAACCGAGTTAGACGCCATTCGGATCTGGAGACTGTGAGCCCTGTTAGCGTCACAGGGTCCACATGCCCACCCAGCCCAGGAACTCCCTGTTAACAACACAGGGGCCATTGAGTACGCTGACCGTGTGCGTAGGGGCCACACCTGTGGACAGCAGGCGCATCAGCAGCAGCAGGCCTGTTAATGCCACTGGGCTGCACAAGCAGGACTGTTAGGACAGGAGCTGGTCTTAACCGTTCTGCGTTACCAACTGTGGTGGTGGCCTGCATCCACCACCCTATCCCTGCCTACCTCTGGCCTAAAGCCGCAATGGGTTCAACACATGGAGGTGTGCTCTTTCGGAGCATAATAGAAGACTGCGCACCTCCTTGTTGGCTCCAGCCCCTTTTATAACCTGGGTCCGCCCCAAACCAGGGTGAACCACAATGCACCTCCTGGAGACAAAAGCAGAGTGACACGTCATGAGTGGCATAACTAGCGTCCTATTTGGAAACGCAACTTCAATGATGACCTCATGGCTGCCATGACCCAAACACCTCACCAGTCATCGTCTGACCATCAATAATGCGGTGACAAGTCATAGGTGTGGGCCTCTGCAAGCCATTTGGGAGGACACCTGATGCCCTGTGGTCTATATGGGACCCCCACATCAGGGCCAGGGCCAAAGAGTTCATTACCGGACCTAGTCTCTGATGCAGGAAGTGCCTGAGCATGCTCAGTAGCATGAAATACAGTCTCTGAAAAAAGACTATCAGCTTTAGCATGGTGTCTAGGCACAAAACAGGACTTAGACCCGGCACAGAATGCAAGCACCTGTGCAAAGAGGCTTTTCACACTTAGTGTGGGAGCATGCGCTGTATCCCGAAATGAAGACTTAGCGTCAGGAATGGCACAGTCAGGCTGAGCATACTCACTAGGCGAAACACTGTAATTATGCTGCAGCTGGGGTACATCGGCACACGCATGCGCACTAGCTGCCTCTCCACACTTAGACGTGGAGGGGAAATTTGTCTTGGAGATGCTGTCTATGAACAGAAGGAAAAGCTAAAGGAAGCCTGACTTTCTATCCCTCCGAATTATGAAATGCAGCAATGAATTCCATGAGTTTGCTATAACATTAGCGTAGCTAAATGTGCATGAGGGTGTGATGTAGAGGTGCTAGAAATAGCTTGTCACCAGTGGGGCACTAATGGAATACAACAGCCAGTTCTATGATGCCACAAAATGGCAGTATTTTGTGCTATCATTATAGCTTATTAAAAACAGAGCACGAGGTTGTCATGCAGAGGTGCTGCACATAGATTTGCAGTAGTGTGAATAGACAAAAGTACAATAGCCACGTTTAGGATACAACTAGGTACACTGAGTGTTTGCTACTATAAATGGCTGAGTTTAAAAAAGTTAGAGTGTGCAATGCAGGCAGACGTGCTGCAAATATCGTTCCAATACTGTGAATAGACAAAAGTACAATAGCCACGTTTAGGATACAACTAGGTACACTGAGTGTTTGCTAGTATAATGGCTTAGTAACAATGAGTTGTAGTGTGCAATGCAGGCAGACGTGCTCTGCAAATGTCTTTGCACTAGTGGGACTATAGCAAAGTCCAATAGCCACGTTTAGGATGCCACTAGGTACACTGAGTGTTTGCTAGTAAAATTGCTTAGTTTAAAAAAGTTGGAGTGTGCAATGCAGGCAGATGTGCTCTGCTAATATCTTTGCACTAGTGGGACTATAGCAAAGTCCAATAGCCACGTATAGGATGCCACTAGGTACACTGAGTGTTTGCTAGTATAATGGCTTAGTTAAAATGAGTTTGAGTGTGCAATGCAGGCAGACGCGCTATGCAAATGTCTTTGCACTAGTGGGACTATAGCAAAGTCCAATAGCCACGTATAGGATGCCACTAGGTACACTGAGTGTTTGCTAGTATAATGGCTTGGTTTTAATGAGTTGGAGTGTGCAATGCAGGCAGACGCGCTCTGCAAATGTCTTTGCACTAGTGGGACTATAGCAAAGTCCAATAGCCACGTATAGGATGCCACTAGGTACACTGAGTGTTTGCTAGTATAATGGCTTGGTTAGAATGAGTTGTAGTGTGCAATGCAGGCAGATGTGCTCTGCTAATGTCTTTGCACTAGTGGGACTATAGCAAAGTCCAATAGCCACGTATAGGATGCCACTAGGTACACTGAGTGTTTGCTAGTATAATGGCTGAGTTTAAAAAAGTTAGAGTGTGCAATGCAGGCAGACGTGCTGCAAATATCGTTCCAATACTGTGAATAGACAAAAGTACAATAGCCACGTTTAGGATACAACTAGGTACACTGAGTGTTTGCTACTATAAATGGCTGAGTTTAAAAAAGTTTGAGTGTGCAATGCAGGCAGACGTGCTGCAAATAACGTTCCAATACTGTGAATTGACAAAAGTACAATAGCCACGTTTAGGATACAACTAGGTACACTGAGTGTTTGCTACTATAAATGGCTGAGTTTAAAAAAGTTAGAGTGTGCAATGCAGGCAGACGTGCTGCAAATATCGTTCCAATACTGTGAATAGACAAAAGTACAATAGCCACGTTTAGGATACAACTAGGTACACTGAGTGTTTGCTACTATAAATGGCTGAGTTTAAAAAAGTTTGAGTGTGCAATGCAGGCAGACGTGCTGCAAATAACGTTCCAATACTGTGAATTGACAAAAGTACAATAGCCACGTTTAGGATACAACTAGGTACACTGAGTGTTTGCTACTATAAATGGCTGAGTTTAAAAAAGTTAGAGTGTGCAATGCAGGCAGACGTGCTGCAAATATCGTTCCAATACTGTGAATAGACAAAAGTACAATAGCCACGTTTAGGATACAACTAGGTACACTGAGTGTTTGCTAGTATAATGGCTTAGTAACAATGAGTTGTAGTGTGCAATGCAGGCAGACGTGCTCTGCAAATGTCTTTGCACTAGTGGGACTATAGCAAAGTCCAATAGCCACGTTTAGGATGCCACTAGGTACACTGAGTGTTTGCTAGTAAAATTGCTTAGTTTAAAAAAGTTGGAGTGTGCAATGCAGGCAGATGTGCTCTGCTAATATCTTTGCACTAGTGGGACTATAGCAAAGTCCAATAGCCACGTATAGGATGCCACTAGGTACACTGAGTGTTTGCTAGTATAATGGCTTAGTTAAAATGAGTTTGAGTGTGCAATGCAGGCAGACGCGCTATGCAAATGTCTTTGCACTAGTGGGACTATAGCAAAGTCCAATAGCCACGTATAGGATGCCACTAGGTACACTGAGTGTTTGCTAGTATAATGGCTTGGTTTTAATGAGTTGGAGTGTGCAATGCAGGCAGACGCGCTCTGCAAATGTCTTTGCACTAGTGGGACTATAGCAAAGTCCAATAGCCACGTATAGGATGCCACTAGGTACACTGAGTGTTTGCTAGTATAATGGCTTGGTTAGAATGAGTTGTAGTGTGCAATGCAGGCAGATGTGCTCTGCTAATGTCTTTGCACTAGTGGGACTATAGCAAAGTCCAATAGCCACGTATAGGATGCCACTAGGTACACTGAGTGTTTGCTAGTATAATGGCTTAGTTAAAATGAGTTTGAGTGTGCAATGCAGGCAGACGCGCTATGCAAATGTCTTTGCACTAGTGGGACTATAGCAAAGTCCAATAGCCACGTATAGGATGCCACTAGGTACACTGAGTGTTTGCTAGTATAATGGCTTGGTTAGAATGAGTTGTAGTGTGCAATGCAGGCAGATGTGCTCTGCTAATGTCTTTGCACTAGTGGGACTATAGCAAAGTCCAATAGCCACGTATAGGATGCCACTAGGTACACTGAGTGTTTGCTAGTATAATGGCTTAGTTAAAATGAGTTTGAGTGTGCAATGCCGGCAGACGCGCTATGCAAATGTCTTTGCACTAGTGGGACTATAGCAAAGTCCAATAGCCACGTATAGGATGCCACTAGGTACACTGAGTGTTTGCTAGTATAATGGCTTGGTTTTAATGAGTTGGAGTGTGCAATGCAGGCAGACGCGCTCTGCAAATGTCTTTGCACTAGTGGGACTATAGCAAAGTCCAATAGCCACGTATAGGATGCCACTAGGTACACTGAGTGTTTGCTAGTATAATGGCTTGGTTAGAATGAGTTGTAGTGTGCAATGCAGGCAGACGCGCTCTGCAAATGTCTTTGCACTAGTGGGACTATAGCAAAGTCCAATAGCCACGTATAGGATGCCACTAGGTACACTGAGTGTTTGCTAGTATAATGGCTTGGTTAGAATGAGTTGTAGTGTGCAATGCAGGCAGACGCGCTCTGCAAATGTCTTTGCACTAGTGGGACTATAGCAAAGTCCAATAGCCACGTATAGGATGCCACTAGGTACACTGAGTGTTTGCTAGTATAATGGCTTAGTTAAAATGAGTTTGAGTGTGCAATGCCGGCAGACGCGCTATGCAAATGTCTTTGCACTAGTGGGACTATAGCAAAGTCCAATAGCCACGTATAGGATGCCACTAGGTACACTGAGTGTTTGCTAGTATAATGGCTTGGTTTTAATGAGTTGGAGTGTGCAATGCAGGCAGACGCGCTCTGCAAATGTCTTTGCACTAGTGGGACTATAGCAAAGTCCAATAGCCACGTATAGGATGCCACTAGGTACACTGAGTGTTTGCTAGTATAATGGCTTGGTTAGAATGAGTTGTAGTGTGCAATGCAGGCAGACGCGCTCTGCAAATGTCTTTGCACTAGTGGGACTATAGCAAAGTCCAATAGCCACGTATAGGATGCCACTAGGTACACTGAGTGTTTGCTAGTATAATGGCTTGGTTAGAATGAGTTGTAGTGTGCAATGCAGGCAGACGCGCTCTGCAAATGTCTTTGCACTAGTGGGACTATAGCAAAGTCCAATAGCCACGTATAGGATGCCACTAGGTACACTGAGTGTTTGCTAGTATAATGGCTTAGTTATCAGTTGGAGTGTGCAGAGGACAAGAGGGTACAGTGGCAGGATTGTGGTGCTCTGGGTAGAGGAATGGAAGCCTGCCTTTCTATTTCCTCCTAATGGTGAAATGCAGGTAGGAAATCCCTGACCTGGGCTACACAGACGCTGTTGCTGTTTGCAGGACCTGTCACCTATGGCTCTCTGACCCTGCCGGTTGGAGCCCTTAAAAGGACTGCTATAAAGTGCTCTCCCTAAGCTGTCTAACGCTGTGTATGCAGCGCATACAGCTGTATCGGCTATAGGACTCAGGAAGACGGAGCTGCGACAGTGATGTCTGACACCAAAGACGCAGAAGGCAGATAATGGCGTCCGTGAAGAAAATGTCCGGTTTTATAATGCAGGGACATGTGACATGCAGATCCTATCACACATGCCGTTGCTTCTCTGGCTCAAAGTCCACTTAGCTGTGTGTGTGTCTGGGATTGGCTGACATGCTGGCCCGCCCCACAAGACGCGCGCGCTTAGGGAAGGAAGACAAGAAAAAAAAAAAAAAAAAATGGCGATCGCCATTATAGAAACAGCAGTGATCTGAAGGCGCTGTTCACGCACACTATACACTGAAATGTGATAATAGTTTGATTCACAGAGTGACTTACACTATTACAGCAGAAACCAAGCTATGATTTAGCTGTTTTTTGGCTGCTAGAACCGTTCTCGAACGTTTCTAGAACTACCGAGCTTTTGCAAAAAGCTCGAGTTCTAGTTCGATCTAGAACATGCCCCAAAATCACTCGAGCCGCGAACTGGAGAACCACGAACCACGAACCGCGCTCAACTCTATTAATTAGTCTCCCCCTAACTAGACTCTCTCCTCTACAGTCCATCCTTAATGCAGAAGCCAGGGTCACCTATCTGGCTAACCGCTACTCAGATGCCTCTGCTCTGTGCCAGTCATTACACTGGCTGCCCATATATCACAGGATCTAATTCAAACTGCTTGTTCTCACCCACAAAGCTCTCCACAGTGTGGCACCACCCTACATCTCCACCCTGGTCTCAGTCTATCACCCCACCCGTTCTCTACGCTGTACAAATGACTTTCGACTAACATCCACACTAATTCGAACCTCTCACTCCCGGATTCAAGACTTCTTCCGAGCTGTACCAATCCTCTGGAACGCTCTACCCCAAGAAGTTAGGACGAATCACAACTTACTCAGCTTCAGGCGCACCCTAAAAACGCATCTTTTTAGGGCGGCTTATCACACTCCCTAATCAAATCCAAATCACATTGTCCCTCTACAAATTCTCACAACATAACCCCACGTCAAACCCCATGTCACCCAAATGCATCTCAAAGTTCTGGCCAATTGGTCCAGGAAGCCATTATCTATCCCCCATTTCCTTGAGATGGCTGGATTGTCATTGTAAATAAGCACTTGTAACTTGCCCCCCCATATCTCATTGTAGATTGTAAGCTCTGACGAGCAGGGTTGCCTTTTTCCCTCTAAATATTGTATTTTCTATAACTGTTACTTGTTTGTATATGATCCTCCTGAATTGTAAAGTGCTGCGGAATATGTTGGCGCTATAGAAATACAGATTATTATTATTATTACTATTACTGATAGTTGGTGATGTTGGGTTTCTGATAGACGCCATGACAACAAAAACTGCTGGGCTTGAAGTCAGGTGACATTACACATCTGGTATCAACCCGATTTATTACCCCGATTGCCACTGCACCAGGACAACGGGATGAGCTGGGGTGAAGCGTCAGAATTGGCGCATCTAATGGATGCGCCACTTCTGGGGTGGCTGTGGCCTGCTATTTTTTGGCTTGAAAGGGCCAATAACTATGGACCTTCCCAACCTGAGAATACCAGACTACAGCTGGCCGCTGTACCTTGGCTGGTGAACCAATTTGGGGGAACCCCAGTTTTTTTTAAATTATGTATTCATAAATAATTATAAAAAAGAGCCTGGGGGCCCTCCAAATTTGATCCCCAACCAAGATAAAGCTGCCAGTTGTTGTCTACAGGCTGCAGCCATCTGCTTTACCCTAGCTGGCTATCAAAAATGGGGGGAACCCACGTCACTTGTTTTTTTAATTATTTTTTTTGCTAAATACAAGGCTAGGCACCCTTTAGTGCAACATGAAAGTCAATAAAGGGTGCCAGCTTAGAATATGCAGGGATGTGGGACATTATATATGTGTTTGACATCGGTCTGTCTGTCTATCTATCTAGCCATCTATCATTTTTTATCTATCTATTCAAGTACAATATAACTCAAATGTAGCAGTAAAGACTCCATCTATACCATTTAATTGATTAACCAGATTAGAACTGCTTCTGCTAGCAATTCTCCTATCTCTCTCTCCACTTATCAATTATCAATCTTTGCATTAGGCTGGAGTCACACTTGCGAGTGACTCAAGAGTCTTGCATCGGCATCAGCATCACCCAGCACGGCCACACACTCTCCTGACAAGAGCGGGTAGGATGCATGTATTTCTATGCAGCTGAGATGCTCCTGTCTGGAAAGCAGCACTCCGGCCTTATCCCCAAACTACTGCAGTCAGTTTCTTCATTCTGCAGTTGTCTATTAATGTAGGGCTTTCTCTTCCTATTACTATTGCTGAGCTTTGAGTTCTGACCTCCTCTGACTATATTAAATCCCGCAAAAATGGCTGCTGCATTCCCTGACTAAACTTTTATACAAACGATAGTCTCACTATACCATGTGATGTGATAATTGCAAGTCCTTTTGAAGAAGCCCAAGCAATCCCGCCTGAGTCTATGTCAGTCCTCTGTGGCTAAAGCAATATTCACTCATTTCTTGTTTTTTGGTCAATTCACCTGTCACCCAAATGATGCAATAAAAATGATCACAAAGTTTTTTGAACATTAAAATTGTACCAATAAAAGCTACAGCTCATCAAATGAAAACAAGTCTTTATGCAAAATGAAAAATGTATTGCTCATAGAAATATGATTCCCCCTCTAGAAGAGATGTAGAGGAGGGCCTTTCAAAACAGTTTTTTTTTTACTACTGGTCAGAAAAAGAGTTTTCTTTATTTTCATGACTCTGAAAATTGTAGATTCACATTGAAGGCATTCTTCAAAGTAGCCACCTTTTGCTTTGATTACTACTTTGCACACTCTTGGCATTCTCTTGATTAGCTTCTGGAGATAGTAACCTGAAATGGACAACAGTCTTGAAGGAGTTCCCAGAGATGCTTTGCACTTGTTGGTCCTTTTGCCTTCACTCTGCGGTCCAGCTTACTCCAAACCATCTTGATTTGGTTCAGGTCTGGTGACTGTGGAGGCCAGGTCATCTGGTGTAGCACCCCATCAGTCTCCTTCTTAGTCAAATAGCCCTTACACAGCCTGGAGGTGTGTTTTGGGTCATTGTTCTGTTGAAAAATAAATGATGGTCCAACTAAACGCAAACCGGATGGAATAGCATGCCGCTGAAAGATGCTGTGGTAGCCATGCTGGTTAAGTATGCTTTCAATTTTGAATAAATCCCCAACAGTGTCACCAGCAAAGCACCCCCACACCATCACACCTCCTTCTCCATGCTTCACGGTGGGAAACAGGCATGTAGAGTCCATCCGTTCACCTTGTATGCGTCGCACAAAGACACGGTGGTTGGATCCAAAGATCTCAAATTTGAACTCATCAGACCAAAGCACAGATTTCCACTGGTCTAATGTCCATTCCTTGTGTTCTTTAGCCCAAACAAGTCTCTTCTGCTTGTTGCCTGTCCTTAGCAGTAATTTCCTAGCAGCTATTTTACCATCAAGGCCTGCTGCACAAAGTCTCCTCTTAACAGTTGTTCTAGAGATGTGTCTGCTGCTAGAACTCTGTGTGGCATTGACCTGGTCTCTAAACTGAGCTGCTGTTAACCTGCGATTTCTGAGGCTGGTGACTTGGATAAACTTCCTCCGCAGAAGAGGTGACTCTTGGTCTTCCTTTCTTGGGGCAGTCCTCATGTGAGCCAGTTTCTTTGTAGCGTTTGATGGTTTTTGCCACTGCACTTGGGGACACTTTCAAAGTTTTCCCAATTTTTCGGACGGACTGACCTTGATTTCTTACAGTAATTATGGCCACTCATTTTTCTTTACTTAGCTGCTTTTTTGTTGCCAGAATACAAATTCTAACAGTCTATTCAGTAGGACTATCAGCTGTGTATCCACCAGACTTCTGTACAACACAACTGATGGTCCCAACCCCATTTATAAGGCAAGAAATCCCACTTATTAAACCTGATAGAGCACATCTGGGAAGTGAAAACCATTTCCGGTGACTACCTCTTGAAGCTCATCAAGAGAATGCCAAGAGTGTGCGAAGCAGTAATCAAAGCAAAAGGTGGCTACTATGAAGAACCTAGAATATAAGACATATTTTCAGTGGTTTCACACTTTTTTGTTAAGTATTTCATTCCACATCTATTAATTCATAGTTTGGATGCCTTCAATGTGAATCTACAATTTTCAGAATCATGAAAATAAAGAAAACTCTTTGAATGAGAAGGTGTGTCCAAACTTTTGGCCTGTACTGTATATATATGTATATATATATATATATATATATATATATATACATACAGTATATATATATATATGTACCGCCCCTGGGTCAGCAGCCTGCCTGCTCGGATATGGATCCGCGGTGGCTCGAGGGGTCTCCGGACCCGAGGGTCATGCGGCCACACAAAACAAAAAGGGGATATTTACAGGGGATGGGGGTGTATATAAAATCCGTGATGCCACCCACGGTGTGTGGTAAGGTGGAATACCACCGCTGCCGTTGAGAGCACCCAGCGGCGATGGAATGGTAGCCAGGTGTTTAACACCTCTGTGGGCTTGATGATAGTGGTGTAGGGATCCCGTGGAGGAGGTAAGGGGGCACTGCGTACTCCAATAACGCTGACACCGTGAACTTGTAAACCAAAGTTCTGAGCACCGCTGCAGCAAGGAGGGAGTACGCTGGGTTCCCGTGCCCGTTGGTGTTGCTTGTTAACCTGTTGCCTTTTCCTTGGCACTGTCTTTACTTGTTGGCCCCTGTAGTTTGAAACTAGTCGGGTCCCGCTCACCCATATGGCTAACAGAGTGAGCTTGCTCTCAGGGTTCACGCTTGGGATTTTTTTGGACTGTAGATTGGGAGAGTCCTATCCCCCTCATTGCGCTAGTATCCCGACTTTGGAGCGGGTGGAGAACGGATCTTGAAGGCTCCGTTCTCGTCGGGTAAATTACCAGGACGCTTGAAGCTACTTCCCGGCCTAGAGTCCACGTACCCCGTCGTACCCTGGCCCCTGCCCGGAGATGGCACAAGGCCACCAGCTGCCCTCCTTGGCAATGCCGTGCCCCTTGTCACGATTCCCTGCGACCGGGGTTCCAGTTCCCACCAGGCCCAGACCAACGTCTGCCACCTGGTATCAGAGGAGCCCAGCTCCTGACCTCTCCTCTCGAGGGTCTCACTTCACACACACTCACTTCTCCTCACACTTCTGACCCTCCCTTAACCAACCCCCCTAGTCTCCAGCCCTATTCCCTTCAGGCTGTCCACTGGGGTGTCTGGTGGTTGTGGTGCAGAGGGTTCCTAGGGTTTTGATTAGCTTAGCGCCTAGCAACACCAAATGGTCAGGGACCTGTAACCAAGGAGGTGGATACTGTGCATAAGGGCAGACTGCACAATACGCTGTGATGACCTGATAGGCCAGGGCGTCACATATATATATATATATATATATATATATATATATATATCTGAGATTATTAGAGGTAGGCTGTTAAACATTGTGTAGTAGGGCATCACAAACATCCTGAAAAGTTTAAGACGAGGGTTGCATGATGATCCTCTTGATAGGGTAGAGGAGGAGGACGAGTAGAACATAAAGAGGGTAGAAAATAAGAACTGTATACCCCTGTTTGATTTGGAAAGGGTGCATAGGAATGCAAAATTAAAAAAGGAACATTTTTGTTTATTTTATTTTATTATGGGGTTGAGAAATCTGGGTCAATCCAGGCCTTGTTTTTTGATAAGAGTCAGCCTGTCAGTACTGTCAGTGAATGCCCCTATCAGTTATTATGCCCCATCAGCACTAAAAAAATGCTGACAAATTCTAGCAGCAGGACAGACCAGCACCTCCAATGCATAGAGGGACAGTTCATGCCACGTGTCCAGCTTGGATACCCAACAGTAGTATGGCATAGAGTTGAGCGATGTTCGAGTCGAACGGTTCGCCAATTTCATGTTTGAGTGATTTTGGGTGGTGTTCGAGTCGTTCGACGAACTCAAACGATTTGCTTAAAGTTCGGCAGTTCGAGTTACCGTTCGAGAACGGTCCATTCACCAAAAGCGTGGCTTTTTCCAGTAAGTATGTGCGCACGTTGCGTATCTGCATGCGTCCTGCGTCCCCAGCACAATCCCTCTCTCTTTCCTACTCACCGATCATGGGTGCGGCGCTGCACGGCTGTCATAAATCTCCGGCGGCTTTTCCTCTTTTGAAAATGGCTGCCGCTTCATTATTCAATCAGGTATTCCCTGCTTTCCCCGCTCACCGGTGCCCATGATTGGTTGCAGTCAGACACGCCCCCACGATGAGTGACAGCTGTCTCACTGCAACCAATCACAGCTGCTGGTGGGCAGGTCTATATCGTGTAGTACAAAAAATAAAGAAATAATTTAAAAAAAAAAAATGCGGTCCCCCCCAATTTTGATACCAGCCAAGATAAAGCCACACGGCTGGAGGCTGTTATTGTCAGGATGTGGAGCGCCATGTTATTGGCACACCACCCTAACAATATCACCCCACAGCCAACCGGAATTGCCCCATCCATTAGATGCGACAGTCCCGGGACTCTACTCAGCTCATCCCGAATTGCCCTGGTGCGGTGGTAATCGAGGTAATAACGGGGTTAATCATGGAAGGCGTCTCCCCGAGACACCTTCCATGATTAACCTGTAAATGAAAGTAAAGAAACACACACAGCGAAAAATCCTTTATTTGGAATAAAAGACAAAAAAAACACCTCATTCACCTCTTTATTAATCCCCAAACAACAATCCAGGTCTGAAATAATCCACATGACACTGTCAGCTCTGCTATATGAAGATGACAGGGAGCCCCGTAGAGCACGAGAGATCTGTGTCCTCTCCACGCAGCACCTAAAGTGAGCCGCGCTGTCACCGGAGACTTCACTCTGCTATGCAGAGGTCAAGATGACCAAATCTTCCTATGTTTCTCATTAGAGGCAATGGCTCAATGGTTAGAGCTACTGCCTAGGAAGCATTAGTTTACAAGTTCAAGTCCTGGCCGCCCCCGTAAAGAATTTAATTTATTTAGAATTATAATTTAATTGAATTTAATTATGCAGTGAGGGGAGGAGCCGGACATCAGCGACATGAGCCGTGGGCCACACCTCTAAAATCGGAGCAGTTCACGGAATGAGGCTGCATTGCACTCTCCTCTCTCTTCTCTCTCTCTTCTCTCTCTCCTCTCTCTCTTCTCTCTCTTCTCTCTCCCTTCTCTCTTCTCTCTCCTCTCTCTTCTCTCTTTCTCTCTTCTCTCTCTCATCTCTCTCTCTCTTTCTCTCTCTTTTTCTCTCTTTTTCTCTCACTCTCTTGTTCTCTCTTGTTCTCTCTTTTTCTCTCTTTCTCTCTCTTTCTCTCTCTTTTTCTCTCTTGTTCTCTCTCTTTTCTCTCTCTTTTCTCTCTCTCTTCTCTCTCCCTTTCTCCTCTCTCTCTTTTCTCTCTCTTTTCTCTCTCTCTTCTCTCTCTCTTCTCTCTCTTCTCGCTCTCTCTTCTCTCCTCTTCTCTCCTATTCTCTCTCTCTTCTCTCTCCTCTCTCTCTCTTCTCTCTTTCTTCTCTCCTCTCATTCTTCTCTCTCTTCTCTCCTCTTCTCTCCTCTTCTCGCGCTCTCTTCTCTCTCCTCTCTGTCTCTCTCTTCTCTCCTCTCTCTCCTCTCTCTCTATACTCTCTCCTCTCCCTCTTCTTTCTCTCTTCTCTCCTCTTCTCTCTCGCTTCTCTTTCCTCTCTCTCTCCTCTCTCTCTTCTCTCTATCTCTCCCTCTCTCTTCTCTCTCTTCTCTCTCTCTTCTCTCCTTTTCTCTCCTCTTCTCTCTTTTCTCTCCTCTTCTCTCCTCTTCTCTCTTTTGTCTCCTCTCTCTCCCTCTTCTCTCCTCTTCTCTCCTCCTCTCTTCTCTTTCTCTTCTCTCTCCTCTCTTTCTCTCTTCTCTCTCTCTTCTCTCTCGTTTCTCTCTCTCCTTCTCTCTACTCTCTCATCTCTCTCATGTCTCTCATCTCTCTCTTCTCTCTCTCTCTTCTCTCTCTCTCTTCTCTCCTCTTCTCTCCTCTTCTTTCTCTCCTATTCTTGCCTCTTCTCTCTCTCTTCTCTCTCTCTCTCTATCTCCCTCTCCCTCTCTCTCTTCTCTTTTCTTTCTGTTTTCTCTCTCTCAGACCTGCGATGATCAGCTGATGCGATCACCTGACGGAATCAGCTGACACTAAAAGTCGAGCGGTGAGGCCGGCTTTTTACCGCCCGGCCGGCTAAACTATCAGCTGTTGCTGTCGGACAGGAGTCTGCACAGAAGTGAGTAGTTTGTTTTTTGTTGGTTTTTTTTTCACTGATGCATCAGCTGATTGTATAAAAGCCGTTTATACAATCAGCTGCTGTGTCATGTGATTCAGGCCCTTGAACCTGACACATCATCTGATCGCTTTGCCTTCCAGCAAACCGATCAGATGATATTGGATCCGGATTGGACGGCACGGGACCCTTGACCCAGGATTACTGCAGAGGGGGGTTCTTTATTGCTGACAGACATATCTTTGGTATTCTGCAAAGTTTGCAGGTGGAAAATAAGTTTTGAGTGTCTAGACTTAGGGGTACTTTGCACGTTGCAACATCGCTACTGCGATCTTGTCGGGGTCAAATCAAAAGTGACGCAGATCCAGCGCCGGTAACGACGTCACAACGTGTAAAGCCTAGCAGCACCGATAAATGATCGCAAAAGCGTTGAAAATCGGTGATCTGTGTAGTATCGGTCATTTCCATAATTTAGCTGCAGCGACAGGTACGATGTTGTTCCTCGCTCCTGCAGCAGCACACATCGCGGTGTATGAAGCCACAGGAGCGAGGAACATCTCCTTACCTGCGTCCCACCTGCAATGAGGAAGGAAGGAGGTGAACGGGATGTTTACGTCCCGCTCATCTCCGCCCCTTCGCTTCTATTGGCCGCCTGCTATGCTTAGGAAGGAGGCGGGTCGCCGGCCAGAGCTACATCGCAGGGCAGTTAAGTGCGTGTGAAGCTGCCGTAGCGATAATGTTTGCTACGGCAGCTATCACAATATATATCGCATCTGCGAGGGGGCGGGGACTATCGCGCTCGGCATCGCTACTAT
The DNA here is from genome assembly GCF_048569485.1 of Anomaloglossus baeobatrachus. Lineage (NCBI taxonomy): Eukaryota > Metazoa > Chordata > Amphibia > Anura > Aromobatidae > Anomaloglossus > Anomaloglossus baeobatrachus. Next base: position 587,169,037 of record NC_134354.1, on the reverse strand, counting down.
CGGCTAGCGATGTCGCAGCATGCAAAGTACCCCTTAGAGTATGAACTATGACTCTCCACAGGCACATGTAGAGACATCACCTGCTTATATTTGAAACAATCTGGTAGCAATCTGAGTAAAGCTTCAGTTGTCTTCCCACACCTTGTCCTTATGCTCATCTTTAAGATAGTTAGGCTACATCCTTAAGCAGTTTTTGATTGGTGCCATCAGCACCATCGTCATCCACAAGTATTGTTTGTTGTAATCAGACTCCTCCTTTATTCTCTCTCACACCGCTATGTACAGTGTCTATCACTGATTGTGTGTCTTGGGAACAGGTTACACTATCAGTCATCTACTAAACTCCTACTTGGTCAAGTTCCTGCTGATATTGTCACTAATGTACCTCTTCCAGTAGTTGGCTGCCTTCCAAGAAAGTAGGGCATGCGATTAGCTTCACTTAAATATGTGACGCCCTGGGCAAGCCAGGAGTCACAGGTCACAACACCACCACACCCCACACTCCAGGTAGGCACATCACAGCTAAACTACAAATCCTTGTTGCCTTCCTCCAGAGGCTGATGATTCACACCAGGGGGTGGGCCAGGCGGTTGGCTCCGCCCACCAAGGAGATCACAGCTCTGGAGGCAGGAAGTACCAGGCAGTCCAGTGAGGGACGTGAAAGAGAGTAGCCCGGGGAGGGCAAGAGTAAACAACAGAGCTTGAGTGAGGAGCTAAGTGAAGGAGTAAACAAGTAGTGGAAGTAGAAAAGTGGTAAAGGAGGAAAGCAAGAGAGGTGACAAGAAGGAAGGAAAGCCTGAAGGGTCCAGCTTTGTGTAGGGCCAGAACAGCAAGGTCAGCGACGGCGGTGACTGTCTGGAGGGGGACCGTTTGGAAGTTCCTGGAAGGACCCCGTTGGCTGTGTGCCCGGTGGTCTGGAGCAGTGTTCCGAAGGACAGTCAGCACCAGGGCAGGGGCCTCTCGGACCCCGGCAAGGCTAGGAGTCGCCAAATTTGCCGAATCCGTCAGTGAAGGGGACGTAGATCCCCCAGCAACCAAGTCCCGAGTGAAGGCAACAGCTCAACCTGAAGCAGAGAGACACCGCCACCCGCCAAGGCACCAGTTTCTCAGGGCCAGCGCCTGCGGGCAAAGTGTAGAGCTCCTCCGGCCCAGATTGTAGTCGGGGAGCGGGTAACCGGAGGGAATCCACCGCTACCACAAGTCAACCATAGGTGCAAGGAAGAGGGACATCACCGTCACCTACCGGGAGTGCAGGTGCAGCCGTCTGTGGGACCGTCTTACCAGCCGTTTGGTTTACCGTACAAACTGTGTCCGTGTCTCAGGCTGAGTGAGTACCACAGTGCCGCAAGGCACAGCGCTGCCCCCGCGTCCCTGCGCCCACCAGGCCCCGCACCTCACAAACCATCACCGGGCCCCGGGATCACCAACCCCTGCCCACGGAGGGGCAACACAACACCTGGCTGCTCCGCATCACCATCCCCGGGACCCCCGCATTGAGCAGCGGTGGTGAAATCACCACAACCGTGGGTGGCGTCACGAACTATAACAATCCCCGCACCCAACAAACCCCCTTTCACTCACGGGCGAGGAGTGCCGCTCGAGAAACCCCCGGGATCCGGCCTACGGCTCGAGCCACCACTGAGCAGCGGCCGCCGGACTCGAGCAGAAGGGGGCGAGCGCGGTGTGCTGACACCCTCCTCCCCGCCCACGACAACTTGGCGTCATGAACAGGATCTTACCGCTCTGCCGTCTGGTAGAGGTGCGCCTTGTTACCGCCGGAGGTATCCAGCAGAAAAATTGCAGAAGCCGCAATCTTTGGCGCGAAAAGTTCCCGCTCGAGCGTCTTCTCGAGCAGTAGAGGCGCGAAGGCCAAGACCCCGCCCCGAGAGAGGAGGGGCCGGAAAGAGCTAAGGGGGACGCGATGGCGGCTGGCTGCATGTAGCTGCGGCTATAAAAGCAGGGACGCCAGGACCCTGCAAGCATACCGTTCCTGGAAAGAAAAGAGAAAGTCATCATGTGGATGCCGTCCCGAAACACCGTGGCCCCCCGCGCCGGGAACCGCAGCGTGGGTGGAAATCCGGACCGCGCAGCTCCACCTAAGGCTGCAGGTCAAGATGCAGCTCCTCTTGGAGGAGTGGGAGACCGACATGGCGGACGTTATAGCCACCGTGCGGAGACGCGAGGAGGAAGCGGAGGAAGGGAGGGTGAGTGACCCACGCCCCTATGTCCCGGAGGGACCGGTCGCTGCGGCTGAGGGACCCGGTCCAAGCCCTCTCCCCCCGTTGCCTCCCTCGCCACCCGTCTCGGGGGCCGTGACCCCGCCACTAGGCCTGCTACCACCGCAACTGGTAGCGATACCCAGCCCGTCCGCCCCAGCGGACCGACCTGTAGCCGGAGCCCGTAGCAAACCGGAGGTGTTGCCATGGAAGGCCCCGAAGATTGTGCCAGAGACAGTCCCCGAGCAGTTTCCCGAGCCGGAGCCGTTGACCCCCTCCGAGCCGAAGGCCCAGCTGCGGAAAGCCCCTATGCCCATCCCCCACACCTCGGCTGAGGTGGCGCCGGGTTGTTGCTGCAGGGCAGCGCCCAAGGCCATGACACCGCGGGATACGCCGCCCACCTTCCTGACAGTGGGTAACGTTCTGGATGTCCCGCGGGGCCCGACCCGTGTGCCGGAGCTGGCAGAAGCGCCATATTGGGAAAGGGAGCCGACAAAGCTGGGCCTGGAGATCGCTGAGAGGGAGAAAAGGAAAGCCGAGCTGGTGGCCCGAGCCATTCGGAAAAAGAAAATCTTCGGCAAGCGACCTTCCGTGTCCGGGGCCCGTTGTACGAGGGGCAGGTGAGGCGGTTTGATGTCCGCCGGGGCTACGGGTTTATATATGAACCGGGCCTGGAGGCCGAAGTGTTTGTAGCCCGGCGGGATGTGAATGCCCACCTGCCCGAGGAGCATCCTGGCCGTAACCTCATACCGGGAGACATGGTGCGGTACACCCGACACTGCGGAGAGAGGGGGTGGTTTGCCCTGGATGTAAAGCTCAGGAGCAGCAAAGAGAGCAAGGTGAGCCCTGCACCCCCTCCCTCAGATGAAGCAGCAGAAGGACCGGAGTAGGGCAGCGGAGCACCGTTGTCCAGTCCCCGTTGGGACCACCATTGTTTGTTGAAAGTTTGAAAAATGATGAAAATGATAATTACTGAACAGTTACCTGATTGTCTGAAGTGATTGAACCGGCCGGAGCCGGCACCGTTGTCCCCGTGGGGACCGTTTAAAAAATGCATGGGAACTATCCATGGACAAGCCCGTGAACTTGCAGGGCAACCACAGACGTTAGTGGCTTGTAAATATGTTGGTTACCGTTACCGTTTTCCGCAATGCCACCTCCGGAGAGGCAGGTTGGAGGGAGGGCCCTCAGCAGAGCAGGCTGGGGCCCAGCCACCAAAGGAACCGGTGGCTACCCTCTGGAGGGAAGGACAGATCCCGCTCGGGTACCGTGTGCTGGACTGTGGGTCAAGGGGTGCTGCCTGGGTTTTAGGGGCAGCATCAGGGCCAGGTTGCTTGGGTGGGAGAGAGCGGAAACCGTAACCGTAAACCGTTGCAACGTTAAAAGTAAATGTGCCTCCCGTCTTGGGAAGAGTTATTAAAAATGTATATATGTTGATTTTCCAAATGTTATCTTTTTCAGAAAAATAAAACCGGTGTAGGACGGCAGCCCGCGGACGGTCTGCATTTTGCTAAGGGGGAATGTGACACCCTGGGCAAGCCAGGGGTCACAGGTCACAACACCACCACACCCCACACTCCAGGTAGGCACATCACAGCTAAACTACAAATCCTTGTTGCCTTCCTCCAGAGGCTGATGATTCACACCAGGGGGTGGGCCAGGCGGTTGGCTCCGCCCACCAAGGAGATCACAGCTCTGGAGGCAGGAAGTACCAGGCAGTCCAGTGAGGGACGTGAAAGAGAGTAGCCTGGGGAGGGCAAGAGTAAACAACAGAGCTTGAGTGAGGAGCTAAGTGAAGGAGTAAACAAGTAGTGGAAGTAGAAAAGTGGTAAAGGAGGAAAGCAAGAGAGGTGACAAGAAGGAAGGAAAGCCTGAAGGGTCCAGCTTTGTGTAGGGCCAGAACAGCAAGGTCAGCGACGGCGGTGACTGTCTGGAGGGGGACCGTTTGGAAGTTCCTGGAAGGACCCCGTTGGCTGTGTGCCCGGTGGTCTGGAGCAGTGTTCCGAAGGACAGTCAGCACCAGGGCAGGGGCCTCTCGGACCCCGGCAAGGCTAGGAGTCGCCAAATTTGCCGAATCCGTCAGTGAAGGGGACGTAGATCCCCCAGCAACCAAGTCCCGAGTGAAGGCAACAGCTCAACCTGAAGCAGAGAGACACCGCCACCGCCAAGGCACCAGTTTCTCAGGGCCAGCGCCTGCGGGCAAAGTGTAGAGCTCCTCCGGCCCAGATTGTAGTCGGGGAGCGGGTAACCGGAGGGAATCCACCGCTACCACAAGTCAACCATAGGTGCAAGGAAGAGGGACATCACCGTCACCTACCGGGAGTGCAGGTGCAGCCGTCTGTGGGACCGTCCTACCAGCCGTTTGGTTTACCGTACAAACTGTGTCCGTGTCTCAGGCTGAGTGAGTACCACAGTGCCGCAAGGCACAGCGCTGCCCCCGCGTCCCTGCGCCCACCAGGCCCCGCACCTCACAAACCATCACCGGGCCCCGGGATCACCAACCCCTGCCCACGGAGGGGCAACACAACACCTGGCTGCTCCGCATCACCATCCCCGGGACCCCCGCATTGAGCAGCGGTGGTGAAATCACCACAACCGTGGGTGGCGTCACGAACTATAACAATCCCCGCACCCAACAAACCCCCTTTCACTCACGGGCGAGGAGTGCCGCTCGAGAAACCCCCAGGATCCGGCCTACGGCTCGAGCCACCACTGAGCAGCGGCCGCCGGACCCGAGCAGAAGGGGGCGAGAGCGGTGTGCTGACACCCTCCTCCCCGCCCGCGACAAATATACTTAGCCGCCATTATTTCTCCCTAAAAAGTGTGCCTTCTCTGTGCTCTCACATGCACAAAAAAGAGGGCCACTTTCTTGACTTGACTTTGATCTCCAAATTCACCATAGACACTTGGGACACTTGGAGCAGCAACTATGGACAGGAAGAGTTGAGATGTCTTTCATGGTCCACTAGGTGAATGTTTTCAGCAGCAGTGATGCATCACAACCAGGATAGGTATAGAAGCCTTCATGGATATAAACTCTGTCTGGTTCCACCACCAAGAAGTGACTATTACACTTCCAAAACATCCTCGATAACAGACATAACCCCATCTCCAATAGCAGTGGACAGTGTTGTATCTAACTCACAACCTCATAATTTTTGTTCATGCAAGGTAAAACATAGCCAGTTTAACATGGTTGAACAAACATCATGGTGATGGTGACAAGACAATGTGGCCATCCCCTTTAAAATAATGTAGGGAAAAACCAATCCTACTGTATAGTTCAGCTAAACGTAGATTGTCTGGAAAACAGGTCTGGGTTTAACTAGTAAATGACCCCTAGTATTTTTACTATATATTCTAAAAAAAAGTTGAGAATACACATTAGAATAATGTTTTTACAGATTATCTAGTCTATATTTTGAAGGTCAATTTTTTTTCTGCCCCATAGAGGTTTTTTCCACAAAGGAAATAAGTATTAAAAAAAGTCATTAAAAATACATTTGTAAATACCTTTAACTATTCACATTAGTTTTGTCTGGGGAAGTAATGACTGTAGTGCATCAAAATGGCAGTTGTCTTTTTACACTGAGAGAAGCCTGTCCTAGGATGTTAATTGCACAGGTGCCTCTGAGCATGTGCAGTATGAAACATTACTTCTATGACCTGGAGATAGCTTGGTAGCACATAGTGGAGGCTATCTCCAGTTCACAGCAGTCATAGAGCATTCAGAAAGACAAGGTGGGTAGGAACATCAAGGGAAAAACTATTTTTCTCGCCGCGTTTGTCACCACTTGAGAAACGGCAATTAATTCATCCAAGTCTTTATTAAGAATGCTATATACTGGTCAATGGGTTTCTGAGGTCACATCCCCCTTCTTCAGGACAAAAATAGTACTGACAAGGATAGTCCTTTTTTACTTGATGCTGTTATATTTTCCTTACAATTCTAGTTCAAAATAATTTTTTATATATATATATATATATATATATATATACACAGGGTGGTCCAAAAGTAAGTGGACAGATGGACAGAAAATATAAAAAAAATTATATTTACTACCACAAGCATAACATTGACAATTAAATTTTATTCTGAACAATAATACAAAAGCCCTTAAATTTTATCAACGCAGGTGCTCAAACTGTTTTCCATTACAATTTGCACAGCTTTGAAGTCTGCCTCTTATGCTTCGAGAAACATTTTTGCACAAGTCTCTTTGGGTATTCATTTCTTGAAATGCTTCTCTTATGTAATTTTCAAATCACTGACACTTTTTGGTTTTCGACTATAAACTTTGTCCTTGAGTACTCCCCAAAATAAAAAATCCATTGGGGTCAAGTCTGGTGAACGTGCTGGCCAATCAAGTGGGCCTCTTCGGCCAATCCATTCATTAGGAAATGTTTCATCAAGATACCCACAGACTACTCTTGAATAATGTGGAGGGGACCCATCTTGTTGGAAATAAAGGTCATTTGAATTAGGCTGTTGCTGTAACTGGGGAACAACTTGATTCATTAGAATTTCGAGATTCTTATCTCCTGTGACTGTTCCATCAAAAATTATTAGTCCTAAAACACCAAAAGTTGAAATACAACCCCAAACATTGACACCAGGCTCATTTAGTTGTTGCTCTAATGTTAAATGCATGTTCTCATTATACCAGTTGTGAGACAGGGAATATAGCTCAGCTGGGATCTTTGCTTTGGTCCAAGCGAGTGGCTATGGATTCACAGATGACAGCGGCAGACTGGCAGGTTCCAAACAGATACGGCCACTGCCGTGTTTATTGTGTACACTTATCCCTCAGTGTTACACATGCAAAAACAGGAAAATAAACGTCTAAGGCCGTCTGGCCACTAACTAACAACAGAATGCTAACTACAAAATAAACCTATGTAACAAACAAAACGGTATTCTCTTACTGTGTGGGTTCCTCAGCACAGCCAGTGGAGGTATGGAGTCTCAGCCCCAGCAGCCATGAGCCTGTACCTCTCCTCAGCAGCCTCTCTGTTCTGAATCCCTCCTGATTATTTCAGCTGATCCAGTGAGGAATCAAAACCCTGGATTGAATGTGGAGAAGGCAACAACCAATCCCACTGCCATTCCTACTGATTGCTCCAGGAAAAAACGAGCCCAAAATTACAATGAAATAAACAGACTTCAGTGACTAACTTATTGCTGAGCCAGATATAACTTTCCCAACTTTTTCCAGCCCATTTGCATGGGCCAACCGCTCCACAATCAATACATGGAGACATATGAAATGAACCGAGGGGAAACATACCTGTTCTCTAGTACTTCTCCCCTTGGCATCTCACATACTCCCCCCCTCTGTTCGAGCCCGTGGGGTCTGACACAATGACTTAGCAAGCAGTGCGTTCTAGACAACGCGTCTGCATTCCCATGCGCCGTGCCTGCTCTGTGCTCCACTGAAAATTTTAAATTTTGTAACGCCAAGAACCAGCGTGTCACCCGCGCATTGCCCTCTTTTGCCTGGGACATCCATGTCAGGAGTGAATGGTCCGTCACTAGCCTAAATCGGCGTCCTACTAAATAATAGCGCAGGGTTTCCAGGGCCCACTTCACAGCTAAGGCTTCTCGCTCAACCACACTGTATTTTTGTTCTGCCTCCGTATGTTTTCTGCTTAGATAGACCACTAGGTGTTCCTCGCCGTTCACTTCTTGTGAAAACACAGAGCCGAGGCCAACACCAGAGGCATCTGTTTGAACAATAAACTCCCGTGTAAAGGTTGGGGTAACCAACACTGGCTGGTCACATAAAGCCTTTTTCAACCTTTGAAAGGCGTCCTCTGCTTCTGCGTTCCACTTTATTGGACAGAGGTTGACCCCTTGGTAAGATTCGTGAGTGAGGCTGCGATGGTAGCAAAATTTTTAATGAACCGCCGGTAATAACCAACGATCCCCAAAAAGGCTCTGACCTGTCTTTTGGTGACCGGTTGTAGCCAATTCTGAATGGCGTCCACTTTGTTTGCCTAAGGTTTTATAACTCCTCTACCAATGATGTATCCCAGATAGTGAGCTTCTTCCAACCCCAATGTACACTTCTTTGGATTGGCAGTCAAGCCGGCAGTCCTTAGAGAGTCCAAGACAGCTTGCACCTTTGGCAAATGAGTTTCCCAGTTATCACTAAAGATAATAATATCGTCCAAATATGCGGATGCATACTGGACATGGGGCTTTAGGACAATATCCATTAGTCGTTGGAAGGTGGCTGGGGCTCCATGCAAACCAAATGGCATATCCCGGTACTGGAATAGTCCCTGTGGCGTAACAAAGGCAGTTTTCTCTTTGGCAGAGTCAGTGAGGGGAATCTGCCAATAACCTTTTGTTAAGTTAATAGTGGATATGTATCTGGCTGAACCTAATCTCTCTATAAGTTCATCAACTCTTGGCATGGGGTAGGCATCGAATTTCAATACCTCATTCAACTTGCGAAAATTGTTACAGAACCGGATAGTCCCATCAGGCTTGGGCACCAGCACGATAGGACTAGCCCACTCACTCCGGGACTCCTCTATAACCCTGAGCGCCAGCATTTTCTCTACTTCCCGGGCAATGGCTTGTCTCCGAGCCTCAGGAATTCGATACGGTTTTAACCGTACACGTGTCTGAGGGTCGGTGACAATGTCATGTTTAATTAGGTGAGTACGGCCAGGTAGTTCTGAAAATATATCTGCATTTCTCTGTACGAACTCCTTGGTTTCTTGTATTTGGGTCTTGGATAGCGTGTCTGCAATACCCACCTCTGGTGGTACTATCTGGGGGTCACTTACCTCAGATGTTGGTGCCACTCGAGGCCCACTATCAAGGGTAGTTTCCACTACCAGACTCTCTCTGTCCCGCCAGGACTTAAGCAAGTTTACGTGGTAGATTTGTTGGGGTTTTCTCTTGTCTGGTTGGTGTACCTTATAATTCACTTCACCTATTCTTTCCAGCACCTCGTATGGCCCCTGCCATTTTGCAAGAAATGTATTTTCTACAGTAGGTACCAAGACTAACACTCGATCCCCGGGTTGAAAAACTCGTGTTATAGCCGCTCGGTTGTACACCCTGCTTTGGGCGCGTTGTGCGCGCTCCAAACATTCTTTGACTATTGGCATAACTGCCGCAATTCTGTCCTGCATAAGTGTTATATGTTCAACTACACTGCGGTAAGGAGTCACCTCTTGCTCCCAAGTCTCCTTGGCAATATCCAACAGGCCTCTGGGACACCGCCCATAGACCAATTCAAAAGGTGAAAAGCCCGTGGAGGATTGGGGTACCTCTCGGATGGCGAACAAGAGATATAGCAGGAGGTATCCCAATCCCTCCCGTCCTTATCCACTACCCTTTTCAACATCCCCTTTAGGGTTTTATTAAAGCGCTCGACCAGACCGTCCGTCTGAGGGTGATACACTGAGGTACGCAGGTGGGAGATTTTTAGTAATTTACATAGTTCTTTGAGAATATGAGACATAAAGGGGGTCCCCTGATCCGTAAGTATCTCTTTCGGAATGCCTGTGTGAGAAAACATGTTCAAAAGCTCCTTTGAAATTGCTTTTGCATTGGCATTCCGTAAGGGTACAGCCTCCGGATAACGGGTGGCGTAATCCAGTACCACCAAAATGTATTGATGACCCCTGGCAGATTTAACTAATGAACCAACTATATCCATTGCTATCCTCTCAAAGGGCACCTCTATTATTGGCAAGGGTACCAGGGGGCTTCTAAAATGTGTCATAGGCGCGGTCAACTGGCATGTAGGACAGGATTGACAGTGCCGAGTTACATCTCCCACCAGACCCGGCCAAAAGAAACGTTGCAGAATACGGTCTTTTGTCTTTTCTCCAGCCAGGTGGCCCCCCAAGGGATGTTTATGTGCCAGGTCTAAAACCACCTGACGAAAGGATTTGGGTACCACTAGCTGTACCACTCCTCGCATCTTGTCAATGTGGTATAGCATGCCCTGTTGCACTGCCACATGTGGAAACACATTTTGAGCCCTTGGGTACACTGGGTTTCCCTCAGAGACCTTCACATTTTCCCATGCCCTTGTTAAAGTTGGATCTTGGTGTTGAGCGGTCCCGAAATTATCACGGGCCACCTCAAGACCTAGCATCTCTATAACATCCTCTAGCGTGTCCGCCTCACCTGCAAACACAGCCAGAGGAGAGTCTACAGATTCTGGCGCTACCCCTGTGTTGGGTCCCCTATCATCTTGCTCCAGTGGCTCAGGGGCTAACCCCAGGGTATCGTTCACCAGTTTTTCTTCAACCAGGGTGTTCACGCCATTTTTAACGTTCCACAAGTCCCAGAATAAGGGAAAGTCTCTCCCCAGGATTACACTATGCAACATAGTCTTTACAATCACCGCCTGATGTCTTTTGGCCCCCAAGGGCGTGGCAAGAGTTACCCAGGCTGTGGGATAGTTTTTAGTATCGCCATGTATGCAACTAATGCCCACAGTTGAACCTGTTATTACTCCAGGGTCCACCAAGCTAGCATGTACCAAGGTTACTTGACTGCCAGAGTCTAAGATGGCATTCACACTATAGCCGTTGACGTCAATGCAACACACATGTTGTTCATTTCCTGTGAGGATCTCCGCAGCACAGACTGACTGTACATATAATGACAGATGCCTTGTAGTGTTACAGTCCATAGGCTCTGTAGTTAATGGGCAGTTATCAGCTACGTGGCCGAGCCCACGACATCGCCAACACTGTATAGGCCCTTGCCTCCCAGTTGGGGACCTCAGTCTGGGCCTGGTGACTTGCTGAGAAATTACACCACTAACATAGTCCTTTGTGGACCTGCTACGCCTAGTTGCAACATTCTCTTTTGGAAAAGGAGTAGTTTTAGCAGGACTTTCAGGCGATTTCCTAGAACCCCAGCAAGGTGAAAGCGTCCCCTGGAGTAGGCTTTCAGAAGCGCTGTAATGCTCGACCATATTCACCAACTGGTCAGCGCTAGTTGGGTCACCCTGTCGGACCCACCTCTGGATCTTAGCCGGTAAGGTTCGCAGGTACTTGTCTAGGACAACACGTTCCACCATCTGTGCGGGCGTCAAAGTTTCTGGTTGCAGCCATTTTTTTACCAGATGGATGAGGTCATGCATTTGTGAACAAGCTGGCTGATGTGCCACAAAAATCCATAGATGTACCCGCTGTGCCCGTACATATGTGTTTACTCCCAGCCTTGCCAGGATTTCACCTTTTAGTTTACTATAGTCCATAGCATCAGCTCCACTTAGATCATTATATGCCTTTTGCGGATCTCCAATCAGGAATGGAGCGACCACTTCAGCCTATTTGTCCACCGGTAAGTGCTCATGTTCTGCAATACGTTCAAACACTGCCAGATATGATTCCACATCATCATCAGCAGTCATTTTAAGTAAAGTCTTTTGTACAGCTTTCCACGCACTGGCAGGGCTTTGTGCACGGTCCTCCGCGTCTCGCGGCTGCCGAACCAAGGCCTCCTTTACTGCATTTAACTGCTCTTGGTGCATTTGATGCTGCTGCTCCAGTGCCTTCTGGAGGTAAGTATTGGTCTGTTGTTGCCGGGCACTGGCCTGTTGTTGCTGCACATTGGCCTGTTGTAGCTGGGCATTGGTCTGTTGTTGGTTAATGTTGGCCTGCACCAACTGTTTCAGCAGCTCCTCCATATTGCTGGTCTTTTGGCTCTTCAGCAGCACTGGAGCTTTCAGCCAGGACATTAACAAGAGACAATGCCCATAGAACGGTTTATCTGCAGTCACAGTCCAATAGCCACTAATGCCCGCATTCTCCACCATTTGTGAGACAGGGAATATAGCTCAGCTGGGATCTTTGCTTTGGTCCAAGCGAGTGGCTATAGATTCACAGATGACAGCGGCAGACTGGCAGGTTCCAAACAGATACGGCCACTGCCGTGTTTATTGTGTACACTTATCCCTCAGTGTTACACATGCAAAAACAGGAAAATAAACGTCTAAGGCCGTCTGGCCACTAACTAACAACAGAATGCTAACTACAAAATAAACCTATGTAACAAACAAAACAGTATTCTCTTACTGTGTGGGTTCCTCAGCACAGCCAGTGGAGGTATGGAGTCTCAGCCCCAGCAGCCATGAGCCTGTACCTCTCCTCAGCAGCCTCTCTGTTCTGAATGTCTCCTGATTATTTCAGCTGATCCAGTGAGGAATCAAAACCCTGGATTGAATGTGGAGAAGGGAGCAACCAGTCCCACTGCCATTCCTACTGATTGCTCCAGGAAAAACCGAGCCCAAAATTAAAATGAAATAAACAGGCTTCAGTGACTAACTTATTGCTGAGCCAGATATAACTTTCCCAACTTTTCCCAGCCCATTTGCATGGGCCAACCGCTCCACAATCAATACATGGAGACATATGAAATGAACCGAGGGGAAACATACCTGTTCTCTAGTACTTCTCCCCTCGGCATCTCACATAGTGAATACAATTATGCCTGTTATATGGTCGGATAATTTGAAAAAAGCTTCATCACTCCACATAATGTTATCTAAAATTAATGGATTTTCTTCAATTTTGTTAAGCAGAATCTCACTAAATTGCAGCCGCCTGTCTGGATCATCCTCCAATAAACCATGAATTAGACGTGGACGATAAGCTTTCACACCAATAGATTTCAGGATTCGCATGATAGAAGCTCGTGAAATTCCCAATTCTAAAGAGACTCTTCTGGTGGACTTTTTTGGACTCTGAACAAATGTTTAAGCAACAAATTGTTTATTATTTTCTGTACAGGCTGTTTTGGGTCGACCAGTTTTTGCAGCATTAAGGATTGAGCCAGTGGCATTGAATTTGTCACGAATGCGGTAAATGGTTTGTCTCTTTGAGGCTTGAGTACCAAATGTTTCAACCCAATTTTCTCCAACGATTTCAGCATTTTGAGATTTCCACTACTCTTTTAAAATCCATTTTCATTGATCTGTATTTGAATTACAGTATTTGCCATTATGGGTTATCTGAATTATCTGAGAAGAAAACAGATTTGGGGGAGATTTATCTGTGAAAACTGGATCTGTGAAACTGACTCAGTTGCCCTTAGCAACCAATCAGATTCCACCTTTCATTTTCCAAAGTCTGTGAAGAATTAAAAGTGGAATCTGATTGGTTGCTAAGAGCAACTCAGTCAGTTTCACTTTACACCATGTGTGATAAATCTCCCCCTTCATAACCCTATTCTACATACTGTCTACTTTTGGACCTCTCTCTCTCTCTACATATATATATATATATATATATATATATATATATACATATATGTATATATATATATATATATATATATATATATATATATATATATATATACTGTGTATATATATATATATATATATATATATATATATATATATCCCCTGAAAATATAATAATTGTAATGCTAACTTTAATTTCATCCTAAGACAATTACAGCTTTAAGCACAATACAATCCTTAAAGGGGTTGTCCACTACTCATTCCCTATGTTTACCCCAGTTAAAATAATACTTGTATACTTACCTCTTGTGCTTGTGTCGTCACTCACTCTGTCGGGGCTCACGTAAGATTGTTATGACATGCAAGCTCTGTACACAATTAGTCCTGGCTTTACTGTCATTATCTTCCTAAATATGAAACATGAATAGAATGTGAGAACAACAACATATCAGACTTCATCTTGATTACTTAATCATCCGAAGGTGGGTGGCCGGCACTGATTGGTCAAGGGCTTGTGTGCCGTAAGAACCTCAATAAGCCCCGAGAGAGCGAAGGACAACACCACTGGAACCACACGGCCTCAGGAGGTAAGTATTAGAAGAAGTGGTTGTCCAAGAAGTGGTAACCAATTTAATTTAGTATAACCCTAGTACTCATAAAATAAGACAACTGTATTTACCCTATGTGACAATTTTGTTAGCCATTTTTATTGTGCACTCCAGGTGCCTCAAGCAAAAATAACGACTTTTAATTTGGTTCTGCATTTGTGAACACAGATACAATTGAAATTTTAGGACACTTAGATCATAGCTGTTTCACCTTTATAAAGTGCTGGCAGTTACAGTGCTAATAGGCTCTAACGATAAGATTTAGAACAAAACTCACCCACCAGTAAGCATTGGTCTGGGCTTAAAAGATATATGGACACTAATAAGCACACTGAGTATACCAATGAATATTCCTCACGTTAGCCAAAATACTCCTTTTTAGTATCAGTTTGGGTATAAATTTACAGTAAATGTATGAAAGCACCAATTTTCATTACTTTATTATGAAGAACCCATGTAAAAGGGTAAGATTTTGAAATAAAAAGTCTTGATGACCACTGTAAAATATGTTTGACTTCAAGGGATAAACACAATTTTGCCAATGTTATCATTGATACATGAAAGATTTATAAACTTATAGAAAATTGGTAATTCTTTGGATTTCCAAAGGACACATTTACCATTGCCACTTGTTCTCATTTTTAATATAGCTGTTGACCATGTTATATCATGTTGGCCTGTTGAATTCCTCATTGATTTAGTCATGATTTGTTGTCAAAGATGTTTTCATAGAAATGCCAGTGTATATATGACTGGATGAGTATTTCCAGTGCCGTGAATGCATTAGATAAGGCTGATAAGGGTGTTTATAGAGCAGTCGGCTTCAATATAACAGGGTGCATGACAGGGGAGAACAGCATTTTTCACTTTGCCTGGATAAAATACAGCACTTTCATGCTTTAACACATAATCTTACAACCACAAAAGCTTCACCCTGGTTTTTAAGAGCTTCTGTGGGTTGTCAGGCACCGTTACTTTGAATGAAGTCTGACAGTTTTGAGCTAAGCAAGAAAATGCATTTTATTGTTTAAAAGCATCCTTAACATTTACTCCTTAGACCAGATTTAAGACTGTTTTTCTTAATTAACTTTCTAAAAAGGAAAGACCAGTCATATCGATGAAAGGTAAATTCCTAGGATTGATTTTTATTCACTCACCCTTGTTGAAAGTTGGATCCTCTATTTTCAATTTTTCACTTTTTTTCAAAGATACTTCTAGTATCCAATCATGATGAATTGTAAAAGTTTGTAAGCTACTTTTTCCTTCTTTTGAGTGCATGGTATTAGCAGTGTGCATGAACTGCTTCTATGAAAGAAGAAAGCACCCACATTGCGAATTCTTTTCTTGTATGTAGCTGGAACATAGTTATGGTTTCCTCTCATATAATAAGATCTACTATTCTATTTCTCACTTTCTGATATTCCTATGTAACACTAGATCTCACAATGGAAAGATATATATTTCATAAACTGACATCTACATTATGTGCACATAGGAAGTGCAAATATGAAATATAGATAAAATATTGTTAGCACTTTTCACAATGACATGGAATGCCATCGCATATTACTCTGACTGGCAGAAAGCAACAAAAATGTAATTTTTTTTTTATATTAATCGCAATGTTTTGACACATTTTAAATAACTTAAAAAAGGTTTCCGTTCATGCAATAACACAGGTCTGCGACTAAAAAGCTGTTTGATTATTTTCATCTAATTTCCATGTATTTTGGTGTGCTGAAAATGAAAAAAATATTTATAAAAATCCTGCATGTCAGGATTTGCCACAAAATGCAAAATTCTCTGCAAATTTAGTAAATTTTTCATAATTTTTTTCTTTTTTTTTTTTTTTTTTAGGGTTTTGAAAGTCAAAATACTATTAATTCATATCAATGAATTGAAGATATAGAATGCCAAAACAATGTTACTTTCAAAGAAAAGAACTTTCAGAGTGAGCTAATGAAACCAGCATCAACATTCTGAAAGTTGAATGAGCGGGCTCTGACATGCCTGTGCTTGTTTCAATTGTTTTATCTTTGTTCTCGCCTGTTCACACTTTTTAATCTCAGTTCGTGTTAGCTCTTCATATTCAACCGTGTTTCCCAAAATTAGCATTATGGCTCAGCGAAAGAGTATTAATTCGCCTGCCAGTTTCTGTTACATTTGTGGTGAATATACAGTGTTGAAGCAACAGCTGAATATTACAGACTTTGTGAAAAAAGTATACTTCGCATATTTCGGACTAAAGCTTGGAGATCAAGATAAAGCGTGGGCGCCTCATAAAGTGTGCAAACGGTGTGTTGAGGACCTCCGAAATTGATTCAAGGGTAAGAAAAAAGCTTTCCGTTATGGGATTCCTATGGTATGGCGAGAGCAAAAGAACCATAGTGACGATTGTTACTTTTGTTCCTGCGATGTGAAAGGGTATAATTTCAAAATGGAAGCATTCCATTTCATACCCCAATATTCACTCAGCAATTCGTCCCTTCCCCCATGGCACAGATATACCAGTACTCAAGGCCCCTGCTACCTTGGAAGAGATAACTATGTCCGATGAAGGTGGAGTCATACCTGAACCAAATGAATCAAGTTCTGAATTTGAAGATGATGCAAGACCAAAATTGTTTTCCCAGGAGGAGATGAATGATTTGGTAAGAGACTTAAATCTTCCCAAAGATGCCGCTGAGTTACTCGGCTCAAGGCTCAAAAGCAAGAATTTATTGTTGCCAGGAGTGTCTTTTTCATGGTTCAGACATCGTGAAGACGAGTTAGTTCCTTACTTTGCCAAGGAAGATAAGTTGGTTTATTGCATCGATGTCGAAGGTTTGATGGGTCAATTCAAAATCCAATATGATTCAGCGCAATGGCATCTTTTTATAGATTCTTCAAAAAGAAGTCTCAAAGCAGTTTTACTCCACAACGGCGTTTATTTGCTTCCATCCCTGTAGGTCATTCCATACACCTCAAGGAAACCTACAAGAACTTGGAATTGGTTCTTCGTAAACTTAAATATGAAGTCCATGGTTGGCAAGTGTGGGGGGATTTGAAAGTCTTGTGCATGCTGCTCGGGCAACAAGCTGAGTATACCAAATACCCTTGTTTTCTGTGTCTATGGGACAGTTGAGACCGTCAAAATCACTGGACCAAGAAGAATTGGCAGCCGAGGGTGCTCAAGTTGGTGAAAAAATAATGTCCTCCCCATAAAGTTCTTCTACCACCTCTCCACATCAAATTGGGATTGATGAAGCAAATTCGTAAAATCACTTCCAAAAGATGGAGAATGCTTCAAATACTTGGTCGCCAAGTTTCCAGGCCTCTCGGAGGCAAAATTGAAGGAATGTGAGTTCGTCGGACCAGACATTAGAAGGCTTATAGCTGATCAAGAGTTTATCAATACCATGACGCATCCTCAAAAAGAAGGGTGGATTGCATTTAAAGAGGTTGTAGAGAAATTTTTAGGCAATAACAAAGACCCTAACTACAAACAAATCGTCGGACGAATGCTGGAAGCATTTCAAGCTTTAGATTGCCTGATGAGTTTGAAAGTGTATTTCCTTCATTCCCACCTTGACAACTTTCCTGAAAATTTGGGAGCTGTGAGTGAAGAGCAAGGTGAACGATTCCACCAGGACATTAAAGAGATGGAAAGAATATACCAGGGAAGATGGAGCATTACAATGATGGCAGACTACTGTTGGACGCTTCAGAGAGACATTACAGATGCTACTCACAACCGTAAATGTACCAAGAGAAGCCTCACAGGGAAGAAGAATCGCTTTTAGTGTGTGTTAGTGAGCTCATTACAGTTACAAAATGATTTTCATGAAACATTTGTAATAAAAAATTTATTTTATGAGTCTATTTTCATTTATTTTGAGGTATTGTCTTATTTAACATAGTTTCTTAAATTGTCAGAAAATGTGATGTTTTATGACAAAACAGAGGTCATTTTCAGATTCAGCACACTCAAAAACATAAAGATTATGTGGAATAACCAAAACAACTCTCGAAAAAAAAATTTTTGCAGACCTGTGTAATCAAAAAGTGAAAGAAAAATGATCAAACCTTAATTTAGTACAGAAAATCCATTGAATCCTCATGATAATCCCCAGCAACATCTGTGCATCCAAGACCCAGAGTTCCACCAATCTCCACAATATACTTCATTTCAACAAATAAAAATTGAACACTTTAATCCATTCTCATAGTATAATATTCAGTATACACGTATTAATCTATTGATGTAGGGTCCTTCTAGTTTACATCTTTTAAAGTTACTCCTTATTAAAATATACGGATCTCTTATTAGGCATTTTTATAGTTAAATGCATATCTTTTGCTATAAAAATAATTTTTGCAATTAGATATAATTAGAAAATTTGCACCATTTCCCTTCTATAGCCTTTGTGTTGTAGTGGCTGCAGAATGAGTTAACTAAGAATGCGTCTGTCAGCTTCTTGTGATCGGGCAGTCTGTTACTCAGTTTGTCTTTTTCTGAACTTCTCTCTGCTAATTTATAACTCAGATTATATCAAAGTTGAGCTGAATTTTGTGGTCATAGCTGAGGGAATCTCAGGAAAAAAAAAACCTCTCCCATCAAAATGAGCTGACTAAGGCCGGAGTCACACTTGTGAGTGACTCGCGCGAGTCTTGGATCGCATCACCTGGCACGTCCTGATACCGTCCGGACAGGAGCATCTCAACTGCATAGAAATACATGCAAGCTAGTCCGCTCCTTTCAGGAGAGTGCAGACGTGCAATGCGAGACTTGCTTGAGTCACTCACAAGTGTGACTCCGGCCTAACTCTAGCTAACAATGTCAAAGGGGAAAAAAGTCCAACTAAATGGGACAAAATGGTGAATAATGAAGCCCAACTGTAAGAATGATTTTTAACCCAAAATACAAAAATAAAATCACAATAATAATTGTACCTTAAGCTATCTATACCTTTAACTCATTGAGGACAGAGCAGTTTTTATTTTGGAGCTTTCGTTCTTTTCTTCCCTTCTTCCAAGAGCCGTAACTTTTTAATTTTCCCACTGACAAAGCCATGATAGGTCTTGTTTTTTGTTAGACTAGTACTTTTAAATGACACTAGAATATGATTTACTGTAAAATGGGGAAAACATTCCAAATAAAGTGAAATTGCAAGCAAAAAATACAATTCCACAATTGTTTTGGGGGTTTTGCTTTCTCTGCTTCCATTCTGCAGTGAGAAATGATCTGGAAATATGATTGACCATTTGATTGCTTATTAATACTTTTTTTGTGGAGCTGTGATAATCAAAAACCTGTAATTTTAGTATTTAGAATATTTTTCTCTTTACAGTTTTTATAGATTAGTTTAACCCCTTTACCTTGGGCAATTTTCCATTTTTCATTTTTGTTTTTTCCTCCCCTTCTTCCGAGAGCTGTAACTTTTTTATTTTTCTCTCAATCTTACCATATGAGGGCTTGTTTTTTATGGAATAAGTTGTAAAAAAAAAGACTATTAGTTTGGCTATATAGTATACTGAAAAAACGGGGAAAAAGTGCAGTTGTAGCACCCCCAGGGTTCATATGCCACAGTAACAACACAAAGTGTTAACTCCCCACACAACACTAGCACCTCCTGGCAAGATGGGGGAGACCAAGCTGCTTCACTATATATTCTGGTGTGGAGAGGAAGTGGTGAGTTCAGTCAGTGCAGTTCAGTTCCTGAGAGGACTGAGAAAGAAGGATCTGTAGGTTGGACCTGGCTCAAGCGCACCACAGGGTCCGCTGACCAATTCCAGGCCTAAGCCAAGGGTCTGAGGAATGGAGACAGATTAAACAGAGGAACATACCTGGGAGACAGAGTATTGCTAAACTCACCCCAGTGGAGCACACAGAGCGGATGCCGGATCCGAGGCTGTGCAGATTACACACTGCACAGTTAACACCGGAAAAGTGAAGGCTCCACATTATTCATCTGTACCACAGACACAGCAACACCGCAGAGTTCAGGAACATACAAGTAAGGACTCAAGTTGCCTGTCAGGTCAGTACCCGGGAGGAGAACAGGGCCGTCTGCCTAGTTTACACAGCAGCAGGGCCACACAAGCACAATTCAGAAAAGGGTGCCAAAACAGCCCGGCTGGGTGGGAGAAACCCTAAACCCTGCACAGACTCTGTGGACAGTACTCTGCTGAATGCTATCTTCAGCAAAGGCTAAGGAACTGCAAAACCGTGAGTCTGCTTGTTTATTGTGCTCATGTCTTGCACTCCCCCATAAACTATCACACTGCCCCGGGGAGAAGGCTCTACCCGTGGGGAGCTGTCCCATCTCAAGCTGCCATCCATCACCCCCCGGAGGTTCTGCAGCAGTGGTGGTCATCTCTGATCACATTCCACGGGTGGCGTCACGTACATAACCCCCCTTTTTATTGTGGAACCAGGGATCACAGACCGGGTCATGACACCGTGATACCCTTTGCAGAAGCGACCCCTTGGCCCGCTTCTGAGTATCCCCTTAACCCCTGGCGACACACAGTGAAATTGCAATAAAAGTGCAATTGCACAATTTTTTTTGGGATATGTTATTCACCGTTTTCACTATATGGTAAAACTGATGTGTCATTGTGATGCCTCAGGTCAGCATGAGTTCGTAGACACCAAATATGTATATTTTTACTTTTCTCCAAGGGGTTAAAAAAATCAAAACTTTGTCCAAAAAAAGAATTGCGCTTTTGGTGCAATTTTCCAAGATTCGCAGCGTTCTTTTTTCAGATTCTGGGACACAGTGATGGCTTACTTTTTGTGTTTTGAGTTAACATTTTTAATTATACCATATTTATGCGGATGGTATGTTTTGCTCGCCTGTTATTGCATTTTAAAAAATTTTTGTGGCGATCTAAAAACGTAATTTTGGCATTTGTAGTTTTTTTTCTCACCACGCCGTGTACCGATCAGAATATTTGATTTTACATTTTGATAGATCTAGCATTTCTGAAAGCGGAGATATCAAATATGTGTATATATTTTTTTTTTTTTACCTGTTTTATTTTCAATGGGGTGAATGGAAGGGTGACGTGAACTTTTAGGTTTTTTTTATTTTTTCATATTTTTAAAAACTCTTTTACATTTTTTTATTTATTTTACTAGTCCCCTTAGGATACTTTATGAATCAGCAGTCTGATCGCCTGTGCATTTCTTTTGATTGGAGCTGCACAGCTCTGTTCAGCAGACATTCAGCATTCCTGTGTGAGCCGACGTTCTGTTGGCTCTAACAGGAAATATGTCATGACAGTAACAGGGGTCCTCGCAAGACCTGTTGCTACCATGGTGGCAACCATTGGCTCCCAGTGATCCCGTCATGGGGTCTGCAGTGGTGGGGAATGACACGTTCCCCACCGTGGCCGTTTTGACAGTGCCATATAAGGGGTTAACAGGCATGGGTGGATTGTGGATCCAGCCGAGCCTGTTAGCCCCACATTTCTACTGTTCAAATCAGCAGACATGGGCAGGGATCACTGCCTGCTCATTGCAGCAGCCAGCAGTAATTACCCAGACATGACCAAGTATGTACAGTTATTTCCTTGGTCGTAAAGAGGTTAATTAATTTTATATTATCACAGATTGTAATTTTCTGGACAACAGTGAAATCATGATCCTAACAATACTAAGGTCAGAGTGCAAAATAATAGAAGAAACAAAATTCTATTCAAGTTGAAACCAGCACCACATGGCTGTAACGATAACAATGATGTCACAATGGGATAGCAGTGACACCATTGTTGTGACTATGCAGACTCTAGCTTGAAAATGTTTATATGACAATGGTAGAATCCAGAGCAGTAAAATCAAGATATTCAAATTAATACAGTATCTGAATGGGCAAAAAATGTTGTTACATGCAGCCAGTCAGGCTAATCTGTCTATCCCCGCCCCACCACTGATTGGCAGCTTCCTAGCAGATCACTGTTTACACAGGAAGCTGCCAGTCATTGATGTGGGTGGAGATGAACAGTGCTAGACTCATATATGTGCTTACAGCTAGGAAATAACAATATACATGCATATAGACTGTCTCTATAAAAGTTAAATGCTTTATTAAATCACTTAAACCACACCGTGATTACTAAAAGTGCACAGGATAGATTGCTAGCCCTCAAAAGCTGCACCTATCTGTGCACTGCTGCACCTATCTGAACTGCCTTAGGTTGGCACCCTAAAAATGCGATATGGTGCCCCCACTCCACGACAACTCTCCCTGCTGCCCCTGAAGTCCCTGCTGGAAAAAAAGGTGCAGTGCCTAAGATGAGTGCAACAAACAAATTGGTGTGGCGGGTAGACAGTAGGGAGGAAAAATCAAAAACTTATGTCATTGATCTGAACAGAATGGTAATTTCAAGCTTCTCCAAGAAGTGAGTTCCTCAGGAGGCCAATAGTAAACTACAATGGTGGTTCAAGGAAACCCTCTGTAGCCAAATGGTGGATTCAAAGAGGGGATCCTGTTGATAAATAGCACACTGCAGACCCAAATAGTGCTGGTGTCCAAGGGAAAACACTCTATTCAATGAGATCACGGGGATGAACAGTGCTCAGAAGTATCAGCTCTGCTACATCTACTTCAGACAATACAGGGATTCTATGAAAACTGCACAAAGCAGCCCAGGAACTGACACATCCCTGGAATC
Source organism: Anomaloglossus baeobatrachus (assembly GCF_048569485.1). Lineage (NCBI taxonomy): Eukaryota > Metazoa > Chordata > Amphibia > Anura > Aromobatidae > Anomaloglossus > Anomaloglossus baeobatrachus. Next base: position 587,146,327 of record NC_134354.1, on the reverse strand, counting down.
ATACTCTCAGCCTCTACAATATGCTATTATCAGATTCTATTACAAAAATTTGCTGACAGATTCCCTTTAAGTGTTACTAAAAGTAAAATTTCCACATTAATTATATACCATAACTTTCAAAACACATATATTTCTTAATAAACATACATTATCCAACATGATTTTAACCTTTAGCTACGGTGTATATAAAAAAATAATAAAAATGTGAGATTGTGCTCATCTTTTTTCATTTTTCAACTGCTTTATTATTTTACTTATTCCTCATCCACACTGTTCACAATTAAGTAATTCAATTTTTTTATCAGACGCTATTTCTTCTCCCGCAGTAAAGATTATGGCACAGACAGTGGTTACAATGAACCAGCCTTGCTGTCTGGCTTTAAAACCACAATTCAGACTAACGGATTAAGAAAACAGATTACATTTCCAATTCTCTGCTAATGATTAAGTATTATCTCAGCTCCTAATTTGACTTTTCTTTGGTACTTTTGTTTTGTTTTTTTTTTTGGCTTGTAATTGTATATTTACCTCTGTCATCTACATTTGCATGGCTTCGATTTAATCATAAAGAATGATCACAACTTCTTTATAAATGTTCTCTTGTTTGTGTGTTATTAATAGGCCATGTACAATATATTCTGCTGAAAAACTCCATCAGGCATGACTAATTCAGATAATTAATTTGCTAGAACATTAACACCATCAAATGAGCCAGCTAAACCGGTAAATTTAAAGTAAATTAAACTTAATTTGCAGGTTACTGCAATTAAGTCTGTCTTGTCTTTCTGAGGGATTTCAACATCCTCAGTATTTAAGAGGCAATCATAATGCATGCAAGTAGGCGGGCTTTTTGGCTAATTAACACAAGAGTCTAATCTGCTTTTCAATTAGGATAGATGTTTATTATATGCCAGCGACAGTGTTGCAATTCTGAACAGCATAACAGGGGCGCATGGCATAATTATAGCTAAAACGAAAATCTCATGCAGAGCCTGTTTAGGGGTTAATGAGACATTGGCAGTTTCCAGCTGGGGAGATCGAGCCAGTTTAGTGAGGCTTCAAGAGGAAACCACCCATAGGGGTTTCCTTTGAAGTGTCAAAAGGTCCCCTTGTTCAGGGTGGCTTATGTTTCATTTGTCTGAGTGGCATATCAAAAATTGATGAGTTTCCAGCAGCAGTCTTCATGACATTAATTCACCAATTGTGTTTCTAATAGTTTCATCTTTAAGTATATTTGGCTGACAATACTATATAAAAAGTCAATGTTTTGAAAACAATGAGAAAAACCTTAAGTGGCTCACACTATATGTATGAAACAAGTGTCTTTTACCAGCTTGACCTCCCATAAGCTCTCCATTATCTTTTGCCATTCATTTTGACACTGTTTTCACTGCACTAATTAGGCTTGCTACATAAAGCCCTAAAGGTCGAGAATACTGCGTTGTTGCGAGATGAAACTTCCAGTCCTAAACTATTTTTGCTTTCAACACTTTATTTGTATTTTTTCAATTTAATGATTATGTTTATTTAACTATTTAATCACACTGACTTAGCACTGTGATGTCAAAATTTAATGCAAAAATAAATATAAATAACTGAAAAAAATGTTTTTAATTTAAATGAAGTATTAACCAGATATTACATTTTCTGTACCTTCCATCCCAAACAAATCTGTCTCTAATTCTTATGGTGCATTTAGATGAGATGAATTTGAGATATGTTCTCCCCGTGGTTTTGTGGGTTTCCTCCAGATTCTCTCGTCCCTTTCCAAAGACTGATAGGAAATGTAGATTATGAGTAGAGATGAGCGATGTTCGAATCGAACCGTTCGCCAATTTCAAATTCGAGTGGTTTGGGGCGGTGTTCGAGTCGTTCGACGAACTCGAACGATCTGCTTCAAGTTCGAACATTCCAGTTATCGTTCGATAACTGTTCGATCACCAAAAGCATGGCTTTTCACAGTAAGGCTATGTGCGCATGTTGTTTATTTGCATGCGTCTTGCATCCCCAGCACAATCCCTCTATTTTCCTACTCACCGATCCCTAGCGCGGAGCTGCACGGCTGTCACAAAGCTTTGGTGGCTTTTCCTCTTTTGAAAATGGCTGCCGCTCATTATTCAATCTGGTATTCCCTGCTTGATTGATTGCAGTCAGACACGCCCTCACGCTGAGTGACAGCAGTCTCACTGCAACCAATCACAGCTGTCGGCGGGCGCGTCTATATCGTGCAAAAAAATCAATAAATAAATAATTAAAAAAATAAAAAAAATTGCGGTCCCCATCAATTTTGATACCAGCCAAGATAAAGCCACACGGCTGGAGGCTGGTATTGTCAGGATGGGGAGCGCCACATTATGGGGAGCCCACCACGCTAACAATATCAGCCAGCTACCCAGAATTGCCGCATCCATTAGATGCGACAGTCCCGGGACTCTACCTGGCTCATCCCGAATTGCCCTGGTGTGGTGGCAATCGGGGTAATAAGGTTGGGTTAATCATGACAGGCGTCTCCCTGAGATACCTTCCATGATTAACCTGTATGTGAAAGTAAATAAACATACACAACACAAAATCCTTTATTTGGAATAAAAGACAAAAAAAACCCTCTTTTACCACTTTATTAATCCCCAAACAGACATCCTGGTCCGAAGTAATCCACACAACGCTTTCAGCTTTACTACATGAAGCTGACAGGGAGCGCCGTAGACCACGAGCGCTCTGTGTCAGCTCCACGCAGCAACTAAAGTGAGACCCGCTGTCACCGGAGACTTCACTCAGGTAGTGCCTGCGTGTCTCTCTCTCTCGTCTCTCTCTTCTCTCTTCTCTTCTCTCTCTTCTCTCTCTCTCCTCTCTCTCTTCTCTCCCATCTCTCTCTCTCATCTTTCTTCTCTCTCTCTTCTCTCTCTCTTCTCTCTCCTCTCCCTCTTCTCTCTCTCTTCTCTCTCTTCTCTTCTCTCCTATTTCTCTCTCCTCTCTTCTCTCTCCTCTCTTCTCGCTCTTCTCTCTCTCTTCTCTCTTCTCTCTCTCCTCTCTCTCCCCCTCTTCTCTCGCTCTCTCCTCTTTCTCTCTCCTCTCTCTCTTCTCTCATCTCTCTCCTCTCTCTCTTCTCTCTTTCTCCTCTCTCTTGTCTCTCTTTCCTCTCTCTCTTCTCTGTCATCTCTCTCTCCTCTCTCTCTATCTCTTCTCTCGTTCTCTCTTCTCTCTCTTCTCTCTCTTCTCTCTCCCTCTCTCTCTCCTTCCTCTCTCTTCTTTCTCTCTTCTATCTCTCTCTTCTCTCTTCATCTCTCTTCTATCTCTTCTGTTTCTCTCCTCTCTCGCTTCTCTCTCTCCTCTCTCTTCTCTATTTTCTCTCTCTCCCTCTCTTCTCTCTCCTCTCTTTCCCTCTCCTCTCTCTCTCCTGTCTCTCTTTTCTCTCTCTCTCCTCTCCTCTCTCTTCTCGCTCTCTCTTTTCTCTCTATCTCCCTCTCCTCTCTATCTTCTCTCTCTTCTCTCCTCTCTTCTCTCTCTTTTCTCTCTCTCCTCTCTCTCTTCTCTCTCCTCTCCATCCTCTCTCCTCTCTCTCTCTTCTCCCTCCTCTCTCTCCTCTCTCTCTCCTCTCTCCTCTTTCTCTCCACTCTCTCTCATCTCTCTCCTCTTTCTCCTATCTCTTTCTTTTCTCTCTCTCTCTCCTCTCTCTCTATCCTCTCTCTCTTCTCTCTCTTCTATTCAAATTCAAATTCAAATTCAAATATGCTTTATTGGCAGGACCAAAATACAATTAGTGTTGCCAAAGCAAGAGAAATACAGTAAGTGTGGTGGGAGGGGATCAGGGTTATGGGGAGTTGGGGGGCACAATTTGGGCTCTGACAGTCCATTTAGGGGTCTTAGGTTCCCCTCAGCTTATGACATGTGGTGACATATTGGGCGGCGATCTCCACCATTGATTCCTCTTCCCCCAGTAGGAAGCGGAGTTTCATGTCCTCATCCATGGATGGAAAGCCCGGGCTATGGGTGGTAAATTTCTGGAAGTGGGAGGCCCTCACTGCTGAGTATTTGTCACAGTGCAGTAGGAAATGCGTCTCGTCCTCCAGAGCCCCCTGAACTATCTCTCCTCTCTCTCTCATCTTTCTCTCCACTCTCTCTCATCTCTCTCCTCTTTCTCCTATCTCTCCTCTCTCTCTCTTCTCTCTCTCACTTCTCTCTCTTCTCTCTCTTATCTCTCTTCTCTCTTTCTCCTCTCTCTCCTCTCTCTCTCTTCTCTCTCTCTTTTCATTCTCTCTCTCCCATCTCTCTTTTCTCTCTGTCTTCTCTCTCTTTCTGTCTTCTCTCTATTCTCTCTCTTCTCTCTCTCTCTCCTCTCTCTCTATCTTCTCTCTTTCTCTCTCTCCTCTCTCCTCTCGTCTCTCTCCTCCCTCTCCTCTCTCTCTCTCTTCTCTCTCTCTCGCCCTCTCCTCTCTCTTCTCTCTCCTCTCTCTCTTCTCTCTCCTCTCTCTCTCACACTCATCTCACTCATCTCTCTCTGTCTCCTTTCTCTCTGTCTCATTTTTGTAGCTGAATAATCTACTTCTGGTTTTTGTACTGCAATACAGAGGTCAAGATTACCAAATCTTCCTATGCTTTTCATTACAGGCAGTGACTCAATGGGTAGAGCTGCTGCCTAATTAGTTCACGAGTTTGAGTCCCGGCTGTCCCGGTAAAGAATTTAATTTATTTATAATTTTAAATTATAATTATTATTTATTTATAATTATAATTTAATTTAATTATGCACTGAAGAGAGGAGCCGGACATCAGCTGTGAGCCGCGGGACACACCTCTAAAATCGGAGCAGTTCACAGAATGAGGCTGCATTGCTCTCCTCTCTCTCCTCTCTCTACTTTCTCTCTTCTCTCTCTCTTCTCTCTCCTCTCCCTTCTCTCTCTCTTCTCTCTCTGACCCGGCAGAATCAGCTGACACTATAAGTTGAGCGGTGAGGCCGGCTTTTTACCGCCCGGCTGGCTAAACTATCAGCTGATGCTGTTGGACAGGAGTCTGCACAGACTTGTGTAGTTTTTTTTTTTGCACTGATGCATCAGTTGATTGTATAAAAGCCGTTTATACAATCAGCTGCTGTGTCTTTCAATAAAGATGGAGTCACTAGTTGAGTTGTGTTTTATTTCTAATAAAAATATTTTTCTGTGTTATGTTGTTTTTTATCTATACTAGAAATTCATGGTGGCCATGTCTAATATTGGCGTGACACCATGCATTTCGGGCTTAGGCTAGTTGACAATATACAGCTAGTCCTAACCCCATTATTACCCAGCGAGCCACCCGTCACCAGGACAGCTGTAAGAGTTGGATACAGCACCAGAAGATGGCGCTTCTATGAAAGCACCATTTTCTGGGGCGGCAGCGGACTCCAATTCGCAGCAGAGGTGTCCAGAAAGCTTGGGCACCCTGCGCTGAAGATTCCAATCCCCAGCTGCCAAGTTGTACCTGGCTGGACACAAAAATTGGGTGAAGCCCACGTCATTTTTTTTAAAAATTATTTAATGAAATTCCTGAAATAATTAAAAAAGGGCTTCCCTATATTTTTGGTTCCCAGCCGGGTACAAATAGGCAGCTGGGAATTGAGGGCAGCCCGTAGCTCCCTCCTGTACCTGGCTAGCATACAAAAAATGGCAAAGCCCACGTAATTTTTTGGGGGGCAAAAAACTCCTGCATACAGTCCTGGATGGAGTATGCTGAGACTTGTAGTTCTGCACCTGTTGTCTGCTGTCTGTCTGTATGGAGGAGGGCAGACAGCAGCTGCAGAACTACAAGGCTCAGCATCCTCCATCCAGGACTGTATGCTGGAGGGAGAGGCAGGGGGATCAGAACTGCAAGGCTCAGCATGCTCCATTCACTAGTGTATGCAGGAGAGCAGACAGCAGCTGCAGAACTACAATGCTCAGCATACTCCATCCAGGACTGTATGCAGGAGTTTTTTGACCACCAAAAAAAATGACGTCGGCTTCGCCATATTTTGTATGCTAGCCAGGTACAGCAGGCAGGTACGGCTGCTCCCAACCCCCAACTGCCTATTTGTACCCAGCTGGGAACTAATAACCTAGGGAAGCCCTTTTTTTAATTATTTCATGAAATAATTAAAAAAAACAAACAAACATGGGCTTCGCCACATTTTGTGTCCAGCCAGGTACAACTAGGCAGCTGGCGATTGGAATCCGCAACACAGGTTGGCCCGAGCTTTCTGGGTCCCTCTGCTGCGAATTGCAGTCCGCAGCTGCCCCAGAAAATGGCGCTTTCATAGAAGTGCCATCATCTGGCGCTGTATCCTACTCTTCCAGCAAACCTGATGCCAAGTGGCTTGCTGGGTAATAAAGGGTTAATACTAGCTTTGTTTTACTAGGTAGTATTAAGCCAGAGATTCTTAATGTCAGGCAAGTTTGACCCGGCCATTAAAAATCTCCAATAAAGGGTTAAAAAAAGGACACCACACAGAGAAAAAATACTTTAATAGAAATAAATACACAGACACACTTAGAGACTCCATGTTTATTACTCCCTCTCACCCCTCCACGATCCTGGTCTTCTGTCTTCTTTCTCCTTCAACCCATGCAGCTCTGCTATATCAGACAGCACTGCATGGGAGGAAGACGCTGCTGCTCCCATGCAGTCTAATTACTCAGTGAGTGAGCAGAGGCTGCGGGTTGTAAGCGGTGACGTCACCGCTGCCACCATTGCAATAGTAATCTGACAGTCGGGTTACTATAGCAACGGTGATCTCTGATCACCTGATTCCCGATGCCGCTATTCACTGGCTGTGGCATCCAGTCCCTGTATGTGGGCTGACTCTGTAAAGAGCGGCGACATGCAGGAACGGGGAGCCAAGCATGTGCCCAAGCATCTCACCGGTACACGGAGATGCTCAAACGAGCACCGCGTACCGAAGAGATGCACTGACAGGACCTAGCATGAAGTCTAGCCATGTGACCAGTCTGTAGCCAATGAGATAATAGACACGTGACTGGTCACATGTTATGAGGACGTCACGGAAGGTTCTATCATCAGTGCTGGTTACCGGGAGGGCGCAGCGATGATCGCAAGGAAAAGCGGCGGGAGACAGAGTCTGCAGGACGCATCGCGCGGACCTGTAAGTAAAATGGCGATGTTTATTAACTGTATGTGTACATGTATAATGTGTTTGTATGTGTTTCTGTTTGCCTGCCATTGTTTTCAATTGGGTTTGAAGGTGTTCGTCGAACGTACGCCGAACACACCCGCCGTTCAACGAACCGAACTCGAACAGTAGGGGGGTTGCTTATCTCTAATTATGGCTCCAATGGGCACAGTGAATCATAGAATATTAGATTTGGAATGGACCTCCTGGGTCATCTAGTCCAACCCCCTGCTCAAAGCAGGATCCACTAAATCATCCCTAAGAGATGTCCATTCAATCTCTTTTTAAAGACTTCCATTGAAGGAGAACTCACAACCTCTCGTGGCAGCCTGTTCCACTCATTGATCACCCTCACTGTCAAAAAGTTTTTTCTAATATCTAATCTGTGTCTCCTCCCCATCAGTTTCATCCCATTGCTTCCAGTCTTTCCTTGTGAAAATGAGAATACAACTGATCCCTCTACAGTGTGACAGCCTTTAAGATATTTGTAGACAGCTATTAAGCCTCCTCTAAATCTTCTCTTTTGCAAGCTAAACAATCCTAAATCCGTAACCGTTCCTCATAAGACATGGTTTGCAGACCAGTCACCATTCTGGTCACTCTCCTCTGAATTTGTTCCAGTTTGTTGATGTCTTTTTTAAAATGTGGTGCCCAGAACTGGAAACAATATTCCAGATGAGGTCTGACCAAAGAGGAGTAAAGGGGGATAATGACTTCACGGGATCTAGACTGTATGCTTTTGTTAATACATCCTAGAATGGTGTTTGCCGTTTTTGCTGCTGCGTCACACTATTGACTCATGTTCAGTCTGTGTTCTATTAGTATACCTAAGTCTTTTTCACACATGCTTTTGGAAAGCTCTATTCCTCCCATGCTGTATATGCTCTTTTCATTATTCTTGCCAAGATGTATGACTTTGCATTTCTCCCTGTTAAAAACCATTCTATTAGTTTCTGCCAATTGTTCCAGCTTGTTTAGATCTTGTTGAATCCTCTCTCTCTCTTCTCTAGTATTGGCTATTCCTCCTAGCTTTGTGTCATCAGCAAATTTAATCAGTTTACCCTTAATACCTTCATCTAAATCATTGATAAAGATGTTGAACAACACGGGGCCCAGGACAGAGCCCTGTGGTATCCCACTTGAGACAACCTTCCAACTGGATGTGCAGCCATTTATGACCACTCTTTGACTCCAATCACTTAGCCAGTTACGAATCCATCTAACAGTTGCCTTGTCCATTCCACACTTGGTCATTTTTTCAATAAGGATTGTATGAGATACTTTGTCAAATACTTTACTGAAGTCAAGATGATCACACCTATAAAGCGCTGTGGAATTAATAGTGAATATATAAGCAAAAACAAAAAAGAATATCAATTATCAATCAACTATACATGGGGGGGTGTTTATTTACTGATCAACGAACAATGACAGGGACAGAAAGATAGTGATATGATCGTTTTGTCCCCATACAATATCATCAACGGACTTGGTCCAATAAATAATCAGAGTCTATGTGACTCATACACTGGAGACCAAAATTAGAGTACAACACACAATTTCCTAAATGTTAAGGTCATTGTGTAGTCTTATGTGATTATATAATAATAAAATATAATATAGTATTTATTCAGTTATACAGCGCTATTAATTCCACAGCGCTTTACATACAATGGCAACACTGTCCCCATTGGGGCTCACAATCTAAATTCCCAATCAGTATGTTTTTTGGAGTGTGGGAGGAAACCGGAGTACCCGGAGGAAACCCACGCAAACACGGGGAGAACATACAAACTTCTTGCAGATGTTGTCCTGAGTGGTACCAGAACCCAGGACCCCAGCGCTGCAGTGCTAACCACTGAGCCACCGTGCCACCCATTATATCCTAACATGAGTAAACTAGTAGTATTTTAAGCTTATTTCATAAATTGAATTTATTCTAAAGCACATAATAAAAATGTAAATGAGATAAATGAAAAAAAAACACTGATCAAAATTAGAGAAGACTTCCAGATACCTGCAAGTCATTGGTGTTAATCTGGCACCTGGTGCTAATTTCCTTAATTATCTGACAAACCCTATGTAACTGGCAGCCTAACTTTCCCGTTTGGATTGACTGCAAAATGGTGTGCTGTTCCAAAGTGACTGAAACCCTCTGGTAGCAGGTTGTCCAGATGAAGGCCAAAGGGGTGACCCTATTAGCCATAGCAAGAGAAGTTGGTCTTTTCAAGTCTGCGATTTTAAGAATATTGGATCTTTGCAACATCACAAACTCTTTCAAGTCCTCCAAGAAGGCTGGTCACCCTCAAAAGACAAATGCAAGTGAGAACAGGATAAAGCGGAGAATCTCCAGGGGTAATCGTTTCAACACTGAAGGTGGGCCTGCTCAGCAGTTCAGTAGTGAACAGGGTAAGGATCTGTCTCGTCATACAGTGTCATGACATTTAAGAGCATTTGGACTGAAAGGCCCCTCTACAGTGACCAAACTTCAAATTAGCAGAAAGAATCAAAAGGCTACAGTCGTCTTTGGTGAGGATCATGTTGTGTGGACAGAGGAGAAGTGGACCACAGTTCATTTTAGCGATGAAAGCAAGTTTAATTTATTTGGGTCTGATGGGAAACATTATGTTCATCGACAAACTGGGAAAGACTAAGCGCAAAGTGTATTAAGAAGTCAGTGAAAGGTGGTGGTGAAAGTGTCATGGTTTGGGGAATGTTTTCTGCAGCAGGAGTTGGACCTCTCATACAACTACATAGCAGAGTGAATGCAAGTGGGTATCGAAACCTTCTTCAACAACATATTGTTCCTTACTTGCATTTATCACTCAAAAAGGCTTGTTAAAGAGCCACTTTTGACTTTTAGGATTGCTACCTCCAATAGGTTGCAATAGAGTTCGTCTCCTTCCTCCCTGAAGAGACAATTTGAATATTTCCCAGAGGAGCATTGCAGCTATAAGACTTCCCACCACTGACAGCCAGACTGGTTTGTCAGTCTCCATAAGGAGAAAAGTTATGCCCTTAGACTCCACTTTAGCTTCTCATAAAGCCAGATCAAACCTCATACTTTGCACTGACGAGGCACAATCATCGCAAAACACCGTGTCTGCAAATTGAGGATCTGATCTGGCATAAATCCTAGGTCATATGAAAAGGCTTGTTAAAGAGCCACTTTTGACTTTTAGGATTGCTACCTCCAATAGGTGGCACTAGAGTTCGTCTCCTTCCTCCCTGAAGAGACAATTTCAATCAGCCAGCAATTTGCATGCAATACAATGCCCCTTCTCTCACAGCAAAATGGGTAAAGTAGTTCCTTGAAACAGAAAACATTGAAACAATGAAATGGCCAGTCCCGAGTCCTGATCTAAACCCAATAGAAAATCTCTAGAAAATCTTGGGTGACAAAGTGATGGCCAAGAAATCCACAATAGTCAAAGAACTGTGGAAGAGAGTGGAAGAAGAGTGGACAAAAATCACACCAGAGCAGCGTGAGAGACTAGTGATGACCTGTGGCTACAGATGTGTTGAAGTCATTGAAAGCAAAGGCCTGTACACTTCCTACTGATAGGTTACTGTTGTTACCTTCAGAAAATTTAATTATAATCTTTTTCTGTGCTACAGTCATTGCTTTTCTGAAATTATGATCATCATGTTCTGGGCAAAATAAAGATTTAATGTGGATAAACTTTGTAAAACACTGTTCTAGTGGCATGGTGCACCCCTTACAAAAAAATTCTTTAAATGTTGATCAATGTAGATTACATAATTTCAGAAAAAAGCAATGGATCAAACATTGATCTGAAATTTTGATTCAAAAGTATCCTATATAGCACAATTTTATAAAATTATAGTGCTTTATTAATAATATTACAAAATTACAATACAAAAATTAAAATTCAGAGAAAAAGAAAAGTTGCGGAAAAAAAGATAAGGGGGTATTCTGCAATATTCTACAGTAATTACAAATCTATATGTGAAGCCCCGTTACCTTCAGGTCGTCTCAGGGTCTTCAGGGACTTCACATGCAGAGAATCTTCTGGCTACAGGTAGGTCAGATTACCTTCAATGGGAATCGTGACGCCTCTCTAGGTATTGCGGTCAGGGGGTGACCGCCACTGCAGTTTAGAGAGCGTCTGGGGCTGATGGTTAATGCAGTCTGGTGTTATGGCCTCCCGAGAGTGAGGCTGGCCCCAGGGGCTCACTGTAAGTGTTTAGTACCACAGGTCGCAGAAGAACTCACACACAAACAGCAATGTCTTTCAGGGTTTTTACTCACTTTTCTGGTGGTAACGTGAGTTAACCCGGGCAATTCTATGGTAAACCAGGTGGAACCAGGTATCCCTCAGGCTGAGATAAGGATGACTGCTGATGTCGTCCAGGGAAGTCGCCTTCCTGCACCATTGTTTCGGATCACCTCTGACTTAAAGTGTATCGTGGGATGCGTCCAGGGAAGTCGCTGCTGACGTTCTCCCCTTTCTGACCCATTTGCTGACAGCGTGGGCCAAGGATAGATGGCTCCAGGCTCGATCCTCCTCATGGGTCCCCTCATTGCTATTGGTGCTGCGGGTTCTGTATGGTTGGTGTGGGACTTCTTGTCCACCCCACCGGCAGGATTAAGCAGCTCCACTAAATAGATTTCTGCTCTGGGGACCTGTACCCCATGTGTGCTTCATCACCAGGAGTTCCCGTACTCGACTCCGTACTTCTCCCTCTATTCAGGCGTCTTTCAAAGCAACTTTGTGGTGATGCTCTCCTCCGTCAACAGCCACTGCACGTGCAGGGTCTGACAGTGCTCCGCTCTTCGGCCCTGCACTTCAGACACGACTGCTCACCACCTACTCCTCTGACTGCCACTGCACAACTCTCTGGTCTCCAGTTCCACTATCCACCACTAGCTGGGATGCGAGGGCTACACCCCCTCCCTGGGACTGCCCAGTCGTCCCCTCTACATTGTGCGTGTCCTGGTTACAAAGTGTCTGTGTTTGTCCACACCCTAGTCAGCCTTCAGGATTACCTGTATTGTACTGACCCAGCATGGGTGCAATACTCAGTGGTGCCTGATCAGGTCAGGGGCGCCACATATACATGATTATAAAGGCAATATAGATAAAGCACATATAGGTCATAAATTCCTCCACAAATAATTACAGCTATAAAGTCCTCTTATGCAAAATTATTTAAATGTGCATACTATACTCCAAAGTATACAAAGTAAAGATCTCCAAATGGAGAATGCTTAGAGCAATTACAGCATGTTCTGTTAACAAGGATTCAATATACAAGAATATAAGCGAAAAAAGTAATGAGAAAACCGCTCTTATTTACCATGCAGCTTATACCACCAAGACCACACCTGACAGGCATTTTGCATTAGCTTCTATCGAAGGGCTTATATAATATCAAGTTTTGGACAGAAAGTCCACTAATAACATATTGTGATGTCCTGACAATAACAATTATTTTTTTGTTTATATAAAGGATCCAAATACCAAAAAAAGAGTGTTTTGCTTGTTCAAAGAGTGTTTTGCTTGTTCATAGTGTTTACTGTATATTTTAGACTACAAGACACACCGGACCATAAGACACACCTAAGTGTTAGAGGTGGAAAACGGGAAAAAATGTTGAAGCAAAACATGTGGTGAGTAGTCTTCAGTACAGGTCAGTTCTGGTGGTTTTTAAAGTCATACAGCCAGAACCTGACCATTATCCTTATGCCTTTGCAAAGAACAAGAAGTCGCAGCATATTATGCAAATCCTATAGCATGCTGGGAGTTATTTTCACCACAGCAATAGATACAGTGCTTTTATCTTTTATTTGCAGTACTCTTGTTTGTTTGGTTTTTTTTAAAAAAAAAAACAAAAAACTTGCCTTTTAACAGATTCTCTGTGCACTCAGATTAGTCACTGAATCTTGTCATCTGGACAAGAGACCACCCACTTCCTCCTGTCTAGCTCAGTGGCAGTGATTTCAGCAGGGCCAGGCAGAAAGCATTAACCTGAGCACAAGGCATATGCTGAATGGACTGCTGGCACACTACTACTGCCTCCTATTAATCCAAAATGAATATTCACTTCTACTCCAGCCCATAATCCTGCTCATCTCAATGTGCCGACTAGAGACGAGCCAGCCTCTAAAGGCTCGAGTTCGGTTCGTCGAACGGAGGCCGCGTTCGAGTTTGGTTCGGCGAACCGTTCGACGAACCTCTTGAACCCCATTGAAAACAATGGGAGGCAAACACAAACATATAAAAACACATTATAAATGTACACATACAGTTAATAAACATTGCCATAATACTTACAGGTCCCCGCGATGCGTCCTGTACTCTGTCTCCCGCCGCTTTTCCTTTCGATAATCGCTGCATCATCCCGGTAACCAGCACTGATGATAGGACCTTCTGTGACGTCAAAAAAAGCATGTCTATTATCTCATTGGCTATAGACTGGTCACATGTCTATGACGTTATGCTAGGTCCTGTCATTGCACTCTCCAGTACACGGTGATCGTTCCAGCATCTCCGTATACCAGCGAAATGCTCTGCCACATGGTCGACTCCCCGTTTTGCTTCCCCGTTCCGTTATTCACCAGCTGCCACAGCTGGTCAATAACGGAGATCACCATTGCTATAGCAAGCCGCCTGTCAGCGGTGACATCACTGCTTACAGCCTGCAGCCTCTGCTCACTGACTGAGTGAATAGACTGCAGTGCACGGGTAGCAGCAGCGTCCTTTCTCCCATGCAGCACTGTCTGATGTATCAGAGCTGCATGGGTTGAAGGAGAAAGAAGACAGAAGATCATGGATCGTGGAGGGATGAGAGGAATTAATAAACATGGAGTCTCTAATGTGTCTGTGTATTTATTTCTATTAAAGTATTTTTTCTCTGTGTGGTGTCTTTATTTTTAACCCTTTATTGGAGATTCTTAATGGCTGGGTCAAACTTGCCTGACATTAAGAATCTCTGACTTAATACTAGCTAGTAAAACAAAGCTAGTATTAACTCATTATTACCCAGCAGGCCACCCGGCTTCAGGGCAGCTGGAAGAGTTGGATACAGCGCCAGATGATGGCGCTTCTATGAAAGCGCCATTTTCTGGGGCGGCTGCAGACGCAATTCGCAGCAGAGGGGCCCAGAAAGCTCAGGCCAACCTGTGCTGCGGATTCCAATCCACAGCTGCCTAGTTGTACCTGGCTGGACACAAAAATGTGGCGAAGCTCATGTCGATTTTTTTTTTAATTATTTCATGAAATTTATGAAATAATTAAAAAAAGGGCTTCCCAATTTTTATTGTTCCCAGCCGGGTACAAATAGGAAGCTGGGGGTTGGGGGCAGCCAAACCTGCCTGCTGTATCTGGCTAGCATACAAAAATATGGCGAAGCCCACGTTATTTTTTTGGTGGGCAAAAAACTCCTGCATACAGTCCTGGATGGAGTATGCTGAGTCTTGTAGTTCTGCAGCTGGTGTCTGCTCTCCTGCATACACTAGTGAATGGAGCATGCTGAGCATTGTAGTTCTGCAGCTGCTATCTGCTCTCCTCCATACAGACAGACAGCAGCTGCAGAACTACAAGGCTAAGCACACTCCATCCAGGACTGTATGCAGGAGTTTTTTGACCCACAAAATAATTACGTGGGCTTCGCCATGTTTTTGTATGCTAGCCAGGTACAGCAGGCAGCTACGGGCTGCCCCCAACCCCCAGCTGCCTATTTGTACCATGCTGGAAACCAAAAATATAGGGAAGCCCTTTTTTTTAATTATTTCATGAATTTCATTAATAATTTTAAAAAAAATTACGTGGGCTTCGCCATATTTTTGTGTTCAGCCAGGTACAACTAGGCAGCTGGGGATTGGAATCCGCAGCTCAGGGTGCCCAAGCTTTCTGGGCACCCCTGCTGCGAATTGCAGTCCGCAGCTGCCCCAGAAAAGGGCGCTTTCATAGAAGCGCCATCTTCTGGTGCTGTATCTAACTCTTCCAGCTGCCCTGGTGACGGGTGGCTCACTGGGTAATAATGGGGTTAGGGCTAGCTATATATTATCAACTGGCCCTAAGCCTGAAATTCATGGTGTCACGCCATTATTAGACATGGCCACCATGAATTTTTAGTACAGATAAAAAAAAACACAACACACAGAAAAATATTTTTATTAGAAATAAAACACAACACAATTAGTGACTCCATCTTTATTGAAATAAAGAACCCTCTCCGCAGTAATCCTGGGTCAAGGGTCCCGCGCCGTCCAATGCGGATCCAATATCATCTGATCGGTTTGCTGGAAGGCAAAGCGATCAGATGATGTGTCAGGTTCAGGGGCCTGAATCACATGACACAGCAGCTGATTGTATAAACGGCTTTTATACAATCAGAAGATGCATCAGTGTTCGACAGCATCAGCTGATAGTTTAGCCGGCCGGGCGGTAAAAAGCCGGCCTCACCGCTCGACTTATAGTGTCAGCTAATTCCATCAGGTGACCGCATTAGCTGATCATCACCAGGTCTGAGAGAGAGAGAAATAAGAGAGAGAGAAAAGAGAGAGAAAAAAGAGAAAAAAGAGAGAGAAAAGAGAGAAAAGAGAAGAGGGAGAGGGAGAGAGAGAGAGAAGAGAGGAGAGGAGAGGAGAGAGAGAGAAGAGGAGAGAAGAGAGAGGAGAGAGAGAGAGAAGAGAGACAGAGAAGATGAGAGAAGAGAGAGAGGAGAGAGAGAGAAGAGAGAGAGAAGATAGAGAAGAGAGGAGAGAAGAGAGAGAGGAGAGAGAGGAGAGAGAGAGGAGAGAGAGAAGAGAGAGAAAGGAGAGAGAGAGAGAAGAGTGAAGAGAAAGAAGAGGGAGGAGGAGAGAGGAGGAGAGAAGAGGAGAGAGAGAGAGGAGAGGGAGAATAGAGGAGAGAGAGAGAGAGAGAGGAGAGAGGAGAGAGAGAAGAGAGGAGAGAGAGGAGAGAGGACAGAGAGAAGAGAGGAGAGAGAGAGAGAAGAGAGAGAGAGAAGAGTGGAGAAAGAGAGAGACTGACTGACTGAGACTGACTGACTGAGACTGACTGACTGAGACTGACTGACTGACTGAGACTGACTGACTGACTGACACTGACTGACTGACTGAGACTGACTGAGACTGACTGACTGACTGAGACTGACTGACTGAGACTGACTGACTGACTGACAGAAAGAGATAGAACAATGCAGCCTCATTCCGTGAACTACTCCAATTTTAGAGGTGTGGCTCACAGCTGATGTCCGGCTCCTCCTCTCAGTGCATAATTAAATTAAATTAGAATTATAAATAACTAATTCTAATTCAAAATAAACTGAATTTTTTACCGGGACGGCCAGGGCTAGAACTCATGAACTAATGCTTGTGAGTTGAGCGCTCTAACCATTGAGCTACTGGCTCTAATGAAAAACATTTGCAGATTTGGTAATCTTGACTTCTGCATTGCAGACTGAAGTCTCAGATTACAGCACGATTCTCTTCATGTGCTACGTGGAGAGGACACAGAACGCTCCTTGTCATCTTCATGTAGCAAAGCTAGCAGAGCTGACAGTGTCGTGTGCATTACTTCGGACCTGGATTGTTGTTTTGGGATTAATAAAATGGTGAAAGAGGATGGTTTTTTGTCTTTTATTCCAAATAAAGGATTTTTCGTTGTGTGTGTTTCTTTACTTTCACTTACAGTTTAATCATGGAAGGTGTCTCGGGGAGACGCCTGGCATGATTAAACTAATTATTACCCCGATTGCCACTGCACCAGGGCAATTCGGGATGAGCTGGGTGGAGTTCTGGGACTGTCGCATCTAATGGATGCAGCAATTCCGGGCTGCTGCTGGGTGATATTGTTAGGGTGGTGGGCTCCCCATAATGTGGTGCTCTCCATCCTGACAATACCAGCCTCCAGCCATGTGGCTTTATCCTGGCTGGTATCAAATATGGGGGAACCGCATTTTTTTTTTTTATTATTATTATTTATTTATTTTTTTTACTGCACGATATAGACCCGCCCACTGGCAGCTGTGATTGGTTGCAGTGACAGCTGTCACTCATCGTGGGGGCATGTCTGACTGCAACCAATCATGGGCGCCGGTGGGTGGGGAAAGCACGGAACACCTGATTGAATAATGAAGCGGCAGCCATTTTCTAAAGAGGAAAAGATGCCGCAGATTTCTGACAGCCGTGCAGCGAGACACCCGTGATCGGTGAGTAGGAAAGAAAGAGGGATTGTGCTGGGGACGCAAGACGCATGCAGATAGCAACGAACACACATAGCCTTACTGTGAAAAGCCAAGTTTTTGTTGATCAAACCGTTCTCGAACCTAAAGCGATCTCGTTAGCGATGTGAAATTCTAGATTGCAAGTGCGATCTTTCTGGATCGCACATAGGTCATTTTACGCATGTGCGATCTCGAAAGATCGCACTTGCGATCTAGAATTTCACATCGCTAACGAGATCGCTAGCGATGTCGCAGCATGTAAAGTACCCTTAACTTGAACTGTTGAGCTTTTTGCAAAAAGCTCGAGTTCGAGCTCGAACACCCCCCAAAATCACTCGAACATGAAATTGGCGAACCTAGAACACCGAACATTGCTGAACTCTAGTGCCGACTTCAGTGTAAAGAGGTAGACGGGATTATAGACATGGTGAGCCATGATAATTCATTTTCTTAAATAACTTGCACACGTGGTTGCTCCAAACACTGGTTTCCTGTAGGTGACTCTGGTTTCTGTGATTGCTGTTTACTGCCGCCAGGTATGCTTCATCAGCACGCTACCCCCATGCTACCCCCTACTTTCCTCCCAAATTTGTGCATCTTCTAGTCTGAAAATTCCAGTACATAAACAGATAACACAGAATTGTTTGAAAATTAAGAGGTGATTTTTATATACTTTTGATCTCTGAACTCTGTAAATATGTTGAAAAAATGTCATCATGTAGTATTTTTCGCAAACAGTGGCTCCATAGGTTTTTTTTTGCACAACAGTTTGACCTCTTTGCATGACCTTTGGTGGATGTTTTTCATGGTACAGAAGCAGAGAAAAGGAATTCCTTCCATAATTTTCTCAAGACGGTGCTCTAGTAAATTGCAGTGATGTTTCTGGGCTGATGCAAAAATGTCTGAAAGCTGTGCTATTGTACAGTGGCAGCAAGTATTATTCAGTGTCTTTAGTGTATTCTGTGCACTTGAACGAATTTAGACTTTATTCTCAAAAAAACTAACTACGAGGATTAAGGATGGTCAATATATAGTGATCTTAAAGTTCTCTCTTTACTCCGTGCTCAACAAGGAGGATACAAAGTACCCATGCTTTTTGTGTGAATAGGACAGCCAGAATAGAACTCATCAGTGAAGCCAAAAAAAGTTGGCTAATGAGAACATCTTTGCGAATTTGACTCAAGAACATATTTGCAGAATGTTTAGTTGACCCCAGTAATGTTCTCCTGGTACCACTCCACATTAAGTTTGGACTGATAAAGCAGTTTGTGAACCCTCTACCATGAGAAAGAAAGACTTTAAAGTATTTATGTACCAAGTTTTAGGGACTGTCCAAAGCAAAACTGAATTAAGACATTTTATGGGACCAGATATTTGGAAACTCATAAAGAATGGCATGTTCAAAACAAAAGCGAATGCTGTTGACAAAAAGTTCTTTAGATTACTTTAAAGAAGCCATGAAGAAATTTGTAGGTAACAGAAAAGATAAAAAATTTAAGTCCAACGTGAAGAACATACTAAAACATTTCAAAACCTTTGGTTGTCTGATGAATTTTAAATTACTTTTTTTACATTCCCATTTTGACTACTTTCCTAAAAACCATGGTGCTCTTAGTGAAGAGCAAGGAGAAAGTATTCATAAGGTTATCAAGTAGATGGAACGACATTACCAAGGTAGTTGGAACGTGAACATAATAGGAGACGACTGCTGGATGCTTCACAGAGAAGATCAGCAGGCCTTCTAAAAGAGAATAGGTACCAAAAGAAGCTTTGAAGAGCAAAGTAAAATGTGCAAGAATACATTGCCAATAAGTTTGCAGAATTAGTGTTCAATACATTTTTATATATAATTTTGGGTACATTTTTGGCTATAATAAATATATTTCTTGTTCATCTTGCTTGTACGTAATTTCAAGTTCTTTTTGAGCAAAATCCATATATGTTATGGTTAAAACCATAAGTGGGGTTTTTTTAATTGATAAGAATCAGTCATTGAATTGTAAACAATTTTCATAAACCCATATTTTCAAGACCTTTGCAATCAGAAATTAACATTCTTACAAATGCTCATTTTCCACTTATCAACCCATCTAAATGACTCATTAACCAATACATCTGATGAACGAATGAAAGAATATGATATAAAATGATTCTATTTTCTATGCCTCATTTTTTTTAAACTAATTTTACTTGCCTATATAGTGGCATTAATTTCCACAGAGCTTGACAGACATTATCATCATTGTGCTCATTGGGACTCAATCTATACTCCTTATCAATATGTCTTTGGTGTTTGGGAGGAAACCAGAGAATCCAGAGGAAATTCAGGCTAACATGGGGAGAATATATAAACTCCTTGCAGATCTTCTCCCTGGGATTTTAACTCAGTACAGCAGTGCCACAAAGCAACAGTGCTAACTAGAAATGGATTAACCATCCAATGATCGGCAGGTCAGGCCGGACTAAAAAACAGTCCGGTTTGGGACTGGACTTGAACCCAAACTTCAGCCTTGACCAAAAACCCCATACAAATCTATGGGAATCCAAACTTGTATGCCATAGAATGGTGTTAGAAGGGCTAGGGGGCTGCAAATAGACGCAAAACAGAAATTAAAGCAGGACAATTATACTTAATGAGTCTCTGCCAAGCTGTCAGACTGCTTTCAAGTCAGCTCATTAAACCTTATGAATATGCATTGCCTCCCCCACCCACCCTCTGGGATAGCATCTGTGATTGGTTGCAGTCAGACTGCCGGCATGCTGGTATCTATGTTTGGTTGCCTTCACACTAGCTGTCTGAGTCCCTGCAGTGGAAAAATAAATAAATAATTGGAAAAAAATGACATGTGGTCCCCCACATTTCCCTATGGCAGATAAAGCAGACAGCTTGAGGCTGCAGCCTCCAGCAGTGTATGTTATCTTGGCTGTGTATAATAATATGCGACCCCTAGTGTATTTTTTATAATGACTTAAATAACTAATTTTTAAAAATGGAATGTGGTTCCCCCCAATTTTGATGCCCAGCCAAGACAGTTAGTCCAAGATAAAGCAGACAACTGGGGGCTGGTTTTCTCAGGCTGTGGAAGCCTATTGTTATTGGGCCCTCCATCTTGCTATTGTTATTGGGCCCTCCACAGTCTCAAAATAGCAGCCAGCAGCTGTCCCAGAATTGATGCATCAATTACATGCGTCAATCCAGGTGCTTACCCGGCTTCTCCCGATTGCCCTGGAGCAGTGGGAATCAGGGTAATATAAGGGGTTAATGACATTTGTGATTTCTCAAAAAATCTGAGCTATCATGAAGCCTGAAGTTACTAATGGGGAGGGGTCTAATTAGTAATCATCAAAGTAAAAATAAATAAACACAAAACAGAGAAAAATTATGTATTTAAAAAAAACCCCTCTTTCTCTAATTTGTTAACCCCATAAATACCCCTGCAGGTCTGACATAATCCACAGACACAATGTCCCACGACGATCCCAGCTTTGCTACATCTAAGGTTGCAGTGCACGGTCACATTAGAAAACGTGACCAATTACTGGGGCCATGAGGGACACATTGATGGAGCCTGAGTTCAACTGAGGTCACAGCTGGTGGTTCTCATGGTGCCCCAGCTGTTACCTCAGGTGAAATTACTGAACTCAGGTAACTCACCTCAGGTGAACTTTATGAACTGTATTTGATTGAAGAAAATCTGCATCTCCTGGATAAAAAAATGCATCAAAACCGTATAGCAATCACATACTCAAAGTGCGCATATAGCCTACGCTGGTAATCCAGCATTGAGTTCATTGAGTTCACCTCAGGTGAGTTCATAGACGTCACCTGAGATGAGTTCAATGAGTTTATTGAGTTCACCTAAGGTCACAGGTGGAATACCGTGGGAATCAACAGCTGTGATCTCAGGTGAACACACTGACGTCATCACTCAGAGGTGCAGTTCTGTCAGTGTGTTCTGAAAGCAGCAGTAATTGGTCACATTTCCTAATGTGACTATGCACTGCAACCTCAGTATGTATTAGAGCTGGTATCTTTGTGGAATATCGTGGTGTGGTTTACGTCGGACCTACAGGAGTGTTTTGTGGGTTCATAAATTGACGAATGAGAGTGTGTTTTTTTGTTTTTTTTTTTAAATGAAGGACTTTTCTCTGTGTTTTATGTCTGCTTTATTTTGGCTGGTTATCAAAATTGGGAAACACTGCATGCCTTTTTTTTAAAATTATTTGTTTAAATAATTAAAAAAAGTTGCATGGGGTACCTCATATTTTGATACACAGCTGGGGGCTGCAGGGACCACACGTCAGTTTTTCCTATTGTTTATTTTTACTCTCCATTCCGCGACCCAGACAGCTAGTGTGAGAGCAACCAATCACAGACATTGGTACAACGGCAATCTGACTCCAACCAATCATAGACGCTGTCACAGAGCGTGGGAGGGGGAAGTAGTGCATATTCAAAAGGTTTACTAAGCAGAGGGAGAAGCAGTGTGACAGATGCACACCGGGTGGCCAAACCAGAATAGTAACATGGACTTCCCTGAGCGGTTCATGTTCAGGGTTCATAGCCCGAACATTTCAGTTTGGGTTCGCCCATCACTTAAGTGGCACCCCTTAGGCTTCTGTTGCCACAGAGATACTGCACCTCATCTAGAGGTGTGGTATCCCATCCCAGGGTAAGGAGGGGGTCATCCACCGGTTCACATGACACACTCACACAGACAGACTCATCACAACACTCCACTAAACCGTGGTTAGGGCCTATTGCAGCTGGACTTGTATAGTGGTTAGCACTGTCTCTGAAACCAGCCTGGGGGTGGAGCTTAGTGGGTGAGGTGTCTGAGGTGAGTGGGCGGAGAGAAGTTTGAAAGTTGACAGCTGATAGTGTCAGTCATTTAGAGGTGTGGTGAGGAGGTGACTGGAGTGTAGAGACCTGGGGGTCACAAAAGAAGGGATCCTAGAGACACGGAAGTGCAGGAAGCACCCGTGGGCTTGCTCCACAGAACACGGGATGGTAGGATCTGGTCGCAAACGGAGTCCCAGTTCCTAGACTAGGAAGATACTTCAGGACCTTTTAGTAACACCGGAGGCCAGGGTGGCTGTATGCACCCTTGGGCCACAAACAGCACACAAATTCACTGGAAGGGGGTCACAAAGGATCAGGGAGCCAAGCAGGCAGAAGTCCCTTTGAAGGTCCGCAGCCCCTGGCTCAGGGCACTGTGCGTGGAGGCGCAGGACAGGCGGGTGAGAGTCAGCGCAGTTGAGATGACCAGGAAAGGCACATCTGAGGGGTGCATCGGTATTGACTTCTGACCTGCCCGGGATTGGTGGAGGTCCATCACCAGGAATCCCAGCATATCGTGGGAGGATTAACTGGCTGTCAACTTGGAACTGGTGCAGTGAGTAAAAGACTGTTGTTGCAAAGCCTTGATGTCGTTTCCATTTCTCTTGCATCACAATCTACCATCATAGACTTTTCATATTTCCAACAGTTGCCCCGGGGTCCCGCTCCACCTGTGGGGAGCAAGAACACCTCAGCTGCGCCATCACCACCTGCCCCGTGGAACACGCAGCAGAGTGGCGGCCCACATAGCCGCAAAAAACACAGGTGGCATCACAAACTTTATTTTATTGTAAATATAACTCCCATCATTATCCCCTTTATTAGAAAAGACAGCTCCAGGGTAATGGAGCCGGGCCTCACCACCGCTGACATCCCCGGACTAGTCAGGCCCGCTTCCGGGTATTGCTTAAGGCCCTGTGGCTGGGCGTGTCACTTGTGCTTACTAGAGATGAGAGAACCTGAGGTTGAGTGTTTATGCCAAACACAGATTTTACCAAAAAAAAACAGAGATTCGGAGTTTGGGTGTTCTATGTATGAACACTACTAGCGCGAGCATCAAAGTGTTTGGAAACGCCCAGAGCTCATCCCACTGCGAGCCGCTTGCAGTATTTGAACAGCTCTCATGGGGGGTAACAACAGTGTGATCAGATATAGTGTGCAGAAAAAAAAATGGAGAACCACCGCCCACCTGCCTCTGGAAACTTTTTTTTTTACGGCTGTTGCACGTGAGCAGAGACCCAAACTGCACAATTAGTGACTTCATTTGGGGGTTCAGGTCAAGTCCAGGTCCCAAATCAAACTTTCCGATGAAGCCGCCAAACCGAAATTCAACGGGCCGACTCATCCCTAGTTCTAACCACTGAGCCACCATGCTTATATACTCTACTTTGTATATTAGTAGTAATATTATTGCTAGTAATAAATATAATATAAGCCACAGTGGTTCACATACTCAACTTTGTACATTAGAAGTAATAAATTCTAATTAACTAGATCTAGCTCAAGAAAGATGATTTCATTTTTAGACAAAAGTAAATAATTTTATTCATCTCATTACATTTTCACTAACTTTATAATAGTTCCTAGATTTTTTTGTTTACATTTTTAGGCCATTGACAATGTGGACTGATGATGATAACTGGCATTATATTCACTTTTTATAATGAGATTTTTATTCTTTGCTTTCCCTTAGGTATTAGCATTTTGTTTCTTTTGGGTACAGGCTTCTGTATCTTAGCAGTTTGTGCTGTGTGAAATACCCTTTGTACTGCTTACATTTCAAACTGTGAAGAAAGCAAGCTTCGAAAGCCAAAAATTCTTCAAAATGATTAACTCACTCCCACCAAGTAAACCTGACTTTACAGGAGTTGCAATGACTTCAATAAATCTTACAAAGCCTTTGGAAGCATTAAAATTACTTGAACAACAATGTTCCTTTAAACTATTCTCAAATGAATTACAAAAAAAATTAGAGTTGAAACTTTTCTAAATAAAAGCAATAACTGAAGAACTGAGGTTTAATTTGTCTACTCTACTTATATTTAATAATGGTAATAAATAAAATACGCTGATATGCGCAGTAAGTAAAATTATTAACAATTATTTATTTTTCATTTGAGGGAGAATTTTAGGATGTAGAATTTGCAATGGTTCTTGCCACTTAAGGCTACTTTACACACTGCGACATCGCTAGCGATCTCGTTAGCGATGTGAAATTCTAGATCGCAAGTGCGATCTTTCGAGATCACACATGCGTAAAATAACCTATGTGCAATCTCGAACTTGCACTTGCGATCTAGAATTTCACATCGCTAAAGAGATCGCTAGCGATGTCGCAGTGTGTAAAGTACCCTTTAGGCTCCCTTCACCATCCATTTACCCGATACAGCCATATTTGAAGTCTGTACAACTATTTTTTATCATGTATTTAGAAAAAAATTCAAGACTGGCACCCAAAGTGAATGCAGAAGCACAAGCTGGCATGATATATAGAATGGAAATTTGTCTATTGGCACTAACTTTTTAGTCAAGGTAAAATGCTTTTTTTAACCTCTTTGCAACATTGGATGTCCCGGGTACATACCCAGTATGTCATGGCGCTTTTGCTGGCCCAGCAGTGTGCTTGCACAATCGCTGCTAAATCTTTGACTTATGTTAAAGTCGAGACCTGGCTCTTAGTGCCAGGAGCCTTGCCCAAGCTGTTCCTGGCAGTTAAACCCCCTAAATCCTGCAATCAATAGCAATCACAGCATTTAGGTGTTTAGGTGGCTGGAAGGGGATCACGCTATTCTCCCAAGTGATCGGGACCCCGTGACTCAATCAAAGGGATCCGATCACTGAAATAGTAATCAAGGGTCATCATCATGACCATCCCCTGGTTACCCACCTATGGAAAGCCTCACGCATCATGCCAGATGCATGGTGTGAGAAGCGAGCTGTCAGGGCTGCGAGTGCAGCACTGAGATATAATCCATTGCAATGATCGTGCGTGCATTGCAATGGATTTTATGAATAATCGAAGTGATAAAAAGTAATGTCCCATAAAGGGACTAAGTAAAAAGGCCTAAAAAAATAAAAAACATATTTAAAAAAACCCAAACAAAATAAAGCGCAAAAAATATGACATCAATAAATACATATATTTATGTAAGAAAAAAATAAACAAAAAAGTACAAACATTTGATATCTGGAAAGACCCGTTATATAAAATTTTCATACTCGTAACCACCTTCAGTGAACACTGTATAAAAAAAAAAAAAAAAAGTGGCAAAAACACTGCTTTTCATTGTACCACCGAGAAAAGTGGAATAAAACGCAAGAAAAAACATATACATATATCACATATAAATAAAAATGGTATCAGTGAAAGTGACATCTTGTCCCACAAAAAACACATTTCCACATAGCTCCATCAGCGTGGAAATAAAAAAGCTATAGCTCTCAGAACACAATAATGAAAAAATAATTATTTTTTCAATAAAAGAGTTTTTGTGGTGTAAAAGCAGCAAAACAAAAAAATATGTATATGTAGTATTGCTGTAATCATTTTGACCCGAAGAATAAAGCTGTCATACCACTTTGATGGCATGTCGTAAATTCTGAATCCTGAATTTCTATTTTTTTTTGTTCTGCTTCACAAAAAGTGTGATAAAAAAAATTATGTGGCCCAAAATTATACCAATAAAAACTCTAACTCATCCTGCAAAAAACAAGCCCTCACATGACTCTGTTGGCAGAAAAAAAAAATACTATAGCCTTCAAAATTTATTGATGTAAAAAACCTTTATTATGTTAAAAAGCATTTTTAATGTGTGATAGTAGCCAAATCTAAAAAAAAAATATATATAAATCTGGTATCGCTGTAATTGTACTGACCTGAGGAATAAAGGCGCCCAATCACTTATACCGAACAGTGTACATCATAAAAAATAAATAAAGCCAATTCTTCAACTGCTGCTGATTTGTTTATTCGGCTTCCCAAAGCTTGCTGTAAAGCTCAGCTCACGTTTATCTTGTACTCTATGCTGAGCGCTTACATCAGCGATTATGTGTAAATCTCAGAAAACCGTGATTTAGACAAAATTCCCAAGAGAAAATTCACTATAATGAGACAGAGGGAGTCACTTTGAACTCCCATCTAACCAGTGGTCTGGTGGTGTCCATCTTTTTATGCATATTTTTAGGCATGTATAAAAGTGCGGTCAACCACAGTTTTCTGGAACTTTGAAAAGAAGGACACTGCTGACTAGAGGGCAAACAGAATCCAGAGTAAGGGCTTGTTCGCACCTAAATGCTGAAATTTCTGCAGCGATTTGACAGCACATGAGTGATTCAAATCGCTGCAGAAACACTGCGTAGTGGATGCAGTGTTTCAGCAGATTACATGCCGATTTCATGCGCTATGGATGCTGGCTCTCCCATAGACAGAGTGGGAGCAGCATCCAAAGCGCACAAATTAATTGACATGCTGCATTTTTGAACGCACGGATTTGGGTCAAAATTTTAGCATCCAAATCACTGCATTCAAAAAAACAACATGCGCACAGATTATGCACAATCTACATAGATTGTGCTGGGGACGCAGGACGCATGCATTTACGCTGCAGTGCTAAATGCAGTGTAAATGCATGATATTACGCAATGTGCACATGAGCCCTAACTCTGCTGCCTCATTAGTAAATGAATCCATCGGGGATTTCACCTGAATCACGTATTTCGGAGATGTCCATGAAAACCTTGATATAAGTGCTCAACATAGAACACAAGATAAATGTGAACTGATCCAAAATGTTCTGTACCCCAAATTACCACAAATAGCACTCATCTCAAACAAAAAAAAGACAAATTCTCACTCAGGTCCATCATCTGTTAATGGAAATATAAGAGGCTTCCACGTTACTACTAGAACAAAGACTCTGTAAAGCGCCATGCCACCTCGCCCCAAACAGAAAACCAGCAAACCCTGTGCTCCTAAATCCTAATGCCCCCTCCCTTCTGAGCACCACAATGTGCCCAAACCACAGTTAACATCCACATGTTTAGCATTATTGTAGTGAAGAGAGCCCGTTTAATTTACGGGGTGCAGGTTCCCAGAAGCAGGAGCTGGGCACATTGTACTAGGCACTAAAAAGTATTGCAATTTACTGGACATGACAAGGACCTATTTGCAATTTTTAATTCTGCAACATTCACTGCGTTTGACTCCATTGAGGTTTACCAGGGATAAAATTGTTACTACACCCGTGAATGAACTTCCAGAGGGGTGTAATTTCCAAAATGTGGTAACTTGAGGGGGTTTCTGTTGTTCTATCACTTACAGGCTCTGCAAATAGAGTGGACAAACTAATTTAGGAAAGTCTGAGCTCCAAAAATCAAATGGCGCTCCTCCCCTTCCAAGCCCTGCCGTGTGGCCAAACAGTACTGTACTGTCACAAAAGGTATAGCCACCTTCAGGAGAATTTTTTTCATTTTCACGGCTCAATGTTATAAGATTCTTTGAAACACCTGGGGTTCAAGGTCCTCACCAAACATCTAGATAAATTCCTTTAGGGGTCTAGTATAAAAAGATGGCATTACTTATAGGGACATCTGTTTAGGCACATAAAAGGCTTTGCAAATGCGACATGGTATCCGCTAATGATTCCAGGCAACTTTGGATTAAACAAATTCAAAAATTCCTTCTGAGCTCTGCTTTTTGGTCAAACAGTATGTTTCCACCTCATACGGGGTATCGGCATACTCTGGAGAAACTGCCCAACAAATTATACAGTGATTTTTTTTCCTGTTATACTTATGAAAATGAAAGATTTGGTGAAAGCAACATTTTTATGATGAAAATATATTTTTTAATGTTCACGGCTCAATGTTATAAAATTTTGTGAAGCAGCTGAGGGTTCAAGGTGTTGACTAAATGTTTACATACATTCCTTGAGGTGTCTAGTTTCCAAAGTTGGTCAGTTGTGGGCGAGCGCTACTGTCTGAAATGTATTCCCAACAATTCTATGCTTTAAAATTAAAATAGAGCTCCATCCCTTCCGAGCCCTGTTATGCTCCCAAACAGTAGATTTTCACCACATGGGTCATCGCTGTTCTCAGGAAAAATTGCACAACAAATTGTATGGTCCATTTTATCTGGTTTCCCTTCTAAAAGGGCAAAATTTGGGGCTAAAGTAACATTTTTGTGGGAAAAAATAAAATTTCATTTTTTTCCTTCCACATTGCTTTAGTTCCTGTGAAGCACATATAGGGTTAATAAACTTCTTGGATGTTGTTTTGAGTAGTTTCAGGGGTGCTGGGTCACTTTTGGGTATTTTATATCACCTGGGCCCCTCAAAGTCACTTCAAATGTGATGTGGTCCCTAAAAAAAATGGTTTTGTATATTTTATTGGAGAATTGAGAAATTGCTGATAATATTTGAACCCTTCTAACTTCCTAACAAAAAAATATTTTTCAAAAATTGTGCTGCTTTAGATATGTGGGAAATGTTATTTATTAACTATTTGTGTGACATAACTCTCTAGTTTAAGGGCATGAAAATTAAAAGTTTGAAAATTGTGAAATGTTCAAAATTTTTGCTAAGCTAGATCATGAAGTACACTAAGTCACAAAAAAACATTCTTTGAATCACTGTGACCCACAGTTTTATAACCTGTCAAAATAACTGTGGTCACAATTGAAAAAATGGCCCGGTCATGAAAGTGAAGGTCTTATGGATGATTGGTCCTTGGAGAAGTTCATGTAGCTACTAAAATATTCAAATAGGAGTGAAAATGAAAATGGGATTGAAAGTGTGATCTATATGAATGTGTAGCCAAAATTCTGCGTGAATCTGTAAGTCACCATGAAGGAACCTGTCACCAGGTTTTTACCACCTAATCTAAGAGCAGCATAACGTAAGGGCATAGATCCTGATTCCAGTGATGTGTCACTTACTGGCTGCTTAGTGTAGTTTTGATAAAATCACTGTATAATCAGCAGTAGATTATCATTAGAGGACTACTTGGCATGCTGCCAGGTAGTCCAGCATATTCATGAGCTCTGTATAACTTCTAGATCTGCAGCGGAGAAAACATTGGTTAAATCAAAATTATAGCAAACAGCTCAGTAAGTGACACATCGCTGGAATCAGGGTCTCTGTCTCTATATTATGCTGCTCTCAGATGGGGGAGAAAAAACCTGGCGACAGAGTCCCTTTAAGGACAGGACATCAAACCAATCGAAGTATATAAACCCCACTAGCTCCCCCAGAAAACCAAACTCTAGAGTCTCAAATATGCACAATTACATTTACCATAAATATGCTATATAACACTGTCTACCGATGAATTGCACCAAAATCTACCAAGATTTCATGACCAGTACTAGAAAAGGCTGATCAGCTGACACTGTGTATTCAATCTGAAGGGATGATACAAGAAAAACAGCTATACAGACTAGATGTTCAGGTTTTACAATCTCATTGCATGTATGTTTGGGGTAAAATTCTAACATGAATCATCGATAATCCTAAAAACACATTTCATTAGCCAATACTGTATATATTGTGATTAAATGTTTTCATTTAATGTTTAAATTTTTATCTTATTTTCAGAGTACTAAGGGCCTCATTCATATGTCCGTGTGCAGGGCTGGTGTCAGCACCCAGCAAACCCAGTCAAATGCCGAGGCCCTGGGCATGTAGGGGGGCCCACTCGCGGTGGGAGGAGTGGTGTACCCCTAGTAAGGGGGGCCCGGTGCCCGCTCTGTCACCAGCCTCCTCCGCCGAGGATTGTGCTTTCAATTGTATCGGCATTGCAGTTGCCGATACAATTGAGAGCAATTGTGAGATGGAGCGGCATGCTACCTCTCTTATCATTCTCCCGCTCTGTCTGTCGGCGTTCTGACAGCTCAACAGCGGAGTGCAGTGATGTCATCACTGTGTGCCTGAAGTGAGGGCAGAGCGACAGCAGTGGACGTAATAAGGAGACCGAATCAGCTGGGGAACGAGAAGAAGACGAATTGAGTATGTATTTCATCACTTTGGCCAGACGACCATTGGGGTGCATTAAATGATATGGGGGCTGTATACTACATGAGGGTGCCCAATGCTATCTGGGTCTGCATTGTTCTATATATGTGCCGCCCCTGCAGAGGATAGAACCACTCGGATTTGGGGGTGGTGATTACTCGTGGCTCGATGGTCTCCGGACCCGGAGGCTTGGGGCCACACTCAAATGGCAAAGGGAGTATTTACAGGAGATTTGGTATAGTTCCTGATGCCACCCGGGGTTTACGTTAATTGGGAGTACCGCCGCTGCCGTTGGGAGTATCCAGGGTGATGGAGTGGGGCAGCTTGGTGATGTTGCCCTTCCACGGGTAGGGGTAGGCCCCGGGACTCTGGATGGTGATGTGGGGACACAGTGCAGGGGTCAGTCAGGTACTCACTCAACAATGAAGCAAACGCTGACAACAGGGTAAACCAAGTCTCTGAATGCTGTTGCCTCTCGAGGGGAGGTCGTCCGGGTTCCATTCCCTGCAGCACTGCCGGTGGTCCATAACTTGCCTCCTGGCACAAAAGTTTTAGATTGTCTGTTGTGGCCCGGTAGCTTGGAGCTTTCCGGGCCCCGCTCCCCAATATGGCTAAGTGAAGGAGCCTGCTCTCTGGAGCTCACGCTTGGGATTTCAGTGGGCTGCTTTCTAGGAAAGCCCTATCCCCCTTGTTGTTCTAGTGCCCCCGATCTTTGAGTTGGGTGGGAATAGTCCATAAAGGCCCTGTCCTCCGCAGGTTAATTGTCAGGTCGCCTGAAGCTTCTCCCCGACCTAGGGTCCCTGTACCCCGACGTGTCTTTGGTCCTGGACTGGTGATAGGGCCAGGCTGCTGACCATCCTCCTTGATGGGTTCCAGGCACCTAGCCTCAATCCCCTGTGACCGGGAGTCTGACTCCTCTGGGTCCAGACCACTGTCTGCGACCTAGTTTCTTCTCCTCTGGGAGCTCCAACTCCCAGCCTCCTCAGAGCTCCTCACAGCTTGAGGGCTACCACTCAACGCCATGAGTCTGCTATATGGATCTGCATTGTGCTATATGCGGGCTGCTTAATGTTATATGGGGGTTGCATAGTGCCATATGGGGGCTGCATAGTGCCATATGGGGGCTGCATAGTGCCATATGGGGGCTGCATAGTGCCATATGGGGGCTGCATAGTGCCATATGGGGGCTACATAATGCCATATAGGGGCTGCATAGTGCAATATGGGGGCTGTATAATGCTACATGGGCGCTACATAATACTTTATGGAGGACTGTGGCGCTTCATAACACTATATGGAGGAATATGGGGGCTGCATACTACTATACCCCCAGAGTTGTATGTCCCCTCCACCCCGGTGCTGTATACCCCCTCAGAGCTGTATGCCCTCCCACCCCAGTGCTGTATACCACCCAGAGTTGTATGTCCCCCCACCGCAGATCTGTATACCCCTAGAGCAGCAAGTTTTCCCCCCACCTCAGGGCTGTTTGTTCCCCCACCTCAGAGCCACTGCCCCCCTCTAGAGCTGTATGCCCCGCATTGCTGTATACCCCTTTTCTCAGTAATATATATGCCCCGAGTAATAGGTATGTCTCCAGCCTCTCTTGTGATGTATATACAGCAGTGTTAGTATGCGCTATGTGCCGCCATGTCTGTTAGTGATGGCCACCAATCAGTGTGGCATAGGCACATGCCCAGGAGTAGCTGGATGGAGACAAGCAGGGAGGTGAATGAGGCTGTTGTAGCCTTCCAAATATTAGAAATATATATAAATATATAAAAATATAAAAATAATGTGTCTGTGTGTGCATGTATGATGTGTATCTTTGTATGTCAGTGTATATGACTGTGTCTAGATTTATGTCTATTTATATGTGTTTTTGTGAATTTCTCTTTAAATATATATGTGTACGTATGCCTGTATGTGTATGTATCTGTGCATGTCTATGTGTAGATGGGGCCCACTGAGACTCTTTCACCTAGGGCCCACAAAAAGCTGGAGCCGGCCCTGTCCGTGAGCTACACGATTGTTTTATTTGTTTTCTATATAGATAGTACATAAAACCATTATAGTCTATGGCACTCTTCACATGTCAGTATTTTTTTTTTTTATTTTTTTTTTTATTTTTTTTTACAGACTGTGGAATGCAGAAAATCACAGGGACATGCCCGTTTTTAATCAGTCACAAATCAAAATTACCCAAGCAAGTCTATGGGTCCATAATAATCCCGAACAGCACACAGATGGCACCAGTGTACAGTATGTGTCCTGTCCGTTATTAATATTGTTATGAATTGGAGGTGATTTGCAATCTATCTATTTATACTAATATACGTGAAAATTATTGTTGAGACACTGATGGTAAAAACTGACCAAACACTGGTGAAAACTAGATTTAAATGACTGATGATGATGAGCAATGGTCTGTGTTTTAACATATGATAGAAATTACAGAAGTCTGAATGAGGCTTTAGATTCTAATGCACTTACTAAGATTCATCAAGATACTTACTCCAGAGTTCTGAACACCTTAATAAGTCGCAAAAATATTGTGACTTTTGGCATTTACATGCCAGTGTCGGTTAGCTACTCCATTATGGGCACAATGTGGCCAGGACGTCACACCTGCCCATAAAATGAATCATAAGTTACATCATTAAGGTGGCATAACTTATCCTAGAAATGTAATCCAGCCCCCGGCTGGGGTTCATTTCTGGCCATGCACCAGACGCACTAGATTCATTGTGGGACAATTGCTACTTAACCCCTTTATGACCAAGGACGTACCGGTACGTCCTTGGTTATGTTGGGGTAATCACCAAGAAATGCTGCGGTGAGCCAGCAGTGATCCCTGCACATTTCTGCTGATTTGAACAGCAGACATGTGTTGTTTACTCAAGAAGTAGGAGGGCACCAAATCCTGGGATCACCCCTGGCACTGAAAGCTAATAATTAATAGAGAGAAAAGAAGTGCCAAAACACTGAGGGATCACCATATACATAATTAATTAAAAATATTTTATTGTATATCAAGGAACATAAAAAGCACATTTGTGTCACACAACACCAAACAGCAAACATGTGTTGCTTACAGGCGAGGTTGATCCGCAATCCACCCACGCCTTTTAACCCCTTAGATTGCGCTGTCAAACTGTGACAACGCAATTTAAATGGCCGCGTCAGGAAACGCACCATTAACCGCCGCCTTCGGAGGCCCCGTAATGTGATCAAGTGAAGCTGATGGTTGCCATGGTAGCAATGGGTCATGTGATGACCCCTGTCACTATCATGACATATTTCCTGTCAGAGTCAATAGAGTGACAGCACTCATAGGAAAGAAGCATTTCTGCTGCTCAGAGCTGTGCAGCTCTGATCAACAGAAATGCACAGGCGATCAGACACTAAAGGCTACTTTACACGCTGCAATATCAGTCCCGATATCGCTAGCGTGGGTACCCGCCCCCATCTGTTGTGCGACACGGGCAAATCGCTGCCCATGCCGCACAACATCGCGCAGACCCGTCACACATACTTACCTGCCCGGCGACGTCGCTGTGACCGGCGAACCGCCTCCTTTCTAAGGGGGCGGTCCATGTGGCGTCACAGCAAACCTCACTGAGCGGCCACTCAATAGAAGCGGAGGGGTGGAAATGAGTGGCCGGAACATCCCGCCCACCTCCTTCCTTCCTCATAGCGGCCGGGAGGCAGGTAAGGAGAGGTTCCTCGTTCCTGCGGCATCACACATAGCGATGTGTGCTGCCGCAGGAGCGACGAACTACATCGTTACTGCTGCAGTAACGATAATCGAGAATGGACCCCCATGTCACCAATGAGCGATTTTGCACGTTTTTGCAACGATGCAAAATCGCTCATCGGTGTCACGCGCAGCAACATCGCTAATGCGGCCGGATGTGCGTCACAAATTCCGTGACTCCAATGACTCCGCATTAGCGATGTCGCAGCGTGTAAAGCCCCCTTTAGTCCAGGCTTGATCAAGGCAGCGTCTATGAGACAGCTGACATGATCAACCCGTAAGTAAAGTGAAAAAACACACACACCGAAAAATCCTTTATTTTAAATAAAACACAAAAAAGCTCCTCTTTCACCCGTTTATTAACCCCTCCCAAAACACACAGCTCCGGCGTAATCCACAGCTCCGGCATAATCCATGTCCTGCGATGCTTGCATCCAGCCGCGACTGACACACTGCTGAATGCAGCCTCGCAGCGAGACAGCAGAGAGGTAATTACCAGTTATTTCCCACGGCCGGTAATGTGAACACACTACCGACCGTGAGAAATGCAGCGTGTGTTCACAGGGACTCTGTCTATCTATCCCTCTATCTATCTCTCTATCTATTCTTCTATCTATCTATTTATCTATCTGCTATCTAAGAAGGAAATGACTTTTTTTTTTTTTTTCAATGTGCTTTATTGCATTGAATGCATTAAAGCACATGTACCAACCTGCATGTTGCAAAACCACGGCAATACCGCAAACAATACCGCGGTAAAACCGCAGCAAACCGCGGCAAACCACATGCAGTTTTTGGGTGCGGTTTGCTGCGATTTTTACCGCGGGTGTGGTAATCTTTCAGACCCTGCGGAATTTTCTTAAGAAAATTCCGTTTTCCAGTGCGCACAGGGCCTTAGGGTCCTGGGAGCCTATGGCTAGATTTCCCTCATCATAATATTTTGCATCACCTTCGGCGGTGCTTGTTGACGGGCAGGGTTGCTGTAGCTCTGCTGCCAGGAATAGAGAAAAGCAGCACACCTGGAGGAAGCATTCTTGGCTTCCTAACCATTACCTCCTAACCTTCTATATAACTCATCCAGCGCAATGACATCATTGTGCTAGCTGCCATCATTTAGCATATAGAAACAGGCCACAAGAGGAAGAAAGTGCAGGCACAGAGGATCGCCAGGAGAAGTAAGTAGTCTTTTTTTTTTTTCTTTGAAGTGAATAAATTGAGGGTGAGGGGTAAAAGAGAGGACAATATATTTTAGTGAATTTAGAGTAAAAGAGAGATCAGTACATCATAATGAATTAGTGGGAAGAGAGGATAGAAGACAATAGCGAATTGGGATAGTGGGAGGAATAGAAGACATGACATAATAAATTGGCAGGTATGTAATAATAATGAGTTTAGGGAGGATAGGTAATTACAGTGAGTTGGGGGAGCAGAAGGGGCACAGTCATTGGGGGTTGAGGATACGCAAAAGTGACTGGTAATGAACTAGGGGAAAGCATACCATGGCTAATTAATTGATATTTCTATTTGGAGGGGGTATACATTAGAAAAGGGGTATACAAAAAAACAAGTACAATAATTATGAACAATACAAGGCACAGACTGGTACAGGAAAGGAAGGTAAGCAGGAAAGATGTCCCGGCCCATGATGGCTCACAGTCTACAAGGCATGGGTGAGGATACAGTAGGTAAGGGTAGAGCTGACCATCCAGCGGTTTAGTGGAATGTGGGTTACTGCAGGTTGTAGGCTTATCTGAATAGGTGAGTCTTCAAGTTCCTTTTGAAGGTTTACACGTTAGGAAAGAGTCTATGTTGCGGTAAAGAGTTCCAGAGTATGGGGGATGCAGAAGACAAATTTTGTATGCGATTGTGGGAAGAGGAGATAATAGGGGAGTAGAGAATAAGATCTTGTGAGATTCAGAGGTTGTGTGCAAGTAAGTACTAGGAGACTAGGTCCCAGATGTAAGGAGAAGACAGGTTGTGGATGGCTTTGTATGTTATGGTTAGGGTTTTGAACTGGAGTTTTGTGAAATAGGGAGCCAGTGAAGGGATTGGCAGAGAGGAGAGGCTTGTGAAGTTGATTAGTTTAACAGCATAATGGACAGATTGGAGTGGTGTGAGAGTGATAGAAGGGAGGCTACAGGGCAGGAGGTTGTAATAGTTGAGGTGGGAGATGAGGGCATGCACTACTGTTTTTGCAGATTCTTGGTTTAGGAATGTACAGATTCGTTAAATATTTGTGGAGTTGGACTAGGCAGGAGGCGCTTACAAATGCTTATTTACAGTGCTGGAAAAAGTATTCATAATTAGGGAACTTTCCACATTACACCCACAATCTTAAATGTATGTTATTGGGATTTTATGTAATATACCAACACTAAGTAGCAAGTATTTGTGACATGTAAAGGCAATTATACATGGTTTTCCAAATATTTAAAATATATAAATCTGAAAATTGTGACATGCATTTGTATTTAGCCCCTCCCCCACATCCGAGTCAATAATTTGAAGGACAACCTTCTTCTGCAATTACTGTTGCAAATTTGTTGGGGTATGTCCCTACCAGTTTTGCAGTTCTAGTGGCTGATTTTTTTGCCCATTCTTCTTTGAAATTTAGCTTGGGTTCAGTGAGTTTGGATGGCGAGCATCTGTGAATAGCAAGTCTTGTTACAGATTCTTAAAGTGAACCTGTCAGGTGTAATATACACCCAGAACCACGAGCAGTTCTGGGTGCATATTGCTAATTCCTGCCTTACCATCCCTGCATACACTAGCACAGATAAAGAGATCTTTAGAAAAAGTGTTTCTAAAGATCTTATATCATATGCTAATGAGTGAAGGGACTAGTCCCTGAGGCATTATATCCCCTGACTAGTCCACCCTCTAATCATGTTAGTACGCCCACAGAAGTGGGTCATCAGCGGGGCTTTGGGTGCCTGTGTCCGCGGTGATTGCTGAGCTGAATGTCCTGTCACTTCTGGTCATGTACACTAGACCTATTTGAAGCCGGGACTTGTACATCTGGCTTCATACTGTGCATGACCGGAAGTACCCGGCATTCAGAAGCGTGGTCACAGTGAACACAGGTACGCGCGGCACCACTGGTGATGCATTGAATAGAATGTGTGCTGTCATGCTAATAAGGCTGACTATTTGGGGGGATATAATGCCCTTGGGATTAGTCCCTGCACTCATTACCATACTCTCTTGTTCACCAATTTAGTAATTAAAAAAAACCTAGACATTCTGACATAATCCAATGTTGTAATGTCCCACAATGTCCATTGAATTTTGTGGAGCCTTGTTCTGAGAAAGTTCTGAGAATGAGGCTCCATAGGTCACTTGTGCTCAGCAGAAGGTATGGAATTTCTCAAGCGCATGAGTTACTTATAGAGCCACATTCTCGGAACAAGGCTCCATTATGTTTGAACTTCGAGGACTTTTTTTAATTAATAAATTGGTGAACGGGGGGTGTGAGGGAGTCTTTAGTCATCATTAGATTATATCAGAACTTCAAGGATTTTTATAAATTACTAAGTTGTTGAAAATATATGTGTATTTTTTCACTGAACACTTACCGGTTTAGTAATGGGGGTGTTTGATAGATGTCTCTTCATTATTATTAACCCCTGGGCTTCATGTCAGTTGTCAATTCCCAGCTGATATCAACCCCAAAAATATTACCCCAATTAAGACCAAACCAGGACAATCAGAAAGAGCTATAATTAGCGCATCTAATGGAGGCACTACTTTTGGGATGGTGGCAGACTGTTATTTTTAACCTGGGAAGGGCCAAACAATCAAGGACCTTCGTAGCCTGCTAATACCAGCCCCCAGCTGTCTGCTTTACTTTGGCAGGTTATCAAACATAGGGGGACCCCACACCATTTTTTATGTTATATATTTATGCAAACATAATTAAAAAATATACGTTCTTGGGTCCCCTCTATTTTTGATAACCAGCCAAGGTAAAGCAAACAGCTGAGTGCTGCAGCCCACTTTTTGTTTTTAATTTATTCCCGATCCACATTTGATTGCAGGGCAATTATCCTGCTCTTACCCTATTTTGCTTCCTTTTGCAGCCCTCTAGCTACTTACGACCATTTGAAAGCACCAAAATTCAGGTCCCCATTGACTTATATAGGGTCCGGGTCAAGTTTGTGTAAAGTCCGAGTACTGAACCAAACATTTAACTAAAGACCAACTGCACCCGGGGAATCCACATATCCACTGGTCTGTTCATCTCAGTAATGAAAGTCTGAGTCTGTGGAAAAAATGGAATACCATCCGTGTGCTGTCCATTGTTCAATGACTGATTGGAGAACGTGGAATTTTTTTTATCATTTGTGAAAAAAAACTGATGAATTTCTGACCAAACTCTGAAATCAGTGATGAAACAACATCCGTTTTTCTCATACGTCTAAAAATGATTGAGGTCTAAAAATATTTAATGAAATACAGTTGTTCTACTATTCAGTAAAGGAAAAAAGAAATCCAGCGGCAAAGCGAAATGGAGGAAATATGTAGGTTCCTTGACAGTTAAAAAATATGTCTTTATTCATCCGAAAATATAAACTTAATAATGGCTACTTCACTTCTATAGCAGATCACAGGGTATAGGTCCAGTAGGGACTATGTGTTTAAACACTACAATGCGCCTTCCTCGCTGTCCATGATGCGTAGTCCCTACTGGACCCTGTGATCTGCCATAGAAGTTAAGTAGCCTTTTTTAACTTTATATTTTTGGATGAATAAAGACGTTTTATTTAACTGTCAAGGAACCCACATATTGCCTCCATTTCTCTTGTCCGCTGGATTCTCTTTCTTTTTTCCTTTACTGATTTGTGCAGCTGGCTCCCACCCGCCTCCGTGAGGACTCTATGGACTATGATTCACAAGGAAACATATTGGTAACCTCACGGTTTCTCTTTATATATTTATTGTTCTACTATTGTTGTATAATAAAGAAATACTCTATATCAAGGACAATTGTGTGACACTGAAATAGTCCATGATGCATGACAGTTTTAATGAACATCATTTGGTACTGTGGTAATATAGGAAAAATCGGACATTTCGATTGATTACAAATGAACGGATTCCTGATGCTGAATGGCAGAAAAACATGGAGATACTTGGATTCCCTCATCTCCCACAAAAATAATTTATGTAGCAGCAAAACATATTCTACTTAAAGGAAATATAGACCAGCTTTATTGCGTTGACAGATAAGACATAAAAATAATTAATGCAAATATGTTATGCCAAGAAAATATGCATATGAGCTTGCCACTGGTTGTGCAAGCATAAACATGGATCTCTGTCAAAGAGGGATTTCCAAATGTCATAAGACGGCCTCCTAAAGGAATCTTTTAGAGTGTCTATACAGATGAGCACTTGCTTATAAATGCATAAAGAAAGAAGGCAGATGAAAGCAGCAAAGGCTTTTTTTCGTGCTGTGACAGAAATCATATGCAAATGGAACTCAGTTCAAGACTGTTTGTTAAGTGTCACACTGATGCACATTAAAAATAGTACATGTAGTTAACTAATCAACATATACTACTCTACTCATTTTATTCTCTAAGAAGCAGATCAAATATTCCGAAATTTCTTCAAAGCCCCGATATTTTCTTTGACCATTTAAATCAATTGAGTGACTTGACTCCTATCTAGAAATCCTTTTTCACTACATGCCCTTTTTTTGTTTACCAGTCTCCCTAGGGCAGCTAAACAAATTGTACCAATCTGTTCCTATGCACCTGTACTGCCGATCCATGTAGAAGGAACGGGGATAAAAGGGCGCTGGGTGTGTACTGACATCGTATTCTTAGAATTTACTAATTCTAGGTTACCTTTCATGGAAAATAACATTAGGATTTGTTTAGCTATATCTCAGTTCAATTAATAGTCTTTAAGATTCTACAATAGTTTTCAGTTAAATTTAGCAAGGCAGGTGAAATCAGCACCCAGATTGGCTTTTCTGTTTTGGACAAAACACTAGAATTATATAATAAATATAATTTTGTATTTTTATGGTTGTTTTACAACTTATACTGTGATATTTCTGAATTTATATGATTATAAAAAATTAATTGTTTTTTTTTGTGATTTTATTATCAGAATTTAGAAAATGTCTTTTAATTGATTGGCCTACCATGTGACTTCCTATTTATTTCTAAGCAGTAGCCAATAACATTGGCCAAAGCCATTACTAAAGCTTTGGTGACTAGATTTATTCAGAAAATTCTGAAATAGACATAGACAATGTATACCACAAATTCACAGGATGGGTGATAAATATATGATCACTGGTAGTCCTATTACTGGAACTCGAAATATAAAATGTGGGCCCCAAAGTCTCCTGTGTGGATGGAGCTGTAGTGACTAGAAATGGGCAAACTGATAAGCTGCACCCTGATCTAGAGGTCACATCAATATTAGGTGGCTGCCGGATGGGAGCCTTGTGAACCAACTCTTACCAAAACCCAAGCACCTCTTCTGATTAGGAGGCACAGCACAATGTTATTCATACATCATGCCACAAAGATGACTTTATGCCAGACATATGGGTTAGGAGAGGCACCTAGGATTCCAGCAGATAGTAGATGGCTTGAAGGGATCCCATCTGACAGCCATAGTATATTGCCATGGCCTCTGGACCAAGGTCTTCCAAATCGAGTCATGCATCTCTATTAGTGACAATGTCAGACTACCTCTCCTATAGACAATGAATGAAGCAGTAGTTATACATGCTCACTAAGTGAAAGTGTAGGTGCCCGCATATACATTTATCATATGGATTTTAATTATTTATTTTTCTCTTTTATACAGGTGATAGTTGTACTTTATGGGACATCTCTTTTAGGTTCAGATTTAATTTTCCTGCAAACTACTTAATATGACACGAAAAATACAATTTATCTAATTTAATTGTATTCGCCTATAGGGGGCTTTACACGCAACAACATCGCTAACGAGATGCCGTTGGGGTCACAGAAATCGTGACGCACATCTGGCATCTATAGCGATGTTGTTGCATGTGAAACGTACGAACGACCGCTAACGATCAAAATTACTCACCTAATCGTTGATCGTTGACACGTCGTTCTAATCCCAAATATCGTTGCTGTTGCAGGACGCAGGTTGTTTGTCGTTCCTGAGGTAGCACACATGGCTACGTGTGACACCCCAGGAATGATGAACAACACTGTACCTGCGTCCTCTGGCAACTAAGGGGGGCGTCACTTTCTTTTGGCTGCTCTCCGCCCCTCCACTTCTATTGGTCGGCTGCCGTGTGACGTCGCTGTGACGCAGCATGAACCGCTCCCACAGAAAGGAGGTGGTTCGCCAGCCACAGCGACGTCACTACGCAGGTAAGTACGTGTGACGGATCCTAGCGATGTTGTGCGCCACGGGCAGCAATTTGCCCGTGACCCACAACCAAAGGGGGCGGTTGCTTTCACCAGCGACATTGCTAGCGATTTTGCTGTGTGTAAAGCAGGCTTTGTCTCCTATGTAAATATTGTAGTTAACATTGAGGAATTCCTCAGAAATCATTTCAGTGAATATGGTCTAAATATACTGCTCTGAGCTAAAAATAATGTACCCGCTATAAAGCTGTGAGCTAAAAAAAAAAAATAGTATGCTGAAGAGGTAAAAAAAGCAAATCGTGCTTTATGGCTCATTCAGACGTCATTCTTCTCATACGCCAAAAAACTGTCTTAGTTTCTTCAGTGTTTTGGATTAGCGTGCTCTCAGAGCTTGGTCAGTTTTTACCATTAGTTTTGACAGCGTTTCATCAGTACTTCTTAGATGAAATAAGTAAGAACACTAACACAGTTTTCTCAAGCTTCTCCTATCAAACACTCCGTAAAAAGAGGACAGCCCACGGATAGGATTGGAGTGCGGTCCGATTTTTATCACAGATCTGTGGGCTTGCATTTTTGAGTTTGATCTGACACTAGGATCAATAGTGGACAAGTTTCTGTGCTTTTGTGTTGACCCTCAGTCTGAGATGAAAAACACTCATGTTAACTAGAACATAAATTATCATGGATATGAGAGTTCTCTGTGAAAAACAAAGCACTCATATGAGAAATACTGATGCCTAAATGAACCCTTAGTGACACTCATGGGGCCACCTCTGAGCCTCCACTGCTGCTTAGTGACACATCAGGACTCAGAGCAGTGTCGAAGGTTCAACGCTGGACCTGGGAAGAGTCAGCAAAGCAGAGTTTGTCTTTTTTAAACAAACATCAATCAGGGAACAGTAATATTCTAGATATGGAAAACTTCCTTAAATGATCAGTAAAATTTTACATCATAGGGACAAAATAATTTATCAGAAATGTGCTGTAAGCTGATATTGACCAGTTTACCAGAGAAACTTACAGAACTGGTTGCTATTCAAACTGTACAGATGCTTTAGGCAGCACCACCCATTTTGGCAAAATACAAGTGAACGCTCGGGTCACCGCAACAAGCGTTTCTACAGATGGTGCAGCCGCCTTAGTGCAGAGTAGATGCACAGCCGCAGCATATCTTCTTTAATAACATTTGTTGGTAATATAGGTAATATACTGCATTTCATTGATCCTGATTGATACCTATTGGACTTAACACAGATTACTTTTCTGTAGTAGAATAAAATATAAAATGGCTGGCTTCAGATTAGCACAACACATGGATGTTTCTTTATAAGAACATAACAGATTTGCAACAAGCTTCCTGAAATTTGCTTTTTCATCACCTATTTTCATCCCATTGAAAAGGGGCTCAAGTTCAAAAAAGGATATACACCTAATATCTTTTGGTGTTAGTCTCTGAGCAGAAACTATTTTCTCTGTAACCGCTATGCCAGGGACTACTGGAACTTGACTA
The DNA here is from genome assembly GCF_048569485.1 of Anomaloglossus baeobatrachus. Classification (NCBI taxonomy): domain Eukaryota; kingdom Metazoa; phylum Chordata; class Amphibia; order Anura; family Aromobatidae; genus Anomaloglossus; species Anomaloglossus baeobatrachus. The sequence continues at coordinate 587,103,506 of NC_134354.1, read as the reverse complement.
AAATGTCAAACTTCATAGGTTCAATCAATTTCCACCTTAAATACATGCAACTCAATCACGAAAAGTTGTTCTTACAGGTAAAGTTAAGGTATCCTTCTCACTTCTCATTGCTGCCTAAAAGGAACACATAAACTGGAGAACGTGTGTCAATAACCTAAAATGCCTGTAAGGTGAGACACAGATTGTTCATAGTGCCAGATAAAAAAATAAATAAATATAAACCAATTGGAATTAAGGGTATAGTATTTTTAATAATGTTTTTAAAAATGTTTTAAAGTGGGGGAAGGGTAAAAACAATGTAGTTAGCAGTGTTTTGCCTTCATAGATTGAAATGTATAGGAAGTTCTTAACCTCTTTATGACACACGATGTACTAGGTACAGCATGGATCATGTCACTGTAATCCCCACGGGCTGACGTGAGCAGCCCACGGCAATCCGCGCACATGTCAGCTGATTTGAACAGCTGTCATGTGCAGCTACCAGGCATGAGTGGATTCGTTCTTCACCCGCGCCTATTAACTCCTTACATCTCACTGTCAAAATCTTACAGCGAGATGTAATAGCGCACCGTGGTAAGCATTCACTTACCCGATGCCATCGGAAGTCAGGTGACGTGATCACGTGACTTCCGATGGTTGCCATGGTAGCACAAAGTCATGTGATGATATCATCTTGAAGAGCGGACTATTATTATTATTATTATTACTTATTATAGTGCCATTTATTTCATGGCGCTTTATAAGTGAAAAGGGTATACATAAAAACAAGAAGAACAATCATGAACATTACAAAACAGACTGTTGAAGGTAGAGAGAGGACCCTACCCATGAGTGCTCAGTCTACAGGTGATGCATGAGGATACAGTAGGTGAGGACAGAGCTGGTTGCACAGTGGTGTACTAGTCTGAGGGTTATTGTAGGTTGTAGGCTTGTCGGAAGAGGTGAGTCTTCAGGTTACTTTTGAAGGTTTCCATGGTAAGTGAGAGTCTGATATGCTGGCGTGGAGCATTCCAGAGTATGGTGGAGGCACGGGAGAAATCCTGTGTGCGATTGTGGGAATATGAGATAAGAAGGGAGTAGAGAAGGAGATCTTGTGAGGATCTGAGGTTGTGTGCAAATAAGTTGTGGGAGACTAGGTCACAGATGTATGGAGACAGGTTGTGGATGGCTTTGTATGTCATGGTTAGGGTTTTGAACTGGAGTCTTTCAGCAATGGGAATCCAGGGATTGACAGAGGAGAGTTCTGGGAGTAGTGGGGTGACAGATGGATTAATCAGGCCGCAGAGTTTAGGATAGATTGGAGGGGTGCAAGAGTGTTAGAAGGGAGGTCACAGAGCAGGAGGTTGCAGTAGTTGAGATCGTAGATGATGAGGACATTCACTACTGTTTTTTCGGATTCTTAGTTAAGGAAAGCACGAATCCGGGAGATATTTTTGAGTTGTAGTCGGCAGGAGGTGAACAGGGCTTGGATGTGTGGCTTGAAGGATAGAGCAGAGTTGAGGGTTACTATTGACTTGCCATTTAATATGTGTAACTCCTTCGTTGTCAATAGATATTCAATGTTATTCATATCAACTGTCAGTGGTTTTAATGTTTTGGCTGCTTGGTGTCTATTTCCCACTTTATTCATATGGTTGCATCTAATATGGAGGGCGCAGGCTCTTTATGGTAGTAATATTGAATACATTTTTACTTACAGACATGTCTAAATACTAAACAATCTTCACAATTACATTTTAAGTCTCAAAACAGAAAGGAGAAATGTAATAATATTGACTATAAGGATTGATTTCAGGAGTGCTGGCTTGCTTGGTAAGCATGAAATATAATCACAATTCTATCAGTGGCAATCTTTACTTACAAAATGCAGGAAGCTTTTCGTAAAGTGGAGCAAATTGTGTCAGAAATGACACTTGCTCAGGTTTATCAGATTGGTTTTGGATAATTATTATTTGAGAACTGTTTGATCTCAGTGATGAATACTTGATTAGATTTTCATGAGATCAGTCAAGCACACCATTTAACATTGCTCATGTGAGACGATGGTGATTTAGCTGTCCACTAGCATCTTAACAGGTCTGCAAAGCTGGTCTTTGGGGAAAAAAAGGTGGAAAAAGGCCAAGTTTATGGGTAATGACATTGGATTACCAGGTATTTAAGCTAAGATATGTCTCTTCTCAATTATGTTCGGTCCTTACGTTATTGGTGGGGCTGCAATGTCTCCACAGAATCAATCTAAACTCTAGAATATTTTCCTGTGCTTTGAAAAAAAAAAAAGCTATCCTGCCACCATTGTCATTTCTGAAACCTCTGGAGGATATGCTGTGATAAATAATATTTCATATGGGGAATGCTTATGTGAATTTCACGGAGAGATAATCTCGCCTCTGCCTAACTTTGATGCATTGAGATTGCTCTATTTTTTTTTCTAAAGTGCTCTTATCCCAGAACTGGCAAATTAAGAGTAAGAAATGTAAAATGCGGGGCCACTTGGACTGTCTTAGAAAGGGTTTTATATTTGGATGACTGTGAGCATTTTCTTTTTTATTTGAGCATATTTCGAATAAAATGGTTGTCTTCTGTCAATAGACTATAGAATGTATAAGAGTAACAAATGGCGGTGCATTCTAGGAGCCTCGAGAAAAGCTATTACAACCTTTCAGGGATGGGAAAAGGATGAAATGAATGTCTTCCTCTCATTTTGTGGCATATTGTTACAATAATACATTGCATTAATGACATTTATTTACAAACAAAATAAACTTCCTGTAAATGTCCAAACTCTACACAGAACGCTACATACTAAATATGTTTATAATGATAAAATTATGAAAAAATTCTAAAAACAAAAATCTGAAAGGGGGTTTCCCCTTTAGACAATCACTTGTCAGACTAGTTCCCTAAGATTAATCTGATCACAGGCTGGAACTGCCCGCATTTTGCCATTTTTCCAAATCATAGATGTCAACTCGGGTTCTGAAAGAAACTTTTTTAGCTTTCTTCAGAAGAAAAAAAAACACTTGAAAATAGTCTGCTCGGCTGGAAGAATGTCTCTTGCTGCAAAAATAGTAGATGAAGGGTCTTTTATTGGCTTATGTTTCTATGCCGTACTGGCATCTTTTTCAAGTAAAAAAAGATGCCAATACAAACTAAAAAAAGAGGAAGGAAAACGGGAGCAGGCGATGGGAAGAAACTTAAATGTAATATCAAGAAAGAAGTAGGGAGAGAGATAAGTGTGGAAAAGATTATGTAAAAAAGTAAACAAATAAAGAAAAAAAGGATAATACAGAAAAGACAAATGGAGGGAGGTGGCGTATAAAAACCACAGAGATGGAGCTATAGCTGGAGAGGCAAAAAGAGGATAATTGGGGAGTGAGGGTGAAGCCACAGAGTAGGGGAAGAGTGGACACCAAAACGGGGATTAGAAAAGGTGCAGAGCTAAAAATGAGATAAGAGGTTAGATTAAAGCGAATATGTAGTACAGCTAAAGTGCCATAGAGCTTGACACGCATGTTTGGATGTTCATATGAAGGTTTCTAACTTGCTGTTCAAGATTAATGCTTGATGTGTATGTATACATATATATATATATATATATATATATATATATATATATATATATATATATGTATATGTATGTGTGTGTGTGTGTGTGTGTGTGTGTGTGTGTGTGTGAGTGTGTGTGTGTGTGTGTGAATTTTATGTGAAAAGTAAAGGAAAGGGTGAAAGAGGGTGTATTCAGTCAACTGACAAAAGTAGGTACACTACCACCACTACAATGTTTTAATGGTACATTGTGTTTGCTAACTGTGTTTGAAGGCTAAAGATTGTTTATAAATCCCTTGAAAACCCTTATGCACGTATGTTAGCACAACTGAAAACAGTTTTGCTGATTAGAGAAGCTATAAAACTGACGTTTTAAACTAGTTCAGAATGTGGAGCATTACATTTGGAGCATTACTCCAATTATTATTTGTTGGTTTCATTAAACTCTCATAATGGCCAGAAAAAGAGAACTTTCATGTGAAACTCGACAGTCTATTCTTGTTCTTAGAAATGAAGGATATTCCATGTGAGAAATTGCCAAGAAACTAAAGATTTCCTACAATGGTGTGTACTACTCCTTCCAGAGGAGAGCACAAACAGGCTCTAACCAGAGTAGAAAGAGAAGTGGGAGGCCCCGCTGCACAACAGAGCAACAAGACAAGTACATAAGAGTCTCTAGTTTCAGAAATCGATGCCTGACAGGTCCTCAATTGGCAGCTTCTTTAAATAGTCCCGCAAAACACCAGTGTCAACGTCTACAGTGAAGAGTTGACTCCGGGATGCTGGCCTTTAGGGCAGAGTGGCAAAGAAAAAGCCATATCTGAGACTGACTAATAAAAAAAAAGATTAATATGGGCAAAAGAACACAGACAGTGGTCAGAGGAAGATTGGAAAAAAGTGTTATGGACAGACAAATCGAAGTTTGAGGTGTTTGGATCACACAGAAGAACATTTGTGAGATGCAGAACAACTGAAAAGATGCTGGAAGAGTGCCTGATGCCATCTGTCAAGCATGGTGGAGGCAATGTGATGGTCTGGGGTTGATTTGGTGCTGGTAAAGTGGGAGATTTGTACAAGGTAAAAGGATTTTGAATAAGGAAGGCTATTACTCCATTTTGCAACGCCATGGCATACCCTGTAGACAGCGCTTGATTGGAACTAATTTCATCCTACAACAGGACAATGACCCAAAGAACACCTCCAAATTATGCATGAACTATTTAGGGAAGAAGCAGGCAGCTTTAGATTTATATAACAAAGGCCTCTGTGATCAATTCTGTATCTAGACCAGGGGTCTAAAACACACGGCCCATGGGCTGCATGGGGCCCCTAAGGCTGCTTCTTGCTGCCCGCAGGGCCGTGGTCCCCTTGATGATCGACGTCTGCAGTCAGCGGTTTATTTAAGATGACTGCGTTATGAGAGAAAGACTTGGAACTCACATTGCTGAACAAAAGCTGTGATTTTTTATTTTGAAATCCATACAGAGTGAAAAGAGCACAGACGTTTCAGTTCTAATAACCCGGACCTTCATCAATGTGCATGCTGGTATTCACTTGTGGTTTAGTTTCATAGACGCTGATAAGGTTCCTGCATCTTATCACAATGCGGTTTTGGTGTGTTTTTTTGCCAGGACATGCACATTTGGTGTAGATTTCTGCCACAAATCGGCATCTCCTGGCAGAAAAACGCAACAAAACCGCATTGTGTTTTTGGAACATTTTTTATCTTGGCTGGGTATAAAAATTGGGGAGGACCCCATGCCATTTTTAAAAATGATTTATTTAAACAACTAAAATAAAACTATACAGAGTCCCTCATATTTTGATACACAGCCAAGATTATGCACACAGTTGGAGGCTGCAGCATACAGCTATCTGCTTTATCTGCACTGGTTATCAAAATACACACTCCATTTTTTTCAATTATTTATTTATTTATTTTTACATTCCACTTTTAGACCCAGACAGCTAGTGTGGCAGCAACCAATCACAGATGCCGGCAGTCTGACTGCAACCAAACACAGATGCTCTCACACAGGGTGGGTGGAGGAAGCAGTGAATAAATAAGCTTTAATGAGTGGACCCAGAAGCAGTGTGACACCTGCATGAAAACTCAATAAGTATAATTGTTCTTTCATCCCAATTTTGCTTCTTTTTTTCTGTTTTCTTTTTTTTCTGGGTGGGCAAACTCTAACAGTAACACAGACTTCCCTGAGAAATCCTTGTTTGGGGTCCATGCATGGACACTTGGTGTCCGGTACAGACTCCAAACTTTACAGTTTGGGTTCACCCATCACTAGTCAGGAATAGAGATGAGCAAACCCGAAGTTCAATGTTCGTACCAAACACATACTTTACAACAAACAACAAACTTTGGATTCGAAGTTCGGGTGCTTTACCAATGAACAACACTAGCGTGAACATCGCTGTGCTCGGGTATGTTCAGTGCTCAGCCCACTGCGAGCCACTTCCAGTGTTTGAGCAGCTTGCACTGGGGGTAACAACAGGGTGATCGCATGTAGAGTGCAGCGAAAAATTGGAAAAACCCCACCAACCCGCCTCCGGAAGTGATCTGTTTATGGCTGGCTGCATGTAGGTGGAGACTCGAGTTGCCCAATTAGTGACTTCCCTAGGGGTTCAGATCAAGTCCAGGTCCCAAACCGAACTTTACCTAAAATTCGGCTGAACCCACCGAAACGAACTTCCACAGATCCACTCATCTCTAATCAGGCGTTGAGAACAGAAGAACAGAATTATAAATTTCTTTTAGTTGTTTTTTTTTTTTTTTTTTAAATTACAAAAACAGTTAGAAGTACCTATTACAAATAAAAATGAATACGAATACCCACAACGCTCTGTGCTGATCTATAACATAATTTGTCTCTTTTAATAATAAAAATACCAAAAGACTGATATGAAAACATACTGGATACAACACAGAGCACTAGATTGTTTGTCACTTGGTGAGATCCTGATATGTTAGCTCTGGTTTTACTTTAGGTAGCACTGAGATAAACTGATCCAACTATGAATAAGCTAAATGACAGCTAAATGACAAAATCAGCCTTGCACCACTTTTGCCGAGTAGGCTGATTTTCTGCAAAATATTACGAGCAAAGCTGTTAAGAAAATTCCGAAGCTGTCTCAGGAAGTCTAATAACCTAAGAAACAAGCCTAGAAATTGATATATAATTCTGCTATTCCTTTTCCATTGCTGTGTAAGTATAGACCTATGTTTTCCTGTAAAAGCTAATAGAAAAAAAATGAAGGAAAAATAATCCTGGGCATAATCATAATAATGGCCGCAGTGCAGTAAATTGACTTACTAGGGTAATTACCAGCTTTTTTCTTTTCTAAAAGTATTTACTGTAAGTCTCCCAACAATAAAATGAAATCCATAGCACAGCTCTGTTGTCTATTGTTTTAGCTAATGAAAGTTCTGTATTTTACTTGGCTAAGAATGTAGCTGAAAATGACAGCGACTTTATATTTAATGCATTTAAATAAATGGCAGACTTTTATTAGTGCCAAAGAGCAGTTTATTGAGTTTTAGCTTCAATTTCCTATTTAGATACAATGTGCACAATGATACAAATTTAAGATCCACATTGTTTTCGAAAAGCAAATATCCTTATATTACTATATATATTTAATTGGAAATCCTAGAAAATAGTCTGATTTTATGTTTATTTCTTTATCTAGATAGGTACAGTTATTTGGGTTATTTAAATTAGGTTGTTACCTTATTTTATACACTGTTTAATCGTGTAAATGGAAGGAAGCAGACTATAGAGCCAAGATAGATTTTAATGTCAACATAGTATAACAATCTAATAAATATTATGGTGTTCACTGAAATATAAGTTTTTTTACTACTTTAAAGGTGGATGAAGTAAAAAATGTTACGATTACTAAGGTCTTAAGCCTGCTTTACATGTTACGATTCTGCATATGATATCGTATGCGATCGTAACCGCTCCCATCGTATGTGCGGCACGTTCAGTTTGTTGAATGTGCCGCATAAATGATGAACCCCCGTCACACATACTTACCCGTCCATATGACCTCGATGTGGGCGGCGAACGTCCACTTCCTGGAGTGGGAGGGACGTTCAGCGTCAAAGCAACATCACACGGCAGCCGGCCAATAGAAGCGGAGGGGAGGAGATGAGCGGGACGTAAACATCCCGCCCACCTCCTTCCTTCCGCATTGCTGGCCGGGAGCCGCAGGACGCAGGTAAGATCTGTTCATCGTTCCCGTGGTGTCACACACTGCAATGTGTGCTACCCCGGGTACGATGAGCAACCTGACGTTCAATTCATGAGGAATGAACGACGTGCGTGCGATGAACGTTTTACCATTCATTCGCAATCGCATGTAGCTGTTACACACTACAATGTACCTTACAATGCCGGATGTGCGTCATTTACGACGTGACCCCGCCGACACATCGTAAGATATATTGTAGTGTGTAAAGCGGGCTTTAGGCTTGAATCACACTTGCGAGTGTAAAACCGGTCCGATTCTCATGCCAGAAAGTCGGACGATTTCTTATCACTTTTCATCAGTGTGCAGTCAGTGTGCTGTCAGTGTGCAATCAATTTTTACCCTCAGCAGCTGCTATTCATGTACTGTTATGTACAGGAGCATTTACATTGTTCTCTGCTACATGCTAGAAATCTATTGAAAAAAACGGATGTCACTAGGATGGTCTCTGTGCCATCCTTTTTTTTTCACGCACGCATAGATTTGCATTGAAGAGACTCGCGCGAGAAACTCACCAAAACGCAGCATGCTGCGATTTTTTTCTCAGTACGATTTGGACTGAGAAAAAAATAGCAGATTTGAGCTGCCTCATTGATTAACATTGGTCCGAGTTCAATGCGTAAGGCTGGAGTCACACTTGCAATTAACTCGCACGAGTGCAATGCGAGAAAATCTCGCATTGCACTCGGACCAATGTTAATCAATGAGGCAGCTCAGATCTGCTATTTTTTTCTCAGTCCAAATCGTACTGAGAAAAAAATTGCAGTATGCTGCGTTTTGGTGAGTTTTTCACGCGAGTCTCTTCAATGCAAGTCAATGGGTGCGTGAAAAAAAAAAGGACGGCACATGGACCAACCTAGTGACATCCGTTTTTCTCAATAGATTTCTAGCATGTAGCAGAGAACAATGTAAATGCTCCTGTACATAACAGTACATGAATAGCAGCTGCTGAGGGTAAAAACTGATTGCACACTGACAGCACACTGACAGCACACTGATGAAATGTGAGAAGGAATCGTCCGACTTCTGGCATGAGAATCGGACCAATTTTACACTCGCAAATGTGATTCCAGCCTAATAGGAAGATCTGTCAATGATGCCCTAAGTAAGGATGGGCAGACCCGGACTGTAAAAGTCTGGATCCATGCTGGTTCAAAAGAACTCGAGCCCCTACCACGGGCCCGTAGTTCAGAGAAATCTGGTTAACAATTCGGGTCTGGCCACCCAGGTTAAAAAAATAAAATAAAATAAATAAATATATAAATAAAGAAAAAAGAACATAAGAATAAAGCTGGCTCTTTATACTTATCGGTCTCTGTAACTCGGCTTCCAGAACGATCAGTCTACTTTCAGGGCCGTTCATTATTCTTCATACATATTCACTGATTCCCCTCCCTCCGAAAGTCCCAGCGTCTCTGATTGGTTGCAGTCAGATAGCGCCCCCAGCCTGTCTAGATTGATGTAAAAATTAATAAATAAAATAATTGGCCTAGAGTCCCCCATGTTATGATATCCAGCACAGATAAAGCATATGGCTACAGGTTGCAGCCCCCAGCCATGCACTTATCTTGGCTGTGTATCAAAATAAGAGGAATTGCATATGGCTTTCTTTAAAATTATCTAAATTAATAGTTTTAAAAAACAGAGTGTGGGGTGGAGCTAGCTGATGACAGGATAAGCCGGAAAAAGACAGAGCTCCTGTATATCCGCGACATGACCCCAATCAAGAGCAATACTTTGGGTCCCAAACCAGTGTGATGGTCCACAGGAAGCAGCAGAAGCAGTGGTCTCGGATGGAGAAGGATCAGACATAGCTGGCTTCTTTGGAGCTAGAGCAGCACTGTCGAACACAACCATGCCTCCCAAGATGGCGCCGGCAGAGGCAAACCCCCAGCAGCCAGCCAGCAGAGAGGCTCCTCGGAATGTAGCCTCAGACTTGGGTAGGTTGGACCACTAACCTAGTATAGATCAGCAAACCCCTGTAAATGTGAGCACCAGAGAAGCCACCACCGGGTTCTTGCAGCGTCCCACAAACAGACCGCAAATGGGCCTAGGCCTAGACCTCGGCTCACCTGATCCAAACCAGGAAGCTGCAGACACAGGGAGCAGATCTACACAATCTGTGGGGCACCATACTCCACCACATCAGCACTCTCTAACCAGAGAACAGAGACACACCAGCTCAGTCACTCTACCCCACAAACACAGGGGAGAAGAGAACAAATGTTCAGAACCCGATCAGACACAAGACGGGGTGATGGACTGGGACTGGAAAGCTCACATTAGAGCAATCTCGACCAGGCAGGAGATGGATGTTTTGCTTGGGAAACTGAAAAAGTCTCATAAACAGGATATGGCCTCCATACAGGCAGAAATTAAACATATAGGTCAGCAAATGGCAGATATGGAGGATACGCAGGAACAGCTATTCTCTCATATTGAATCACACCAGCAAGTACTGTCCGATCACACCATACAAATCCAGAACATTCTGACCAACTTAGATGATATTGAAAATCAGCACCGCCATAACAATCTGCGCATTAGAGGCCTCACTGAGTCAGTAGAACTATCACAGTTAGAGGACTGGGCTCACAAATACTTTACAGACCTCCTCCAACGTGATCCAAAACAGTACATTGAACTGGACCACATCCATAGAGCTTTGGGTCCTAAATCATCTGACCCTGCCCAACCAAAGGATGTAATCTGTCGGGTCCACTTCTACAAAAAAAAAGAAGCCATACTGAACTGCTGTAGGGATAAAGGAGCAGACTAATACAAAGGGACCTCTCTAGCTGGACTTCCAGACCTGGCACACAGTACCCTACATTTATGCAAAGCTTTAAAACCCACTTCTTTTGGCCCTCAAAGATAAAGACATTCCATATAGAAGGGGATATCCTTTCCAACTTATAGCGAAGAACCTCGCCATCCTTTTGGGGACCTTTGAACTATCAGGAGGCCCTACGCCCTTGTTCCCAAGAGAGCAATGGTGCCAGGTCCAGAGCCAAAAGGATGAAAAATTCCCCGATCTGGAAATTGTTGACCACCTGCTGGATTGGAAAAAGTCGGTTGGAAAAGTCCAAAAGTTGCAAGGCAGCGTCGGTGGACATCCATGGCCTTCACAGAGACTACTAAAGATGAGACATTCGACACTTGTTTTTTAAACTGCTCCAGTTTCTTGCGTGTATTTCTATTAATATCATTTTTTTTCAGACCAGAAACATGTCCACTATTGCAGCATCTGCGCTGTGGCACAGTTTAGCGAGCTAAGCACTCCCTTAGGGTGCATACCCCAGACCAAGATTCAATCCAACTTAGATGCCTGATCCCCTATGATATCCAGTGGTGGGGTTTTGGGTACCCTGTATATTGTGTTTTGTATATGGTGTTTTGTTCTGGGTGTACTGTCTACTACACTTTATGCATTAGATGCTGTATTTTCTGTATAATTTGACGGTTCCTTTCCGTGTTCCACTTTTTCGTTCATTGGGTCATACTTTGCATGAAGTTGCATCGTGTGGGCAGGGGCTCTCAATTCGCCAGAAGCTTTCCCGTACCTCACTTAGGAATGTGGCAATTTGCCACACTAGACAATAGTCTATTTAGTTACATAGGAGCTGCAGGCTCCCTCATTCTATTTACCTTACTTGTTTCTCTCTTTTTTCTTTCACTTTTCTCTTCCATCTATCTCCTATTCCCTATGATGTCGCAGCTAACCTACAGTACCTAAAATGCCAAGCGTCTGAACAAACCAGAATCAAGGAGCCAGATTTTATACCGTCTTCATATGAAAGGAATCAAAATAGCTCTCCTCCAAGAGACATATTTTATAGCCTCCAATACACCTAGATGTAAAAACCAAAAACTTCCCGAATTGGTTCCATAGCCCCCACCCCAACCACAAGGGTATCCATTGCCTTTCATAAGTCATTTCAACCGGACATCATTGATATGCTTATTTGGGCCGGACGGGTGCTATCTATTCCTTAAGGTCTCTTTCCTGAGGAATTTCTACACTATTTCTAATGTATACTTTCCTAATCAGGGCCAGGTGGATTTCGGGATGGTGATCTTGGGAAGATTAGCGGATTTTGCAAGCGGTTCCCACATTATCCTGCGAGGAGACTTCAACCTAATTCTGGACCCTGCTATGGACTCGTTCTCGGGTAGGTCAGCAGTCCCATTCTCAGCACTATGTAGTCTGAAGAAAGAGCTGGTATCCCTTAGATTGATAGATCTGTGGAGGGTTTTACATCCCGGAGTCAAAGACTAAAGCTTTAATTCGACAGTACACAACAGCTACTCTAGATTGGATCACATATTTATTTCACACGACTTACTAGATAACTCCCCAGTTTGCTTGATAGACATCTTCCTCTGGTCGGACCACACGCCAGTATTCAGGGAGCTTGGGATAAGAGTGGAATACACCTGGAGACTAAATGACAACTTGTTTAAGAACGAGCAGTGTTTGGAAGAAATACACAGAGTTATCATGAACTTTAAAACGGATCATGCGACTGACCCTACGCCCAACCCGCTCAAATGAGAAAAGCTGAAATGCGTGATCCATGGAGTCTGTATATCACATGGATCTAGACTTAAAAAAGAGAGTTCAATAGAATTAAAAGAATTGCTGGTACAACTTGGCCAGAAAGAGACAACAAATAAAACCAGATCTAGTGATATACTCAAGGCCGAAATCTCCAATCTTTGCCATCAAATACTATCCATACTAGATCGGAAATCGTTATGAGGTATAAATTCCACAAAAAATATCTTTGAGATTGGTGGTAAGAGTGGGAGGCTGCTGGCCAGAACGTTACATCCCAGACATATTCAGCCTCCTGTTCTTACCTTAAACTCACAGTCAGGAATCTCAATTCACTCTACATCGGACATATTAGAGGAATTTAGAACTTATTATGGACACTTGTATAACATTCAAACGCAATGCTCTCTAGCTCCTATTCGAACGCTTTAAAATACATTATACTACCTGAACAAGTATGCGCCAGATCCTCTTGGGGAGGAGGAGACAGCAGAATTAGAAGAGGAGTTTATGGACCTAGAGCTTAAAGTAGCCATCAAAACTCTTTTGTCCTTCTCCTTTCTTTCTTTTCTCCCTTCTATTTCTATACTCCTCATTCTCATTTACTTCAGTTATATCTTTCATACATCTGTTTGGTATATAATCATCAAACAATAGAGACACAGGTTTCATTATATCTGATAACAATTATTTTGTTTGGATATTCTCAAGCTTGTAATAAATACTGTTTTTATATATAAAGTATAGGAACAGAAAGCTTAGTTTGGATATATAATACATCAGAATACTGTTTTGTGAGCAACGGAATATTTCTGTATATTTCTATGTTCTCCTGTTGTTTAACATAATAAAGAAATATTAAATGGAAAAACGGCATGCGGTCCCCCCCACTTTTGATACCCAGCCATGATAAAGCCAACAGCTTGGAGCTGGTATTTTCAGGCTGGGTAGGCCCATGCTTATTGGGCGACCACAGCCTAAAAATAGCAGCCTGCAGCCACTTAGCATTATTGTATCCATTAGATGCGACAATCCCGGACTTTACCCAACTCATCCCAATTGCCTGGTGTGGTGGCAATCAGATTAATAAGGGGTTAATTACAGCTCATAGCTGCCACTAAGACCTCAGTTAGTAATAGGAGGTGTTTATGACAGCCCATTACTAATCTGTAAGTGAAAAGAAATAAATTACAAACACCCAAAAAATCCTTTATTTGAAATAAAATACAAAAAATATGCTCTTTCACCCCTTTATTAACCCCCAAAATGCAAAAGTCCGCCGTAATCCACACAAGGTCCCACAATGATTCAAGCTCTGCTAAATGTGAAGTGACAGTGCGAGGCCATAGAACATGACCGCCCACTGTGAACTTCACTCAGAAAATGACAGCCATAGCAATGAGTGGTGACATCACTCAGGTTATTTGCGGTCATGATGGAGGTTCCCATGGTTCTCCACTTGTGACCACAGTAACCTCAGGTGACCTCATAGAACTGAGTGACCTCAGATGAGGTTACCTGCGATCATGGGGGGGTCCACTTTTTTATTTATTTATTTATTTATTTTATTTATTTTTACAGCAATAGAAATCAACACACAGCGCCTCTGACTGAAAGTAGTCAGATACGCTGAAACACAGGCTGTAGGCGCTGTCTGACAGCATCCAAATAGCAGGGACTGCAGATGGGTGGGGGAATATATATGAAGGATAAGGAGCAGCACCAGAAGTAGTGTTAGAGTCGCAAGGAGACTTAGTAAGTATAATATGCCTGCTCCAATCTCACTATCCCTTCCTCCACCATTCTGGTCCTCATAGACTTATGTGGGGATGGGTGTCCAGACAGATATTTGGGATCAATTCCAGGCCTGAACAGGTTTTTTTTTACCCCATTGATTCCGCCAATCCTGGGTATCTGCAAGTCCACCGATCACTAGCCCTAAGTAGTAGCTAACCTGAAATTTAAACATGAGTAGTCTGCTCTCCTGATGTTTCAGTTTTATGATTTTTATGGAGAGTCACCATAGGTGATATCTAGCCCTAGCCTTAAACCTCAGACTTTTTTTATAGTGTAGTTCCTTTTTGTGTAAATCAACTGAGCTAAATGGGTCATTTAGGAAGAAAGTTAGATTGACATCTAGAAAACAGCCATGAAGATGATATTACTGTTGACTAAACTCTTATTTGAACATCAGCTAGTTCTGCCAATTCTACAATAAAACTTGCATGAATGTGCATGTTTATTTATATCTGTAATACAGGATGCTATCAGACTCTTCCATCCTCAGCTTATAACCCAAAGAAAGACAAGAATAGAGGTTTCAGCATCTTCATGACCAATCTTTATCCATATGTCATCAATGTGCAGTTTTCACATTCCCTTAGACATTATTTTTTTTTCATAGGTATGGCTAACTTAAGTGTGAAGAGAGATTTGAAAATACAGTTTAAAGGGAATTTGTCAGCAGGTTTTTGCTACCTCATCTGAGAGCAGCATGATGTAGAGAAAAAGTTCCTGGATCCAAAGATGTATCACTCTGATTACTGGGTGCAGCGGTTTGGATACAATCAGAGTTTGTAGATTTAGCCATACAGCAGATCTATATGTACAATGTCAGACAGTGAAAAGCTTCTAATCACAGTACGGGGTGTGGTGAA
Organism: Anomaloglossus baeobatrachus; assembly: GCF_048569485.1. Taxonomy (NCBI): domain Eukaryota; kingdom Metazoa; phylum Chordata; class Amphibia; order Anura; family Aromobatidae; genus Anomaloglossus; species Anomaloglossus baeobatrachus. The sequence goes on along the minus strand of NC_134354.1, from coordinate 587,088,479 downwards.
CTGCACAAGGCAATGTAGTCCAAAAATGAAAATAAAAAAATCCTGAAGCTAAAACAAACATGGTAGGTAAACATCACCACATTATGATAAGAGACACAACACTAAATTCAGCAGAAAGTGGACCTTCCAATTTGATAATGACCCTAAACATATAAAACAGCTAAAAGAAAATAAATGGTCAAATTGGCACCTAGCTCTAAATCAGAGTGAAATGCTATAGCAGTTTGGAATGTTTTTTCAAGCAATAAATTCTTTAAAAATATCCATTGCTTACAAAAGTAGGAAAAAAAATATAGCTAAAATCAGAAACTGGAATATACAGTGTATCACAAAAGTGAAGTACACCCCTCACATTTTTGTAAATATTTTTTTTTTTTTGGGACAACACTGAAGATATGACACTTTAATACAATGTAAAGTAGTCAACGTACAGCTTGTATAACAGTGAATAAATCAACACACAGCCATTAATTTCTAAACAGCTGGCAACAACAGTGAGTACACCCCTAAGTGAAAATTGCCAAAATGTGCCCAAAGTGTTAAAATTTTGTGTGGCCACCATTAGTTTAAAGCACTCCCTTAACTCTCTTAGGAATGGAGTTCACTAGTGTTTCACAGGTTGCCACTGGAATCCTTTTCCACTTCTCCATGACAATAACAAAGACCTGGTGGATGTTAAGGAACTTGTGCTGCTCCACCTTCCTTTTGGGGATGCCCTACAGATGCTCAATAGGGTTTAGGTCTGGACACATGCTTGGCTAAACCAGTACCTTAACCCTCAGTTTCTTTAGCAAGGCAGTGGTCATCTTAGAGATGTGTTTGGAGTCTTTATTATGTTGGAATACTGCCCTGCGGCCCAGGTTCTGAAAGAAGATCTTATTTCAGTATGTCACAGTACATGTTTACATTCAAAGTTCCCTCAATGAACTGTAGCTCTCCACAGCCAGCAGCACTCATGCAGCCCCAAACCATAACACTCCCACCACCATGCTTTACTGTAGGCAAGACATGTTTGTCTTTGTACTCCTCACCTGGTTGCCACCACACACGTTTGACACCATCTTAACCAAATATGTTAATTTTGGTCTCAGCAGACTACAGGACAAGGTTACAGTATTTCATGTTCTTAGTCTTCTTGTCTTCAACAAACTGTTTGCGGGCTTTCTTGTGCATCATCTTTGGAAGACGCTTCCTTCTGGGATGACAGCCAGGCAGACCAATTTGATGCAGTCTGTGGTGTATGGGCTTAGTGCTGACAGGCTGACCCACCACCTCTTTAACATCTGCAGCAATGCTGGCAGCACTCATATGCTATGTTGAAAAGACAACCTCTGGATATAATGCTGAGCATCTTCTTTGGTCGACCATAGCGAGGACAGTTCTCAGTGGATCCTGTCTTGTAAAACTGCTATATGGTCTTGTACACCATGCTGCAGCTCAGTTTCAGGGTGTTGGAAATCTTCTTATAACCAAGGCCATCTTTATGGCTAACGCTCGGGTCCGGCGCTGCTGCGGCTGCTGCTTGGTGGCTCGGGTAGTGGGCCGGATCCGGGGACTCGAGCGGCGCTCCTCGCCCGTGAGTGAAAAGGGTGGTTGGTTTGGGGGATTTAGTCCGTGACGCCACCCACGGGTTGTGGTGAAGATGGGCACCACCGCTGCTGGTGACGGGGATCCCGGGAGCGATAGTAGGGAGCAGCTGGGATATTGTTTTTCCCCTCCGTGGGTAGGGGTTGGTGGTCCCGGGGCCCGGTGGTGTGACGAGGAGGCAGGGTAGGTGAGGTGCAGGGTTGCAGGGACAGCACGGCGCGGTGCCGGATGGCACGGGTGTACTCACTCAGCAAGAGATGCACAAAGTCCTCAGTAAACCAAACTGCTTGATGGACGGGTCCCGCAGCCGGCTGCAGTGTCTCTCCCCGGACAGGTGATGGCGGCTGTCTTTCCCTGCACCTTTGTGTACTGTCTTGACTACGATGGGTCCCCAACGGTAGTCCGCTGCCCAGTGTATGGATGCTGGAGGAGTCAGTTTGCCCGCAGGTGCTGGCCCTTGGGTCTCTAGCCTTTGGCGGTAGCTGTATACCCTCACGGTGCGGACGGTTGCCTTTTAACGGGTCTTTGGTTGTTAGGAAACCCCTGGGGTTCCTGTCACACTCAGATTTGACTGTTGACAGCAGTTCCAAGCCTAGTCGGGGTCCGATGGCCCTGCCTGTGTGTGCTGGCTTCACTTCGCTCCCCGGTCGGTACTGGCGGGCCACCGCCCGACTCTGGTCCTACGGTTCCAAGTTGATCCACAACTCCTGCAGACGGCCACCACCGTCTGCCAACCTTCTTGTCAGTGCCTGGGCCACAAACCCAGACACTCTCCACTTGACTCCTCTCACTTCAACCTCCAGGACAAATCTGTCACTTTTCCCGCCTCCAGGCCTGTGAACACCTCGGTGGGCGGGGCCAAATGCTTGGCTCCGCCCCACCTGGTGTGGACATCAGACCCTGGAGGGAGGCACCAAGGATTTTGTGTTTGACTAATGTTACTGTCTAGTGGGGGTGGGTGTGTGTGTGTGTTACCTGTGACGACCTGGCTAGTCCAGGGCGCCACAGTAACATTTCTTTTTTTCAGATCCTAAGAGAACTCTTTGCCATGAGGTGCCATGTTGAACTTCAAGTGACCAGTATGAGAGAGTGTGAGCAATAACACCAAATTTAACATACCTGCTCCCCATTCACACCCAAGACCTTGTAACACTAATGAGTCACATGACACCGGGGAGGCAGAATGGTTAAATAGGCAAAATTTGTACATTTTACCTTAGGGGTGTACTCACTTTTGTTGCCAGCAGTTTTTATATGAATGGCTTTGTGCTGAGTTATTTAGAGGGCACACCAAATTTACACTGAGATACACACTGTACACCGACTAATTTACATTTTATCAAAGTGTCATATCTTCAGAGTTGTCCCATGAAAAGATATAATAAAATATTTGCAAAAATGTGAGCAGTGTACTCACTTTTGTATTATACCGTAAGTAAAGTGAATCTGATAGTAGGCTATACCCTCCTAAATAGTCTATATGGGCATATAAGTCATAGGGAGCTAAATGAAATGATACCCTGATAGCTGATGTCTTATATCTTATTTCAGGCAGATTCACCTGGAACAGCTCATTTACATATAAGAAAATTGTGGATTTCTCTGGAATAAGGGGTACTTTGCACGCTGCGACATCGCTAGCCAATGCTAGCGATGCCGAGCGCGATAGTACCCGCCCCCGACGCACATGCGATATCTTGTGATAGCTGCCGTAGCGAACATTATCGGTACGGCAGCTTCACACACACTTACCTGCCCTGCGACGTCGCTCTGGCCGGCGACCCGCCTCCTTCCTAAGTCACAGCGACGTCACACGGCAGGCGGCCAATAGAAGCGGAGGGGTGGAGATGATCCGGACGTAAACATCCCGCCCACCTCCTTCCTTCCGCATTGGCGGTGAAAGCAGGTAAGGAGATGTTCCTCGCTCCTGCGGCTTCACACACAGCGATGTGTGCTGCCGCAGGAACGAGGTACAACCACGTATCTCCTATTGGTGCGACATTATGAAAATGTCCGACGCTACACAGATCACCGATTTTCGACGCTTTTGCGATTGTTTATCGGCCCATCTAGGCTTTACACGATGCGATGTCGTTACCGGCGCCGGATGTGCGTCACTTTCAATTTGACCCCGACGATATCGCAGTAGTAATGTCGCAAAGTACCCCTAAGACATTGTATCGCAGATGTCAAAGTATGATTTAATTCAAGTCATATGACCTGCATGCCAATATTGACAGTTTAGGAAGGTTGATCCTACTGACAGATTCCCTTTAAAGGAAGGTTGTTTGCGCCAAAGGGCTATTATCAGGTATTAGAGCTACTAAAGCAAATTGAAGAACTGCAATATTTTTGCTTCTTTTGCTTTTGCAAAGTCCATTTACTATTATCTAAATAAAATGGGAATGGTTGGTGATATCAACTTCCTGTTTGTGGAAGTTGATATCACCATCAGCTGTCCCTACCTCATGCTGCTGTCAGAATACATAGCAAAAAGCAGCTAACATATTCCCTTTAACACACATGAACAAAGTACAGAGTGGGCCATTTATATGGATACACCTAAATAAAATGGGAATAGTTGGTGATATCAACTTCCTGTTTATGGCTCATTAGTATATGGGAGGGGGGGAAACTTTTCAAGATGGGTGGTGTCCAAGACAGCCATTTTGAAGTTGGCCATTTTGGATCCAACTTTATTTTTTCCAGTGGGAAGAGGGTCATGTAACACATAAAATGTATGAATTTTTGCTATCTAATCTGACAGCAGCAAGAGGTAAAGACAGCTGATTCCAGTAATTTATCACTTAGTTTACTGTTTGCAGCAGTTGTGATAGAATCACAGTTTTGTCTGCTACAGATTTAGTACACCTCAGTTGTTGGGCTGTTTATAACCCTGCCCACACTACTGATTGGCAGCTTTGTGTGCACAATCTATAGTGACAGAAAACTGCTAATCAGTGGTTGGGCAAAGCTGCTTGCCTTGTGTTAATAACTTCCTGCAAACACTATTTGCATAGAAACAGCTAAACATAGCCTAGGTATTGACACTTCCCTGGAATCATGGAATATCTGCCCATACATCATGGTGCTGCCAGATTATATAGCAAAAACTTGGTGACAGATTCCACCTAAATATATCTATATTTGTGTAAGCGTGCTCAGGGCAGTAGCCATGGGCGAGAAATCTCGATTTCCCCGCCCTGGCACGCTACAGAAATGAGGATTGCTGGCTGTGTGTGTGTGTGTGTGTGTGTGTGTGTGTGTGTGTGTGTGTGTGTGAGTGGTATGATGCCATTACCATAAACACCTTCGCTTCTGGACCTGGGTGTCCCGTTCATCCTTAAGCCCCTCATTCTTCAGGATAAGGACACCAGACAAGATGTTACAAACAGAACATACTTTACTTGGCAGGCAACTTCGGTACATAGGACAGCAGGCAGCACACTTCATCTTAACTTCTACACAGCAAAAAGACACATTCACAATGATCCCTGGCAACAGTAATCTACATGTGTACATTAAATGAACATGACAAAATACGGGCATCTCCTTCTTCTCTTTTTACGGGACCACATGGGTCAATGTGTCATGCTGTGGCTACCACACTCAGGCACTTAGATTAGTCTTCTACAACGTCTCCGGGACCCACGTGTCAATGTGTTTCAATGGGTCCCAAACCTACAACCACAGACAATGATTCCATCCAAAGGTCCCTTCTTGAGCTGTGAACTTCTTCACGTTTCCAGATAGGCAGAACCTTTCTCTCACCATGTCATACCTTACACAATATCACATAGGAAACACACTACACTCTTACATTAAGAACATTAGTGTCTTCAGGGGTAGCACACGACCGTAGATCCTCACCCTTACATTTGATTGAAAGAAGATGAGCCATTAATATGTATATGTTGTAAATAAATGGTGTGTCCATGACTGTATGCAATAGGACAGCTTATAAATATGTTGTAATGAATTTTTTGCACATTCATATCGGCACCCATGTACACTCGTGGTCAAAATTGTTGGTGCCCCTCGTTTAATGAAAGAAAAACCCACAATGGTCACTGAAATAACTTGAATCCGACAAAAGTAATTATAAATAAAAAAATCTTTGAAAATGAACAAATGAACATCAGACATTGCTTTTCAACCATGCTACCACAGAATTAAAAAAAAAAAATAAAACTCATAAAATAGGGCTGGACAGAAATGATGGTACCCTTAACTTAATATTTTGTTGCACAACCTTTTGACGCAATCACTGCAATCAAATGATTCCTATAACTGTCAATGAGACTTCTGAACCTCTCGACATGCTTTTTGGCCACTCCTCAAGAGCAAACTGCTCCAGTTGTCTCGTGTTTGAAGGTTGCCTTTTCCAGACGGCATATTTCAGCTCTTTCAATAGATGCTCAATAGGATTTAGATCAGGGCTCATAGAAGGCCACTTCAGAATAGTCCAATGTTTTCCTCTTAACCATTTTTGGGTGTTTTTTGCTGTGTGTTTTGGGTCATTACCCTGTTGCAAGACCCATGACCTCTGACTGAGACCAAGCTTTATGACATTGGGCAGCACATTTATCTCTAGAATCTCTTGATAGTCTCGAGATTTCATTGAACCCAGCACAGATTCAAAACACCCTGTGCCATATGCATGTTTCACAGTTGTGACAGTGTTCTTTACTTGATATGCTTCACTTTTCTGTCGGTGAACATAGAGCTGATATGCCTAGCCAAAACGTTCCATTTCTGTCTCATCTTTCCATAGGACATTCTCCCAGACAGCTTTGTGGCTTGTCAATATATAGCAAATTCCAGTCTGGCTTTTTTATGATTTTTTTTCAACAATGGTGTCCTCCTTGGTCATCTCCCATGAAGTCCACTTTGGCTCAAACAACGACGGATGGTGTGATCTGACACCATTGTTCCTTGAGCTTGACGTTGTGCTGTAATCTCTTCAGAAGTTTTTCTGGGCTCTTTTGTTACCATTTGTATTGTTCATCTCTTTGATTTGTCATCAATTTTCCTCCTGCGGTTACGTCCAGGGAGGTTGGCTACAGTCCCATGGATCTTAAATTTCTGAATAATATGTGCAACTGTAGTCAGACAAACCTCAAGCTACTTGCAGATGGTCTTATAACTTTTACCTTTAACATGCTTATCTATAATTTTCTTTCTAATCTCCTGAGACAACTCTTTCCTTCGCTTCTTCTGGTCCATGTTGAGTTTGGTAGACCCCATGTCACCAAACAGCACAGTGAGTATCTGTAGCCCTATATACAGGCCCACTGACTGATTACAAGATTGTAGACACCTGTGATGCTAATTAGTGGACACACCTATAATTAATGTCGCGCCCTGGGACAGCCAAGCTGCACAGATCCGGATGGTCCGTGGCTTGAGGGGTTCTAAATCTGGGGGCGCCGTCGACCAGTTTTAAATGAAAAGAAAAGAAAAATAAAATAATAAAAAGCCTGACTACGCCACTCGTGGTTTGCGGCCAGTGATGTTAGGGCCTCCACTGCAGGTTCCCGCGGGGGATGATGGATGGGTGCAGCGTGGATGGTGGAGCCCTCCACGCGTAGTGCTTTTCCCCAGGGGTAGGTGAAGGGTTAACATGGAGGCGCGCAGCAATAAGTCAGTCCAGACAGGGAGTGCAGTTTAATTGTCTTTACTTACTAAATTCGCGCCCTGGGGAAGTGCTGGATCCCAGGTGCGTGCGTGTCCTTTCATCAGCAAGGGGGTCTGGGTGGCCACCTCCCGGCCTGTCACTGGTCGCGCAGCCCGACTTTCATGGGCCCACACCGCCACAGCTAAATCTCACACACCACTCCATCAATTGCCAGAGTGACTGCGCCCGCACTCAGACACAGAGTTGGGTCAGCTCCCAGTCCAGCCAGGTGGCCGTGCCTGGCTCCAGGTTGCTGGGCTCCTGCTCCCTTGGGGCAGACATCCTTCCCCTCCGGCAGCCAGAAACATGGTCTTGCAGTTCCGGGGTCTCTGCCTTGGGCTGTCCTCTTACATCCTGGACACTCCCAAGGGGTGAGGAGTTCCAGGTTCATGCTCTTTTACTGATGGTGCAGCTGTTTTTTCAGTCCAGAAAATGGTGGCTAGTTTAAATTTGGGCGGTAAAGTCCAAAAAGGCACGATGTCAACCGTTTTGGAGGGTCTACTCTAAATCCTGCCAACTACTCCAGTTTTTAAAAGCTGTCACAGTCCGGGGCAGCTGAGCTGCTCGGATCCGGACGGTCCGTGGCTCGAGGGGTTCCGAATCTGGGGGCACCGTCGACCAGTTTGAAATGAAAAGAAAAGAAAACTAAAGTAATAAAAAGTCTGACTACGCCACTCGCGGTTTGTGGCCAGGGATGGTAGGGCGGGTTCCCGCTGGGGATGATGGATGAGGGCAGCTTGGATGGTGGAGGCCTCCGTGAGCACCTGGTGCACCATCCACTGATGCACTCTGGTGTATTTGTCAATCCTCCCTGGCGTGGAGCACTTAGAGGTCTTTCTGGTGTCTGGGTCCTGCCGCAGGCAGCTTGGACTATTTAAGGGAATTTCTCCCAGTCCTCTCTTTGCTGCTGATGCCTCGGACATTAGTGGTGGCAGATGAGTCCTGGAAACTCACCCGCCTGACAGAGTTAACAGATGTCTTGAAGTCCTGGTCTGCTCTGGGATCTGCACCCCGTGCGTGCAAAGTACTGTGAGCCCTGGATGTCCACCCCACAGGATCCCTCTGTCCTTGGAGCTTGCTCTCTCGCTCTCCAGCTACTTTTCTCCTCTGAGTGGCTGATCTTTCTACTTAGGTCTTTGCGGATTCTTTGCTACTTTCAATGTGTCTCAAGAGTCTGTTGTCTGTATTAACACCTTTCCTTTTATTGCCGCTCACTTCTCACACCTCTTCTCAACTCCTTCCAACTAACTAACTCCTTCCGCCGTCCACCCACACTTTCCAGGTCACTCTCTCCTCCCCCAGATCTGGTCCCTCCCATCCCAGTTGGCTGCCTGTTAGCTCACAGTGCCCAGCACTGTCACCTGGTTCTAAGGGGGGTGGTCTCCCACCCTGGTTGTGAGGGTAAATATCCTGGTGTGCTAGTGTGTGTGTGATGACTGGCACAGTCATGTAGGACCCGAGTTGTTACCTTGTTTTTGTGACACCTGGTTACCGCAGGGGCATCACATTAACATATCCCTTTTGTCACATTATTTTCAGGTGTACCATAATTTCTGTCCAGGCCTATTTCATAAGTTTTTTTATTGTTTTTTTTTAAATTGTGGAAGCATGGTTGAAAAGCAATGTCTGACTTTCATTTGTTCATTTTCATATATTTTGTATTTATTATTACTTTTGTCAGATTCTAGTTATTTCTGTGACCATTGTGGGTTTTTCTTTCATTAAATGAGGGGTACCAACAATTTGGACCATGTGTGTGTGTATTTATGTTGTTCATACGTATATCCGGATATGCCTTCCATTTTATAACTGTCAATGCTGTCGGCCTCTGAAGTAAACACTGAATTTCTAGTGGGCCAGTTGGAACTAGTAGAAAGGAGACACCATAGGATACACGTGATAGCGATGTTGCTTATGCAGCTTTCTAACAGGTCATCTAAAGCCAACTGTAAAGTACCAAAGAGTAAGCTTTTGAGAGTAACTGTAGCGCCCCTGAACTCCACAGGGCACTACTAAATACTGCATTCTGACTAAGATGCAGGGCCTACCCCCAGGGACCTGGAAACCCAGTGCCGGTACCAACAACACACCTAACATCCCCAGTTCCCCACTCCCCATTAGGGATAACTGACTAGTCCGGGACCCAATGGATGGCCACCTAGAGGTGGAGCCAGTCCAGTCCACTAGAAGGCAGCAGCCCGGTGAGAGGGGATAAGACAGACACAGACAGACACTCAACAGGAGAGTCTCGTAGTGACAGTGAAAGGGAAAAGACATTTCTCTAGACAGGGTCGTGTAACGGTGACCCAGGTAGCAAGGAGAGTGGTTGCCAGGGATGGTACAGCCAGGTATCTCTGGAACCAGAGCACCAATGGGGAATAGGGCCCTAGGTCAGGCGACAGCTTCAAGCAACTTGACAAACACCTGCACAGTGAGAGATTCCTTCATGGACCTCACTGACCCAAAGAATCCAGGGGCACCAACAGTAAAGATTGAACCAGGAACCGGAATAGAACACCGACCATACAGAATTCGCACCGTACGGACAAGAGACTGCTAAAAGACAGTAAGGGACCCACAAACGCTCCAGGCTACGGGGTCCCAACCACAACTGAGAGGTGACAAGGAAAGAGACTACCAGGTCACCACACCGGCAACTGGTACAAAAGGGACCACGGGTCTGAACCAGTCATCCTCGAAGCCACCATTCCACCTGACAGTGAGCAAACAGAAGTTGCACTACATCCCCACTGTCTGGTCTCCCTTCTTTCTGCATTGGACCCCTCCATCCATTCCCTGGGGCCCAGCCCTGCTTGCGGAGGGCCTATCATCTCAGCTGCCACCACTATCAGCCCCAGAGGTACTAGACTGTGCAGCGGCAGTTCCATCACCATAACCGCAACCCGCAAGTGGCATCACATTACAAAGTCTTCCACTTCCCTGTATATACTCCCCTTTTAAAAAGCGTCCCCAGGGTCACGGTACTGGGCATCGGCCATTATACAACCGTACCACAGCATCCCCGTACATATACGGCCCGGGGCAGAGAACCCGATAGCCCTGGGTGACACAAAAGAAGCTAGCAGAAGCCAGAATACAAATGTGATGTTATGCCCTTTCCAACTAACCACAACTACTCCATGCTCATCACAGGATCTGTAAAAGAAAGCCTTTATTTATTCATAAAATATCCATATAAAAACCCAAATGCATTACAACTATCCAACAATACACAAAAGGTGCCAGTTGCATTAAACATAGATTATAAATAGGCTTTGAATTTTCGTCATATAGTATTATTATCTACAATAAAAGGAAGTGTCATATCGGGATACAGTTGCTGCTGCATACGATGGAAGAATTTTCAAGCACTCTTGGCTTGAGTGAGGTCCTGTGCAGGCGCACTTTGATCGACCGTTAGCTAAGTATTATGAACATTCGGTAACAGGTTCCCTTTAATGTTAGTATAGCTGACTTTGACCTGTTATTTTGCTGGTTATAAATTTAGCATACTGCATACACAGTACTCAGCATAAATACGTACACCCCTTTGAAAAGAAAGATTTTAATCAACATCTTATTGAATATAAGGACAATTTTCAAAATTTTGACAACACTGAGTTTCATAGAACTTTTTATGCACCGATAATATGAAACTAAGGTTATTAATATATACTCTTGTAGAGTCTGGATGCTGGATGGAGAATGATGCTCGACTTGTCTTTTCAGAATTCCCCGTAGGTGTTTCGGTTAGGTTTAGATCAGTCTTACTTGGCCACTGAATCACTTTCACCCTGGTCTTCAGAAATGCAATAGATGTATGTTTGTGATCATTGTTATGTTGGAAAAGTGCAAAGGACCCTGCCACCACTTTTATAAAGAAACAACAGAAAAACAAGGGCTTTATCCCAGTGCTATCAATCAGACATAAAACAAACCGTTATATGAGAAGAAAAAAAACATTAAAAGTAAAGAAAGAAAAGGAGCAGGGGAATTTACACTCTGTGAGTGGCACAAGACCACTCACATAACAGACAGACCTTCTAGTGCATTGGGTCTGCCTGCAGCTTCCACACCGGACGCCCTGTGTACGACGCCATGATCAAAATCCCAGCTACAGAAAAGACAAAAAAAGAGCCGACACCGCTTCTGAGTATATGTATCATGAAAGGTGTGATGTGATTTGATTTCACTTCACAGGGGGAGATGATCCACCTTTGCAGACCTGTGGAGACGCACTCTCCTTCTTGATGAACACAGAAACTCTTGTACCATCTTTCCTCTTCCTTAGTATGAATGGCAATTCCAGTCTCTGATGATTTCCCATGCAATCTTCACTGCTTCTAGTCCACCACACTTCAGTTTTCAAAGAGACATTTATTTGATATAACAAGAGCTACACGGCTTGTGTTATAGCAAATAAATTTTTCTTTGAAAACTGAAGTGTGGTGGACTAGAAGCAGTGAAGATTGCATTGGAAATCATCAGAGGCTGGAGTTGCCATTCATACTAAGGAAGAGGAAAGGTGGTACAAGAGTTTCTGCGTTCATGAGAAAGAGTGCATCACCACAGGTCTGCAACAGGAGAAAGTCTCAGTTGGGGCTTACGTGTGTACCAGGATTAGGATGGGTAAAGGTTGATCTTCTCCCCCCCTCTGATGTAAGTGAAATCACATCACACCTTTCATGATGCATGTACTCAGACATGGTGTCAGCTGACGCTCTTTGTTTGTCCTCTCTGTAGCAGGTATCTTTACTTATAATCTCTTTTATATTTCTAAACTCATTTTTCTAAATGCATGGTAGGGGGTCCTCTCCTTCACGTATATATTCTATGCTCCTACAGTCAACAGTGTGCTATCTCTTACCTGTAGAGTATAAGATCTTACTGTCAATGGGTTTTCTCTCTCTCTCCTATCCCCCTTGGGTATTTTTTAAGCAATTACAAGCCTTCCAGTACTGAGATTTATACAAATATATTCTCCACAATTGTATTTTTTGAGTCTTGCATGTTTCTCTTTAACCTATATCCTATTGAAGTATAGCGAGCCAAATTTAGTAAGGGATGCAACCTCTTAATGGTATTTGGACCATCTTTGGACTGTTTGTGTGTAAAAAATGTAAATCTATGCTAGACATGAGCTGCCATGGATTTCAGCTACAATGTATATTATTTTTTTGGCGTAGATTATAGTACATTTGTCATGAGATGGTATAACATATCCATTTTGCAAAACCCCACCATCTATGTTTAGAAAAATTCCAAAATTTGAAACTTTCTGACTCCAGGAAATATCAGAGAGAATGATATACTTCATTCCTTAAATTTGAAAGTTAAAGAGAAAATTGGCCCATGTTAAGAGATGCCTCACTTCAATGAAGCCACAATCTTGATGAACAGTAGGAAGTACTGGGAAATAAAAAGGTGCACAATAGGGTCTTATCTGGTGGTAAAGAAGAGGTTAACAATATCAGGTGTGCTCACCTGGTGAAAATGATATAGTGCATGTAGGTAGGGCTGCTGGAAATCCAAACGCAAGAAGGTAATGATGATGAGTATTATATTGACCTTCTTTGTGCTGCCCTTTTGATGTAATGAAGAAAAATCCACGATCAGGATTGTGGTTCTTCCTGAAGATGAAGCTAGGATAGGCTTTGAAATGCATTGAAATAAACCACAGTTGCTATTACCTCTCTTGATCGTGGATTTTTAATTATTACATCAAAAGAGCAGCACAAAGAAGGTCCCTGAAAATAAGACCTACCCCAAAGATAAGCCCTACTAGTATTTTTGGGCTTTTTAGAGTATGCTTAAAATATAAACCCCACTCCAAAAATAAGCCCTAGCTGTGGTTCCAGAAAGAAGTGTCCAAGCAGCTAAAAAGTTAAAGAATACAGCAGGACTCTTCATCAAAGAGAGCAGACATCCCGAAAAGAAAGCAGCCATACCCCAAAAAACAGACCCCCTTTCAAAAAAAAAAAAAAGAAAACAAATCGCACTCACCAGACCCCAAACAAATTACATTACAAATACATTTGGCAAGTGCAGATAGTGGATGAGCTCTCACACAGAGATCTACATTGCTGGCCCTTCCCTTAGTGTTCCAGCTGCATTGCACAGCAGCTCTCTCAAACAGATGGGGTGCCAGTATCACTCCACGAGAGGGATACTACTTCCAGTCACCAGGGAAAGCCAACTGCTGTAGAACACAAGGTGACCTGACAGTGATGCAGATTTGTGTGTGAGAGACCATTCATTTGCCAACTCTAATTGTTTGGGGTCTGGTAAATGTGATTCTTTTAGGGGGCGTCTGCTTTCTTTTCAGGTTAAACCCAGCATAACATAGAGAATTATCAATTTAAGTAGGTATTTACGCCATTGTAAATATGGTATAAACCCATTATAACACTGGTTCTGCACCATGAGAATAGCAGATCAGAAAAAGAAAATGAGCATCTTAACCAGTAATGAGATTAAGGCTGGGTCCACACGGGGATTACTGCGATCCCCTCGCATGACACACGGCTCATGCTGGCAGTACAGCAGAGCTGAGTGTCATGCGAGTGTCCCTGTGACTGAGGTCCGATCGTGCAAGGGGACCTCAGCTGCGGGGAGCGGGCCGCCACTGAGAAGGGGAGGGAGGGATTTTTCTCCCTCTCTCCTCCGTAGCCGGCTATTGCCATTCTCGCACTGAACTCGTGGTACACCGGTGTATCGCGACTGCAGTATGATTTTTTTTTCGCCCCATAGACTTGAATGGGTGTGAGAGAAACAATGATCGCATTACAATCGCAGCATGCTGTGATTGTTTTCTCGGTCCGATTAGGGCTGAGAAAATAATCGCTCATGTGCACTAACACACAGGCTAATATTGGTTCGAGTGGAATGCGATTTTTTATCGTACTCCACTCGACCGATTTTCATGCCATGTCTAAGGCGCACATTGCGTAATTGCATGCAGTTACGCTGCGATCTGCACCGCAGCGTAACTGCATGCATCCTGCGTCCCCAGCACAATCTATGGAGATTGTGCAGGAGCCGTGCGCACGTGGCGTATTAGAGTGCAGCGCTTCGGCTGCTGCCCGAAGCGCGCGTTCTAAGAAGTGACATGTCACTTCTTTCCTGCGCTCTGCCTGCAGCCCTGCTCTGTCTATGGGAGGGGCTGCAGTCAGAGCGCATGGAATCGGCTTTTGTTTTTTTCCATTACGGACTGTTTCTGCAGCGATTTGAAGCGCACCTGTGCTGTTCAAATCGCTGCAGAAATTTCTGCAGTGACAGTACGCAACGTGCGCACATAGCCTTAGGCCTAACACAAAATGTTGATGTCCCAGAATGTGATGACATGATTATATTTGAATAAATGTTGATTTTTTTTTTTCAAGAATAAACGTAGATTGTTGTTCATGGGAATATATGACATCCCCTGAAATTAAGCCCTAGCGCATCTTTTGGAGTGAAAAGTACTATAAAACCCTGTGTTATTTTCGGGGAAATATGGTAATACTCACAATCTTGTTTAATGTGACATAATAAGTGTTTAAAGCATTAACCTTTATCAGGCTGCATAATTTTGCCAAAATTTCACGACCCCTTATCTCGGAAGGGGGTGGAGATATTTTATTGAAATTTGGCCAATATATTCTGGACCAAAACTGCTGAGATGTCACGAAATTTCAGCCCTCTACGGCTTTTCGAAAAAAAAATTATTGCAATTTAAAAAGGGAATAGTTACAATTGTACCTATTCAGCCGGACGAAGGTTAAATAAATGTGACACATGACATATGTACCAAAATTCTGTCTCAATTTAAAAAGTAATTGTGCCACATTGGTCCACACGTAGCACATTTCTCTACTTGCCTTTTTGATGCCGCGATCTCACATTGTAGCAGTTTGTGGCAAGCTCCTTAAATCCTTTGGAAATGTACAGTATGTAAAGTCAAGTGCTGGTATGTAATACATTTGACTTTTAAATCATAAATATGTATTGAAGCATTTCCTGCCCTCTTGTTAATTATGTGCCATTGCCAGGGAAAACACATAAGATCGTTGTGATGTTTACAAATGTGGAATGTAAATAATTGCGCTGTTTCTGTGAAATGCAGCAATTTAAATTTGCTGACAGAGTTGCTAAGGAACAAACCTTTTGATTCTGTGGAAGTCTTGTTTGGTACAGATACATGTTCTGACACACTAACTTACCGAACAAGAGTGAGAAATTTTTTAAAGAATATAATCTGACATTTGTTATGTTTCTGGAGTATTTTACATATTGCTGCATATTCTTTAGTGTCAATTCTACAATTCTATGGTTCGGCATGTTTCATTTCCATAGATGCTTATAATTACACTGTGTTGTAGCTTTTGTGAGAGAAAATACCGGCTTTGGCAGTTTCTTAACCTCCAAATGATCATCAGCACCTGCTTTAGTTTTGTTGACCTACAAAACATCAAACGCTTAAGAAAGTGCCTTTGCTACTTCCCTTTCTTTGATGAGTCAAGAAACAGCAAAAGTGCAAAAATATTCTTTAACCATCTCTGGTGCACAGGATAAATTACACTGTTAAAGGGCAAAGCTATAAAGATTACATTTTTTGGCAAAGTTTATTATATTGTATACAAGAGGTCCACATTAGATATACAGGATATTTAGGAAAATATTCCTATGTAAATAGAAAGCTTTATTCATGTCATGTTTTTAACTAAGTTGAGATGTATGCATTTAAAAAAAAATCTGCAAAATGTATAACTAACTGGATAAAAAAAAAAAATCATCTATATATTATCAAAATGTCTATGTCCATGGTGTGTCATTGTAAAACAAAAAAACCTTGCCACTGGTAAGTGGCAAGTCCCCACTGCTGCAGTGCTACTTCTGGGGCCGACAATTATCCCTCATCCATACTCACTGCTTTCCCCTTCCACCAGCGTCTTTGACTGGCTGCTGTTGGACCACGCCCCATCCTCTCAGACAGCAATTGTGAATGGTTGAAATCACAAACTCTGTCTGTTTCCTTATATGTTGATAAATAAATAAATCAATTGGCATAGGGCCCCCTTGTTTTAATCAAGGGGCATCACCGTTTACCTGCACACATAGGCTTTATCCTTTGATCCCTGCTACTGCAGGTTGATCAACTTATTGGTCCCTGCCACTGCAGGTTGATCACTTTTCTCCCCTGAGGAACTCTATTTATCTAGAGGGAAACGCGTCGGGAGAACGTTTCTTGGTTTAATTGCATGGTTGCGGGGCAGACAGCTCACTTGGGTGCTGCCCTTGTCAGGGCGGAAGTATGATCACGGGGCATGACAGGGGTTTTTTGTTTATCTACCTCCCGGTGCCTTCTCCTGATTCTTCCGGCTTGTGATCAACCTTGGATCGGTGTGTCATCTTACCCCTGAAAACATCTGGGTGAGACTATTCCTTATTGTTGCCAAAACGGCATATTTTTACTGCATTAATGAACTATTGATTTTATCGTGATATATATTAAATGTTAAGTTTTAGTCCCTGCTTTTGCTTACCTTAAATTGGACTATTGGGCATTATCTGTCTGCTTGTCAGACCTTGCTGTTACACCCCTTGTTTTAATACCAGTACAGATAAAGCTATGGCTACAGGCTGGAGCCCCAGCCATGCACTTATTTTGGCTGTGTATCAAAATAAGAGGAAACGAATGTGGCATTGTTTAAAATTATTTACATAAATAAATAAATAAAAATCGGCATGCTGTTCCCCCTAATTTTGATACCCAGCCAAGATAAAGCTGACAGCTGTTGGCTGGTATTTTCAGGCTGGGGACCTATTCTTATTAGCCTCCCCCATCCTAAACATAGCAACCTGCGGTGACCCAAGATTGCCACATCCGGGAATTTAGCCGGCTCTTCTCGATTGCCCTGGTGTGGTGGCAATCGGAGTAATAAGGGGTTAATTGCAGCTCCCAGCTGCCACTAAGACCTACATTAGTAATGGGAAGCATCTATGAGACGCCCCTATTTCTAATCTGTAAGTAAAAAGAAATAAACACAAACACCCCAAAAATCCTTCATTTGAAATAAAAGACAAAAAAAAACACAATTTTTGAGCACTTTATTAACCCCAAAAACACCCCTGCAGGTCCAACATAATCCACACGAGGTCCCACAGTGATTCCACCTCTGCTACATTACTGAAGGTACAGCACGCGATCATGGAACATGACCAAATTCTGTAACTTCAGGCAGAGACTAACCCTCAGCGATGAGCGGTGAAATCACTCAGGTTATTTCCATTCACAGCTGGAGGTCCCCACAATCCTCCACCTGTCATCCCAGGTAACCTGATCTCAGGTGACCTCAATGAACACTCACTGAGTTCACAGATTTGCATCCCCTGGCAGAAAACTGTGTTTTTTTGCCAAGAGATGCAGATTTAGTACTAGAATTTTTATACCATATCGCTACACCCAATCTACACCTCCAAGCAAAAAAAAACAAAAAAAAAACACATCACTACTACATGCAGTATGATGCGGTAGTAATATGTTTTTTACCAGGAGGTGTAGATTGGGTGTATGAATATGGCATACAAATTTTCACACCAAATTTGCATCTCTTGGGGAAAATAAATGCACAAAAACGGTTTTAATGCCAATTTGGTGTAGTTTCCTTCCAGGAGGTGCAAACTTGGTGCTGAAATGTCAGCACCAGATTTCAACACCAAATTTGCACCTCCTGGAAGGAAACTGGACTGAAATGGAGACAAAACCATTTTTGTGCATCATTTTGCCAAGATATGCAGATTTGGTGCTGAAATTTTTACACCATATTCCTGCACCCAATCTACAGCTCCTGGGGTCTGACAGCAGCCAATCAGACACCGGTGAACGGGGAAAGCAGTTAATATGGATGAGAGATAATTGTTGGACCTGGAAGTAGCGCTGCAGCCATCAGGAGACTCAGTAAGTATGTACTGCTTTAACCCTTTTACTTCATTTGTTTACAGTGGCCAATCACAGCCATGCCAATACTTGACATGGCTGTGATGGGCTGGGAGAGGATGGTTTTTGCCATCTGAACACTTATCGATCCTTTGCAAGATCGTTAACTTTTGCAGTAAATGATCTGATGCCAGATCCCGATCCGGCCAAAGATGGTACGATTTTAACATTTTCCATTCTTTGCCGATCAGAATCGCTCATCTATAATTGGAATCTTAACAATTAGGTTATTAATTGTTGTTTGAGGACATTTGCTGCCACACTAAATCCATTTGGGCTTGGAAATAATCAAGATTTCATGCTGGTAGCTCCCTTTGCAATTTTTGTCCCAGATGTGGTAAGTGTGAGATAAGCCAGTAGATACTGCAGGCTATCATAGCATGTTTAGGTCACACAAACTGCTCATACTAGAATTAGCAACATGCTGCTGGGTGTTGTCCAAAAACTGCTCAAGACGCTTTGGAGAAATATCTGTACCACTGGTTGCAGAACCAAATCAAGGTAACACTGAGTTGTTAGTGTGCCTTGAATGAAGAATGGAGCCGTCAGCATACCAAACATTATTCCACCCAACATTATATTCCTGGGAGTAGGACCAGTGTAATGTTCTTTAATCTTTCATGGGACTGACCATGTGGTCTCCAGACCAATCTGTGGCTCTCATTGCATCCATGATAAATTCATTACAGAAGAGGATAGGTCTCCATAGCAGCTTGTAATGCCATCATGGAAAACCTGTAGCTGGATGTATGGCTAGGAGCTCAATGTCTGTCATACAAATACCTTCCTATAGTTTGTGTAGACTCTGTTTCACACTTTAAGCTTGACATATGATGTCCAACTTCAATTGTAGTACAGAATTATTCAGTTTTAGAACTAGTGGTACAGCAATTTCTTCAAGGTGTCCCAGAAGCAGTTTTTCAATATGTCATCACCAGGCTCCATTTTGTTTGTGTGACCGTGAGCAACCTGCATGGCCTATACATGCTACAATGGCCTGCAGCATCTCAGGAATTGTTTCCTGTCGAGCACATCTGGGACAACATTGATCAGCAATTGCAAGGGGAGCTGCCAGCAGAGGATCTTGATAATTTGCCTGTTCAAATTAATTCAGCATAGCAGAATATTCTTCAGACATCCAGTATAAACCTCATTGATAGCAGCCAAGGTGTGTGTGTGTGTGTGTGTGTGTGTGTGTGTGTGTGTGTGTATGTGTGTGTATTTCTGCATATGGCTCTTACTTTTATACTTGATACTGAATAAATCAAGAGGGTTTCAAAATGTTTTTATATTTTTTTGTAATTTCCATTTCATTAACATGTCTAGCTATGCAGTGATTTTCATAATTCCATGACTTTCCCATCTTATTGTTACGACTTCAATGATGAGGAGTGTATATATGTGTGTAAAATGAATTTTCTCACCTGAAAAAACCTTCTTACATATATACACGCTACAAATACAGACATACATTTGTTCCATGAATCTAAACAGCAGGATGATGTATCATTATCTCTGAAATATGATATGGATTGTTGTAAGGACTGGAAAACTATAATGGCTTTAAATGTGGAAAGAGTTTAGAACCCATCTGCAGGAGCTGTCAGCCGTTGTCTGATATCTTGTGTTCCTCTGTGTCTTGCTGAACGGCAGTGTATTTCAACAGCGTCTGAACACCTTACATGGCCTAAAAATATATTAGACAATAATTTTGAGAATAAAGCTATGTACATAGACATCTTGAGTATGAAATGTCGTCTGTGTCAAAAAAAAAATTCAAATACCAAACAAGTTGTAGATATTGTTTTCACATAAAATATATTTCTGTGACCATTTTCCGTTATGCTCACCTCCATTTCCTTGGAAGTACTTTATTAAAATCCTATTAGTTAAAGTTTTGGGGTATATTCACAGAATTTTTATTTTAATGTAGATTTTGGATTGTATTCCTCACTGAAAACTACTTTATTTGAATCCTCTTCCCATTGATTTCAAAGGGAAATCCATATAACTTTTCAAATGACACAAATTTAGTTTACCTGAATTTGTAAACTGTTAGATAAAACATTGAGTGATTCAATTATAGTGGTTAATTCTGCATGAAAAAGTCTCACACAGATTAAAGGGGATCTGTAACCAGGTTTTTATCAACCCAGAGCAGCATGATATAGAGCCCGAGTCCATGATTTCAGCTATGTGTTCTAGCAGCTCTCTGAATGCTGAGCGCTTTATAAGCCCACCTCTACCACTAATTGACAGCTCTCTTTGTAGACTGTGCATGAGCAGAAAGTTGCCAATCAGTGGAGTGTGTGTTGTTGGACTACCTGGCATCAGGCCAAGTAGTCCTCTAGTGATCAGGGCAACCATCAGGGCTTTACTGTCCTTACTGGTGTCTAGAGCCTGGTGAAGGGGGGCACAGGCCCTGTGGTAATTACTTATCTGTATCACATGCAAATTAGCCATGTGGTAGTGCACACTCACTCAGCGTAAAGTGGCCGACGCAACATGGCCGGACCTCTCTGCTACAACCATACTTTTAATTATCTGCAGGCTGTGATTATGACTGGGGCCCGGAGCTTAATAAAGCTAATTACCCTTGGGCCTGGGACCCCTCTTCACTGGGCCCCATACATCAGTAAGTGCCCCATACACCAGTGCTTCTAGGTCATTGTCATTGAACCATGTCTTCACCAATCACGACATATGCATTGGGTTATTGTCCTGTTGGAACCCTATGTAGTCCTTTTCAAATCTATAGTACTCATGTGTATGAAGTAACTTATCTTGTAGGACACTCACATATAGCTCAGCATTAAGGCCACCATCGATCCTGGTAAACCGTCCAATGCCTTTGGTTGTGATACAAACCCATATGATCAGGCTTTCTCCACCAAACGCGACCTCTCCTTCAATTTCTCGATTCATTGGCCCCCTTTCACTTGTTTCTTCCAGACCCATTTACAGCAATCAAGCCTAGTTTAGTGACTTTCATTTCATTGATCCTATTTCTAGTATTCTACTGTCCCCATTTCGTATTTTTTCGTAAACTCACCAACACCTCTTATGCCAATATTGAAGTCAAGGCTTCTTCACCTTTTCGGGTTAAAATTCCAGACTTGTGAATCATGTGTTGCATGGAGCTTGCATAGACAGCTATGATCTCACTTTAATGAAGCATACAAGCCACCGCCACTGCCATGTTTGCCGCAACAGAACTGATAGACCTTGTGATGAGCCAACTTGTTGATATCGATATTTTGCCTAGACATCCATGTCTTGTATTTTGAATGGATGGATTTCATTTCATATTCTTCCAATGGTCATGGCACTCACATGATGTAGTTTGGCAATTTTATTGGCCGAGAGACCATTATCGATAAGCTGGATAATGCTGTTTCTCTTTTTTTTTGGGAAATCTTCGTGGCTGCTTCTTGGTTCCAACTAGTGATCTTTTGCTTGTGAATCAACCTAATAACACATGTTAAGGAATGTGAGAACAGGCTGTAGTTTATAGAATAAAGGAATAAAGAGACTTCTCAAACACCAGGAGCAAAACAGTAACAACGTAATGACATGACAAGAATCTGCATAACTAATCATATGCTTAATAGTTAAAGGGAAATTTATTTATGATAGCCAAGATGATTACCTATAAAATTAAGGTAGTCTCAAGTTCAAAGCTGTAGTGGATGATGAGATATGGAGCCTGAAAGTCAATAATTTAAAACATTGTTACAATTTTGCTCCTCAGTGTATTGCAAAGGTTCTAACATTCGCTTACACTACTGATTTATATATGCCTATACTAATGTTTTTCTTGAAATGACAGAGCTTAATTAAAGTTTATTTAGAATCTAAAAGATGCAGCTAAAAAAATATGCCTCATCATCTACAACTGTCTGTTTAGTATCAGATGATTGAAGGTGGCGACAGCCAGTCTGTGCAGTTTGATTGATAGGTCACAGCCTGCTTGTCCAGGTATGATTAGCTGCAATGACCATTACAGCAGATGTAAAGTGCAGAGAGGGTGAGAGACATTATATTTTACAATAAACTAACATGTGCTTTTTCTATTTCACATGAGCATTCAATCACCCATCCTAAGGTTCTTATATATGTGTTTAATCCCCAAAGGGAAAGTGTATCTAAGTACCCGTGTTCACAAGCCTTTCCTTATCAAATAAATGGAAAATTTTGACAATCCCCAATGGAGGGCATAACATGGAAAGCATTTATTAGGATTGACAAAGCCACATGACAGGCCCTAGATAATTCTCCAGTCAATGCACAATTGCCTTAGGAGTGAGCTAAAGTCTTTTGTTCCTGTTAAGGCTGAAACAAGACCATCTGATGTAAAGTTCCAGACAGTGTTCTGTGGAAATACTAAAAATAAGACCAGTTTGTGAGACAGACAAATACATAGACACAATGAGGAACAATAACCTAATTCTACACCTGGATTAGATACTACAATTTATAGGAACAAAGTATGTTTATCTGTAAGTCTAATATTAGATCAATTAATCATTATTGAGAACTCATTTTTACAGCATGGAAGTGAGTAATAGACTATAGATAGATCATTCACAATAGGGCCATTGATATAATTGAGCGATATTAATGCAGATTATCCATAAATAAGGTCATATTCCGAAACGCGTAGACAAAGTTATTTCTCTTACCTTAGATGTACTGAGGGATATGATTCGTCTTAATTTTTTTGGAGCAAAAATCATAATTATTACTGGATCCACGGCTGAAGAACATTCTTGTATGTATTAATTCAAATTGCATGCAAGAGTATGAAATACAGTGATGCCTCGGGTTTCGTTGATAATCAGTCTGAATACAATCAATAAAAATCAAAATCGAAGCAATTATTTCCATAGGAATCAGTGTAAATCCAATTAATTTTTTTTAGACACTGTAAAATATATACAAAAAACACATTTTATAGGGAATAAAGATAGTGTCTAATACTAAAAACAATAAGAAATGAATATAAAAGGAATATTACATTAATATAAAATACAAATGTAAAGAATAAATATATTTTATCTTACATTTGTTACATACATTTTGAAACTGACAAGTGGGGTGATAGTCCCTCAATGCCACACAGAGCAGGAGAATGGATCACCTTTTGTTGTTGCAAAAATAGCAGTGTAATCACGTGGGCATGCAGATGAAAACAAACGAAAACCGAGGTAAGCAACAAAAACCGAGGCAAATTTTTAGTGGAAAAAATCAACGAAAACCGAAACCAACGATAACCGAGATCAAGGAAAACCGAGGTACCACTGTACTAATACTGTATATTCACATGATGTTTTTGTTGCTTACAGTTTATACCTGGAAACTAACATCAAACACGTTATCTGCTGCTAAGGGGCAGACACTAACACTGAAGGGTCCCTGCCTGGACAAGACTTGTCAGGGACAAGAAATCCCCTCCACATGCAACACATTTATATGCATATTAACATTATGAACACGCATGTAAAATAATGACATTTTTGTGATACACATGTTGAGACAACCAGACAATAGTTATTGTTCATTCTTTCACAATTGTAACATCAAAACTTTTTTATTTTTACATAAGCTTGACTCTTTACTGTACAAGATCTTGTTTTTTTATGACATTTTGCATCTTGACAAACATTCATGTAGGCATCATATTTGTATAACTACCGTATTTTATGGGTTTACTGAAGAAAGAAAAAAATAACCATGTCATTTTTTTTCCACCGCGAGTGTGATTTGCATATTTGTGATCACGTGCCGACTAAATTGTCATCTGCATCTCACAACAGAACATTGATAAGAATTCAGTCAGCACATGATCATAAGGGCTCTTCTCCACTGGCGTTTTTTTTCTCCAAATCCCATCATTTGAAAAAACGGATTGCAATCTGTGTAATGATTTCCTATGAGGCTGTCTCCTTTTACTCGTTTTTTTACGTCTCTACATGGTTTCACCTTCAAATCGCAGCATGCTGCGATTTGATGCGATTCTCAGCTCTCTCCCCCCCATGCAACCCTATGGGGGCGAGAGAAAAGTCAGAATCCGGGTGGCATGCGCATGTCACACGGATCCTGACACTTGCATACTGTGTCAGTCTGGCTACCGGAGAAATCTCCTGTAAAACCAGTCCTGGCCGCGGTAACATGCTCTGAACCCCAGAGCTGTCACCTGAGCTCTGGAGTGCAGCCTGAACAACGAGCGATGAGTGACTGATTCCCCGGCGATTGCTGTTCAGGTCAGCACAGCTGCAAACAGATCAGGCAGAACTCTGGAGCTCAGATTACAGCTCTGGTGCTCAGTGCAGGTAACCGCGGCCAGGACTGGTTTTATAGGAGATTTTTCCCGTTGACAGTCTTACGCGATATGCATAAAAACTCACATAGCACTCGCATGACACTCACATGTCATACGGATGCTATGTGAGGAAAAAAAAACAAACCGTACGCAGATCACACGCAGGACACATGCAGGATACTCGACTCACATTTTGAGCCGAGTATCGCTGTGATTAAAAAAACGCCAGTGGAGAAGAGCCCTAAGTATGTAAATTGCAGTGGGCAAACAGAGTAACTACAGACATTGTTTAGACTTTAGACCCTGAAAAACCTATTTAAAAATGGAATTATTGATACTGTTCTTCATTATTTTTTATAAATTTTAAAGTAAAAAAATCAGATTATTATATTTAACTATAATATAACAGTATTTAGAGATTTGCTTCTATACAGAAATTCATCCGCTTATGATAGCACATTATGCCTGCAATGAAGGAGTATACCATTTAGAACTGGAGTCACACTTGCATATGAAAAATCAGTCCAATTCTCATGTCAGAGAGTAGGACGATTTTTTTCTCACTTGTAATCCACGTGCTGTCAGTGTGCTGTTAGTATGCTGTCTGTGTGACATCTGTTTTTTTCTCGCACCTGAAGACTTGCATTGGCAAGATACTTGTGACGCCCTGGCAAAGCCAGGTTGTCACAGAAAGAGTTAATCCTCCTTGGTAATCTGATCTCACACCGGTGCAGCAGGACAAACCACAGCCCCCAGTGTAAGAGAAAAGCAGAGCAGAGGGGAGTGTTTGGAGAGGCAGACAGAAGAGGAGTCTGGAGTTGTAGCTCCCAGGCTGATAGCAAAGCGTGCTCCGAGAGGGCCGGGACAGGCTGTAGTGAGGAAGGGGCCAGAGGTAGCCGGAGCAGGGCGGTGGCCCCTCGGTACCTAGGGTGACCCGGATCACTGCAGGGGAGTGGATTCCCCGTTCCCGGCTGAGGAGAAAGAGGAAGAGAGTGGAGAGAAAGGCACCTGCTGCAGGGAAAGAACAACAGGAGCTGCTGCACCGTGTGTGGGACACTAACACCCCCGTACCGAAGGCTGCGGACACCGGCAATTCCTAGTTACCAGTGACTCTGTGTAAACTACTTGTGAGGACGCCCGTGCCCTCAGGCACTGCACCGCAGCACTGCGCCCTGCTCCCTGCTTACCCCATCACCGGGCCCCGGGACAACCAACCCCCTACCCACGGAGGGGAGAAATAACATCTAGTTGCTCCATATCATCACTCCCGGGATCCCCGTCCAGAGCAGCGGTGGTGTCCACACAATCACCACAACCGTGGGTGGCGTCACGGACAATAAACTATCTCCCTTACCAATCCCCTTTTCACTGTGGAGCCTGGGATCACAGACCGGGTCACGCCACCGTGATACCCACAGAAGTGACCCCGTGGCCCGGATCTGAGTACCCCCTGGTCCCTGGGCAACACATACTGTAAGGATAGTCCTGGGAATGGACCCACTGGACCATGCACCGGACTCACCTGTGATGCCGCCTCGAGCGAACCCCTATACAGGGACTGTCGGGCATAACCGCAGAGGGCGTAGATGCATGGAAGCCAGGATCAGCAAGAGTCACTGGATGCAGGATCCGATCTGGACCAGATACAGGTTAAGGGGATCAGGCAGAAGTCCAGAACTGAGACTGGTGCAGGTCACAGGGATTAGGCTGAAGTCCAGGAGCGGAGACTGGTGCAGGTTAATGGGATCAGGCTGAGGTCCGGAGGTGGAGGCTGGTGCAGGTTAACGGGATCAGGCTGAAGTCCAGAACCGGAGACTGGTGGAGGTTACTGGGATCATGCTGGAGTGTGTGGTCAGAATGATACTCAGGATCTGCAAGCAGAGACAGAGTTACACCAAGCCCAGGCATAGAGGGACCTGAACAACTAGTACAAGAGACAAGCTACAGGGACACATTGAACAAGCACTGGCCATGGGGAGTAGCAAGTCTTAAATACCCAAGGTTACTATTAGTGATATTTTGGACAGCTGTGCTGGCCCTTTAAGTCTAGGTGAGTGCACGCGCGCCCCCTGGTGTGCATGTGTGAAGGCCGCAACTCGGAAGTCAGAGCCGAGATCACAGAAAGAGAGGCAGGACGCTGGGGCGCAGGTGTCTGCAGTGAGTGAGCGGCGCGGAGCCGGAGTCGATGGGGTAAAGGTCTGGATGGGGTTGCAGGAGAGCGGACCCGGTGGGGAGCGGGGACCAGATGGTTTGGAGCGACGGGTGGTGAGCGGCGCTGTCGGACCGGGAGCGTGACAGATACTCTTGCAATCGTAGCATGCTGCCATTTGTTCCTCATTCTGATTGGAGCTGAGAAAAAAAACAGATCGGAGCTGAGAAACAAAACAGATCGAAGCTGCCTCATTGATTAACGTTGGTTCAAGGCCAATGCGAGATTTTCTCACATTGCACTCATGTGAGTTATACACAGGTTGACTCCAGCCTAAAGGGTGCATTACACGCTGCAACATCGCTAGCGATTGCTAGCGATGTCGAGCGCAATAGCTCCCGCTCATGCGACATTTGGTGCTCGCTTCCGTAGCGAACATTATCGCTACGGCAGCGTCACACTCACATACATGGTCAGCGACGTCGCTGTGACCGCCAAACAATCCCTCCTTCAAGGGGGAGGTGCGTTCGGCGTCATAGCAATGTCATTGCGGCGTCACTAAGCAGCCAGCCAATAGAAGCGGGGGGGCCAAGATGAGCGGGACGTAACATCCCTCCTTCCTTCCGCATTGCCGGTGAACGCAGGTAAGGAGATGTTCGTCATTCCTGCGGTGTGAACGACAAACAACATCGTACCAGTGGCAGCAGCGATATTAAGGAAATGAACAACGTTTCAACGATCCCGTATTGGAACGATTTTGCGATCGTTGAACGTCGTTCATTAGTGTTACACGCTGCGATGTTGCTACCGGCACCGGATGTGTGGCACTAACGACTAGAGTTGAGCGCGGTTCTAGGTTCGAGGTTCTCCAGTTCTAGGCTCGAGTGATTTTGGGGCCTGTTCTAGATCGAACTAGAACTCGAGCTTTTTGCAAAAGCTCGATAGTTCTAGAAACGTTCGATAATGGTTCTAGCAGCAAAAAAACAGCTAATTCCTAGCTGGCTTTCCGCTGTAATAGTGTAAGTCACTCTGTGACTCACACTATTATGAAATTTCAGTGTATAGTGTGCGTGAACAGCGCCTTCAGATCACTGCTGTTTGTATAATGGCGATCGCCTTTTTTTTTTTTTTTTTCCTTGTCTTCCTTCCCTAAGCGCGCGTGTCTTGTGGGGCGGGCCAGCATGTCAGCCAATCCCAGACACACACACAGCTAAGTGGACTTTTAGCCAGAGAAGCAACGGCATGTGTGATAGGATGTCCATGTCACATGTCCCTGCATTATAAAACCGGACATTTTCCTCCAGCACGCCATTATCTGCCTTCTGCGTCCTTGGTGTCAGACATCACTGGCGCAGCTCCGTCCTTTGTCCTATCGCCGATACTGCTGTATGCGCTCCATACACAGCGCTGGACAGCTTAGGGATAGCACTTTCTATAAGTCCTTTTAAGGGCTCGTACCGGCAGGGTCAGAGCCATAGGTGACAGGTCCTGAAAACAGAGACAGCGTCTGTGTAGCTAAGGTCAGGGATTTCCTCGCTGCATTTCACCATTAGGAGGGAATAGAAAGGCAGGCTTCCTTTCCTCTACCCAGAGCCCCACAACCCTGGCACTGTACCCTCCTGTCCTCTGCACACTCCAACTCATTATAACTAAGCCATTATACTAGCAAACACTCATTGTACCTAGTGGCATCCTAAACGTGCCTATTGGACTTTTGTCTAGTCCCACTAGTGCAAAGATATTTGCAGCACGTCTGCCTGCATTGCACACTCCAACTCATTATAACTAAGCCATTATACTAGCAAACACTGAGTGTACCTAGTGGCATCCTAAACGTGGCTATTGGACTTTTGTCTAGTCCCACTAGTGCAAAGACATTTGCAGCACGTCTGCCTGCATTGCACACTCCAACTCATTATAACTAAGCCATTATACTAGCAAACACTCAGTGTACCTAGTGGCATCCTAAACGTGGCTATTGGACTTTTGTCTAGTCACACTAGTGCAAAGACATTTGCAGCACGTCTGCCTGCATTGCACACTCCAACTCATTATAACTAAGCCATTATACTAGCAAACACTGAGTGTACCTAGTGGCATCCTAAACGTGGCTATTGGACTTTTGTCTAGTCCCACTAGTGCAAAGACATTTGCAGCACGTCTGCCTGCATTGCACACTCCAACTCATTATAACTAAGCCATTATACTAGCAAACACTCAGTGTACCTAGTGGCATCCTAAACGTGGCTATTGGACTTTTGTCTAGTCACACTAGTGCAAAGACATTTTGCAGCACGTCTGTCTGCATTGCACACTCCAACTCATTATAACTAAGCCATTATACTAGCAAACACTCAGTGTACCTAGTGGCATCCTAAACGTGGCTATTGGACTTTTGTCTAGTCACACTAGTGCAAAGACATTTGCAGCACGTCTGTCTGCATTGCACACTCCAACTCATTATAACTAATCCATTATACTAGCAAACACTGAGTGTACCTAGTGGCATCCTAAACGTGGCTATGGGACTTTTGTCTAGTCCCACTAGTGCAAAGACATTTGCAGCACGTCTGCCTGCATTGCACACTCCAACTCATTATAACTAAGCAATTATACTAGCAAACACTCAGTGTACCTAGTGGCATCCTAAACGTGGCTATTGGACTTTTGTCTAGTCACACTAGTGCAAAGACATTTGCAGCACGTCTGTCTGCATTGCACACTCCAACTCATTATAACTAAGCCATTATACTAGCAAACACTCAGTGTACCTAGTGGCATCCTAAACGTGGCTATTGGACTTTTGTCTAGTCACACTAGTGCAAAGACATTTTGCAGCACGTCTGTCTGCATTGCACACTCCAACTCATTATAACTAAGCCATTATACTAGCAAACACTCAGTGTACCTAGTGGCATCCTAAACGTGGCTATTGGACTTTTGTCTAGTCACACTAGTGCAAAGACATTTGCAGCACGTCTGTCTGCATTGCACACTCCAACTCATTATAACTAATCCATTATACTAGCAAACACTGAGTGTACCTAGTGGCATCCTAAACGTGGCTATGGGACTTTTGTCTAGTCCCACTAGTGCAAAGACATTTGCAGCACGTCTGCCTGCATTGCACACTCCAACTCATTATAACTAAGCAATTATACTAGCAAACACTCAGTGTACCTAGTGGCATCCTAAACGTGGCTATTGGACTTTTGTCTAGTCACACTAGTGCAAAGACATTTGCAGCACGTCTGTCTGCATTGCACACTCCAACTCATTATAACTAAGCCATTATACTAGCAAACACTCAGTGTACCTAGTGGCATCCTAAACGTGGCTATTGGACTTTTGTCTAGTCCCACTAGTGCAAAGACATTTGCAGCACGTCTGCCTGCATTGCACACTCCAACTCATAGTTACTAATCCATTATACTAGCAATTTATGCTGCCAGTTTAAGGGCCGTAGTTGCATTGTCAGGGATATTTATTCTTTATTATTCTGCTGTTAATAAAGCTAGACCACCGCTGCAATCTACACCACCTCTCAATTTTTACTACCACATTTTCAGTGCACAATCTTGTCGCAATCAACATGAGTGGCAAAATGACAGATGCTGGTGGAAAGGGGAAGAGGCGTGGTGGAAAAGGAAAAAAAGGTTTTGTCCGTGGGGAAGGTGGCAAAGCTCCATTATCATCTGCTGAAGATAGACCATCTACCAGCAAAAGTAAGATGTCTACTACTTACTGTGGACAATCCGATGTGCTCCCTTTTTTATGGACACGAACAACAGGAACAAAGGTAGATGATGGCCAAAAAAGGAAAATGCTTGAATGGATCTCAAGTGGTCCAACAAGTGCCCTCTCAGCCACTTCAAGTACCGCATCCAAAAAACACCAGTCCTCTGAGTTGTCATCCCAATCAAACTTGCTTTCTCCCAGCTCTGAAGTCTCCATCAGCCCTGCACAGTATGGTGGAACTGAGATGGCTGAGTCTGCAGAGCTGTTCAGTCACACTATAGCCTGGGAATCAGAGGTCTGCTCCCAAGCTACAGTGAGTACAGAACATGAAATGGTCTGCAGTGATGCCCAGAACCTTTGTGACTCTGATTCAGGCCGTGAGGACCAAGTTTCTGAGCATAATGTTGACCCTTTGTCACAAACTGTAACACCTGTGGTTATAGACAATGAGGAACATACTGATGAAGATGAGACGCAGATACCCGATTGGGATGACAACTTAAATATTCGGTCAGGGCAAGAAGAGGCTCGGTCTGAGGGGGAGGGGAGTGCAAACACAACAATTGATGATGAAGTTCTAGATCCCACCTACTGTCAACCCACAGTCAGGCACTCGAGGAGGTCAACAGAGGTGGTGGAGGAGGATGCAACTGATGACGAAGTTACCTTGCGCCTTCCTGGACAGACTCGGAGTACTGGTAGCACGTCTACAACTGCATCCTCAGCCACCACTCTGCCTCTGAGCACTAGTCGGGGTGGATCAACAGGTCGCATGCCCTCTAAGCCTTGCCTAGCCTGGTCCTTTTTTGACATAGCAAAAGATCGCCCAAATTATGTGATCTGTAAAATTTGTCATGGTTCTATTAGTAGAGGTCAAAACCTCAGCAGTTTGACAACTTCTTCCATTAATCGTCACATGAATAAATATCATATGTCCCGGTGGGAAGCTCACATTCCTGCAATGCGGCCTAGCGGAGCGAACCATCCACCGCCTGCCCCTTCCAGTGCATCCGCGCGCTCTTCATCTTCTAGGACTGTGGGGACAGCTCTCACACCTGTTTTTCCATGCACAACTTCCACCACTGTAACCGCAACAGGCACTTTGCTTGGTAGGTCGTCAGTTGGTTTGGAAGGGGAAACAAGTGAGTGTGTACAGCTCTCTCAGACATCGATAGCACCAACGTTGGATGAAGGCAACATCATGTCTCCGCCTGCACTTTCCTCACAAACCTGCATTTTTCCAGGGACACCCTACTCAACACCGTCTACACACAGCAGCCAGATCTCTGTCCCTCAGATGTGGTCAAATAAAAGGCCACTTCCTGCGACCCATGACAAAGCTAAGAGGTTGACTCTATCCCTCTGTAAGCTCTTGGCTACCGAAATGCTGCCTTTCCGCCTGGTGGACACACAGGATTTTAGAGACCTTATGTCTGTCGCTGTGCCCCAGTACCAGATGCCTAGTCGCCACTACTTCTCTAAGAAAGGTGTGCCCGCGCTACACCAGCATGTCGCACACAACATCACCGCTTCCTTGAGAAACTCTGTGTGTGAACGGGTGCATTTCACCACCGATACTTGGACCAGTAAGCATGGACAGGGACGTTACATGTCGCTGACTGGGCACTGGGTAACTATGGTGATAGATGTTGAAGGGTCTGCTGCACAAGTCTTGCCGTCCCCACGACTTGTGTGTCAATCCTCTGTCTGTCCAAGTTCCGCCACTGCTTCTGCCTCCTCCACCTCGTCTGGGTCCTCCACCTCCGCCCAAAGCCTGCCTGGTCAGGCCACCAGCATTCTAACTGCACAGAAGGAATCACGCACCCCTCATTACTATGCTGGCAGCAGAGCGCAACGGCATCAGGCGGTCTTTAGCTTGACATGTCTTGGGAATAAGAGTCACACAGCTGAGGAGTTGTGGTCAGCTCTGCGGTCCGAGTTTAATAAATGGTTGTCTCCGCTCAACCTGCAGCCTGGTAAGGCCGTGTGCGACAATGCTGCAAACCTGGGTGCGGCCCTTCGCCTGGGCAAGGTGACACACGTGCCTTGTATGGCTCACGTGTTGAACCTTGTTTTCCAGCAATTTTTAACACACTATCCCAGCCTAGATGGCCTTCTGAACAGGGCACGAAAACTGTCTGCTCACTTCCGCCGTTCAAGCGCCGCAGCTGAGCGACTTGCATCGCTCCAGAAGTCTTTCGGCCTGCCGGTTCATCGCCTGAAATGCGATGTGGCGACACGCTGGAATTCAACTCTCCACATGTTACAGCGACTGTGGCAGCACCGCCGAGCCCTGGTGCAATACGTCATGACGTATAGCCTGGGCCAACGAGATGCAGAGGTGGGGCAGATCACCCTGATTGAGTGGTCTCAGATCAAGGACCTATGCACCCTTCTGCACAGTTTCGACATGGCGACGAATATGTTTAGCGCTGACAATGCCATTATCAGCATGACAATTCCAGTCATTTACATGCTGGAGCACACGCTAAACACTATTCGGAGTCAGGGGGTGGGACAACAGGAAGAGGAGGAACTACAGGAGGATTCATATGCGCAAGGGACAACAACATCACCAAGGTCCAGACGTTCATCATCAGCAACGCGGCAGGCATGGGACCATGGGGGACAGGGATCAACAAGGGCACAAGGTAGCAGGCTAAATGTTGAGGAAGGTGCAGGACAACATGAAGAAATGGAGGACGAACTGTCCATGGACATGGAATACTCAGCGGATGAGGGAGACCTTGGTCAAATTTTTGTTGAAAGAGTTTGGGGGGAGATGTCAGAGGAAGAAAGAACGGTTAGCACCTCTATGCCACAACCACAGCGTGGACTTGGTCCGCATGGCTGCGCAAGACACATGAGTGCCTTCTTGTTGCACTACCTCCAACATGACCCTCGTATTGTCAAAATTAGAAGTGATGATGACTACTGGATTGCCACACTATTAGATCCCCGGTACAAGTCCAAATTTTGTGACATAATTCCAGCCATAGAAAGGGACGCACGTATGCAGGAGTATCAGCAGAAGCTGTTACTCGATCTTAGCTCGGCTTTTCCACCAAACAACCGTGCAGGTGCAGGGAGTGATTCTCCCAGTTGTAACTTGCCAAACATGGGACGGTCTCGTCATCTTCAACAGTCTACCCGTACCAGTAGGACCGTATCTGGTGCTGGTAACAGCAATTTTATGGAATCTTTTCATAATTTTTTTAGACCCTCCTTTGCAAGACCACCAGAGACAACAAGTCTGACACATACTCAACGGCTGGAGAGGATGATACAGGAGTATCTCCAAATGAACATCGATGCCATGACTTTGCAAATGGAGCCTTGCTCATTTTGGGCTTCAAATCTAGAAAAATGGCCAGAGCTATCCAGTTACGCCTTGGAGATGTTGTCGTGTCCAGCTGCCAGCGTTGTCTCTGAACATGTCTTCAGTGCTGCTGGGTGTGTGCTGACAGATAAGCGCACGCGTCTGTCCAGTGACAATGTGGACAGACTGACGTTCATCAAAATGAACAAGTCATGGATCCAGAAGGAATTTACTACCCCTGTGTCATCCTGGGGAGAGTAAATGCTTTTGGATTTGGAATGTGCTTGATGCAAATCAAAACATCCTGTTTGCAACTGGGGCACAAGTGCTGCTACTGAAGGGGTGGGTGTGTGTGGGGCCCAATTTTTGGAAAAAAGGGAGACTCCGCTTGGAGTAACCCTTGCTTGCTGTGTTTTTTAAAAGGAGCCAAGATGAACAGAGCTGGGATCAGGAAAGACTTTGCTACCTACCCCGGTGTCATCCTGGGGATGGTTAATTATGGCGTATTTTTGAATGTGCTTGATGCTAATCTAGCTGTGAAGTGTACAACTGGGGCACAACTGCTGCCACTGAAGGGGTGGGTGTGTGTGGGGCCCAATTTTTGGAAAAAAGGGAGACTCCGCTTGGAGTAACCCTTGCTTGCTCTGTTTTTTAAAAGGAGCCAAGATGAACAGAGCTGGGATCAGGAAAGACTTTGCTACCTACCCCGGTGTCATCCTAAGGGACGGTTAATTATGGCGTATTTTTGAATGTGCTTGATGCAAATCTAGCTGTGAAGTGTACAACTGGGGCACAACTGCTGCCACTGAAGGGGTGGGTGTGTGTGGGGCCCAATTTTTGGAAAAAAGGGAGACTCCGCTTGGAGTAACCCTTGCTTGCTGTGTTTTTTAAAAGGAGCCAAGATGAACAGAGCTGGGATCAGGAAAGACTTTGCTACCTACCCCGGTGTCATCCTGGGGACGGTTAATTATGGCGTATTTTTGAATGTGCTTGATGCAAATCTAGCTGTGAAGTGTACAACTGGGGCACAACTGCTGCCACTGAAGGGGTGGGTGTGTGTGGGGCCCAATTTTTATAAAAAAGGGAGACTCCGCTTGGAGTAACCCTTGCTTGCTGTGTTTTTTAAAAGGAGCCAAGATGAACAGAGCTGGGATCAGGAAAGACTTTGCTACCTACCCCGGTTTCATCCTGGGGACGGTTAATTATGGCGTATTTTTGAATGTGCTTGATGCAAATCTAGCTGTGAAGTGTACAACTGGGGCACAACTGCTGCCACTGAAGGGGTGGGTGTGTGTGGGGCCCAATTTTTGGAAAAAAGGGAGACTCCGCTTGGAGTAACCCTTGCTTGCTGTGTTTTTTAAAAGGAGCCAAGATGAACAGACCTGGGATCAGGAAAGACTTTGCTACCTACCCCGGTGTCATCCTGGGGACGGTTAATTATGGCGTATTTTTGAATGTGCTTGATGCAAATCTAGCTGTGAAGTGTACAACTGGGGCACAACTGCTGCCACTGAAGGGGTGGGTGTGTGTGGGGCCCAATTTTTGGAAAAAAGGGAGACTCCGCTTGGAGTAACCCTTGCTTGCTGTGTTTTTTAAAAGGAGCCAAGATGAACAGAGCTGGGATCAGGAAAGACTTTGCTACCTACCCCGGTGTCATCCTGGGGACGGTTAATTATGGCGTATTTTTGAATGTGCTTGATGCAAATCTAGCTGTGAAGTGTACAACTGGGGCACAACTGCTGCCACTGAAGGGGTGGGTGTGTGTGGGGCCCAATTTTTGGAAAAAAGGGAGACTCCGCTTGGAGTAACCCTTGCTTGCTGTGTTTTTTAAAAGAAGCCAAGATGAACAGACCTGGGATCAGGAAAGACTTTGCTACCTACCCCGGTGTCATCCTGGGGACGGTTAATTATGGCGTATTTTTGAATGTGCTTGATGCAAATCTAGCTGTGAAGTGTACAACTGGGGCACAACTGCTGCCACTGAAGGGGTGGGTGTGTGTGGGGCCCAATTTTTGGAAAAAAGGGAGACTCCGCTTGGAGTAACCCTTGCTTGCTGTGTTTTTTAAAAGGAGCCAAGATGAACAGAGCTGGGATCAGGAAAGACTTTGCTACCTACCCCGGTGTCATTCTGGGGACGGTTAATTATGGCGTATTTTTGAATGTGCTTGATGCAAATCTAGCTGTGAAGTGTACAACTGGGGCACAACTGCTGCCACTGAAGGGGTGGGTGTGTGTGGGGCCCAATTTTTTGAAAAAAGGGAGACTCCGCTTGGAGTAACCCTTGCTTGCTGTGTTTTTTAAAAGGAGCCAAGATGAACAGAGCTGGGATCAGGAAACACTTTGCTACCTACCCCGGTGTCATCCTGGGGACGGTTAATTATGGCGTATTTTTGAATGTGCTTGAAGCAAATCTAGCTGTGAAGTGTACAACTGGGGCACAACTGCTGCCACTGAAGGGGTGGGTGTGTGTGGGGCCCAATTTTTGGAAAAAAGGGAGACTCCGCTTGGAGTAACCCTTGCTTGCTGTGTTTTTTAAAAGGAGCCAAGATGAACAGAGCTGGGATCAGGAAAGACTTTGCTACCTACCCCGGTGTCATCCTGGGGACGGTTAATTATGGCGTATTTTTGAATGTGCTTGATGCAAATCTAGCTGTGAAGTGTACAACTGGGGCACAAGTGCTGCCACTGAAGGGGTGAGTGTCTGTGTGGCCCAATTTTTGGAAAAAAGGGAGACTCCGCTTGGAGTCACCTTGCGGTGTTTTACATGATTTTAGAAGGGCGTGCCATGCCTATATCTGTGTCTCCTCTTTTTCCTTGTCCTGCTCTTTTGTTTTCGCATGAGTATATGTCCTTGTCACTTTCCCATGTGTTTGTGTTGTGTTGTGAGTTGTTTGTCACCTTTTGGACACCTTTGAGGGTGTTTTCTAGGTGTTTTTTATGTGTTTGTGAATGCCTGCCATTGTTTCCTATGCGGTTCGAGTTCGGTTCGTCGAACGTTCGACGAACCGAACTTGAACGGGAGCTCCGTTCGGCGAACCGACTTCGAGCCGAACCGGGACCGGTTCGCTCATCTCTACTAACGACTTGACCCCGACGATATAACGGCAGCGATGTCGCAACTTGTAAAGTACCCCTAAGACTGACAAAATCCTGCTCTAGTTAGCAGTGCTGCCTGTTGCTTTCTCCTAAAGCTGGTACCTCCTGTGCTAGCGGTGCTAAATTAGAATACTGGTAGAGTCCACGCTTCAAGAAAAATAATTTATTAACTAAATATAAAGGCATGTAATGAGTACAGACATATGCCAGAGGACCATCCCTCAATATCTTATCATGGAGAAAACAGCACACATCAGCTTCCTGCTTAGGAACATGTCCATGGATCGCTAAAGTGAATGCACATGCAGTATTCTTGCTGCTAATTGTTTATTTTATTATATGGCCTCTATGAATGCTCAGGATAACATGATTCGTTGCAACTTGAAAATGTGATATTTATGGGTACATATAGATTTGGTACTCACTTAGACTGATGGTATATACTGACCTAGTATTTTTGCTAATTGCACATACAGTTGTGCTCAAAGGTTTACATACCACAGCAGAGTTTTTTTGTTTTCTTGGCCTTTTTTCAGAGAATATGAATGCTAAAGGCTGCTTTACACACAAGAAGTCTCATTAGCGATGTGACACGCCCAGATCGTTGTTAGGATTTGCCGAGATCGCTCATAGGTCGTTTTGTAGTGGTCACACGTACACATCTCACAAACGACGCTACATCGTTCAGCGATATATTGTTTGACCAAGGCGATCGTGTGGATGTTGTTCGTCGCTGGCAGGGTGTCAAATGTAGCAATATGTCTGCTGCGTTCCAAACGACGAACAATATTTTGAAACTGAACGCCATGTCAACAATTAACCCAATTTGCGATCATTCGGAGTCACACGTAGGTGTCACGTCGCTAACGATGACGGAAGTGCGTCACGAAAATCGTGACCCCCGACGACATATCATCAGATAAATTGTAGCGTGTAAAGCGGCCTTAACACAAAATCTTTTTTTTCTCCCAAGGTTAGTGGTTGGGTGAAGCCATTTATTGTCAAACTACCGTGTTTTCTCTTTTTAAATCATAATGACAACCAAAAACATCCAAATGACCATGATGAAAAGTTCACATATCCTGGTAATTTTGGCCTGATAACATGCACTTAAGTTGACACAAATGGGTTTGAATGGCTAATAAAGGTAACATCCTCACCTGTGACCTGTTTGCTTGTAATAGGTGTGTGTGCATAAAAGCTGAGTGAGTTTCTGGGATCCAGACAGACTCTTGCATCTTTCATCCAGCCACTAACATTTCTGGATTGTGAGTCATGGGAAAGCCAAAGAATTGTCAATGGATCTACGGGAAAAGATAGTTGAACTGTATAAAACAGGAAAGGGATACAAAAAGATATCTAAGGAATTGATAATGCCAGTCAGCAGTTTTCAAACTGTGATTGACAAATGGAGAATCAGGCTCTGTAAAAACCAAACCACAATCAGGTAGACCAACAAAAATGTGTCCACACACAAATGCCAGGAAAATTGTTCAGGATGCAAAGAACAATCCACAAATAACATCAGCTGAAATACAGGACTCACTGAAAACTAGCTGTGTGGCTGTTTTAAAATTAGAGATGAGCCACCACCCTAGTGTTTGAGTTTGGTTCGTCGAACTTGGGGTGTGTTCGTCGAATGTTCATTGAACACTTTCGAACACCTTTGAACACCATTGAAAACAATGGCAGTCAAACACAAACATATACAAACATGCACAAACACGAACGCACACACACATATTATGCTCCCCTTACCTTCCGTTCCATCGCTGGCCTCCTGTGACTTGCATTTCGCCGGTACAAGATCTGTATAGGGTAAACATCGCGACCAATGCCGGAACTTCCACTGACTGAGCGCTGACCTCAAAGGCAGGAGCCACTTGCCTCTGATTGGCCAGCGCGCTGCCTTTGAGTAGCGACTGACAGAGGAAGTTCCTCCCTTGTCGCGATGGTTACCCAATACACATCCTGTAGCGGCGAACTACGTGTATCGGGTAACCATCGCGACGAGGGAGAAACTTCCTTTCTCAGACGCTACTCAAAGGAAGCGTGCTGGCCAATCAGAGGCAAGCGGCTCCTGCCTTTGACGTCAGCGCTCTGGCAGTGGAAGTTCCGGCATCAGTTGCGATGGTTACCCTATACACATCTTGTACCAGCAAACTGCAAGTCCCAGGAGGCCGGCGATGGAACGGAAGGTAAGGTGAGCATAATATGTGTGTTTGCGTGTATGTATGTGTATGTTTGTGTGTGTTTGTGTGTGTTTGTGCATGTGTGGAATGGCACAATAGGGGACAAGGATGGGACATATAACAAGTTGTGGAATGAATTGTCTGCATTGCAATAATTTCCTATGGGAAATCTTGCTTTGCTAAACGAGTAACTTGGTTAACAAGCAGTTAACTCCCAGAATGGATTGTTCTCGTTAACCAAGGTTCCACTGTATTAACATTGAATGACAGTATTACTGTGAAAAGCCAGTTACGCTTTTGGTGATCGAACCGTTATCGAACATAACCTCGAACTGTCGAACTTGAAACTAATTGTTCGCGTTCGTCGAATGACTCGAACATCGCCTAAAAGAGGTCGAATTTGAGATTGGCGAACAGTTCGATTCGAACACCGCTCACCTCTATTCAAGATGCACAATCAGGAGGCACTTCAAGAAAAATGGGCTGCGTGGTCGAATCGTCAGAATAAAGCCATTACTGCGCAAATGCCACAAAGTATCTCGATTACAATACACCAAACAGCACAGAGACAAGCCTACAAACTTCTGGAGCAAGGTAATTTGGAGTGATGTGACCAAAATCGCACTTTTTGACCACAACCATAAACGTTACATTTGGAGAAGTGTCAACAAGTCCTATGATGAAAGGAACACCATTCCTACTGTAAAGCATGGAGAATTATTGCTGATGATGTAGGGATGTGTGAATTACAAAGGCGCAGGAAACTTGTCCAAAGTTGAAAGAAAGATGAATGCAGCAGGTTATCAGCAAATACTAGAGGCAAATTTGCACTCATCAGCACGGAAGCTGCACATGGGACTTACTTGGACTTTAAAACACGACAACAATCCAAAGCACAAGGCCATGTCGACCTGTCATTGGCTACAGCTGAACAAAGTGAAGGTTCTAGAATGGCCATCTCAGTCTCCTGACCTCAATATCATTAAGTCACTCTGGGGAGAACTCAAGCGCACAGTTCATTCAAGAAAGCCCAGGAATTTACAGGAACTTTACCATCTGAAAAAATAAAAAGCGTCAAGTGCGCGATTCCTAAAGCTTAACAGGGACAAAACAGAATTCATTGTCTTTCCTCCTCCTCACTCATCCCCTCCAAGAAGCCTTTCCAACAAACTTGATTGTTGCTCACTCTCCCCAGTCTCACAAGCTCATTGCCTTGGAGTAACCCTCGACTCTGCTCTATCCTTCAAGCCACACATCCAAGCCCTCTTCACCTCATGCAGACTACAACTCAAAAATATCTCCCGGATCCGTGCTTTCCCTAACCAAGAATCAGCAAAAACATTAGTGCATACCCTCATCATCTCCCGCCTCGACTACTGCAACCTCCTGCTCTCTAGCCTCCCTTCCAACACTCTTGCACCCCTCCAATCAATCCTAAACTCTGCGCCCGCTTAATCCACCTCTCCCCTCGCTATTCCCCAGCCTCGCCACTCTGCCAATCCCTTCACTGGCTTCCCATCGCCCAATGACTCCAGTTCAAAACATTACCCATGACATAAAAAGCCATCCACAATCTGTCTCCTCCTTACATCTGTGACCTAATCTCCCGGTACCTACCCGCACGCAACCTCAGATCCTCATAAGATCTCCTTCTCTACTCCTCTCTTATCTCCTCTTCCCACAATCGCGTACAAGATTTCTCCTGTACCTCCCCCATACTCTGGAATGCTCTACCTCAGCATATCAGACTCTCCCCTACCGTGGAAAGCTTCAAGAGGAACCTCAAGACCCATCTCTTCCAACGAGCCTACAACCTACAATAAACCTCAGTCCAGTACACCACTGTGCAACCAGCTCTGTCCTTACCTATTGTACCATCACCCATTCCCTATAGACTGTGAGCCCTCGCAGGCAGGGTCCTCTCTCCCTCTCTCCTCCTATACCAGTCTGTTTTGTACTGATAATGATTGTTGTATGTATACCCTCTTTCACTGTAAAGCGCCATGGAATAAATGGGGCTATAATAATAAATAATAATAGTAATAATCTACAACTACCACAAAAGACTTCAAGCTGTCATTGATGATAGAGGGGACAATACGCGGTATTAAGAACTGGGGTATGTGAACTTTTGATCAGGGTCATTTGGATGTTTTTGGTTGTCATTAACATTTCAAAAGAGAAAACAGTAGTTTGACAATAAATGGCTTCACCCAACCACTAACCATGAGTGGAAAAAAAGATTTTGTGTTATCATTCCTATTCTCTGAAAAAAAGGCCAAGAAAGCAAAAAATCTACCAAGGTATGTCAACTTTGAACACAATTGTTTATGTCTTAAAAATTGCTACTGTGCACTGTTGTGGGTAAGGTATTAATGATTCAAACCATAAACCATAAACCTAGCTTGCTGACTATTTCCATGTAGACAAATGCAT
This sequence comes from Anomaloglossus baeobatrachus, assembly GCF_048569485.1. Lineage (NCBI taxonomy): Eukaryota > Metazoa > Chordata > Amphibia > Anura > Aromobatidae > Anomaloglossus > Anomaloglossus baeobatrachus. The sequence continues at coordinate 587,046,985 of NC_134354.1, read as the reverse complement.
CATTTCACAATACTGCACACAGCACAAAGGATTTAAAAAGTTTTAAAGTAAAAGGATATGAAATGTATACTGTAAAAATGTAGAATAATCATTATCTTAGATATGTTGGCAGAGATAAAGAAAATAGAGCAAAACAAAAGGCCCTATGAGTTTTAGATCTAAGAGCTGCACTTAAGGTATTTTTTACATAGTGTATTATACATCAGGAACCACTGTATTGGGCTATGTGTACACGGAGTCTTCTTCTTGAGTTTTGAAAGCAGAAATTGACTGGATACTCCAAGTTTTTGAGGAGTTTTAGATTTAAAACAATATTTGGACAGTTTCCGCTCATTTTCACATTCAGTATTTTTTCAGCATTTGTCCTGCTGCGTTTTTTATGTACCGTATTTTTCGCTTTATAAGACGCACTTTTCTTCCCCCAAATTTTGGGGGAAAGTAGGGGGTGCGTCTTATAAGCCGAATATACGGGGGGGGGGTGGTATATATATATATGTACACTGCAGCGTCCAGGGGAGGTGGGGGCAGCAGCTCTGGAGCACAGAGGAACGCAGCCTTTGATCTCCTGCACCCGCTCATATAATATGCACAGCCGCTGTCCATCTCCAATGGTGCTGAAATCGCACCGCAGTGAGGGGCTGGTGAGCGGTGCATATTATATGAGCCTGCGTCCCAGTGTGATCGCACATGCCCACTCCTGTGTTAGATTTGGCCCCCAGGCTGCTGCTCATTCTAAAATAAAAAAGCTTTACTTACCCCTGCAGCGTTTCTCCCCGTGTCCCTGCTTCCACTGTGATCAGGCAGGCAGAGAGCTCAGCCTGCTGTGCCGATCACATGACCGCACTGAACCAGGAAGTGGAAGAACAGAAGCACGGAGCCAGACAGGAGGGAGCTCAGCGCTGGAGGAGATAAGGAAAGAGGGTTTTATTTTACTTTGGGCAGCAGCCTAGGGGCCATATCTGACACAGGGGGACTTGTGCGATCTATAGGGGCCATGGGCAGCACTATGGGGGCGATATCTGACACAGGGGGACTTGTGCGATCTATATAGGGGCCATGGGCAGCACTATGGGGGCGATATCTGACGCAGGGGGACTTGTGCGATCTATAGGGGCCATGGGCAGCACTATGGGGGCGATATCTGACACAGGGGGACTTGTGTGATCTATATAGGGGCCATGGGCAGCACTATGGGGGTGATATCTGACACAGGGGACTTGTGCGATCTATAGGGGCCATGGGCAGCACTATGGGGGCGATATCTGACACAGGGGGACTTGTGCGATCTATAGGGGCCATGGGCAGCACTATGGGGGCGATATCTGACACAGGGGGACTTGTGCGATCTATAGGGACCATGGGCAGCACTATGGGGGCGATATATAACACAGGGGGACTTGTGCGATCTATAGGGGCCATGGGCAGCACTATGGGGGCGATATCTGACACAGGGGGACTTGTGCGATCTATATAGGGGCCATGGGCAGCACTATGGGGGCGATATCTGACACAGGGGGACTTGTGCGATCTATATAGGGGCCATGGGCAGCACTATGGGGGCGATATCTAACACAGGGGGACTTGTGCGATCTATAGGGGCCATGGGCAGCAGCATGGGGGCGTTATCTAACACGGGAACGTGTGCAATCCATAGGGGACCATAGGCAGCACAGGGGAACGTGTGCCATCACAAGGGGGCTATATTCAATATAAGGGGGCCATATCCAGATTAAGGGGGCTAATTTTAGGATGGGGGGCTATGAGGGACATATACCCTATATGATTTGTTAGAGGGACACTGGCATTATAAGATGGACCCCATTTAACATTAAAAAAAAAAATTCTCTTTTCCTTCACCAAATTTGGGGGTGCGTCTTATAATCAAGTGCGTCTTATAAAGCGAAAAATACGGTAAATTAATAGCCGTTCTTTATAGTACTAGCAAAAGCTATGAGATTTCAGAAATTTCAGGCACACACCAGTTTCTGTTTTCCTGACTGAATTTGAGAAATGTAGCATAATTATTATTTTATTTTATTTTTTAAATCTTCAGTATGTAAATTTTTTGTGTATTGCAGCGTTTTTGTTGCATTTTTCACCCATAAGAAGCTAAGAGGAAGTAAAATAACACTGCAAAAAAAAAAAAAATTTTGCACTGACACTGAATTCGCTGCATTTTTCATGGTACTTTTGTTGAATAAAACTAATTTTATTAAACATCTACTCACACATGTAATCTGCCGCCAAAGAAAATGCTGCAAAAATAGCTACAAAACTGCTATGAAAACATTGCAGTATGGATGTTTTGAATGCAGTTTTTACTGCCAAGAGAGCAGGTAAATTAGGTTATTTGTGTTTCTTTCATTGCATTTGTAGAGTAGTTTTTACATGCTTTGCAGTTTTTATGTCACTTTTTAGTATGTCATGTTTTGGATAATACTTCTTTATTTTTGATACTTCCTGATATTTGTCTTTGTCAAAACTTTATTGATCAAATCGGGTGGATCACTTACGTTTTTAGTGTTCTTCCACATATGCGTTTTAAACTAGCAGACTTTCAATATCTATGCATCTAATGCAATTCTATGGGGAAAATCTGCACATAAAACCCAGAAGAAAGCTTCCCATGCTGAGGATTTGAACCCCCCAATATAACTGCACAAAATTTAGAAATAAACATTTCTGACATGCAAAAACAAAACCCCAAAAAATTATAGCCACCTTTCTTTATGATGACAATCAACAGCCTACCATCCATAGATTCTGTCAGTTGCTTGATCTGTTTACGATCAATATTGCATGCAGCAGCCACCACAGCCTTCCAGACACTGTTCCGAGAGGTGTACTGTTTTCCCTCACTGTAGATCTCACATTTTATGAGGGACCACAGGTTCTCTATGGGTCAGATGAACAAGGGGACCATGTCATTATTTTTTCATCTTTTAGACCTTTACTGGCCAGCCACGCTGTGGAGTAGTTGGATGCATGTGATGAAGCATTGTCCTGAATGAAAATCATGTTTTTCTTGAACGATACTGACTTCTTCCTGTACCACTGCTTGAAGAAGTTGTCTTCAAGAAACTGGCAGTAGGTCTGAGAGTTGAGCTTCACTCCATCCTCAACCCGAAAAGGTCCCACAAGTTCAACTTTGATGATACCAGCCCATACCAGTTCCCTACCTCCACCTTGGTGGCGTCTGAGTCGGAGTGGAGCTCTCTGCCCTTTACTGATCCAGCCTCTGGCCCATCCATCTGGCCCATCAAGAGTCACTCTCATTTCATCAGTCCATAAAACCTTTGAAAAATCAGTCTTAAGATATTTCTTGGCCTAGTCTTGATGTTTTATCTTATGTTTTTTGTTCAAAGGTGGTCGTTTTTCATCCTTCCTTACCTTGGCCATGTCCATGAGTATGGCAGTGCTTTTTGGTACTCCAGTAACGTTGCAGCTCTGAAATATGGCCAAACTGGTGGCAAATGGCATCTTGACAGCTTCACACTTGATTTTCCTCAATTCATGGGCAGTTATTTTGCGCCTTTTTTTGCCCAACACGCTTCTTGCGACCCTGTTGGCTATTTGCCATGAAACGCTTGATTATTCGGTGATCATGCTTCAAGAGTTTGGCTATTTCAAGACTGCTGCATCCCTCTGCAAGACATCTCACAATTTTGGACTTTTCAGAGCCAGTCAAATCTCTCTTCTGACCCATTTTGCCAAAGCAAAGGAAGTTGACTAATAATTAAGCACACCTTATATAGGGTGTTGATGTCATTACACCACACCCCTCCTGTCACGAAAAGTGGGGAGGAAAAGGAAGTTACACCCCTCCTTTCCACCCGACAGAGCACGTTACTCGCTCTCTAGGGGCCCTCTTATAGTCAGGCCTATTATGGAAATGCCCGACAATAAGCAAGGAGGCCTCTTTTCTACTATGCCGATGATTGAAGGGTTCCCGGTGAGAGTAAGGTATATATTCTCCCGACTCCCGTGGGCGGAATATATCTAATCCTACCAGATCTCACTGGTTGCCCCACAATGATCCTTGGCATAAACTCGCTGCCACCAATCGATTACGATGACTTTTAAGCCGAGCCCACAGACGTGGAATTCAGGATCGATATAACAGAACAGTCCAAGATTAAATTATATATTTTTAATCGCCATAAGGGCACACTGGATACTACAATATATACAATATGGAATTTAAAGAATATATATATTTATAGGTCAGAGTACATTTACAGATAAGACGTGGTTACAAATAGAGTCAGATCAAGCAGTTACCTTATGCATCTGGCCACAGGGGGGGCGCCGTTCGACCAGGGTTTCATGGACTTTCTCACATGTGTATAGTACGCATGACCCCCGAGTAAAGACAAGCCAAGAATGTACACATTGTCTTTATCAAACTGGCTACAATCCATGTCCCCTCCCCCTGGTGACCTCGCAGGGGTGTCCTGCCCCACCCCTGTCCTGAGTCTAAACTAATATGCCAAAGTGAATATGATCTGCAACTCCGGACTGGGAGGTCCGATCGGGACGGTTCTGGTGTCATCAGATCCATTTGTGTCCCCTCTGCCTACTGAGTCCAAGCAGGACTCCTCTACTAGACTCCTACTCGCAGTTCTCTGTATCTCGCTGCCCCAGGGCGCGACAAAGAATTCGAGGGTATGCAGAGATGCAGCTTGGAGTCCCAATTTTAACGATGTAGTGGGTGTATGGCTTAGACGCACGGTAATATTATAACTGTGTATGACATTACGGAGTCAGGAATATGAACTCCTGCTGGGACAGAGGGTCCTGGATCCCCTTTGAAGCTTCTGAAGGTTTTCCAGTTTCCCACCCACTCCCTTGATTAATGGACATATTCCCCCAGGGGATCTTCTTCTGGCTTGGCAGTGTAATTGGATTTGACACCTTCCCAGATGCTGAGTGATCTGAGGGGAATCTCTGTGGGTGCAGGGAGGGGGGTGTAGGTGTGGGGCCAGCTGGCCGATTTTGCCATAATTCTCATCATATCTCAGGATTTCCCTCACACCTCCTCATTAGGGTACTTTCACACTTGCGTTGTGCGGCATCCATTGCAATCCACTGCCTTGAGGAATTACGGTGACCATTGCAGGAAGCAGTTTATTCCTCATAGGATTCTATCAAGGGTGGATTGCAATGTTTGGTCTTGTGTTGCATCCACCCCGCAGCGCATCAATTGTTTTGTCGGTGACCATCAGTGCCCGTCGGGCGGAAGGAACGCTGAAAGTAGCGTTTTTGTTGTTGTAAAAAAAACGGACTCCGCAGGATTTTGTCGGGATCCATTAAGAGGCATAATGAATGTCTATGGTGCTGGATTGCATGGCTACGGATTCCAGTGCAGGATTCCATCACAATCTACTGAGCATGCTCAGCATGTCCAGCAGAACGTGCAAAATCATGTAAAATCACTCCTGATCTCTCTCTCTCTCTATCTCTCTCTGTTGGTCAGTTGGTCTCTCTCTATCTGTCGGTCTCTCTCTCTCTGTCTGTCGGTCTCTCTCTCTCTGTCTGTCGGTCTCTCACTCTCTGTGAGTCAGTCTCTCTCTCTGTCGGGCGGTCTGTTGGTTGGTCTCTCTCTCCCAGTGTCTATCTCTCTCTGTCGGTCTCTCCCTCTCAACCCCTCTTTTATACTCACCGATCACTGACTGATCACCAGCACAGCGCTGCACGGCTGTCACACTGCTCTGGCGTCTTCTCCTGCATTTGAAAATGCCAGCCGCTCATTATTCCATCTCGTATTGCTTGCTTCCCCTGCCCACCGGCGCCTATGATTGTTTGCAGTTAAACACGACCCCACGGGGAGTGACAGCTGTCTCACTGCAACGAATCACAACCGCCGGTGGGTGGGTCTATATCGTGCAGTACAATAAATAAATAAGTAAATAATTTTAAAAAATGGTGTGCGGTCCCCCCCCCAATTTTGATACCAGACAAAGTAAAGCCACACGGCTGAAGGCTGGTATTCTCAGGATGGGGAGCCCCACTTATGGGGAGCCCTACAGCCTAAAAATATCAGCCAGCAGTCGCCCAGACTTGCTGCATCCATTAGATGAGACAGTCCTGGGACTCTACCTGGCTCATCCCGAATTGCCCTGGTGCGGTGGCAATCGGGGTAATAAGGAGTTAATGGCAGCCCATAGATGCCACTAAGTCCTAGGTTAATCATGGCAGGCTTCTATGAGACACCCCCAATAATTAACCTGTAAGTGAAAGGAAATAAACACATACACCCAAAAAATACTTTATTTTGAATAAAAGACAAAAAACACCCTCTTTAACCATTTTATTAATCCCCATATATGTGGCGCCCCTGACATGGTCAGGCACCACTGAGTACTGCACCCACTCTGGGTGAGTGCAAACAGGCAATCCTGATGGCTGGAATAGGGTGTACACACAGACACATAGTGGTTAGGTCTCACACACACCATAGAGAGGACCCCTGGGCAGACCCAGGAGGGGGCATGGCCTCCACATCTCAGCTAGGTGTGCGATGGAGAACCTGGTTGTTAGGTTGCAGTGGAAGGCACAGAGGGGAGGCAGTAGTGAACCAGTCTGAAGTGAGGAAGCGCAGTGTGCAGTCGCAGAAGGAGGACGTGCGCGGTGTCACTAGTCAGACCCTGCACGTTTAGTGGCTGTCAGCGGGGGAGTTCGGTTGCCACACAGTCAGCCTGAAAGACACCTCAGGAAGAAGCGGGGTGACTGAGTACGGGGACTCCTGGTAGACCAGGCCCGCACAGGGAAACAGGTCCCTAGAGCAGCAAGCCAATTATTCGGTCTGCTAAACCTGCTGGTGAGGGTGCTTGATGTGCCTCACCAACCAACACAGAGTCCGCAGCATCAGCAGCAACGAGGGGGCCCATAAGTGAGATAGGGCAAGAAGCCATCTTTACTTGGTCCACGCTGCCAGCAAACGGGCAAGAAAGGGGAGAAAAGGCAGTTGCGACTTCCCTGGGTGATTCCCGCAATACTTCAAGTCAGGGGTAACCCCAAACAAGAAGGGCTAGGAAGGCAAGTTGACAGTCACCCCTGGACCAGCCTGAAGGATACCTGGTTCCCCCTGCAGTCTATCTCAGCATCGCCCGGGTTACCTCACAGTGAACACCTGAACGTGAGTAAAAACCCTAAAAGAGATTTCTGGACTGTGTGTGAGTTCTTCTGCGACCTGTGGTACTACGCACATACACCCGAGCCCCTGGGGCCAGCCTCATCTCGGGAGGCCATAACACCAAACTGCAGACACCATCAGCCCCAGACGCTCGTTAAACAGCAGTGGCGGTCACACCTCATCCTGACCGCAAAACTGAGAGTGGCGTCATGACTCCTATACAAGTGAACCTGACATACCTGGGGCCAGAAGAGTCCCTATAGAGAAGTTCCGGGAGTGTCCCGCAGGCTACCGCGGCAGCGCTGTGGCGGGCTACTCGTATACCCCTCCAGGTCTGATGTAATCCACACGAGGTCCCACGACGCATCCAGCTCTGCTACATGAAGCTGACAAGAGCGGCTGTAGAACACCGCCGCTCTCTGTCAGCTCCACGCAGCAACTGAAGTGAATCGCGCTGTCAGCGGGGACATCACTGAGGTAGTGCCAGTGTGTAAGGTAATGATGGGGGTGGAAGTGCCTGCGTGTATACGGTGATGATGGGTGCAGTAGTGCCTGTGTGTGTGCGGTGATGATGGGTGCAGTAGTACCTGCGTGTGTGCGATGATGATGGGGGCGGTAGTGCCGGTGTGTGCGGTGATGATGGGGGCTCTCTCTCTCGGCTAAACTAACGCAACGCGCTATTTCACAGAAATCCGTTGGCTTTATTATCACACTATTTACAACGCACGGATGCCAAACAACGCAAGTGTGAAAGTACCCTTATAGAGATTCACATCACCTGATTTACTTACCGTATTATTTGCTTTATAAGACGCACTTTTTTCCCCCAAATTTAAGGGGGAATGTAAGGGGTGCGTCTTATATTCCTAATATAGGTGGGTGTATATTTATGTATACTGCAGGGTCCAGGGGAGGTGGGGGCAGCTCTGGAGTGGTGCTGGGAGCTGGTGAAGCTGCGGGAGGGAGCCTTTGATCTCCTGCTCCCGCTCATATAATATGCACTGCCGCTGTCCATCACCGAGGTGCTGAAACCACATTGTGCTGATGGACTGGGGCAGCGGCGCATATTATATCTGCCCGTGCCCTCCTTTGATCGCACATGATACCCCCTGTGTTAGATATGGCCGCCATACTGCTGCCCATAGTAAAATAAAAAAAGCTTTACTTACCTCCAGCGCTGATCTCCCGTTGTCTCTGCTGCTGCTGTCTGTGATCAGGCATGCAGAGATGATATCAATCTGCTGTGCCGATCACATGACCGGCACCAGAACCAGGAAGTGGAGGAAGAGCTCAACCACACGGAAGGAGACACAGGGATTACAGCGCTGAGAAGGTAAGGAAAGAGTGTTTTATTTTATTATGGGCAGCAGCATGGGGGGCATATCTAACACAGGGGAGATGTGCCATCTATAGTGGCATTGAGCAGCAGTATGGGGGCCATATCAAACAGAGAGGAGATGTGCCATCTATAGTGGCCATGGGCAGCAGTATGGGGGCCACATCAAACATAGGGGAGATGTGCCATCTATAGTGGCCATGGGCAGCAGTATGGGGGCCATATTAAACACAGGGGAGATGTGCCATCTATAGTGGCCATGGGCAGCAGTATGGGGGCCACATCTAACGCAGGCGAGGTGTGCCATCTATAGGGGTCATGGGCAGCACAGGGGGACGTGTCCCAGCACAATGGGGCTATATTCAATATAAGGGGTCCATATTAAGATTAAGGGGGGCTAATTTTAGGATGGGGGGCTATGAGGGACATATACCCTATATGATTTGTTAGACGGACACTGGCATTATAAGATGGACCCCATTTAACATTAAAAAAAAATTCTCTTTTCCTTCACCAAATTTGGGGGTGCGTCTTATAATCAGGTGCGTCTTATAAAGCGAAAAATACGGTAACTGGTATTTGCTCTCAAGCCTATACAGCTTGGAGTAGGACAACATGTATAAAAATTATCATGTGATCAAAATACTCATTTGCCTAATAATTCTGCACACAGTGTAATTCCCATTAACTTTGGAGAAACATAAGATGCTGCGTTTTTTTGTGCATTGAAAATATGCAGTGTCAAAAATTCACGAAAAACTCATCATGGGATGTTAATCTTATAGCACAAATAACCCATTAACTTATAATTAGACATGAGCAAATCTGCAGATTTTTATAGTTTGGCGGGTGCGGCTGGACTTGATAAAAAGACCAGACTTGACCCAAACTTGACCCTGGATGCCATACCCCTATATAAGTCTAAGGGGCCTGAATTTAAGCGTTATAAAATGGCATTAATGAGGGCCAAGGGGCTGCAAAAGGAAGCTGAATGATGATTAAAGAAAGTTTCTTACCGATTTTTCACGCAGCTGTCTCTCATGAATATTATCTGCTTCCCCTGCCCACCCTCTGAGACAACGACTGTGATTGATTGCAGTTAGACAGCCGGCATGTCGGCAGCTGTGATTGGTTGACCTCACACTAGCTGTCTGGGTCCCAAAGTGGAGTGTAAAAATAAATAAATAATTGGATAAAATGGCAAATGGTGACCTAAATTTTGATACCCAGCACAGATAAAGCCCCACAGCTGTGTGTTACCTTTGCTGTGTATCAAATACAAGGGACTCTCATGCTGCTTTTTTTTAAATTATTTAAATACATTTTTTTTAAAAATGCCTTGTGGTCTCCACCAATTTTGATACCAAGCCAAGATAAAGCCGACAGCTGGTATTCTCAGGCTGGGGAGGCTTATGGTTATTGTGCACTCCCAAGCCTAAAAATAGCAGTCTGCAGCTGCCCCAGAATTGGCGCATCCATTAGATGCGCTAATCCTGGCACTTTACCCGGCTCATCCCAATTGCCCTGATGCGGTGGCAAACACGGTAATGTAAAGGGTTAATGACAGCTGTGATTTGTCAAAACAATCACAGCTATCATCAAGCCCATACTAATTTTAGAAATTAAAAGAAATAAACACAAGGCACAGAGAAATATCCTTTAAAAAAAACCTCTTTCTCCAATTTATTAATCCCCAAAATACCCCTGCAGGTCCGACGTAATCTATTCCATGGTGTCCTATGACAAACATGTCTCTGCTGCATCCTGAGGTTGCAGTGCATGGTCACATTAGAAAACGTGACTGATTACTGCAGCCTGCAGGACACACGGACAGAGCTGCAGCTGTGAGAGTGGTGACGTCAGTGAGTTCACCTGAGATCACAGCTGTCCATTCCCACATTACCCCAACTGGGACCTTAGATGAACTGACCTAAGGTGAACTCAATGAACTCAGTAAACTCACCTCAGGTGAACTCTAAAAAATCACTTCAGGTGAACTCAATGATGGCTTAGGCTATGTGCGCACGTTGAGTATTTGGTTACAGAAATTTCTGCAACAATTCTTCATCTCATTACAGAAAAACGTGGCAAAACTGCATCACATTTTTGGTGCATCTTTCAACCAGGAGAGGCAGATATGGTACATTTCTGCAGCCAAATACTCAATGTGCGCACATTGTCGAAGCCGATAATCCAGCATTGAGTTCTTCTGTCAAAAGATGCAAATTTGGTGCAAATTTCTGCAACAATTTCTGAACCAAATCTGTATCTATTGGCAGAAAAACCTGCATCCAGTGGCAGAAAATGCGTCAAAACCGAACCGCGTTTTTGGTGTGTTTTTCTGCCAGGAAATGCAGTTTAAAGCAGATTTCTGCAACAAATTTCTGCACCAAATCTGCATCTTCTGGCAGAAAAAATGTGTCAAAAAAGCATCATGTTTTTGGTGCATTTATTTTCCAGGAGATGCAGATTTGGTGCAGAAATTTCTCCAGCCAAATATTCAATGTGCGCACATAGCCTAAGCCGGTAATACTGCATTGAGTTTTTCTGACAAAAGATGCAGATTTAGTGCAGATTTCTGAAATAAATTTCTGCACCAAATCTGCATCTCCTGGCAGAAGAATGCATCAAAACCGTACCGCGTTTTTGGTGTGTTTTTCTTACAGGAGATGCAGACAAACTTCTGCACCAAATCTGCATCTTCTGGCAGAAAAAATGAGTCATAACCGCATCTAATAAATGCGCCAATTCTGCGGCGGCTGCGGGCTGCTATTTTTAGGATAGGAAATACCCAATAACCCGGTAAGTATAATGTTCCTTCTTTAATCCCCACTTTGCTTCCTTTTTCCTGTTTTTATTTTTATCTGGGTGGCCAAACCCAAACAGTAACACGTACATCCTTGAGAAGTCCATTTTTGGGGTCCATGCATGGACACTAGATGTTTGGTAAAGACCCCAAACTTTAAAGTTCGCCCATGACTACTTATAATGAAGATCTGTTTTGTAGTGAAGGTGTAAACATGTCCTAAAAGCAAATACATAGATAATTTTTCACAGGCAATGTAAATACAGACATGGCTTGTACTGATTTAATCTAATTTACAATGTCTGGGAAAAACCATACTAGTGGTAACTAAACATTTAAAGGATATGATCATGTTTGAGTGGAAAAATTTGTCCATGTATATATGTATTTTACAGCAAATCTGTATTGCTTCCATAAATAATTTACATGGGGCAAAAGCAACCACCGTGTGGCTGTTAACAATCCAATCATTGAGGACAGATATTAATAGGAATAGTAGTGTTTAGACTGTCTATGGGTAGGGAAAGCTATTTCATGCTTGACTATCATCTGCCTCTAAACAGTTAGTCGAAGAGGTGACTTTGCAGCAATATCTCTAAAGTTTACGAATTAAAATAAATGAGAACCATGAATGAAAAGGTCATGAATGTGCTGGGATTACTCATTAAGGGTGGAACTATGTAAGGTATATCACAGGAAATAAATGTATTATTCCACTGACTATTAGCAATCAATAAAATAATCTGATCACATACTATATTTATTGTGTGGTCAAACATGTTGGAACTAGGCACGATAAATAGACAGATGATAGAGAAGTACGAGGGATACATACATTTGTGTTTGAAAGTTTTGATCCCTCACAAGATTCACAAGTCAGCAGTCAAATAGAATTACTGCAGACTTGATATTTCAGACCATACAACACCTTTAAGGAACAGGCATCTATCAAAATCTCTTCATTACGTAATATAATTGTGAAAGTGTTTAATTGCACGCAAAAAAAAGAGATTTCTGAGGAGCTCAGAAAAAAAGTTGCTGATACTCATCAGGCTGGAAAAGTTTAGGACACTAGCTCTAAATAGTTTGTACTCTACTAGACAGATTGTCTACAAATAGATGACATTTTATTTCTCTCCTTAGGAACTCAAAGAAACCTATAAACAACTAAAAGCTTCTTTCTAGATTTGAGTAGAGATGAGAAAACTCATGGAAGTTCGAGTTCGCTGCGTTCAGCCTGACTTTAGATAAAGTTCACTTCGGCATCCAGACTAGATCTTAACTTGATCCCGGAGTGAGAACCTCATTGGAGGTCACTGATTGGCAGTTTATCTCCCACCTACATACAGCCAGGCATAAATAAAGCATTTCTGGGGAGGTAGGGCAATGTTTTTAGGGAGAGCCATTCAGAGACTGCAAGTGGTTCCCACTGGCACGACCACCAACCATATCTGAGTACCCTCATGCTCGATAGATTGGTTAGCATGTGTATAGCAACCAAACTCCAAACTCGGACACTGATTTTTAAAGTCTGTGTTCGGTAAGAACCATGAAAGTTACAGTTCAGGTTTGCTCTTCTCTAAAGATAAGCAGTCCTGTGAATGTTCGAATTCACTGGGTTTGGCCAGACTGTTTAAAAAAATTATAATGATAATAATAAGCATGGGTAAAACAGACAGCTATGGGCTGCAACTCTCGGGATCTGCTTTACCTTGGCTGGCTATCAAAAATAAAGGGAATTGTATGCAGTTTTTTTAAATTATTTAAAATCTCCCTCATTTTTGATCACCAGCCAAGGTAAAGCAGACCACTGGAAGCTGGTATTACCAGGTTGGAAAGGGCCATAGTTATTTGGCCCTTCCCAGCCTAAAAATAGCAGCCCACAGTTTCCCCAGAAGTGATTCATCCACTAAATACACCAAATCAGGTGCTTTTCACTGCTCTTCCTGGTTGCCCTGGTGTGGTGGCAATCAGAGTAATAGTTAATGTGGTTGATCAGCTGTGAATTGACAGGTGACATCAAGCACAGAGGTTAATAATGGATAGGGGTCAATTAGACACCCCCATTACTAACCTGGCAAGTTAATGGTTAGAAAAAACATACAGGAAAAAATACTTTATTTGAAAAAAGACTCCGTCACACACCCTTGTTCACAAATTTATTAAACAAAAAAAATCCTGGAAGTTTCAACAATAATCCAACAGGTAATGCCCCACAACACTCATTGATTCCTATGTAGTCTCATTCTGAGAAAATTTTCAGACCGAGGGTCCATAGGTTACTGTCGCTCAGCACAGGCTCTGGATTTTCCCATGGACGCTCATGTCAGTAACCTTACACAACCTTACTGCTCATGGTAATCTCCAGCACTGCCCTCTGCAATCGCGAGAGTAGTGAGGTCAGTTAAGGTTATTGACGTCATCACCACTCTTGCTAGGAATTGCATTTGCACAACTTCGCAGTTCGCTCATCCCTACCTCTCTCACATCAAATAAACTTAATGTTCATGAAGACAATGAACAACAATGGTGGAATGTAAGAAGAAAGTCATTAGTCTCAAAATACAACTTTGCTACCTGTCTGCAGTTTGCTAAAGATCACCTTGACACATCAGAAGTAGAGATGATCGAACCCAAGTTTGCGTACTGTTCATATGCTAACCACTCGATCGAGTATCGGAGTGCTCAATCTAATAAGTTCCACTTGCAGACTCTGAATGGCTCTCACTGGGGGTAAAAACAATGTTTTAGAATGCTGTATCAAAAAAAAACACAACTTTCCCTCTTCTGGAAATGCTTTGTCTATGGCTGGCTGTATGTGGGCGGTGAGCAAACTGCCCAATTATTGACTTCCATTATACTCGTTACTCGAGTCCTTAAGTTCAGGTCCCCATTGACTTATATGGGGTTCGGAGTCTGGGGTCCCCAACCAAACTTTTAAATATAGTCTGGCTCAACCAGGCAAACCCAAACTTTCATGGGTCCGCTCATCTCTAAAAAGAAAGGCTAATGAAACAATGTTTTGTGGATAGATGAGACCAAAATAGAGCTTTTGGTTTAAATGAGTAGTGTTATGGTTGGAGAAAGAAAAATGTTGCATTACAGCATAAAAACCTTATACCATCTGTAAAACACAGTGGTCTTAATACTATAGTTTGGGTCTGGCTTACTTGTTATGGGCCACGATTAAATGATCCTCATTTTAACAATGAATTGAATTATACAAGGAAATTCTGAAGGAAAATAACAGGACATCTATCTATGATTTGAATCTCACAAAAACAAGGTTCAGGTGGCAAGACAACCCAAAGTACACAAGTCATTCTACAAGGGAATGGTTAGAGAAGAATAAAGTTCAAAGAGGTTGCCTCACAAACAAAGTAGATTTTATTTAATAGATCTTGTAATAATAGTAATTTCTACAATTGGATGAGTTAAAAAATGTTCCTATGCAAAGATAATCTTATACATATGCTCTTGCTATGTACTGTCTTATTTACTGTGTCCAACCATGTGGAGATGCTTCAGTTCATGGTTGGTGCAAACCATAGCTCCTACTCAGTGGGGAAGCATAAGTCACTTATAAGTAGGTCTTTTGATCATACAGTTGACAAAAAAGTGGAATAGAACATAATCAAAAAGCCAGATGTAAATAAAAATGTTATAGCTGAAAACGACATCTCCTGCAAAAAAAAGCCGCCACCAGCAAAAAAAATAAAAAAAGCTATAGCTCTCAGAAATACAGCACTGCAAAAACTATTTTTTTTCTATAAAATGTTTTTATGGTGTAAAGAAGCAAAACATTCAAAAACAATAAAAATGTGGTATTGCTGTAATCATACTCACATGAGGAATAAATCCGTATGATCAATTTTACAACACAGTGAACAGCATAAAAAAAACTATTCCTGAGTTACTGTTTCTTATCGATTCAGCCTCATAAAAATGCAGAATAGAAAGTGATCAAAAAATATTATATGGCCAAAAATGGTCCTAATAAAAGATAAAAGTCATCCCTCAAAAAACAAGCCTTCACATGTTCCTGTCAGCAGAAAAATGAAAAAACTATAGTCTTCAAAAATCGGTGATGCAAAAAACCATTATTTTGTAAAAAAAATGCTTTTAGTGGGATAATAGCCAAATGTAAAAAAACTATATAAATTTGGTATAGCTGTAATAGTACTGACCTGAGGAATAAAGCTACCTAATCACTTATATCACAAGATGAACAGCGTAAAAAATTAATAAATAAAGCCGAATCTTCAACTGCTGTTCATTTGTTTATTCTGACTCCCAAAGATCATAATAGAACACAGCTCACATTTATTCTGGTCTCTACTAGAGATGAGCGAACCGGTCCCGGTTCGGCTCGAGGCGGTTCGCCGAACGGGGGGTCTGGCTCGAGTTCGGCTCGTCGAACGTTCGACGAACCGAACTCGAGCCCATAGGAAACAATGGCAGGCAATCACAAACACAGTAAAACACCTAGAAAACACCCTCAAAGGTGTCCAAAAGGTGACAAACAACTCACAACACAACACAAACACATGGGAAAGTGACAAGGACATGTACTCATGCGAAAACAAAACAGCTGGACAAGGAAAAAGAGGAGGACACACAGATATAGGCATGGCATGCCCTTCTAAAGTCATGTAAAACACCGCAAGGTGACTCCAAGCGGAGTCTCCCTTTTTTCCAAAAATTGGGCCCCACACACCCACCCCTTCAGTGGCAGCAGTTGTGCCCCAGTTGTACACTTCACAGCTAGATTTGCATCAAGCACATTCAAAAATACGCCATTCTTATCCGTCCCCAGGATGACACCGGGGTAGGTAGCAAAGTCTTTCCTGATCCCAGCTCTGTTCATCTTGGCTTCTTTTAAAAACACAGCAAGCAAGGGTTACTCCAAGCGGAGTCTCCCTTTTTTCCAAAAATTGGGCCCCACACACACCCACCCCTTCAGTGGCAGCAGTTGTGCCCCAGTTGTACACTTCACAGCTAGATTTGCATCAAGCACATTCAAAAATACGCTATTCTTAACCGTCCCCAGGATGACACCGGGGTAGGTAGCAAAGTCTTTCCTGATCCCAGCTCTGTTCATCTTGGCTTCTTTTAAAAACACAGCAAGCAAGGGTTACTCCAAGCGGAGTCTCCCTTTTTTCCAAAAATTGGGCCACACAGACACCCACCACATCAGTGGCAGCACTTGGGCCCTAGTTGCAAACAGGATGTTTTGATTTGCATCAAGCACATTCAAAAATACGCTATTCTTAGCCGTCCCCAGGATGACACCGGGGTAGGTAGCAAAGTCTTTGCTGACCCATGACTTGTTCATCTTGGCTTCTTTTAAAAACAATGTAAGCAAGGGTTACTCCAAGCGGAGTCTCCCTTTTTTCCAAAAATTGGGCCACACAGACACCCACCCCATCAGTGGCAGCACTTGGGCCCTAGTTGCAAACAGGATGTTTTGATTTGCATCAAGCACATTCAAAAATACGCTATTCTTAGCCGTCCCCAGGATGACACCGGGGTAGGTAGCAAAGTCTTTCCTGATCCCAGCTCTGTTCATCTTGGCTTCTTTTAAAAACACAGCAAGCAAGGGTTACTCCAAGCGGAGTCTCCCTTTTTTCCAAAAATTGGGCCACACAGACACCCACCACATCAGTGGCAGCACTTGGGCCCTAGTTGCAAACAGGATGTTTTGATTTGCATCAAGCACATTCAAAAATACGCTATTCTTAGCCGTCCCCAGGATGACACCGGGGTAGGTAGCAAAGTCTTTCCTGATCCCAGCTCTGTTCATCTTGGCTTCTTTTAAAAACACAGCAAGCAAGGGTTACTCCAAGCGGAGTCTCCCTTTTTTCCAAAAATTGGGCCACACAGACACCCACCCCATCAGTGGCAGCACTTGGGCCCTAGTTGCAAACAGGATGTTTTGATTTGCATCAAGCACATTCCAAATCCACAAGCATTTACTCTCCCCAGGATGACACAGGGGTAGTAAATTCCTTCTGGATCCATGACTTGTTCATTTTGATGAACGTCAGTCTGTCCACATTGTCACTGGACAGACGCGTGCGCTTATCTGTCAGCACACACCCAGCAGCACTGAATACACGTTCAGAGACAACGCTGGCAGCTGGACACGACAAAATCTCCAAGGCGTAAGTTGCGAGCTCTGGCCATTTTTGTAGGTTTGAAGCCCAAAAGGAGCAAGGCTCCAGTTGCACAGTCATGGCATCGATGTTCATTTGGAGATACTCCTGTATCATCCTCTCCAGCCGTTGACTATGTGTCAGACTTGTTGTCTCTGGTGGCCTTGCAAAAGAGGGTCTAAAAAAATTATGAAAAGATTCCATAAAATTGCTGTTACCGGCACCAGAAAAGGTCCTACTGGTACGGGTAGACTGTTGAAGATGACGAGACCGTCCCATGTTTGTCAAGTTACAACTGGGAGATTCACTCCCTGCACCTGCACGGTTGTTTGGTGGAAAAGCCGAGCTAAGATCTAGTAACAGCTTCTGCTGATACTCCTGCATACGTGCGTCCCTTTCTATGGCTGGAATTATGTCACAAAATTTGGACTTGTACCGGGGATCTAATAGTGTGGCAATCCAGTAGTCATCATCACTTCTAATTTTGACAATACGACTGTCATGTTGGAGGTAGTGCAACAAAAAGGCACTCATGTGTCTTGCGCAGCCATGCGGACCAAGTCCATGCTGTGTTTGTGGCATAGAGGTGCTACCCGTTCTTTCTTCCTCTGACATCTGACCCCAACCTCTTTCAACTGAAATTTGACCAAGGTCTCCCTCATCCGCTGAGTCTTCCATGTCCATGGACAGTTCGTCCTCCATTTCTTCATGTTCTCCTGCACCTTGCTCAACATTTCGCCTGCTACTATGCGCCCTTGTCGATCCCTGTCCCCCATGGTCCCATGCCTGCTGCGTTGGTGATGATGAACGTCTGGACCTTCGTGATGTTGTTGTCCCTTGCGCATATGAATCCTCCTGTAGTTCCTCCCCTTCATGTTGTCCCACCCCCTGACTCCGAATAGTGTTTAGCGTGTGCTCCAGCATGTAAATGACTGGAATCGTCATGCTGATAATGGCATTGTCAGAGCTAAACATATTCGTCGCCATGTCGAAACTGTGCAGAAGGGTGCATAGGTCCTTGATCTGAGACCACTCCATCAGGGTGATCTGCCCCACCTCTGCATCTCGTTGGCCCAGGCTATACGTCATGACGTATTGCACCAGGGCTCTGCGGTGCTGCCACAGTCGCTGTAACATGTGGAGAGTTGAATTCCAGCGTGTCGCCACATCGCATTTCAGGCGATGAACCGGCAGGCCGAAAGACTTCTGGAGCGATGCAAGTCGCTCTGCTGCGGCGCTTGAACGGCGGAAGTGAGCTGACAGTTTTCGTGCCCTGTTCAGAAGGCCATCTAGGCCGGGATAGTGTGTTAAAAATTGCTGCACGACAAGGTTCAACACGTGAGCCATACAAGGTACGTGTGTCACCTTGCCCAGGCGAAGTGCCGCACCCAGGTTTGCAGCATTGTCGCACACGGCCTTACCAGGCTGCAGTTTGAGTGGAGACAACCATTTATTAAACTCGGACCGCAAAGCTGACCACAACTCCTCAGCTGTGTGACTCTTATTACCAAGACATGTCAAGCTAAAGACCGCCTGATGCCGTTGCGCTCTGCTGCCAGCATAGTAATGAGGGGTGCGTGATTCCTTCTGCGCAGTGAGAACGCTGGTGGCCTGACCAGGCAGGCTTGGGGCGGAGGTGGAGGACCCAGATGAGGTGGAGGATGCAGAAGCAGTGGCGGAACTTGGACAGACAGAGGATTGACACACAAGTCGTGGGGACGGCAAGACTTGTGCAGCAGACCCTTCACCATCTATCACCATAGTTACCCAGTGCCCAGTCAGCGACATGTAACGTCCCTGTCCATGCTTACTGGTCCAAGTATCGGTGGTGAAATGCACCCGTTCACACACAGAGTTTCTCAAGGAAGCGGTGATGTTGTGTGCGACATGCTGGTGTAGCGCGGGCACACCTTTCTTAGAGAAGTAGTGGCGACTAGGCATCTGGTACTGGGGCACAGCGACAGACATAAGGTCTCTAAAATCCTGTGTGTCCACTAGGCGGAAAGGCAGCATTTCGGTAGCCAACAGCTTACAGAGGGATAGAGTCAACCTCTTAGCTTTGTCATGGGTCGGAGGAAGTGGCCTTTTATTTGACCACATCTGAGGGACAGAGATCTGGCTGCTGTGTGTAGACGGTGTTGAGTAGGGTGTCCCTGGAAAAATGCTGGTTTGTGAGGAAAGTGCAGGCGGAGACATGATGTTGCCTTCATCCAACGTTGGTGCTATCGATGTCTGAGAGAGCTGTACACACTCACTTGTTTCCCCTTCCAAACCAACTGACGACCTTACAAGCAAACTGCCTGTTGCGGTTACAGTGGTGGAAGTTTTGCGTGGAAAAACAGGTGTGACAGCTGTCCCCACAGTCCTAGAAGATGAAGAGCGCGCGGATGCACTGGAAGGGGCGGGCGGTGGATGGTTCGCTCCGCTAGGCCGCATTGCAGCACGGTGAGCTTCCCACCGGGACTTATGATATTTAGTCATGTGACGATTCATGGAAGAAGTTGTCAAACTGCTGAGGTTTTGACCTCTACTAACAGAATCATGACAAATGTTACATATCACATGAGTTGGGCGATCTTTTTCGATGTGAAAAAAGGACCAGGCTAGGCAAGGCTTAGAGGCCATGCGACCTGTTGATCCACCCCGAATAATGCTCATAGGCAGAGTGGTGGCTGAGGATGCAGTTGTAGACGTGCTACCAGTGCTCCGACTCTGTCCAGGAAGGCGCAAGGTAACTTCGTCGTCGGTTGCATCCTCCTCCACCGCCTCTGTTGACCTCCTCGAGTGCCTGACTGGGGGTTGACAGTAGGTGGGATCTAGAACGTCATCATCAATTGTTGTGTTTGCACTCCCCTCCCCCTCAGACCGAGCCTCTTCTTGCCCTGACGGAATATTTAAGTTGTCATCCCAATCGGGTATCTGCGTCTCATCTTCATCAGTATGTTCCTCATTGTCTATAACCACAGGTGTTACAGTTTGTGACAAAGGGTCAACATTATGCTCAGAAACTTGGTCCTCACGGCCTGAATCTGAGTCACAAAGGTTCTGGGCATCACTGCAGACCATTTCCTGTTCTGTACTCACTGTAGCTTGGGAGCAGACCTCTGATTCCCAGGCTATAGTGTGACTGAACAGCTCTGCAGACTCAGCCATCTCAGTTCCACCATACTGTGCAGGGCTGATGGAGACTTCAGAGCTGGGAGAAAGCAAGTTTGATTGGGATGACAACTCAGAGGACTGGTGTTTTTTGGATGCGGTACTTGAAGTGGCAGAGAGGGCACTTGTTGGACCACTTGAGATCCATTCAAGCATTTTCCTTTTTTGCCCATCATCTACCTTTGTTCCTGTTGTTCGTGTCCGTAACAAAGGGAGCACATCGGATTGTCCACGGTAAGTAGTAGACATCTTACTTTTGCTGGTAGATGGTCTATCTTCAGCAGATGATAATGGAGCTTTGCCACCTTCCCCACGGACAAAACCTTTTTTGCCTTTTCCACCACGCCTCTTCCCCTTTCCACCAGCATCTGTCATTTTGCCACTCATGTTGATTGCGACAAGATTGTGGACTGAAAATGTGGTAGTAAAAATTGAGAGGTGGTGAAGATTGCAGTGGTGGTCTAGCTTTATTAACAGCAGAATAATAAAGAATAAATATCCCTGACAATGCAACTTAGTTATAATTAGTTGGAGTGTGCAACGCAGGCAGACGTGCTGCAAATGTCTTTGCACTAGTGGGACTATAGCAAAGTCCAATAGCCACGTATAGGATGCCACTAGGTACACTGAGTGTTTGCTAGTATAATGGCTTGGTTAGAATGAGTTGTAGTGTGCAACGCAGGCAGACGCGCTCTGCAAATGTCTTTGCACTAGTGGGACTATAGCAAAGTCCAATAGCCACGTATAGGATGCCACTAGGTACACTGAGTGTTTGCTAGTATAATGGCTTGGTTAGAATGAGTTGTAGTGTGCAACGCAGGCAGACGCGCTCTGCAAATGTCTTTGCACTAGTGGGACTATAGCAAAGTCCAATAGCCACGTATAGGATGCCACTAGGTACACTGAGTGTTTGCTAGTATAATGGCTTGGTTAGAATGAGTTGTAGTGTGCAACGCAGGCAGACACGCTCTGCAAATGTCTTTGCACTAGTGGGACTATAGCAAAGTCCAATAGCCACGTATAGGATGCCACTAGGTACACTGAGTGTTTGCTAGTATAATGGCTTGGTTAGAATGAGTTGTAGTGTGCAACGCAGGCAGACGCGCTCTGCAAATGTCTTTGCACTAGTGGGACTATAGCAAAGTCCAATAGCCACGTATAGGATGCCACTAGGTACACTGAGTGTTTGCTAGTATAATGGCTTGGTTAGAATGAGTTGTAGTGTGCAACGCAGGCAGACGCGCTCTGCAAATGTCTTTGCACTAGTGGGACTATAGCAAAGTCCAATAGCCACGTATAGGATGCCACTAGGTACACTGAGTGTTTGCTAGTATAATGGCTTGGTTAGAATGAGTTGTAGTGTGCAACGCAGGCAGACGCGCTCTGCAAATGTCTTTGCACTAGTGGGACTATAGCAAAGTCCAATAGCCACGTATAGGATGCCACTAGGTACACTGAGTGTTTGCTAGTATAATGGCTTGGTTAGAATGAGTTGTAGTGTGCAACGCAGGCAGACGCGCTCTGCAAATGTCTTTGCACTAGTGGGACTATAGCAAAGTCCAATAGCCACGTATAGGATGCCACTAGGTACACTGAGTGTTTGCTAGTATAATGGCTTGGTTAGAATGAGTTGTAGTGTGCAACGCAGGCAGACGCGCTCTGCAAATGTCTTTGCACTAGTGGGACTATAGCAAAGTCCAATAGCCACGTATAGGATGCCACTAGGTACACTGAGTGTTTGCTAGTATAATGGCTTGGTTAGAATGAGTTGTAGTGTGCAACGCAGGCAGACGCGCTCTGCAAATGTCTTTGCACTAGTGGGACTATAGCAAAGTCCAATAGCCACGTATAGGATGCCACTAGGTACACTGAGTGTTTGCTAGTATAATGGCTTGGTTAGAATGAGTTGTAGTGTGCAACGCAGGCAGACGCGCTCTGCAAATGTCTTTGCACTAGTGGGACTATAGCAAAGTCCAATAGCCACGTATAGGATGCCACTAGGTACACTGAGTGTTTGCTAGTATAATGGCTTGGTTAGAATGAGTTGTAGTGTGCAACGCAGGCAGACGCGCTCTGCAAATGTCTTTGCACTAGTGGGACTATAGCAAAGTCCAATAGCCACGTATAGGATGCCACTAGGTACACTGAGTGTTTGCTAGTATAATGGCTTGGTTAGAATGAGTTGTAGTGTGCAACGCAGGCAGACGCGCTCTGCAAATGTCTTTGCACTAGTGGGACTATAGCAAAGTCCAATAGCCACGTATAGGATGCCACTAGGTACACTGAGTGTTTGCTAGTATAATGGCTTGGTTAGAATGAGTTGTAGTGTGCAACGCAGGCAGACGCGCTCTGCAAATGTCTTTGCACTAGTGGGACTATAGCAAAGTCCAATAGCCACGTATAGGATGCCACTAGGTACACTGAGTGTTTGCTAGTATAATGGCTTGGTTAGAATGAGTTGTAGTGTGCAACGCAGGCAGACGCGCTCTGCAAATGTCTTTGCACTAGTGGGACTATAGCAAAGTCCAATAGCCACGTATAGGATGCCACTAGGTACACTGAGTGTTTGCTAGTATAATGGCTTGGTTAGAATGAGTTGTAGTGTGCAACGCAGGCAGACGCGCTCTGCAAATGTCTTTGCACTAGTGGGACTATAGCAAAGTCCAATAGCCACGTATAGGATGCCACTAGGTACACTGAGTGTTTGCTAGTATAATGGCTTGGTTAGAATGAGTTGTAGTGTGCAACGCAGGCAGACGCGCTCTGCAAATGTCTTTGCACTAGTGGGACTATAGCAAAGTCCAATAGCCACGTATAGGATGCCACTAGGTACACTGAGTGTTTGCTAGTATAATGGCTTGGTTAGAATGAGTTGTAGTGTGCAACGCAGGCAGACGCGCTCTGCAAATGTCTTTGCACTAGTGGGACTATAGCAAAGTCCAATAGCCACGTATAGGATGCCACTAGGTACACTGAGTGTTTGCTAGTATAATGGCTTGGTTAGAATGAGTTGTAGTGTGCAACGCAGGCAGACGCGCTCTGCAAATGTCTTTGCACTAGTGGGACTATAGCAAAGTCCAATAGCCACGTATAGGATGCCACTAGGTACACTGAGTGTTTGCTAGTATAATGGCTTGGTTAGAATGAGTTGTAGTGTGCAACGCAGGCAGACGCGCTCTGCAAATGTCTTTGCACTAGTGGGACTATAGCAAAGTCCAATAGCCACGTATAGGATGCCACTAGGTACACTGAGTGTTTGCTAGTATAATGGCTTGGTTAGAATGAGTTGTAGTGTGCAACGCAGGCAGACGCGCTCTGCAAATGTCTTTGCACTAGTGGGACTATAGCAAAGTCCAATAGCCACGTATAGGATGCCACTAGGTACACTGAGTGTTTGCTAGTATAATGGCTTGGTTAGAATGAGTTGTAGTGTGCAACGCAGGCAGACGCGCTCTGCAAATGTCTTTGCACTAGTGGGACTATAGCAAAGTCCAATAGCCACGTATAGGATGCCACTAGGTACACTGAGTGTTTGCTAGTATAATGGCTTGGTTAGAATGAGTTGTAGTGTGCAACGCAGGCAGACGCGCTCTGCAAATGTCTTTGCACTAGTGGGACTATAGCAAAGTCCAATAGCCACGTATAGGATGCCACTAGGTACACTGAGTGTTTGCTAGTATAATGGCTTGGTTAGAATGAGTTGTAGTGTGCAACGCAGGCAGACGCGCTCTGCAAATGTCTTTGCACTAGTGGGACTATAGCAAAGTCCAATAGCCACGTATAGGATGCCACTAGGTACACTGAGTGTTTGCTAGTATAATGGCTTGGTTAGAATGAGTTGTAGTGTGCAACGCAGGCAGACGCGCTCTGCAAATGTCTTTGCACTAGTGGGACTATAGCAAAGTCCAATAGCCACGTATAGGATGCCACTAGGTACACTGAGTGTTTGCTAGTATAATGGCTTGGTTAGAATGAGTTGTAGTGTGCAACGCAGGCAGACGCGCTCTGCAAATGTCTTTGCACTAGTGGGACTATAGCAAAGTCCAATAGCCACGTATAGGATGCCACTAGGTACACTGAGTGTTTGCTAGTATAATGGCTTGGTTAGAATGAGTTGTAGTGTGCAACGCAGGCAGACGCGCTCTGCAAATGTCTTTGCACTAGTGGGACTATAGCAAAGTCCAATAGCCACGTATAGGATGCCACTAGGTACACTGAGTGTTTGCTAGTATAATGGCTTGGTTAGAATGAGTTGTAGTGTGCAACGCAGGCAGACGCGCTCTGCAAATGTCTTTGCACTAGTGGGACTATAGCAAAGTCCAATAGCCACGTATAGGATGCCACTAGGTACACTGAGTGTTTGCTAGTATAATGGCTTGGTTAGAATGAGTTGTAGTGTGCAACGCAGGCAGACGCGCTCTGCAAATGTCTTTGCACTAGTGGGACTATAGCAAAGTCCAATAGCCACGTATAGGATGCCACTAGGTACACTGAGTGTTTGCTAGTATAATGGCTTGGTTAGAATGAGTTGTAGTGTGCAACGCAGGCAGACGCGCTCTGCAAATGTCTTTGCACTAGTGGGACTATAGCAAAGTCCAATAGCCACGTATAGGATGCCACTAGGTACACTGAGTGTTTGCTAGTATAATGGCTTGGTTAGAATGAGTTGTAGTGTGCAACGCAGGCAGACGCGCTCTGCAAATGTCTTTGCACTAGTGGGACTATAGCAAAGTCCAATAGCCACGTATAGGATGCCACTAGGTACACTGAGTGTTTGCTAGTATAATGGCTTGGTTAGAATGAGTTGTAGTGTGCAACGCAGGCAGACGCGCTCTGCAAATGTCTTTGCACTAGTGGGACTATAGCAAAGTCCAATAGCCACGTATAGGATGCCACTAGGTACACTGAGTGTTTGCTAGTATAATGGCTTGGTTAGAATGAGTTGTAGTGTGCAACGCAGGCAGACGCGCTCTGCAAATGTCTTTGCACTAGTGGGACTATAGCAAAGTCCAATAGCCACGTATAGGATGCCACTAGGTACCCTGAGTGTTTGCTAGTATAATGGCTTGGTTAGAATGAGTTGTAGTGTGCAACGCAGGCAGACGCGCTCTGCAAATGTCTTTGCACTAGTGGGACTATAGCAAAGTCCAATAGCCACGTATAGGATGCCACTAGGTACACTGAGTGTTTGCTAGTATAATGGCTTGGTTAGAATGAGTTGTAGTGTGCAACGCAGGCAGACGCGCTCTGCAAATGTCTTTGCACTAGTGGGACTATAGCAAAGTCCAATAGCCACGTATAGGATGCCACTAGGTACACTGAGTGTTTGCTAGTATAATGGCTTGGTTAGAATGAGTTGTAGTGTGCAATGCAGGCAGACGCGCTCTGCAAATGTCTTTGCACTAGTGGGACTATAGCAAAGTCCAATAGCCACGTATAGGATGCCACTAGGTACACTGAGTGTTTGCTAGTATAATGGCTTAGTTATCAGTTGGAGTGTGCAGAGGACAAGAGGGTACAGTGGCAGGATTGTGGTGCTCTGGGTAGAGGAATGGAAGACTGCCTTTCTATTCCCTCCTAATGGTGAAATGCAGGTAGGAAATCCCTGACCTGGGCTACACAGACGCTGTTGCTGTTTGCAGGACCTGTCACCTATGGCTCTCTGACCCTGCCGGTTGGAGCCCTTAAAAGGACTGCTATAAAGTGCTCTCCCTAAGCTGTCTAACGCTGTGTATGCAGCGCATACAGCTGTATCGGCTATAGGACTCAGGAAGACGGAGCTGCGACAGTGATGTCTGACACCAAAGACGCAGAAGGCAGATAATGGCGTCCGTGAAGAAAATGTCCGGTTTTATAATGCAGGGACATGTGACATGCAGATCCTATCACACATGCCGTTGCTTCTCTGGCTCAAAGTCCACTTAGCTGTGTGTGTGTCTGGGATTGGCTGACATGCTGGCCCGCCCCACAAGACGCGCGCGCTTAGGGAAGGAAGACAAGAAAAAAAAAAAAAAAAATGGCGATCGCCATTATAGAAACAGCAGTGATCTGAAGGCGCTGTTCACGCACACTATACACTGAAATGTGATAATAGTTTGATTCACAGAGTGACTTACACTATTACAGCAGAAACCAAGCTATGATTTAGCTGTTTTTTGGCTGCTAGAACCGTTCTCGAACGTTTCTAGAACTACCGAGCTTTTGCAAAAAGCTCGAGTTCTAGTTCGATCTAGAACATGCCCCAAAATCACTCGAGCCGCGAACTGGAGAACCACGAACCACGAACCGCGCTCAACTCTAGTCTCTACATTGAGCACTTACATTGGGAATTACTTGTAAATCTCTGAAAAACAGGACTTAGATAAAATTTCTATGCGTAAATTCACTTTAATGAGGCAGAAAGAGTCCATGTGAACTCCCATCTGGCTTGTGGTCCAGTGCTGGCTATCATTTTAGGTGTCTTTTTAGACAAGCACGAAAGTGCGGTCAACAACAGTTTTGTGCACCTTTGAAAAAATGGACACATTTCACCACAGCCCACTTACGGATTGTGTGTTTCCAGAAGCATGAGCTGGGCAGAATGTATGGGTACTACAATGTACTGAGCTTTGCAAGTGCTTATTTGCAATTTTTAATTCTGAAACTTTCACTGCATTTGACTTCATTGGTGTTTTACAGAGACTAAATCATCACTACACCCATAGATGAATTCCCTGAGGGATGTAATGTCCAATATTTGGTCACTTGAGGGGGATTTATCTGTTCTGGCACTTAGTAGCTTTGCAAATGAAGTCTGCAAACTATTCTAGGATGATTTGTGCTCCAAATATCAAATGGAGTTTCTTCACTCCAGAGCCCTGTCATGTGACTAAACAGTACTGTGCAGTCGTACGTGGGGTATAGCCATGACAAGTTTGGTAACATATTATGAGTCCCATTTTACCTATTATCCTTATGAAAATTAGAAAATTGGGGTTAAAACAACAATTTAGTGCTAAAAATGTAATTATTTTTTCTTCACCTCCCAATAATATAAAATTTTGTGACATACCTGTAGTGTAAATATGCTCACTGCATCCCTAGATAAATTTCATTGAGGGGTGCAGTTTGCAAAATGGGGTCACTTGTGGGGGACTTCTGCTGTTCTGGCACCTCAGGGGCTCTGCCGATGTGACATGGCGCCCGCAAACTATTTGAACTAAATCTGAAATTATGGATGGCGCTCCTTCCATTCTTCACTTTGTACTATGCCTCAAAAGTAGCGTTCACCCACACATGGGGTATTAGCGAAGTCAGGAGAAAGTGCGCAACAAGTTGTATGGTCCATTATCTCGTGTTACCCTAGTAAAAAAAGGAAAAATTGGGGTTATAGCAACATTTTTGTGGTAAAAGTGTATTTTTTTTTTTCATTTTTAAGGCTCAAACTGTAGTTTTCCACCACATATGGGGTATCAGCACACAAATTGTGTGCTACATTGTTTTCTGCTATCCTTGTGAAAATGCAACTTTTGTGGTTAAAAGCAAAATGTTTGTGGTAAATAATGTATTTTTTAATTTTCACACCGCAGCATTATCACATTCTGTGAACCACATGGTTGTTCAAGTTGCTTATCAAACATGTAGATAAATTCCTTGAGATGTCTAGCTCCCAAAATGGGGTCACTTGTGGGGAGTTTCCACCTTTTAGGCACATCAGGGGCTCTCCAAACATGACTGGGTGTCTGCTATCTATTCCAGAAAATTTAGCATTCCAGAAGTCCAATAGCGCTCCTTTCCTTCCCTGTCATTCTCCCAAACAGTAGATTCCACCACACATTGAGTATCAGTATACTCAAGAGAGCATTGCACAATACATTTTATAGTGTATTTTCTCTTGTTACCCTTGTGAAAATGCAAAATTTGTTTCCAAACTAACATTTTTGTGGGAAAAAAGTAAAATTATCATTTTTCCTTTCACATTGCTTTAGTTCCTGTGAAGCACCTAAAGGGTTAATACATTTCTTGGATGTGGTTTTGAGCACTTTGAGCAGTTCAGTTTTTAGAATGGTGTCACTTTTGGGTACATACGCACCTCAATTAGTTCGAATATGATTTGGTCTCTAAACATGGTTTGTAAATTTTCCCAGGAAAAAATAGAAATTGATGATCAACTTTTAACCCTTCTAACTTTCTTAAACAATGATGTTTCAAAAAATTTGCTGATGTAAAGTAGAGATGTGGGAAAGGTTATTTATTAACTGTTTTGTGTGACATAGCTTTCTGGTTTAGGGGCATAAAAATTCAAAGTTTGAAAATTGCCAAATTTTCAAAATTTTTGCCAGATTTACGATAATTTCACAAATAAAGAAAAATATCATCCTAATTTTACAACTATCATGAAGTCAATTTGTCATGAAAAAAACATTCTTAGGCTATGTTCACACACTGTGTTTTTACCTGTGTTTTTGCTGCAGAAATTTCTTGAGAAAATGGTTGTACCTTTCTGCAGACATTCCCCAGCAAAACCTATGGCAAAAAAATGAGCTGTGCACACACTGCATTTTTTTCTTAAGAAATTTTTTCAGTAGATTTTCTTAAGAAAAAGATTGAGCATGTCACTTCTTTTCTGCAGCGAACTGCGTTATTCACTCCATTGACTATAATGTAATCATGAAATCATGCAGGGAATAACGCAGGTAGCAAGTTATGTGCGTTTCATTGTGCTTTCCTGCGTTATTCCCTCGTTATTTCACGTTTTTTGGGACATAGTGTACATCACTGCCCTGCGTTTTGCAAGGAAGTGATGTGACTAGGAGAGGAAGAAAAAGTTCGATGTGACTAGGATAGGAAGAGAAAGTTCCTCCATTTTCAGTGGTGTAGGAAGTATACATATATAATGCACAGACACATAGAAATCTAATGTACATATTAAAAATAAAATAATAATAAAAAAAAAGCATGTTCTCCGCCGTATTTTTACCATCCAGCCAGGTAAACACACAGCGGCGGCCCGGTATTCTCAGGCTGGGGAGGGCGAGGGCCATGGTTAATGCCCCCCTTCCTCCCGCAGCCCAGAATATCAGCCCGCAGCTGCCCCGGGACTGTCGCATCCATTATGCGACAGTCCCAGCGTGTCCCCGGCTCTACCTGTTGCCATTATGCGGTGGCAATCAGGGAAATAATGAGTTAACGGCAACCAATAGCTGCCGCTAAGTCCAAGATTAGTAATAGCAGTGTCTATGACACGCCATTACTAATCTGTAAGTGACAATAAGAACACACACACACCCCAAAAAATTACTTTATTTGGATTAAAAGACAAAAAGCCCCCTCTTTCTCCACTTCATTGAACCCCTGACACAGCTCCGACGTAAGCCACACCGATGCTTCCACCACTGCTCCAGCCGCGTCTGACAGTTCTCCACACAGCCTCGTTCACTGAGCAAGTGCTGAATGCGGCTCCTGAGCGAGGCTGCAGAGGTAACTCAAGGACATTTCTCACGGTCGGTGATGTGAACACATTACCAGCCGCAAGAAACTGCAGTATGTCCTCAGTGTGTCACAGCTGATTGATAAATACTGTGGGGGGGTGAACACAAACATCATAAATAAAGCTGGAATATATATCCCTCTATTATATATCTATGTATCTATCTATCCCTCTATCTATCTATCTATCTCTGTATCTATCTATGTATCTATTATCTATGTATCTATCTATGTATCCATCTATCTATGTATCTATCTATGTATCTATTATCTATGTATCTATCTATGTATCTATCTATGTATCTATCTATCTATCTATGTATCTATATATCTATCTATGTATCTATTATCTATGTATCTATCTATGTATCTATTATCTATGTATTTCTCTATTATCTCTCTATTATCTGTCTATTATCTATTATCTATCTATTATCTCTATATCTATCTCTCTATCTATATATTATCTGTTAAAGCAGCTGTTAAAAGCATTAAAAAACGCACGGACCAACCTGCAAAAAAAAACGCACCAAAAACGCACCAAAACGCAGTAATAACGCATGTGTTATTACCTGCGTTATTTGTGTGTTATTTTAACGCAGCTGCGCTAATCCTTCACTCTCAAGAAATTTCTTGAGAAATTTCTTAAGAAAAATCATTTTTCTAGTGCGCACAGAGCCTTAGAATCACCAGGATCTGTTGAAGCGTTCTAGAGTTATTACTAGGGATGATTGAATACCTCAAATATTCGGCTACGCCCATATTCGACGAATAGGTCGCCGCTATTCGACTATTTGTGAATATTCGATGCGCAATGTAAGTCTATGGGAAACCCGAATAGTTGCCGAATAGCAACTATTCGGGCTTCCCATAGACTTACATTGTGCATCGAATATTCGCATAGCGGCGACCTATTTGTCAAATATTTGTGAAGGGGTTAAAGGAAATTTGTCATCAGGTGTTTTTCTACGTAATATGAGTACTGTGTATTGTAGAGACAGAGAGCCTGTTTCCAGAGATGTTTCTTACTAGGCTGTGCTGCTGTCTATAAAATCTGCAGGAAATTATCATTACAGGTTTGGGTCTCAGGTGCCTCCTGGTCAACTGCTATGTGTAACCCGACCCCACCAATAATTAGTAGCCCTCTGTCTAAAAATAGAGTGCACAGAAAGCTGTAAATTAATGGTGTGGGTGCAGTTTGACAGGGGTCCAATTCTAAGCACTGCTAGATTTGCAGAATAAGCAGGAATTTTATTAAAATAACATTGTGCATAGCAGCAAGTGGCATAATCAACAGCTCGGGCACTACCTCATGCTGATCTCCGATTACATAGCAAAAACCTGCTGACATATTTTCTTTAAGGAGTGAAAATTTTTCACACACGCTTGACACTATCTAAACCAAATAAGTTTATCTTGGTGTCATCAGTCAACATGGTTTCAGTATCATCTTTAGAAGTGGCTTCCTTCTGGGAGAACAGCCATGCAGACCAATTTGATGCAGTGTGAGGTTTATGATCTGAGCACTTTCAGGCTTACCACCACCCCACACACCCGACAGAAATGTAACCTCTGCAGCAATGTTGGCAGTGCTTTTATGTCTATTTTGAAAGGCAACATCTGGATATGACTCTGAGTACATGCACTCAACATCTTTGGTCGATCATGGCAAGACCTGTTTTTAGTAGTATCTGTCATGTTAAACGTCTGTATGGTCCTGGCCACTATGCTGCAGTTCAGTTTCAGAGTGTTGATAATCTTCTTACAGCCTAGGCCATCTTTATATAGAGCAACAATTCTTTTTTTCAGATCATCAGAGAATTCTTTGCCAAGAGGTGCCATATTGAACTTCCAGTGACCAGTATGAAAATGTGTGAGTGATAACACGAAATGTAACATACCTGCTACTCATTCATACTTGAGACCTTGTAACTAGAGATGAGTGAACCCAAACTGTAAAATTTAGGGTTTGCCCTGAACATGGACTTTTAAAAAATGTAGTGTCTGAGTTTGGGTGATGTCAATATGTTAACCACTCAATCAAGCTCAGTATTCCACCCAGTGGGAGCTGCTTGCAGTCTCTGAATGGCAATAACGGGGGGGTATAAACAATGTTTTCAGATGCTGTGTCTACAAAAAAAATGGGCCCTTGCTCCTTTGAGAATGATCTGTGTATGACTGGCTGTATGTGGGTGGAGAGCCGAACTGCCCAATCATTGACTTCCAATGGGGGTCAGGCTTTGGGATCAAGTTCAGGTCAAGTCATGGGATCCGAAGTGGACTTTATCTAAAGTCCGCCTGAACCTAGCAAACTCAAATTTCCACGGGTTTGCTCATCCTTACTTGTAACACTAATGTGTCGCATGACACCAGGGAAGGAAAATAGCTTATTGAGCACAATTAGGCCATTTTCGCATCGGAGTGTACTCATTTTTGTTGCCAACGGTTTGGTATTAATGACTTTGTGGAGTAATTTTGTCAGCACAACAAATTTACACTGTTGTACAAGTTGTACACTGACTACTTTACATTATATCAAAGTGTCATAAAATATTTACAAAAATGTGAGGGATGTACTCACTTTTGTGAGATTCTGCATCTTATCAGACAAATTTGCTTCTTTCTCTGCCAGAATAGATAAGTCATTATCAAAATTCTCAATTCTGAGGTAAAATTTGTACTCAGTGAAGACTTTCCCATTCCTGAGATAGAAGATGGCAGCTTTTACTGATGAGAGTCTATCAATACCAAAGTGTGTCGCCAAGGAGGAGATGCATATATATGTAGTAAATAATCTCCAATAAATGGACCCAGGCTACAATAACAACAAAACTGAAAAAGAAATGTAGCAAAAAGACAATGTACCAATAAAATTATATTATTTTATTGAAAAACATACTTAAAAAAGTGTAAAATGCAAGGAAAAGTAATGAGAAAAGTGCCAAAGCACCACAAGACTCAGCAAGGCAATTGCAAACAGATAGCATAATTATTTATGTATAAATAAAATAAAAATATGTATATAATGCATCAGGTATTGGTCAACATTTTAACCAAAATGCACAAGCTTGCAACCCATGTCAAGGGTCCTCATTATCTAGCAAGTCCCTATACCATATTTATATACAATTGACTGTCAAGACATATATGCACACCAGGATTCAGCAGACTTCCATGATATGGGGCAGCACAGGAGCAAAATACTAATGATTTAACCACGTATTAACCCACCAAACATCCGTGGAGTGGCTGCCTAGTATTCCAAATCCACACAGGCTTACATAATGTATAATTCCCAGCGAGCGCACAATGGCTATGTACAGTATTTCTGTAAATGTGTTTTCTGCTCCAAAGAAAAGATAATTATATATTACATAAAACTTTATTTTTAATTATTTTATTATATTCTTGTCACATGCAAGTACATATAAAATGTTACCAAAGCTTATCAATGTCCCTGCCTGTAATTACTTTCAAAACTCTATTTATTTCTAAATCTCGTATCTATCTGATGTCTATCATCTTATCTGTTTCATATCTAAATGTTGATCTATGTCATATGTATCTATTATATCTCAGAACTTATTAATGTGTCTATCAATTAGTCTCATAATTATCCATCTCATAATGTTGTATCCATTTGTATATGTATCTGTATCATTTCTTTCTGTCCGTCACTGACAAGATGCACACTATTATTGTGTACTTTTGCCATTTTTCAAGCTCTGACTGAAACAATCCATGTTCTGTACCTGTCAATTACGGAGGATCATTTTGTTCAGAAAGTAAGTCCGACCACTACACATTTCTATCAATAAAGCCGATAGCTGCAAAGGCCAAGGACCTCAGACAATCTTTCTGCAACATTTCAGAAATGTGAAACCCTTGACTTAGAGGGCAGATTGTCTCCAATGAGGACTGCTTGATCACAATGCTTTTTTATTAAGATTTGACTTCACATTATAGCTAATCAATATCTTGCAGGCTTCTAAGTCCCTTGTTATATACATGTCTTCCACAATCAGGTAAGGAGGACCACTAATTGAAGAAAAGTCAGCAATTCCGCTACCACAGCCCTCAGGCCATAGTCCAGCATGTACACTTTATCTTTCTTGCTATACTAGCTATAGTAGAAATAAAATTTGGAGACATGACAGGCAAAGAAAAGAAAGATCAATTTCTGTCACTTGCCACCAATGTTTACTGCTTTTCTGGGTGTTCAGATGGTGTTTTTCTTCCATAGCTTAGGGGAACTTAACCTTTTCGAAATGGAAAGCTGGAGTTTCCATGCATTTTAAAGTATTTTATCTCATAATACCACAATCTGTATCCTGTCAAATGAGGTGAAATACTGCAATTGATAAACAAATGGGTATATATTTGTATATATCCCTACATTCCTGTTCCAGGTTATGAGCTAATTAACTATTTTTAAAGGTTAGGAATGATAGTCACATATCAAAAATGAGTAGCAAGTGCAACAGTGTAATCATGTACATCTCTTAGAACAATATCAATAATATATGACACTGATATCATAAAAGAGTACAGTGCACTAATATGTATTTGTATGCATCAATGTATATATTCTTACATATGAATGTTTGTGTATATATATATATATATATATAAATATATATATATATATATATATATATGTGTGTGTGTGTGTGTGTGTGTGTCTACGCATGTTTGTACTGATTAGTTTAACATCACTACAGATGGTTTGTCTAATTGGACAACTTTGTAGGGGATATTACTCAAATTGATCAATTGGATTAAATATATAGTAATTAATTTGTACTGAGCAGTGCATAGTGTTCACAATAAGTGAGTATAAGACTTTGTTCATGTAGTGCCCCTGAAGCCATCAGGGAGCTTCGAGGTTCTGCATCTGTGACGTCCTGGACCTCAGGGGTCACAGGTAATAACACCTACCACATACACACTCACCCCCACACCCTGTGAGGTCACACACATCACCCGAAAGGGAGACCTGATGCCTCCCTCAGGGTCAGTAGGGCACACCAGGTGGGCGGAGTCAGGCAGAAAGACACGCCCACCGAGGAGACTACTGTCCTGAGGCAGGAAGTTCATGCAGATTAGTTTGGACAGTGACAGTGAGTGGTAGTGGAGTACCTGTCAGGGACCCAGGTTGGAGCCTGGGCCTCTTGGAAAACGTCAGGCAGGCAGACAGTGGTGGCCATCTGCAGGAGTACCGGCACAGCAACCGGCAGAACCGTATGGATCAGGCCTGGGTTGGAGCCTGCCGGTCCTGAACCGGAGAGTCAACTGTGTACCGTAGCACCAGAAACCGGGTACTCAGACCCTGTCCTAGCTTAGAAGTCACTGAGTATAGGCAAATTGACTGATTGCTGGCTGGACCTCACGGGTTCATCCACACCCAAAGTCCTGAAAGAAGGCAAAAGCCCACCGAGACCGGGTGAGCGCCACCGCCAAGGGCCAAACACTCGACGGGCCAGCGCCTGCGGGCAACCGAGGGCTCCTCCGGGAGCTCAAAGCCGGGAAGCGGGCTACCAATGCCCAGGCAGGGGATCCGAAACACAACTACTAGAGGTGCATGGGAAAAGGGGCCACCATCAACCCCATCAACCCCACAGGGGACATCAGCAGCCGGCCGTGGGGACCGACCACATCCGAACTTTGGTTTACCAGTGACTCTGAGTGTGAATTAATCGTGAGTACACCAGTGCCATCCGGGCACGACACTACACCGTGGCACGGCACCCTGCACCCCGACAACATCAGCGCTTGCAGTCCCCCAAGCCGGGCCCTGGGAAACACCACCCCTACCCATGAAGGGGGCTACCATCTCGGCTGCGGCCGTAACACTGATCCCGGACGAGCCTGCCATCGCCTCAGCCGCAGCAGTGGTGCATCCCGTCACCACGACCCGTGAGTGGCGTCACGACCCGTGAGACGACAGCGCGGCCCTTCCCGCCTGTGCACCCCATCCAACCATCACCACCACCCCACTACCTCTCTCCCTCTAACAGAGCGACGTGGCCCCCGGTCCGGAGGAGCTCGTGCCACCGACAACCCGAGCCCGGACCTCGAGCGGCTCGGCCCGAGGAAGCGGAGGAAGCGGCCGGGCCCCTCTCAGGGCGGTACACATCGACTCTTCTGGCATCACAAACAGGATTCGGACAGTCCACTTACCTGTGGAAAGTGCGCCTTAGAAGTTTCCGTCCGCCGAAAAAGTTGAAGTCCCGCCATCTTGGTGCGAAAGTTTCCCACTCGAGTCGTCTTCCCCGAGCAGTAAAGGCGCGAAAGTGAAGCCCTGCCCCCGAAGGAGGAGTGCTAAGAGAAAACCAAGGGGGAGGCGGGCGAGAAGGCTGCCTGATGTAACCGTGAAGATAAAAAGGCAGGGACTCCAGGACCCTGCATCCGTTCCATTCCTGGATCCAGACTGTACAGCATTGCGACTCCTGTCCTGTGTCCCGAGACCCCCGAGCTCGCACAAGGAACGGCGGCGTGGGTGAAGGCCCGGATGGAGGAGATGTGTCACCACCTCCAGCACCAGGTAAGCTTCCTGGTGGAGCACTGGGTGGCGGAGATGGGGGAGATAGTGGCTGCCATGTGCACCCGTGAAAGGATGACGGTGTTGGCGGGGTGGGAAGGCGACCCACATCCCTGTGCCCTTGAGGGGTCGGCCATCGCCCCTGAGGGGCTCGGTCTGCTGCTGCCCGCCATACCACCTCCTCCATTGCCCGCGGCGGTTGTCGCTGCTCCTCCACCCGTATCCCCACCCCCGACATCGGTGGTTGAGTCCGTCCCGGGTGCTCCTGGGAAGCTGCTTGGGGAGGCTGGCCCGGACCTGCTGTGGAACCCGGCCACGCTGTATCCGTTGCCCAAACAGACCTGTTATAGGCCGGCACCTGATCTGGAGGCGATGCCGGCTGTCCCGGAAGTGACCGCGCCCAAGAGTGCCCAGGCTCCCACAACCCACCCGGCCAAGAAGGCCCAGAAGTCAAGGCAAGCCGCTCCAGGGCCATGGGCCTCAACTGAGGTTCTGCGGGGAGGCAGCTGCAAGGCAGCAGAGCCGGTCGCGACACAGCGGGGCTCCCCTCAGAGAGTGCCGATCGTGGTCGACACTGGGGAGCGCCGGCTGGGCCAGATCCCCACTGATGTAGACCCCGGGCATGCAAACCCACCGTATTGGGAGCGGCAGCCAAGCCAGCTGAGCCGGGAGATTGCGGCCAGAGAAAGGAAGAGGGAGGAGGTCCTTGCCCGCACCATTGAAGGAAAGGAGTACCTGAGGAGTGCCGGATATTGGGTGCGGGGCCGACCTACCAGGGCCAGGTCCAAAGGTTTAACCGGGATAAAGGCTAGGGGGTTCCTTTATGACCCCGGCCTGGAAATGGAGGTGTTCTTTTCCCGGCAGGATGTGAATGCCCACCTCCCGTTCGGGCACCCAGACCACGACCTCCTGCCCGGAGATTTGGTGCACTACACCCGGCACCAAGGGGAGAGGGGCTGGTTTGCCCTGGATGTCCGGAGCGGCAGGCAGCCCCCTCCTCCACCGCACACCCCCGATGTGGAGGTTGAGGAAGAGCTGGAGTAAGCTGGTAGCCCGTTGGCTATAAAAAGGACCCGTCCCCATTGGGACTTGTGTTTGGAAACTCCGTTTAACTCTGTTGCGTGAGTGACTGCTCATGGACAAGGCCATGGACTTGCCGGCCACCCAAAAACTTTTGGGCTTGTAAATATTGCCCTATCTGCCCCCTTTATCATGCCTTCCTGTTCCGTTGGCCTCCGGAGAGGCAGATTGGAGGAAGGATCCGCAGCAGAGCAGGCTGGGGTCCGGTCACCACCGGGACCAGTGACCATCCTCCGGGGAGCTTTTTGACAACTGCCGGGTGCGCCGCACCGTACCCGTTCCCGCCTGGGTGATCTGCCATGTTCCTGTTTCCGGACTGGGGAAAAAGGGTGCTGCCCATTTCCTAGGGGCAGCATCAAGGCTAGGTTGTTTGGGTGGGAAAGGCGGAAGGACATGAACCCGTTCCGTTTAATAAAGTTTGAAACGTTAAAGCAAAATGCCTCCCATTATGGGTAGATCTTCAGTACCCATAGTGTGTATAAATGTTATAATTGTAAGTGTTTTCCCGTTTTTCCCGTTTTACAGTTGAAAAATTAAAATAAACCGGAGTTGTTCGGGCAGCCCGCGGATGGTTTGCATTAAACCAAGGGGGTATGTGATGCCCTGGACCCCAGGGGTCACAGGTAATAACACCTACCACATACACACACACCCCCACCCCCTGTGAGGTCACACACACGTCACCCGAAAGAGA
The DNA here is from genome assembly GCF_048569485.1 of Anomaloglossus baeobatrachus. Classification (NCBI taxonomy): domain Eukaryota; kingdom Metazoa; phylum Chordata; class Amphibia; order Anura; family Aromobatidae; genus Anomaloglossus; species Anomaloglossus baeobatrachus. The sequence continues at coordinate 587,008,614 of NC_134354.1, read as the reverse complement.
GACCTGATGTCTCCCTCAGGGTCAGTAGGGCACACCAGGTGGGCGGAGTCAGGCGGAAAGACACGCCCACCGAGGAGACTACTGTCCTGAGGCAGGAAGTTCATGCAGATTAGTTTGGACAGTGACAGTGAGTGGTAGTGGAATAGCTGTCAGGGACCCGGGTTGGAGCCTGGGCCCCTTGGAAAACATCAGGCAGGCAGACGGTGGTGGCCGTCTGCAGGAGTACCGGCACAGCAACCGGCAGAACCGTACGGACCGCGCCTGAGTTGGAGCCTGCCGATCCTGAACCGGGGAGTCAACCGTGTACCGGAGCACCAGAAACTGGGTACTCATACCCCGTCCTAGCTTAGAAGCCACTGAGTATAGGCAAATTGACTGATTGCTGGCTGGACCTCACGGGTTCATCCACACCCAAAGTCCCGAAAGAAGGCAAAAACCCACCGAGACCGGGTGAGCGCCACCGCCAAGGGCTAAACACCCAAAAGGCCAGCGCCTGCGGGAAACCAAGGGCTCCTCCGGCAGCTCAACGCCGGGGAGCGGGCTACCACTGCCCAGGCAGGGGAGCCGAAACACAACTACTAGAGGTGCACGAGAAAAGGGGCCACCATCAACCCCACAGGGGACATCAGCAGCCGGCCGCAGGGACCGACCACATCCGAACTTTTGTTTACCAGTGACTCTGAGTGTGAATTAATCGTGAGTACACCAGTGCCATCCTGGCATGACACATCCTCACCAGGATGCAGAGCCTACCCCAACTCCAGGTAATCCCAGTTTTCCCCAACAATCCCCCATACAATGGTAGAGTGCTAGGTTCGGACCAATGGTTGGCTGCTTAGAGGTGGAGCCAGTCCAGTCCACTAGTTGACCAGGTGAGAGGGGCGGACTGAGGACAGAGAGTCGAGAAGTGAAGGTAGACAGGAGGAGACGCACTGACAAGGAGTTGACAGTAATGTGGTGCCCAGGAGTGTAGTTGCTAGTGGACTACGGTGGAGTACTCCCAGAACTACGAACCGATGGGGTACAGGACCCTTGGACAGGCAGAAGCTCCAGGCAGGCCTGTTAACACCTGCACAGTGAGGGGACCATCAAAGACCTCGCTGACCCTAAAAATACGAGACTCATTAGCATAGGGAGAACCGGGGACAGGACCAGAGACTCCAACCCCACAGGGTTCACGCTACCATCAGGTGAATAGCAGTGGAAAAACCACCGGACTGGGACCCCCAGTTGCTCTACGCCACGGGGACCCACCAACCAGAGACGGGTGCAGGGGAAGAAGGTACCAGATTACGAAACTGGCACTGGGACAAAGGGGACCAGAAGGTGAAACCAGCCGGCCTCGGGCAACCAGTTATTACCAGCAAAAGTGAGCAAAAACCCAGTTGCACTGAACCCTTGTGTGGACTACCTTTTTCCGACACCCGTCACATCACCTACCCTCTGGGGCTTGGCCCTGCTTGCGGAGGGCCTATCATCCAGGCTGCCATTAACACCAGCCCCAGTAGTGGACATTGTGCAGCGGCGGTTCCATCTACATAGCCGCAACACCACAAGTGGCGTCACGTGTGAACATTATTCTAATTCCCTGTAAATATCTCCTTTATAAAGATTGCCCAGGGCACAGGACCGTGCAACGGCCACCAAAGTGACATTCCCCAGTTGTACACCGCCTGGGACTGAGTAACCCATAACCCTGGGCGGCACATTCACATCTTCATGTAATGAATCTGGTTCCTGCATGATTCAGTATATTTTCTATATTGTAAAATGTAAGTTTGAATTCTTTGGAATTAGTATAATTGGAATATGAAAAATTCTAAAAAGAAAAATTAAAAAATGGTTTAATATCATATCTAAAGATTAAAAAAAATCTACAGTAGCATACATTTATATCATATATTCTATGGCACTTTCGTGTGAAAAAGGGGCATACGTAGACAAGTACAATAATGGTGAACATTTCAATGCACAGACTGGTACAGGAGGAGAGAGGACCTTGCCTGTGAGGGATCGCAGTCTACAGGGAAGGGGTTGAGGATAGAGTAGTTGAGGGTATGGTGGACACTATGGTGGAGTGAGGGTTACTGCAGGTTGTACACTTGTCATAAGAGGTGGGTCTTTAGGTTCTTTTGGAAGGTTTCCACAGTAAGCGAGAATCTGATGTGTTGTGGTTAAGAGTTCTAGAATATGGGGGAGGCATGGGAGAAATCTTGTATGCGATTGTGGGGAGAAGGAGCTCTTGTGAAAATCAGAGGTTGCGTGTAGGTAAGTAACGGAGACTAGGTCACAGATGTATGGAGGAGACAGATTTCGGGTGGCTTTGTTTGTCATGGTTACTGTTTTTAAATTGAATCTTTGGGCAATGGAAAGCCAGTGAAGAGATTGGCAGAGATCAGAGGCTGGGGAATAGCAGGGGGACAGGTGGATTAGTCAGGCAGCATAATTTAAGATAGATTGGAGTGGAGTTAGAGTGTTAGAAGGGACACCAGAGTAGTCTAGGTGGGAAATAATGAGGGCATGCACTAAGATTTTTGCAGATTCTTGGTCAAGGAATGTACGGATCTGGGAAATATTTTTGAGTTGGAGTCGTCAGGTAATGAAAAGTGCTTGGATATGTGGCTTGAATAAGAGATCAGAGTCAAGAGTTACCCTCAGGTAGCGAGCACGCAAGACTGGTGAGTAAGAGCAGCCATTGGGTTTGATGAATAGGTCAGGTGGAGTGGTAGTGTGAGGTGGGGGAAAGATGATGAATTCTGTTTTGTCCATATTCAGTTTTAGAAATCGAGCAGAAAAGAAGGATGAAATAGCAGACAGACATTGTGGGATTTTTGTTAGTAAAGAGCTGATGTCAGGTCCAGAGAGGTAGATCTGCGTATCATCATCATAAAGGTGATACTGAAAGCCATGGGACTCTATGAGATGTCCCAGGCCGAAGGTGTAGATGGAGAACAGCAGGGGTCCAAGAATTGAAGTTTGGTGGACACCGACAGATAGGGGGCGAGATGAGGAAGTGGTGTGAGAGAACGAGATATAGCATCAGCATGATAGTTCCAGTATAGCATTGGCTTTAGGTTATATAGAAAAATCCTGCTGATTGGTGCGCTTTAACAAATGATAAAAGGGAAATCCAGCCAAACCTAATCTTCCAACAGGTGGAGTGTTTTTGCCATTCTATAGAAATTAATGTTATGATAGTTCCATTGACTGAATATGGCATGTAAGGGATTTAGGTTGTATATAGAGTATCAGGGCTTCTTCATGTCCTCTTCTTAAATATCCCCTGGTAGGAAATTCTGATCTCTACATTTCTCCTTCAGTGAATAATACATATCCATACTTCCACCTTAGACTTTAAACAAATGCAATTATCTTGTCATGTCTACCTTTTAGTTATCACTGTCCTTTTTAATATACATTTACCTATATGCTTATGTAGAAAGAATTAACTATATACTGTACACCAAGTTACATGAAATCTATAAAGAATTGACTGAAAAGAACGTAATTATTGCAGCCAAGCTGCAAAACCATTTTGCCCATGACTTATTTACACTTGTCAAATGTAGAATTTTGACCAAGCACAAATACTTATTTTTCAATAATTTTACATTAATTACATTTTATCCTTTCTACTTTGATATCTCATTAAAATCTTATAAGTGATCAAGCAGTGACCTTGAAAGGCATGCATAATACATGAAAGTAAACCTCTAGTAAAATGTATTTTTTTCACTCCTCACTGACTACAGCTTGCATTTCTTTTTTTTTCCATCCCCAATGACCCCAATATGGAGAGTTCTGCTAGAGAAGCCAAGGTATGTAGTTGTGTGCTGCAAATCTCCAGCTCCATTAGCTTCCTCTCATGATGACAGATGCAATATGTTAATGGCTTGTGTTTGGATGTGATGGCCTTGCTTCTACTTAGGGCACTATGCTAATTACCAAAAGATGGTGACAACAGGTGCAATTGTCATTTCACATCAACATCAACCCTCCGAGAAAAATAGCTAGCAGCACATGAAGCGACTAGAAAAATGTATACTTTAGTATGTAGCTTATGATTCTCTGAAGCGCTGCTCTTTAATGCTGATGATTAAAGGGTTCCCAGCAGAACTTAGATGTATTTCTGCATGTACAGTCATTTTAAACTCTCTCCCCTGTCTTTTCTAAAATAAGCATTTTTGCATTAAGGTTGAATAACATCATTTATTGTTAAGTTTGGGCGAGATTTTTCGGCTTTATAATTGTTGTGAGTTTACACCCGAGTAAGCATTTTTATGGCCACTTAGAATAGTTACTGCTGAATAAAGAAAAAGAAAGCAAATCCGTGCATTTGGCAATTGTAAGCCGCTCTTTTTGTGCTGCATTATTTAATTATGTCATTCTTTATCATTCCCACCCTTGGCAATAATTGATCATTTGCATAATCAGAATCCCATGCTTGTCAATGATGTGTCTAGAAATAATGAGAGTGATTCGGGAACAGGGATGCTGGCAAAACTCTATTTATTTCTATTTCAGATTAAATATCCTATTGTTCGCTTTATTAGCTGAGCTTTACAGGAAAACTTTTAGGTACATTTTTAAAAGTGATTGAAATTGGGTAACACTTGGTATCAACTGATGTGGCAATGGTAAAAATATGGAAACCTGGTATATGTGGCATGTAACAAAAAAAGCTCAAAGAAGAAGAAATGTAAAAAAATCATCACAATTATTTATGTCTTGTTCTGTGATTTATCTGAAAGAAGACAAAAAGAGAGGATAGGGCTCCTTGTGTAAAGGACCGACGGTTGTTACCGCTGCCTGTGACTGGCAAAACTCCACCATCAGCAAAGGATTGTTGCAAAGCTGCTGCTCCAATCAGACCCACGGGTGGAAAAAAAATGGAGTCCTGGAAGAAGATCTATCAAGCAGTGATATGTCCGGGTGCCACCAGACAGGCGCCTCTCCATACCACCTCTCGATAGATCTTCTTTCAGGGTTCCTTGCTATATCTGGTAAAATCCCAGAGGTGTGATTAAACAACACCAAATGATTTTGTCACATCTAGTATATGTTAGCACCATTTGTGGAATAAATATTGGCACATATACAACAGCTGTGAAGTGTCATAATTAAGAGTGTTGTGTCTAGTGTGCCACCAGTCATGTCAAATATTTTCTATAGAGTATTCAATCTCAATACAGTTGATGCAAACTATTTTTTGAGGTGTAATTTATTTATAATATATTTATTTTTACTGTCAGTCCTACATCCACTAACCTCATCAACATGATAAAAGAAATAATCCTCACCCCACCCCCACCTCTAATAACAGTGTGCCCTTTCTGTATTATGACTTATGGCATCACTGTTTATGTACTGTGACATAACCTTGTGTACTATGATTTTGGTTTACCATTGCGTTAATTAACCCAGTGCTGTGATCTGTACTAAGAAGTCACTGTGCTCATGACTTTGGGATGGCTAACTAAATTTGTTCCCTGATTCTACTAATCAAAGCTCCCTAGATTTGGGCTACAGTACAACTTTTTGTTGCATTATTGATTGATTCTGGTTATTAAATGGCTTGTCCGATCTTTTGATAAAAGTCTGAAGTCACTGAATGACTACAGACTTTTGAATCCTTTCAGGTAGTGATCACATACTGTCAGGTCTCGTGTGGCCATTGAGAGCAAGAGTAATTTACATACATGAGGCCACGTACCTAGTAGACATACTTGACTTCGCTCAATACAAGGGAATTGAGTGAAGCTGAGCACATCTAGTAGGATTATGGACAAAATTATGCAATTTGCATGCTTGCAGTGATGTTCCTGCCCAATCTCACCATTAACACCAGAGAATCCTGACAGCATCCAATGCACACACTGAAAAGGTTCTGAAGTCTGCAGTCAGAAAGTGATGACTATTGGTATTCATCTTCAAGAGGCAGGCAGTAGCCAATGACTTCTCTATTGTGCCATGATGTTTTGCTTCGCTCACAAGATGAGCACAACCATGTATGTCTTCTTTCCCTCCTTTAACGGTACTTCACTAGGAAGCTACTCCCCTATGTCTCCCCTTTTTTATTACATATAGTATTACTCTCTTGTTTTTGTGTTGGCTTTCCCCTCTGCCAGTCCCATCACTGGCTAGCCTTCAAATTCAGTTAAGAATCCAAACAATCACTTAAAGAGAATCTGCCATGTCATTTTGTGACATTAAACCACCCCCAATGTATTTTAAATGATGCAATGTGCATCACTAATATGGTTTACTAAAAAAATAATTCCACAAATTTCACTTTAAAAAAATATTGTATATGCTTAGGTGAATACAGCACAGAGCTTTTGTTTCAGTCATAGAGGTGGTGATTTTGTAATGTCTGTCATGATCTTTTTGGAACTTAGTCACGCCCCCTGCATTGTAATTGATTGCCATCACCACAGGTCTTTCATAACCACTACTTCTGCAATGCTTAGCTCCGCCCATTAAGGCCATATGGTTGTGACATCACCACAGGTCCTTCACCATCACTTCTCCAATGCTGAGCTTTGCACATTATGGTTCTATTGCCACAGCTTTGGGGTGTTACATGTCTTCTTAGGAGCACTGTGACCATAATAGACCTTTAGTGATATCACAACCATGTGACTATAATGGGCGGAGCTCAGCAAAGGAGAAGTGATTGTGAAGAACCTGTGGTGATATCACAACCATGTGACCATGATCTGCAAAGCTCAGCATTGCAGAAGTAGTAGTTGTGAAGGAGCGGTGGTGATGGCAGTCAATTACAATGCAGGGGGTGGGACTAAGTTCAAAAAAGATCATGACTGATAGTGACTGAATATGCAAAAGTTCCGCCCCTATGACTGAGACAAAAGGTCTGTATTGCATTCACCTAAGCATATAAACTCCTTTTTTAAGATAAATACATGATTTTTTTTTTTTTTTATTAGAAAACTATGTTATTGATGCACATTGCATCAATTAAAACACTTTGGGGGGGATTTAATGTAAAAAATGACATGACAAGTTCCCTTTAAAGTGCTGTTAATAACCAGTGCCCCACATATTTCTGATCTAATATCCCTACACCTTCACAACCTTCCCATGTCTGGCAAGTCTGTCCTCACAATGTTGTAAGGGTGGCTAATGGTGGCTACTGTCTTCACTTTTGCAGGGGCTGCTAGGCCACAGCACAGCCGGTCTTTAACCCCTCGTGCCTCGGTCACCACTCTTGTAGATAACAGTCCATCCACAAACTCTTTAATTCAGAAGAAAAAACAAAAAGCCAGCACTAAATGTGCACTTCAGCACTAAACATTCCAAACTGTATTTATTATAAAAATTTGGAGATTTTTGGCAAAAAATTGCAATTTCTTGAGCTGCCTCGCCACGTCATGGCAAATCTCATTTGAGGCAGTCCTACACTAAAATATTTTTATAAAATGTGCCATACGGCCTCACATATGAATAGTAGAACTGCTCTTAGCAGCACTCACCTGGTCTATTTCAATCCCGTACCCATGACTGAGTCATGGCTGTGGGTGGGACAGGTCCAAGCAAATGCTGCATGAAGTAAATAGCCTGTGGACAGGGCCTGATGACTTAATATGAACAGTCACCAACCGCCAAAATCTAGACAGATGGAATACATCCCAAATTGGGGTGCATAGCAAGGTGGAGGTCAACCACCGACCAATTCAATGAAGAAAAACAAAAAGCCAGCACTAAATGTGCACTTCACACTAAACATTCCAAACTGTATTTATTATAAAAATTTTAAGATTTTTGGCAAAAAATTGCAATTTCTTGAGCTGCCTCGCCACGTCACGGCAAATCTCATTTGAGGCAGTCCTACACTAAAATATTTTTATAAAATGTGCCATACGGCCTCACATATGAATAGTAGAACTGCTCTTAGCAGCACTCACCTGGTCTATTTCAATCCCATACCCATGACTAAGTCATGGCTGTGGGCGGGACAGGTCCAAGCAAATGCTGCATGAAGTAAATAGCCTGTGTTTTTTTTTTATTAGAAAACTATGTTATTGATGCACATTGCATCAATTAAAACACTTTGGGGGGGATTTAATGTAAAAAAATGACATGACAAGTTCCCTTTAAAGTGCTGTTAATAACCAGTGCCCCACATATTTCTGATCTAATATCCCTACACCTTCACAACCTTCCCATGTCTGGCAAGTCTGTCCTCACAATGTTGTAAGGGTGGCTAATGGTCTTCACTTTTGAAGGGGCTGCTAGGCCACAGCACAGCCGGTCTTTAACCCCTCGTGCCTCGGTCACCACTCTTGTAACAGTCCATCCACAAACTCTTTAATTCGCTGAAGCAGTAAACTGGACACTGGTGTTGTATTTTCCAATTCCAAACTTAAACTGATTTCCTTTGTCACTGCAATACCGTCACTTTTACAAATCATTTTCCTCATAGCAACTCCTTTCTGCTCCTGCACCCTAAGGGTGCCATTTCTGATCCCAGCGGGATTCCTTTGGGATTCAATTACTTGATATACTTGTCCGGCTGACTGCTTACCCGCTTCTGTGACTCCATTAGTCATCACCAGGTCCACTATCCCCTGCACTGTACACACCACACACGGTGAGCTCACTGACTGCTCCCACGTTGGCTCCCACCCTATATTAGGGCTTACTAACTGTCTGTCTTCTGCTAAAAAGGGAATCGTGGGATAGCTCCTTCTGGACACAGCCTCCGATCCCCTCATCTGGAATTCTGCCCCAGCGGGGCCCACACTTAGGCCTCGGACAGCAATGGGAAGGACCCTGAGGGTCAGCATAATCTGCGCTATTTGGGGCTATCTCTTCTTGCTTCTCCTGTGGACTCTCCTACTCTTCCTCTTTCCTTTTGCTTATATAGCCTCTAGCCCTCCCTGTTCTTAACCCCTTCCTACCCAGGAGTCCTGGGGAGCAGTCCCTTAGGTCACACTGCCAACTAGTGGCCACACCACACACAATAGGAATCTTTATTAACAACAATATGTGGCGCCCCTGAGGCTTCCGTCGCCACAAGAACATTGCACCCCATCCAGCGGTGTGATGTACCAATCTGGGTAAAGAAAGGAGTGAACGCCGGTCCCCAGGCAAATCTACACAACACCCATTGTTAGGTACACACTGGGACCAGGGATAGTGGCAGCAACCCTCCCATGCTTTATGCTGGGAGGGTCCGTAAGACGCATCCCTGCTCCTATAGGGTACAGCTTAGCAACTGTGGAGGTGGGAGGAGCCACCAGAGAGCAGACAGGGAAAGGAAGGCCAAGTTTAGTCAAATAGAGAGAGAGGGGAGAAGGAGGAGAAGGTCTGCGGGAGGCAGATGAGAAGGAGAAGAAGAAAGAAAGCTCTAGTCAGACAGGAGCTAAGAGAAGAAAGTGACGCTTCCTGGTGAAGACCCTGGGACTCAGAGGGTCCACGTGACACCAAGCAGGGAACGAAGGGATTCCAGGGCCACGGATAGCTTTTGAGCTGGTGGCCTGTTCCACAAGAAAATCGGTGGAGGGATCAAGCTGCAACAGGGGACGGTCTCTAGAAACAGAAGGAGTGAAAAATCATCTCTAACAGTAAAAACCGAGGCCCAGGGAAAGTTGCAAACTCCCCGGGCCACAGCCCACAGCAGAACCTCTAGAAAGGGGGCAATCAACCGACAGGCGAGATCCCAGCCTGGAGGCTGTAGTGGAAGCCGAGCAGGTTCATCCTAAAAGAGCTAGGCTTAAGGTGACAGCTGAAGACAGAGACACTTTAGAGAGAAGGGTACCGGCTATCATTCCAGGAATTATCCAGGCTCGGCGGAGGTCCCTGACAGTGGGTCTCAGCAGTCCAGAGGCACCAGTGTGCTTAAGCCCAGGAAGTGTGAGTAAAGACCTTGGAATTGCAACCTCTGGTGTTGTCTCAGTTATTGTCGCCTGCATAGACTTCCACCACACCATAGACTCTCACGAGCACCAACTGTGCCCCGGGGTACCGCTCCACCTGTGGGGAGCAGTACCATCATTGCTGCCATTCCATCACCCGGAGGCCTCATACAGCAGCGGCTGCTTAACAGCCGCATACCACAGGTGGCATCACGAACACAAACTTTATTCACCCCAATTCACCAGCCATATTTAACTGACACCCACCAGGGCCACTGAGCCGGGCCCCGCCACCACTGACGACTCCCGGACTAGTCCGGCCTGGCACCGGGTGTCCCATAGCCCTGGGGTGGGCGAGTCAACTTTTGGTGTCACAAACAGGATTTCGTGCCCGGTTCCACCGGGTACTGTGCGCCTGAAGAATTGTGCTTAAAAGACTGTGTTATAGTGAGAAACTGCCGCCATTGAAGCCACTGAGCGTGGGAAGAAGGGGGGCGTGCCTGGAGAAAGGGCGCAAAAAGAAGCCCCGCCCCTTTGTCTAAGAAAAGAGCGCGAAGTGGTGCCCGCGATGGAGAGCGGAGGAAGAAGATATGGCGCCTAGAAAAGCTGGCTGGCTGGCAACCCGAGTCTAAATGCCAGACCAGCAGATAAAGAAAATGTACCTGATAGCAAGCGGAGCGGTGCCGGCCGTGATGGGCTGGGCACCAGTCTGGCGCCAGATGCTGGTACAGCCTCCGGCCCCGCCTCCGAGAAGGGAAAGGGTGTAGCTGAGTGGCGTGGTCGAGCACCCGAGCAGTGTACCAGCAAGCGTTTCCCCAGGTCGGCAGCATGGCAGAGAGGCTGCAGAAGTGCACACCAGGGACCGGGAACATGGATCCTGAGCTGGACCTGCTTCGGGAGGAGATGAAGATCCTGGCCCGGAGGCTGAGCACCATGCAGATGGAGGTGGACCGGTGGAGAGAAAACCCGATGGCGCCGGAGAACGTGGGCCACAGGATGGAGGCCACCGAGCAGCGCCCGGGTGAGCTATTTACAACCCTGACCCATACGGACCCACGGTCCTACCAAGCGCCACCGCCCAGTCCCTCCACCGTTCCGCTAGCTTCCCCCGCCAGCCCCGCTTGACGCCCTGTGGGGCACCGGAGGCCTGCCGGAGACCCCCGAAGACGGCGCCTGGGGTGGGCTGGACCCCGAACAGTTAGTGGGCCCCCTTCCAAGTCCCCCTGTTAACCTCCTGGGAGCAACATCACCGGGAGTAAACTGGGACACAGCGCCCATTGACAGCGGGAGACTGCAGCAGCCACTGCGCCCCAAAGAGACCCCCATGGCTAATGTACTAGCCTGCCAGAAAATGGTGGAGGAGTACCAGCGGGAGTGGGAGACCCGGAAGGAGAAGCGGAGGGCCGAGGAGGCGTCCAACCTGGCCTCCAAAGAGCAGATCCGAAAGGCCCTCAAGGGATCTCAGGGCCCAGTGAGAAGGGGCCAGGTAATAGACTTCAGGCAGAAAGGCGGCTGGGGCTTTATCAGAGAGCCCGGACTGGGCAAGGATGTGTTTGTTGCCCGCCGTGACATAGAGGAGCACCTGCCCAGAGGCCACCCAGAGCGCGATGCTAAGCCTGGCGACACAGTGGAGTACACCAGGCTGATGGGGAGCCATGGCTGGTACGCCCTGAATGTCCACATCCTGCGGGAGGAGGCAGCCCTAGAAGAACCAGAGTGGCGCCGCACTATGCCAGCGTGCAGTACCGCCCCCGCCAGCAGCACTTCCTCAAAGCAGGCTCAGGCCGCAGAACTATGCAGCAGGCCTGCTAAAGCCACTCGGGAGATGCATACCGGGATCTCCATGGCTTATATGCTGCCCAGGGCCCTGCCAAAGCGCGACCCCAAAGACCCCAGCAGCCCCATGCAAGCCAGCAGCCCCCTGCGAGCAAGCAGTCCTTTGCAAGAAAGCCGTGCTGTGCCTGCAAGCAGCCCCACTCCTACCCAGGCTGCAGAGTCCCGCAGTAGGTCAGTGACCAGCACCCAGGAGACTCAGACTATGATTTCCTCGGCATACCTGTTGCCTGGGGAAATGCCAGAGTGGGATCCTAGGATCTACCCTCGCGAGTAAAGAAATGAAGATGCTGAACTGTATATAGCCCCTGTTTGCCCCTCATCCCTTTGTGAAGATGTCCCTTTTGTTTTGCCCTCATGTTCTTTTTGAAGACGACACCCTACCCTGCCTTACTGCCCCTTGTGCTTTTTGAAGATGTCACCCCCCATGTGTATGTGTTACCGGGCCACTGGACTGGAATGTGGTCACCGGTGAATGTGAGTGTAATGTGTCCTGTGTTACCAGGCCACTGGACTTAGTGGCTGGTTCGTTTTCTTTGCAACCCCCTTAAATTAAGAAAGTTAAAAGACGTTTTGGGCCACTGGACTGTGTGGTCAGAAGACCCCTATGTATATAGTTGCACCAGTTGTGCCCCCTACCAGAATTATGGTGGAAGTGCCAAACCGTTCAATGGACTGAAAGTGCTCACTTAGAGTTTTTCTTTATAAGAATGTTTGAAACATTAAAGTACCTGTGCCTCCCATAAAGGGAAGAAAAAGTTTTACTGTTTATGTATGCATAACAAAAATTTTGCAGTTCCTTCCACATTTTTCTGTTGTTTTTCAGCCCGAGGACGTGCTGGGATTCACTGTGGGGGAGTGTGGCGCCCCTGAGGCTTCCGTCGCCACAGGAACATTGCACCCCATCCAGCGGTGTGATGTACCATTCTGGGTAAAGAAAGGAGTGAACGCCGGTCCCCAGGCAAATCTACACAACACCCATTGTTAGGTACACACTGGGACCAGGGATAGTGGCAGCAACCCTCCCATGCTGCATGCTGGGAGGGGCCGTAAGACCCATCCCTGCTCTTATAGGGTACAGCTTAGCAACTGGGGAGGTGGGAGGAGCCACCAGAGAGCAGACAGGGAAAGGAAGGCCAAGTTTAGTCAAATAGAGAGAGAGGGGAGAAGGAGGAGGAGGTCTGCGGGAGGCAGACGAGAAGGAGAAAAAGAAAGAAAGCTCTAGTCAGACAGGAGCTAAGAGAAGAAAGTGACGCTTCCTGGTGAAGACCCTGGGACTCAGAGGGTCCAGGTGACACCAAGCAGGGAACAAAGGGATTCCAGGGCCACGGATAGCTTTTGAGCTGGTGGCCTGTTCCACAAGAACATCGGTGGAGGGATCAAGCTGCAACAGGGGACGGTCCCTAGAAACAGAAGGAGTGAAAAATCATCTCTAACAGTAAAAACCGAGGCCCAGGGAAAGATGCAAACTCCCCGGGCCACAGCCCACAGCAGAGCCTCTAGAAAGGGGGCAATCAACCGACAGGTGAGCTCCCAGCCTGGAGGCTGTAGTGGAGGCTGAGCTGGTTCATCCTAAAAGAGCTAGGCTTAAGGAGACAGCTGAAGACAGAGACACTTTAGAGAGAAGGGTACCGGCTTTCATTCCAGGAATTATCCAGGATCGGCGGAGGTCCCTGACAGTGGGTCTCAGCAGTCCAGAGGCACCAGTGTGCTTAAGCCCAGGAAGTGTGAGTAAAGACCTTGGAATTGCACCCTCTGGTGTTGTCTCAGTTATTGTCGCCTGCATAGACTTCCACCACACCATAGACTCTCACGAGCACCAACTGTGCCCCGGGGTACCGCTCCACCTGTGGGGAGCAGTACCATCATTGCTGCCATTCCATCACCCCGGAGGCCTCATACAGCAGCGGCGGCTTAATAGCCGCATACCACAGGTGGCGTCACGAACACAAACTTTATTCACCCCAAGTCACCAGCCATTTTAATTGACAACCCACCAGGGCCACCACTGACGACCCCCGGACAAGTCCGGCCCGGCACCGGGTGTCCCATAGCCCTGGGGTCGGCGAGTCAAATACATCAGTAGAATGCGATTAGACACTTCTGTGGGGGGGGTGGCTGAGCCTGGTACCCCCTACAATGCCTCCCCTATTTTCACCTCCACTTGGCTTGTTCTCACATGACTATCTCCTGTTCACACTTTGGATCTCAGCCCCCCACTTGATCCGACTCCCACCCACATTTGAAGCCTTCAAATCCCACTTGAAATCCCACCCTGTTTAAAGGGCACTTTAAAAACTTTCTAAAGACTATGATCATTGTTTTAATTTTTTCATTGACAACTATGAAATTCTCTCACAGATTGACTTTCATGAGGGTAAAATACTTTTAATGGGAAAAATAATGAAAAAGAAAATTGCAGCACATAGCTCGGCTGTGTAAGGCTGAGGAGAACGAGTAAAGTAGCTGCCGCTTAGCAAAACATTTATTCTTCTTATAATTAAGCATGCATCTTTATTTGACAGAAAATAATGGGTCTGATTAGCAGCAAAGATTTTAGTGTAAGTCAAAGTTGCAATCTATTGTTTTTGCTTGCAGTGGAAATTATAGTCCCATTAGCATCTAATTATGGCGACTAAACAAACATTGCTGCCAAGGTACTTATGTTATTGATCTATTATGGAATTACAATGCTGTTCAATATCCATCCAAAGAATGGAGAGCCATTGGTAAGTGACTTGTGTATATACCAGTATGCACATACTGTATGTATGGATACATACTGTATAAACGTGGGAATTCATATACATTTTTTTGTTTCAATCTCTTAGCAGATACATAAATTAATTTTTCAATAACAAAATAAAAAAATGCAAATGGAACGATACTTGATCATTTTCTATGCGGAGTCACAAGTTAGTTTTTCCACTTCTATAGACTATCACATAAGCGCTGATAGAATATTCTTCTGCATTCTGATTTCCCCTGTGCATAAATGAGTATAGAAAATGCATAATTTTATTTCTTCACTGTTTTACCATTAGGATCAATACAATGTGTTTCAAATAGATTAGAGAATGAATGTGTATATGTCGAATACAGCACACAGCTAAATGATACCACTGAAGATTTGAATGCGCTGTCTGCCTGCACAGAAATCCCTTCCAATCTGTGTCAATCTGCAGAGTTCATCCACACTGCCATATCTGCATCTTGGACAATTTCCCTACAGAGCATCAGGATAGAAAGCAAAGTCATTAGGGGTCCATTCATCACATTCTCCTGGCTCTAAATCTGGGGCAAACTGGAACATGAAAGACACCACATTTTATTAAAGCATAAAAAATCCCACTGAAAGCAATTGATTTTCAGTCCTTTAAAATCTACCAGTACTTTTCCTCTTTGACAGGCTCTAGACTTTGATAGCAAACCAGAAGATGTGATATGTTGCCTATTAGCTTCTATGTAACACAAGAAAATGAACACACAAAATTTGAAGATGCCAATAAAATAATACATGACATAGATATGAAGCTACTAATTATTAATTATTACAACCAGAATATATGAAACTATAATTTAGAGTCCATAAATCCATCCAAAAATATCTTGCATATCACTAAATCTAAAATTGAACTTAGATTTGACAAAAAAAATATTATTAAGGGGTACCTGATGCATTAAAAATTGCAATTTACCTGCAGGTAAATAGGGTTAAAATTCAGCCTGGCCCTTATACTGTCACTGCAGCTATGGGGAGAAAATTAACTTATTTTCTCCCAGGAACCACCAGACTTCTGTAATGGGGTCATGAGGTGTGCATGGAGAGGCTACAGTCATTGCTCAAGGCAGCACTCCTTATACTGTGTGCGGCAGCTGTAAGCATGCCCTGGCCTTTTGACTGACAGCTGGCTATTCAGTGCTTGCAGCTGATCACAGTATTGTGAGTAATGACTATAATCACTCTTCATACCCCCATGACTGAAAGCTGGAGAATCCCAGGAAGAAATAGATTAATTTTCTCCCAGTGGCCGTACTTTCAGTAACATGTCCAGGCTGCATTGCAAAGCTATTTACCTGCAGATTAAGCCTCCTATATCAGAAGATAAATAATGTTTTTCAAGGTGATAGGTTCCCTTAAACCCATTTGCACAAAAGGACATAAGGACATTAATTGAAGTCTTATAACCACAATAAGATGTAAATGTCCCCTAAGGCTATGTGCCCACGGAACTCTGTACCTGCGGATTTTGCCGCGGAAAGCCTGCGGATTTATCTGTATTTTCTAGATAAATCCACAGGTTTTAGCAAGTACAGACACTCCCCATGTTATCCTCTGGGACATTGGGAGTGCTGTGTCCATACTGTGGTATGTGCAGCTGTGAAATATGCTGCGGATGTCCCGCAGCTGCACATAACTGCATGTCAATTATTCCTGCGGAAATACCTGCGGAAATCCCGGCCCTCCACTATGGAGATAGAGGCCGGGACGTCCGCAGGTAAGTCGCACAAATGTCCGTAGGTTTACCTCAGCTATTTCACTGGAATCCTGAAGCAATGGATAGCTGCAGGAAACCTGCGGATATATCCGCAGGTGCGAGCTCCCGTGGGCACATAGCCTTAGTGGATGCTATTAAGCCAAGGAACTACATCGTAACATTTATATTTGTTGCCAACAGTGGGTTGAAAGGTGGGCCAAGAAATCACTGTTTTAATCAAGATGTTTCACTGAAAATAAGACCTAGCAGGATTTTCCTGACTTTTGGAGTATGCTTATAAGATAGGCACTACTCCAAAAATAAACTTTAGCTGCGTACCATTTCAGGGCATGTAACCTTTTTTGCTGTACGTTGCCCTTTTGTGTTGCTGTAAGCCCAGGAAATTTACAGACACATCCCAACTAGTTAATGGAAAATGAATATTCACCTTTCCACCTCCCACCTCTCTTTGCCAGTGTCAGTGATTGGAGCATGTGTTAGTGGCAAATGATTATTAAACTTCTTCCTTTGTACATTTTCATGCCCAACCCTCTGTGCTGGCATCAGTGATTGGAACGATGGTTAATTGTAAATGAATATTGGCCCCCTTCCTCTGCCCACCCCTCTGTGCCAGCATCAGTGATTCAGTCAGACTGCAGTATTACTGTCTGAGGATCACATCGCAATCCTCAGACTGGCCAGCAGCTTTCCTCACTAGAGTGTGACAACTGCATAGAAATACAGCCTGATAAATTAGGGTCAGGAGAGTCCCCGGCCAGTATGAGCATTGCGATGTGACCCTCGGTTAGTATTACAGCATTCTGACCGAATCACTGATGCCGACACAGAGGAGGGGACGAGAATATTGGCGGGTGTGAATATTGATTTCCAATAACATAAGTGCTTATCACTGATGCCAACACAGAGGGGAGGGCAGGATTATGGGCAGGGGAAGGGGGGATATTAATTTGCAGTTAACACATATTCCAATCACTGATGCCGGCATAGAGGGGTGGGCGGGGAAGGGAGTGAATATTAATTTTCCATTAACAGGTGACCCAAAGACTAATGCCAATACAAAATATAAGACATCCCCTGAAAATAAGCCCTAGTGCATCTTTTGGAGTCAAAAATAATATAAGACCCTGTCTTAATTTTGGAAAAACACGGTAGATACAGGATAAGGACACCAATTTTTCCTTGGTGAGGAAAATCACGCTATGTCTCTGGGTATCATCTGAATTATACATCCAACATCCCAACAACAGTGTCTTTGACATCTGAGAAGCTTGATACGATGATGGGACCTAACAAAGGCTTCCACTCTGCTATGACTGAAAAAGTGACAATCAGTTCACTATTGAATATAAACTATTGCAAAGCATTGCCAAAAAAATTAAATGATTACAGGTCAAAGTCCCTTGATGACAATATGGCCCTGTCTCATACTCATACTCAAACGGCCAGGACAGACACATTGAGGGGTGCACTGGTACTGACCTTTGACCTGTTCGGGAACGGCGGAGGCCCGCAACAGTGAATCCTGGTACACCACGAGGAAATCGGTCAGCTGCAGTTTTTGGAACAGACTGTGAGTAAACATCTTGACTGCAAAGCCTCGTGTCGTCTGCTTCTTCCTGCACCACATTCAATTCCATCATAGACTTTCCTAACGGTTGCCCCGGGGTCCCGCTATACCTGTGGGAGCAAAAATACCTCAGCTGCCATAACACCATCTCCGGAGGTCCCGCCACAGCTGCAAAACCACAGGTGGCGTCACGAACTTCATCTATCCAGAAATACAACTCCCATCAGCATTTCATCCTTCCTTTATTTTTGAGACACCGCCAGGGTCATGGAGCCGGACCCCCAACACCGCTGACATCCCCGGACTAGTCCGGCCCGCTTCCGAGTGCCCTCGGTGTAATATTAGTGCTGTAAAACGTCTTTAACCCATACAATTTTAGTCTTGGAGACACAAATAATTGTTTTGCTGATGTTGCAGGTAGCTGTTAACTTGTGTCTAAGTATAATCCTATATTATTAATGACAGAAATACATAGTTTTACTTTTGTTGCATTTCGGTTATCGTATACTCACACCATTTAGTTTCTTTTTTTGCCCCCAAAAAATATAGTAAATTGGAAAAAACAGTAAATTCTTATTTTATGAAATCTTTGAAATAAATATGTTTAATCATTATTATTATTACAACATAAATCATTTATATAGGAACGATTGTATTTCTGTCATTTCTGCCTCCTGTACATTCCTTAACAAGAGAGCGGCAGAAAAATTAATGAAGATGTGCTAAGCATTAAAATGAATACGATCCAATAATTTCAGTGCAGAAAGGCGAATCTTGGTTACTTTGCATCTTCATACACAACATAATAGACAGGAGCAGATTGTCTTTGCTGTTGAGCAATATCAACATTTCAAATTAGCTTGCATAAGAAAATAGATAGAAAAATATCCCTTTTCTGAGAACAATTGGGAATTGTATATTTGCTATTAGATAATTGTAGAACTACTGTATGAATTCACTGTGGTGCAAACTTTTCATATTTTAGAGATCTATTTTATTTAGAGATAATACTTTTCATTTAATACATAGATTTTGCATACGGAATTCAGCATAATACTAATCTGTTTCAGTTGTTTCTTTCTCCTTTTCTTTGGATGAATAAAAGTTCACCAATTTCACAACAAGACTAATAATGCAGATAGTGAACGTTAACATTAAGGTATTACACCTGGAATAGTTTCTGTAAAATATTTTATAAACACCACAGGGATGTTAAGTGTTAACTACTATGCCTATTCTGCAAATAAACATAATTTGTGACAGAAATTACAGTAATTGGCTCAGATTCATCAAGACCATCGTTTTTCATGTCTGTCTTAAAGGAAATCTATGGCCAGGTTTTTGCTATTATATCTGAGAGCAGCATAATATAGAAAAAGTGACCCTGATTCCAACAATGTATCATTTAGTTTACTGGGTGCAGCAGTTGTGACCCAATCATTGTACTTGGATGTAGCATGTAGCAAAGCTCAAAAAGCTAACTCCGCCTACATGAGAGCTCTCTGCATACATAGTCTATTTACAGTGAGCTGCTTATCACAGGAGGGGTGTGGTCAGATGACTTGGCATAAGGCAACTAGTCCCAGCAATGATAATGTCTTTGTGATAAAATCTTCATTGTAAGTAAACAACAGCACACAGCATAATAAATTACACATCTCTGAAATCAAGTTTTCAGCCCTTATTTCAAACTGTCTTCAGATTACATAGCAAAAACCTGCTGACAGATTCCCTTTAATGAGGGAGCAGGGTGGAGTGTGAGGCTCCTGATTCATTATGAGAAGCACGTCTCTTAATGAATCAGGAGATTTGTGAATTGAAGTGTGCCTTCATGTGTCTCTCTACAAATCTTATTCCAGTCAAAGACAATTTGTGGTGTATGGCATGCCGCTGCTTGCCCTGAATTTGAATAGCAGGGGTTGCCTCATCCCACCGCAACCCTTTCCATAGCTGTAATATTTTTGCTCAGCCTCATGTTGGGCCAAAATTTTTCAACTTTTCAAAGCTTTTTTCTTGTGAAAAAGCATTGATTAATTGAGGCCATCCTGTATCATTTTCAGATGGAGAAAACTTAGGAAAAAAATGCCAACGTTACCACTGTGGCTTACACTTTCACTAAATTTGGTGCATTTTTAGACTCTAGTCTAAAGCGGGCTTTACACGCAACGACATCGCTAACAAGATGTTGTTGGGGGTCATGGAATTCGTGACGCACATCCAACCTCGTTATCAACGTCGTTGCGTGTGAAACGCACGAACGACCGTTAAGGATCAAAATTACTCACCTAATCGTTGATCGTTGACACGTCGTTCTGATCCCGATTATCGTTGCTGTTGCAGGACACAGGTTGTTCGTCGTTCCCGCGGCAGCTCACCTCCGCCCCTCCGCTTTTATTGGGTGGCCGCTTAGTGACGCCGCTGTGACGTCGAATGAACAGCCCCCTTAGAAAGGACGGCGCGGGGGCTTTCACTATCGACATCACTAGCGATGTCGATGTGTGTAAAGCCCGCTTAACTACTATCTATTGATTGATTTACTTCGCACAAGTAATTTGTGCCAAAATATTGGTATAATTTTGCTACACTGATGAATTTTAGGTATGTTTTTATAAAAGTATCTAAAATATATAGTAAATGTTTTATTTGCTACAACTTAAAGAAATTGTCCAGTTACCAAAACTGATTTTTTTTTCTCCTAAATCTTGCTAATATGTGCCTCTCTACACATCTATTATGTTATTTTAGCAATATTACCTTTTATCATGCTGTAGCAGCATGTCCTCATTGCTGGCTACAGCTCTAATGGAGATAATCTTTCTCCTGACTTCCTGGGTTCAATTCCTACAACTTCCATGATCCTTTGTGGTGCCCTGCAGTCTGTATCTCACACCTACTCAGATCTCCATCCAAAGACTTATCCCTGCCCTCTTCCCTGTCTGTGCATGTTATCGAAGCACTGAGAGAAATCACATTAGTGACATAGCAGCAGCTCCAAGCTCTGCACAATACACAAACACACACTGCGCTCTGCACTCTACACACACACACACACACACTGTGATCTACACTCTACACACACACACCACTGTGCTCTGCACTGTACACACACATACACACTGTGCTCTGCACTCTACACACACACTCTACACACACACACTGTGCTCTGCACTCTACACACACACGGTGCTCTGCACTCTACACACACACACACACACACACACACACACACATACAGTGCTTTGCTCTCACATACTGTGCACACACTAAGCTCTGCTCATCCTCCCACCCCCCATGCAATAACATATGCACCCGACGTGACTCCTCTTCTCCTTCTCCTCTGAATCCTTGTGCCCGCCCACACACAGCTGCAGGATGGGTAAGCCCTCCTCTTGATACTGGTCTGTGATGTGAGGGGAAACCCCGCCCACAGCCCAGTCACTCAGGATATCAGAGGCAGCTGCAGCTGCTGATGTAACGTCAACTTTCAGAGCCCGAACGTTGACGTGACATCAGCGGATGCCAGTGGCCACAGCACCCGGGGGTCATGTGATTGGTACTGAGCGAGCAGAATAGCGCAGTTCAGTGCCAGAACTGGAAATAGAAGGTAATTAAAAAGCGACTTATAATAGGGATTTAAATTGATAATGAAAAAATTAAAAATGGGTGAACCATACCTTTAAGCTAGAATTCTGGCTTAATAAATCTGTCCATAATGTAAGCCTGTAGTAATGATACAAAGCTATCTGTATAATTAACTTTTCATTTAGATATCTGTAACTATTACCCCTCTCAATCTATATCTATTTATTTATTTTCTGCCTATTTATCTATCTAAGGCTGGGTTCACACAACTGTATTCTCTCCATCTGAGTAAAACAGTCTGACTTTGATCTGGTTTTTAACAGAGTTTGATCAGAGTTGGGATCCATTTTTCTCAGATATGGAAAATAATATAAAAAAAGTATCCATCTTCCCCATTCTGTCAGTCCAAGATAATTAAACAGCACTTAGATGGCATCTGGGCACAATATGATTTTTTCACAGACTTATAGACTTAAATGGCTGAGTATCAGTGAATTCTCAAAGTCAAATCATGCATGCTGCGATTTAGTTCCTCTGACCACTCAGTTAAAAAAAAACATTGGACATGCGTATAGCCTCATTGAATAATATTGGTCTGAGTGCGATTCGACGTTTTGTCACTTGGACTAAAAATATGATGGTTGCCTGCACGAGCCCTAATGCTGAGATTAAGCAGTACTTTTGCTAAATGGAGGGTGCAAGCCTATAGAACCATTAAATGTGACAATTCCAGCACTTTACCTGGCTCATCCCGATTACCCTGTTGCAGTAGCAATCGGCGTAGTATAAGGTATTAATGACAGTTGCGATTTTGGTGGGGTATTTAGCCAGGAGATGTAATTTTGGTAGAGAAATATCTACAACCAAATACTCAATGTGCACGACATTGCCTAATCCAGTAATCTGGCATTGAGTTCAATGACTTCACCTGTGGTGAGTTCACCTGAGGTCACACCTCAGGTATCTTGGGAACCTCCAGCTACGACCTCAGGTGAACTCACTGATGTCAGTGTGTCTCTGAAGCCACAGTGAGGGGTCATGTTTTCTAATGTGACCACACACTGCGACTTCAGACCGTCAGACCTGCAGGGACAGCTGCGGCTCCATCATTGTCTCTCTGAAGCCACAGTGAGGGGTCATGTTTTCTAATGTGACCGAACACTGCGACTTCCGACCATCAGACCTGCAGGAGTGTTTTGGGGGTTAATAAATTGGAGAAAGTGGGGGTTTTTTTCTTAAAGAATTTTTCTGTGTTTTCTGTTTATTTCCTTTAGTTTACAAGGTTAGTAATAGGGGTGTCCCATAGGCCCCTCCCCATTACTAACCTTGGGCTTGATGGCAGCTGTCATTTTGTTTGTCAAATCCCAACTATCATTAACCTCTTATGTTAAGCAGATTGCCACAGCACTAGGGCAATTGGGATGAGGTGGGTAAAGCATCGGAATTGTTATATCTAATGGATGTGACAATTTCAGAGTGGCTGCTATTTTTAGGATGTGAGGGCCCAATTACCAAGGGCCTCCCCAGCTTGAGAATACAAGCCCTAAACTGTCTGCTTTATTTTGGCTAGGAATGAAAATTAGGGGCGAATGCACGCCGTTTTTTAAAAATATTTATTTAAATAATTTTTAAAAAGCCAAATGGGGTCCTCATATTTTGATACACAGCCAGGATATCACAGACAGCTGGAATCTGCAGCTTGTAGTGGTCTGCTTTATCTGTGCTGGGTATCAAAATACAGGGGACCCTACATCATTTTGTATCCAATTATTGACTTATTTTTACACTCAACAACGAATCACAAACACTGGCACACCGGCAGTCTGACTGCAACCAATTACAGACGCTGTCACAAAGGAATGACGGGGCAAGCAGTGAATATGCATTAGATCTAATTATCGGTACCGGAAGCACATAAGTGGGAGACTCGGTAAGTATAATTCTCTTGCTTGCAGCCCCCTAGCCCTTACTAGCACCAATTTACAGCACAATGCTCAGGTCTCCATAGACTTATATGGGGTTTGACATCTGGGTTCATGTTCGAGTGCAAGTCTGGTCCCGAACCAGACTTTTTTCTACTTTCAGCCAGACCCACTGAACCCAAACATCTGGACTTACTTGAAGAAAGTCAAAGTGTGATGGGCAATCAGAAGTCCTCAGTTTTTGTTATTTTGGAGTGTTGAGTTTCCTCATTCATTCTATCGATCGATCGATCTATCTATCTATCTTCTAGCTATCCAATTTTATTTTATTCAGTCATTTATTTAACTACCTGCTAATGCATCTGTGTATCATATACAATACTGTGCAAAAGTTGTAGGTATTTTTCATCTATACACCTGTTAGTACTGTATATCTATTTTATTAATCATTCTTTTAATTTAAAGGACGAGCTATAGTTGTATGTTTATATCAAACGTATATGTTATAATTAGCCACAAGGTACCTTTATAAAGTGCTCCAGATTCAGTCTTTTCAGCCATTACACCTCACAAGAGAGTTACTAAATTAACACCACAAAAGTTAACTAAAAATTTTGACTTACCCCTCCAACTACCTAGGACATCCATGGACAGAATAGAAGTGAAATCATAAATGCCTCTTTTATCTCAGTCATCTTCTTGATAATGTCACCTCACCCCCCATTCTAACAAAAAAGATCATCAATAGCAGCAGGAGTGGTGTGGGACTGGAGTACGGCACAAGTTCTGTCACTGCAATGTACATGAACACAAGAATGGTCAACATAACTTTCCTTATCAAGTACACAATTTCATCCTGCAAATTCCAGGCTGGACATCCCTGCAGAGATAACTAAGTGGTACCCTAAATTTTAAAGCAATCACTGTTCCATAGGCTGACTTCAACAGCCACATATCGAATTTAGAGGTGGTGCATATGCTGCAACTTTATTGTGATAAGTCATGTCAGAGCCTTGTTCTCAAAAACAATGTGGATTCTAGGAGTTGGACCCCACCATGATCACTTATCCTAACTATTAAACTATTAAACTATACGGATCAATGGGGATGAAGTGTCATATGTGGCCACCAGCACTTACTGACAAAGGACAAAGGTCTGAATCACGTAGCTGTTTGCACCAGCTTCTTCAGTCCTATTAGCGATTTTATTTCCTCATTGGAACCACTCAATTTCCTTTGTGCATCTTGTTAGATTTTTTTTTATTCTGGATTTTATCATCATTTTTGTACATTAAAGCCTTTGCGATTTTATTCATCCAAGGATCTGGATTTTTTTTTTTAATATACTTACCACGTTACACCGGGCATTATCCGAGCTCCGTACATGGGACACCTCTCAGGTGAGCTGTCTATTTTCTCTCTATACGAACCATCTTTTAGGCTTTGTAGAAGTGTCTGTTTTGCAAAAAAACTTTGGATTCTCAGCATTAGTGAACATACTCTGAAGCAAAGTGCTAAGCAGATAAGTTAGTCATTTGTTTTTGAAGGCTTTATAGGCCATTTAAGGCTATGTACAAGCAATGTTGAGTGGAATATTAAACAGAAATCGATATTTGATCCCATGCAATTAATCACATTCCCTTGCTTAAAGTTTCATCAACAAATCTAAATAAAGTACATATAACAGAAACTTAAACTTCTCCCAACACAAAGCAGCACTCGTTACAAGCTCCAAAGTGGATGCATAGCAGCCATTATCTTCACAATAGCTGCATTGTCGTGTAAGCATAATAAATGAATTTAGCAATTCATGCAAGCATCACAAAGTGTTTCAAGAAAGGAGAGATGGCATCTAGCCCTGAAAAGACCCATCACATAAAATGCAACTAATGTACTCTTTCTGATTCAAACTGTAGTTGCTTGTCTGCTATTTATAGCTGTAATAAAACTGTAATGTTTTCCTTGGAAATGCTTCTTGGTTACTTACATTTGCATTTATAAGGCAGTTTCAGACTCCAATAGCATTGGATCATTTTGTGTAGACCAGAATATAAACAAATAGATATAGGTTCAAAAATGTCTTACCCGTTCGTTCATATGTAACCAAAATACAAAGGATTTGTTATAATTTTTTTCATTTTTTATTTATTTATGCAGAGAACAGTGCATTATAAAGCTTAAAGGGACTTTACAAGATTAGAAAATAAGTATCTGTTTTTTACCATAGACAGCTCCTCTCTTGCCCATGGGATATGTCTGGTATTGAAATTCAGTCCTAGTAACAGAGATGTAATGTCACACAGCCTATGGAAACGTGGCCCTGGTTGTAGAGGGTACCATATGAAAAACAAAATCTTGATCTCCTTGTGTGGTTTGTACAGGATAATGGATAATTAAAGGGAACCTGTGACCAGATTTGGTGACTATAAGCTGTAGCCACCATCAGTTGACTTTTATATACAACATTCCAGAATACTGTACATAAGAGCCCAGGCCGCTGTGTAGAATGTAAAACTCATTTTATAATACTCACCTAAACGGTCGGTGCGGTGAAGACTGGTTGGATGGGTGTCTCCGTTCTCCGGGTCCTGTGTCTCCTCTTTCAGCCATCTTTGTCCGCCTTCTTCTGAAGCCTGTGTGCATGACGCGTCCTACGTCATGCACCCAGGCCGACATTGAGGTCCTGCGCAAGCACACTTTGATAAAAATTGATCAGATCAAAGTATTGTAGTGTGCATGCGCGGGACCTCAAACAAAAAAAATCTATGCATGTCTGGAATCTGCCTAATCGTACTGACATGGAGAATTATATTGCCAGGTCACTGTCACTGAGCATGGTAAATTAAAAAAAAAATAACTATTGTGAAATTGCCCTTTTCTTTGCAATTTCATCGAGTTTGGATTTTTTTTTTATCACTTTCCAGTACATCTCATGATAAAATGAATGGTGTCATTCAAGAGTACAACTTGTCCCACAGCAAATAAGCCATTATGGTAATGTTGATGGAGAAATAAAAAAAAGTTAAGGTTCTTGGAAGAAAGGGAGGCAAAAAGAAAAAAGCCAAAATACCTCTGTCATGTAGGGGTTAAATTTGCGTACAAGCTATGGTCGTCTATCAATAAAAGCTCACGGTCCCGTCTGCTAATTTGGAAATCATGTCATTTGTCCATACAAAATTAGCAATGCCATTAATCCTATAGCACTTTGTTTATCACTTCTACTTCATTTCTTGTTCCATAAATCATTACATAAAAATAAAATTCATCCCATAAATAATACTTCCCGTATCCTGAAAAAAAATGTTTTATAGCTTATAATTTAAGGTGAGGGGGTCAAAACTATAATTTTTTGAGTTTCTTACTGTTTATGTAGTTAAAGAACAAATTTAGATTATTTTTACTTTCTCTGGCAATAAGTTTCTCTGTCTCAATCTTTGAGGATATATACTGTGTTTCCCCAAAAATAAGAGTTTTATATTATTTTTTGCTCTGATACATGCGCTAGGGCTTAATTTCAGATGGTGTCTTATATTGTCCCATGAACAACAATCCACATTTATTTTTTAATAAAAAAAAGCAATATTTCTTCAAATATAATCATGTCATCACATTCTGGATCATAATTTTATGTTAATCGTATTACTGGTTTAGATGCAGATTTTCTTATCTGATCTGCTATTCTTATGGTGCAGAAACCAGTCCTATAGTAGCGGGTACATATGTGGCACTCCTGAGGCGTCAGGTGCTACAGGGTATCGCATCCAGTAACAGGTGCGGTGCTAACCATTGATTCCTGGAAGACCAGTGCTGGTAAATAGCATTCAAACACACATAATTCTACCCTTTCCCCTTGACTGGGTAACAGGCTAGGGGTGGATCTAGTGGATAGCCACCAATTGGTCGGAACTTATCCAATCCGCTAGTCAGACACATGGGTGGAGGAGGGGCTAGTCAGTCAGTTGACAGGAGACAAACATCTTGAAAGCATTAAGTCAGACAGTGAGTCTGAAGTCAGTCAGAAGTCAACGCAAAGACAACAAGTGTAAAGTGACTTGTTGGTTGAAAGGAGTACGGTCACCAGGGAGAGTACGGTGTGAGTACTCATGGGACTAGAAGCATCTGCGGGGTGCAGAGCTCTAGTTCAGGAAGACAATTCAAGCTCACCTGATAAATCTGCCCGGTGAGGGAATCATCAAGGTTCCTTACCAACGTTAGTGTCGGGGGCACAGCAGCAAAGAGGGAACCCGGGAACTGGGACAGAGGTCCGACCCAAGAGAGATTCAAGCTGCCTGCCATGCGGGCAGGACTGTGACAACAGGAGGGGGCCCCCAGAATGCTCCAAGCCACGGGGACCCATCAATTACAGAAAGGTGCAAGGAAGTAAAGCTCACCAAATCACTACACCAGCACTGGGATCAAGGGAATACTAAAACACCTGATTGGTAGAGACCAGCATCAGCCGGGTTGCAGCTCCACGAAACCAGTGAGTAAAAACCAAGTTAAACCGCAACCCCTGTGTTGTCTGAATTCTTCTTGCACTGCTGAATCATTAACTTGCACCATACTACTACCACCATCATCCTCCCCTGGGGCCTAGCTCTACTTGCAGAAGGCCATAACATCCGAGCTGCTCAATACCACCAGCCCCAGTAGTGAGAGACTTTGCAGCAGCGGCTTTCCACATATAGCCACATACCACAAGTGGCGTCACGAAAACTATTTTCCTTTTTAGTTTTCCTCGACTTTTTAAGCAACCCCCAGGGTCACGGAACCGGGCACCGGCCACCCGTAAGATTTTCCAGCAATTCCAAAGCCTGGTACCGAGTATCCCAAGGCCCTGGGGTGCGTCACATACCATATTGTAAATGGTTTAAATTACCTGCTTAAATTTATTATTGTCTATGTACTGCTATATTTACCCACTAAAGAAATCAGAAACCCCCTGAAAGAATCGCACTTACCAGACCCCAATTAGAGTAAGAAAGTGAATGGGCTCTCACATACAAATCTGCATCACTGTCAGGTCCCCTTGGACTTTTTGAGGTGTCTGCTTTCTTTTGGGGGGGGTGTCTGCTTTCTTTTGAGGATGCCTGCTTTCTTTGATGAAGTGTCCTGCTGTTTTCTTTAACTTTTAAGCTGCTTGGACATTACCTTATGGAGTCACGACGAGGGATTATTTTTGGAGTAGGGCTTATATTTTCAACATACTCCAAAACGCCTCAAAAGTCCTACTAGGGCTTATTTTCAGGGTAGGTAATATTTTAGGAGAAACAGGTACACATTTCCTATTAAGGATGCTTATGAACTGATGTAAACCCTAAAAACAGTGAAATTTCAACTTGTGAGTTAGTAAAACATGAAGAATGCCAAGGGGTGAATACTTTCACAAGGCACTGTATGTGTCCTGATGTGAACCCAACTGAACATCTATTGGGAATTCTGAAGAGGCAAGTTGAGCAGTACTCTACATCCTTCATCCAGACTTTAAAAAAAGTATAAAATCTATGATGGGTCGAAATGTTGCTCTCCCGTAGTAAAGAAATTCATAATTTTCACCTTATTGGGAAGCTATCTACCCTTCATTTTCTGTGATGTATTTCTAAATGGACGCCTTGGTTTTAGATGTGCGCCATTATTTTTTGGTGTATTTGTGCCGCCCCTGTGCCAGCAGCCGGGCAGCTCGGATCCGAAGCCGCGGTGACTCGAGGGGTCTCCGGACCCGGGGGTCATGCGGCCACTCAATGAAAAGGGGACTATGTACAGGATGATTATAAGTTTGTGACGCCACTCACAGTGCCTGGTAAGATGGTGTGCCACTGCTGCTGTTAGTGGGGGAGCCCGGTGGTGGTCATATAGCAGCAAGGTATTTTAACCCCTCCATGGGTAGGTGGAATTGTGCCCCGGGCCCATTGGGATGTTGGTGATTGGGGGTGGGGAATAATGACACCGACAGCTTGTAAACCAGAATTCTGAGCACCACTGCAGCCTGGAGGGAGCACGCTGGGATCCGTGCCCTTGGTATTGCTGTTAGCCTGTGGCCTTTTCCGTGGCACCTTCTCACTAGTTGGAACCTCAAGCTTGAAAATTTTCGAGTACTGCTCACCTGTATGGCTAACGGAGTGAGCTTGCTCTCAGGGTTCACGCGTAGGATTTCTTTGGACTGTATTTGGGAAACTCCTATCCTATCGGTGCACTAGTACCCCGATTTTGGAGCGGGTTGGGGATGAATCTTGAAGTTTTCATCCCCGTCGGTTAAATTACCGGGACGCGTGAAGCTACTTCCTGGCCTAGGGTCCACGTACCCCGTCATGCCCTAGCCCCTTCCCGGTGATGGCTCAAGGCCGCCGTTTGCCCTCCTCAGCAGACCGTGCCCCTTGACGCGATCCCCTGCGAACAGGGTTCCAGCTCCTACCAGGCCCAGACCAATGTGTACCACCTAGTAGACTCTAGGAGCCCAGCTCCTAACCTGTGACCTCTCCTCTTGAGAGTCACCACACCACTCCCTTCACTTTGTCACTTTCTCCTACCAACCCCCCATATGGGCAGCCCTATTCCCTTCAGGTCCCCCAATGGTGTGTCTGGTGGGTTCGGTGTAAAGTGTTTCTAGGATTTTGACTGGCTAAGCTGTTAGCAACACCAAAGGACCAGGATCCGTAACCAAGAAGGAGTGGATACTGTGCAGAAGGGCAGGTTGCACAATACCCTGTGACAACCTGATAGGCCAGGGCATCACATATTGCCCTCAGAGTTTCCAAGAAAAAAGGTCCTGATTGAGGTGCTTGCAGACAGTTTCCTCTGTTTTCTCTAAAAGAAAAGAGGTGATTCTTGAAGAATGGAACAAGCTAGAAGTTACATTCTGTCACCAACTTGTTCATTCCATGCCTTAAAGACTTAATTCTGTCCTTAAAAATAATGAAGGTCATAGAAAATAAAGATGCAGTCATTTTTTATGTGGGGTGTATTCATTTTTGCAGTAATTAATTTGACTAGAGATTTTGTAACGAAAGTTATAAATAATAGTCTTACTTTCATATTAGGGGTTTAACTCTTGTCGCTCTATGAAACTCAGGCTTTGGGAAATTGTTCCTTTGTTCAGTGAGATATTGTTTTAAAACTTACATTTTACAGAGGGTGCATTAATATATGAAGAATCAACAGCAAGTGGGACACAATTGTGAAAGTGAACAATATTTACTGCTTATTTTAGATTTTTGTAAAAAATAAAAACCTGAAAAATTGGAGAGTGCAATATTATTTGGCCCCTTTACTTTCAGTGCAGCAAACTCACTCCAGCAGTTCATTGAGGATCTCTGAATGATTCATTATTGTCCTAAATGACTGATGATGATAATATAATCCACCTGTGTGTAATGAAGTCTCTGTATAAATGCACATGCTCTGTGATAGTCTTAGGCGGGCTTTGCACACTGCGACATCGCAGGTGCGATGTCGGTGGGGTCAAATTGAAAATGACGCACTTCCGGCATCGCATGCGACATCGCAGTGTGTAAAGGCTGGATGATACGATTAACGAGCGCAAAAGCGTCGTTATCGTATCATCGGTGCAGCGTCGGCGTAATCCATGATTACGCTGACGCGACGGTCCGATGTTGTTCCTCGCTCCTGCGGCAGCACACATCACTGTGTGTGAAGTCGCAGGAGCGAGGAACATCTCCTACCGGCCTCACTGCGGCTTCCGTAGGATATGCGGAAGGAAAGAGATGGGCAGGATGTTTACATCCTGCTCATCTCCGCCCCTCCTCTCCGATTGGCCGCCTGCCGTGTGACGTCACAGTGACGCCGCACGACCCGCCCCCTTAACAAGGAGGCGGGCCGCCGGCCACAGGGACGTCGCACGGCAGGTGAGTGTGTGTGTGAAGCTGGCGTAGCGATAACTTTCGCTACGCCAGCTATCACCACATATCGCTGCTGCGACGGGGGCGGGCACTATCGCACTCGGCATCGCAGCATCGGGCTGCGATGTCGCAGTGTGCAAAGCCCGCCTTAGTGTTCTATTTAAAGCACAGAGAGCATCATGAAGACCAAGGAACACAACAGGCAGGTCCATGACACTGTTGTGGAGAAATGTAAAGCTGGATTTGGTTGCAATAAAATTTCCAAAACTTTAAACATCCCAAGAAGCACTGTGCAAGCAATCATATTGAAATGGAAGGAGTATCATACAACTGCAAATCTACAAACACCCGGCCATCCATCAAAAATTTCATGTCAAACAAGGAGAAGACTGATCAGCGAAGCAGCCAAGAGGCCCATGATCACTCTGGATGAACTGCAGAGATCTACAGCTGAGGTGGAAGAGTCTGTCCATAGGACAACAATCAGTTGCACACTGCACAAATATCGCCTTTATGGAAGAGTGGCAAGAAGAAAGCCATTTCTCAAAGATATCCATAAAAAGTGTCGTTTAAAGTTTGCCACAAGGCACCTAGGAGACACACCAAACATGTGGAAGAAGGTGCTCTGGTCAAATGAAACCAAAATCGAACCTTTTGGGCAAAATGCCAAACGATATGTTTGGTGTAAAAGCAACACAGCTGATCACCCTGAACACACCATCCCCACTGTCAAACATAGTAGTGGCAGCATCATGTTTTGGGTCTGATTTGCCTCAGCAGCGACACGGAAGATGGGTAAAATTGATGGGAAGATGGATGGAGCCAAATACAGGACCATTCTTGAAGAAAACCTGTTGGAGTCTGCAAAAGACCTGAGACTGGGATGGACATTTGCTTCCAACAAGACAATGATCCCAAACATAAAGCAAAATCTACAATGGAATATTCACAAATAAACTTATCAAGGTGTTAGAATGGCCAAGTCAAAGTCCAGACCTGAATCCAACCGAGAATCTTTGGAAAGAGCTGAGAACTGCTGTTCACAAACGCTCTCTATCCAACCTCACTCAGCTCGAGCTGTTTGCAAAGGAAGAATGAGCAAGAATTTCAGTCTCTCGATGTGTAAAACTGATAGAGACATACCCCAAGCGACTGCACCTGTAATCTCAGCAAAAGGTGGCAATATAAAGTATGAACTTAAAGGGGACGAATAATATTGCACGCCCCAATTTTCAGATTTTATTTTTTACAAACAGTAAAAGTACAGTTTAACAACACAGGTTCCAGTCAGAACAGGCTTCACCATGGTCGACCAAAGAAGTTCAGTGCATGGGCTCAGTGTCATATATCCAGAGGTTGTATTTGCAAACCAGACATATGAATGGTGCCAGCATTACTGCAGAGGTTACATTGGTGGATGGGTCAACATCTCAGTACTCAGACCATACAACATGCACTAAATCAAATTGTCATTTTATCTAGTATATTTTTGTATTTTTCACTATTCACACTGCATAATTATGGATATTATAATGTACACTGTATATTTATTTGATAGATTTACACTATATATATATATATATATATATATATATATATATATATACATATATATATACATTGCCAATGTATGTAAAGTGCTGTGGAGTTAATAGCGCTATATAAATGAATGAATAAAATTATTATTATTATTATATATATATATTATGCAGATATGTACATATATGCATGTTTACACTGTATGTTATTAAATATATTGTACTATATTTATGTATTTATATAATGGATTGATTTGGTTGTGTATGTATTGTGGATGTATGTTATAATGATTATGTTAAGAAATTTTGCACATATGGTTAGCTATTAAATATCAGTGTTATTTATTTATTATTAATATAGTTTTTACAGCATTGTTTTTATAAAGTAATGAAAAATAAAAAAATGATATGTGATTAAATTATGTTAAAATTCTTTTAATAAGTTGAATGAGAGGTTGGTTTATATTGAATTAAATGAGATTCCTCCTGAGAATATTGAATTTGCATCATTCCTGTGTTGTATGCCGTTATGTTTGTGCTCACGGTTGTTATGGGGCGTGTACACCCTCTGACGCGTCATCGGATGCCTACTGCGCATGTCTGATGATGCGGCCGACGGTGATGCATCTCCAGTTTCCGGTCAAGTGTGCAATCATGGCGGTGCCCTGTAGTGGTATGGGATAACGTTTTGATTGATACAATATGCGGGTCCCTGGGAAAAAAAGAAGCTCACTGCTCCCCTCCACGTCATTCCCTGAAGAAGCGGTTGTGAAATGCGCGTTGGAGTGTGTGGCGGGGGAGCAGTGTCATACTCGTTATACCATGGCATCAGGTTTGTCTATGTGATGTTACTAATGGAGTGGCTATACTGATGATGCTATGCATATAATGCTATGATATCATGGAATTGAATGCATCATTGGTGAATTATATGGTAATATTGTAAAAGTGTTATATTGATTACCACCATCTTTAAATAGTTATAACCCCCATATGTATATTTGAATATAAATTCATGGTTAACTGGAATATGACCTGCTCTCCATGCCCAATGTTTTTAATAATGTTTTTTAATTTTGTCCTTTGTGATTTATGTTTTAATCTGTCATCAATAAAGACTCATGAATTGATGAGGTATGGTGTACAGTTAGGTCCAGAAATATTTGGACAGTGACACAAGTTTTGTTATTTTAGCTGTTTACAAAAACATGTTCAGAAATACAATTATATATATAATATGGGCTGAAAGTGCACACTCCCAGCTGCAATATGAGAGTTTTCACATCCAAATCGGAGAAAGGGTTTAGGAATCATAGCTCTGTAATGCATAGCCTCCTCTTTTTCAAGGGACCAAAAGTAATTAGACAAGGGACTCTAAGGGCTGCAATTAACTCTGAAGGCGTCTCCCTCGTTAACCTGTAATCAATGAAGTAGTTAAAAGGTCTGGGGTTGATTACAGGTGTGTGGTTTTGCATTTGGAAGCTGTTGCTGTGACCAGACAACATGCGGTCTAAGGAACTCTCAATTGAGGTGAAGCAGAACATCCTGAGGCTGAAAAAAAAGAAAAAATCCATCAGAGAGATAGCAGACATGCTTGGAGTAGCAAAATCAACAGTCGGGTACATTCTGAGAAAAAAGGAATTGACTGGTGAGCTTGGGAACTCAAAAAGGCCTGGGCGTCCACGGATGACAACAGTGGTGGATGATTGCCGCATACTTTCTTTGGTGAAGAAGAACCCGTTCACAACATCAACTGAAGTCCAGAACACTCTCAGTGAAGTAGGTGTATCTGTCTCTAAGTCAACAGTAAAGAGAAGACTCCATGAAAGTAAATACAAAGGGTTCACATCTAGATGCAAACCATTCATCAATTCCAAAAATAGACAGGCCAGAGTTAAATTTGCTGAAAAACACCTCATGAAGCCAGCTCAGTTCTGGAAAAGTATTCTATGGAAAGATGAGACAAAGATCAACCTGTACCAGAATGATGGGAAGAAAAAAGTGTGGAGAAGAAAGGGAACGGCACATGATCCAAGGCACACCACATCCTCTGTAAAACATGGTGGAGGCAACGTGATGGCATGGGCATGCATGGCTTTCAATGGCACTGGGTCACTTGTGTTTATTGATGACATAACAGCAGACAAGAGTAGCCGGATGAATTCTGAAGTGTACCGGGATATACTTTCAGCCCAGATTCAGCCAAATGCCGCAAAGTTGATCGGACGGCGCTTCATAGTACAGATGGACAATGACCCCAAGCATACAGCCAAAGCTACCCAGGAGTTCATGAGTGCAAAAAAGTGGAACATTCTGCAATGGCCAAGTCAATCACAAGATCTTAACCCAATTGAGCCTGCATTTCACTTGCTCAAATCCAGACTTAAGACGGAAAGACCCACAAACAAGCAAGACCTGAAGGCTGCGGCTGTAAAGGCCTGGCAAAGCATTAAGAAGGAGGAAACCCAGTGTTTGGTGATGTTCATGGGTTCCAGACTTAAGGCAGTGATTGCCTCCAAAGGATTCGCAACAAAATATTGAAAATAAAAATATTTTGTTTGGGTTTGGTTTATTTGTCCAATTACTTTTGACCTCCTAAAATGTGGAGTGTTTGTAAAGAAATGTGTACAATTCCTACAATTTCTATCAGATATTTTTGTTCAAACTTTCAAATTAAACGTTACAATCTGCACTTGAATTCTGTTTTAGAGGTTTCATTTCAAATCCAATGTGGTGGCATGCAGAGCCCAACTCACAAAAATTGTGTCACTGTCCAAATATTTCTGGACCTAACTGTATTTATGTGTATTTATTGGGATATTGAGTTTGGAAATACTCAATCAAATTGGTCTGCATGGTTATCATCCTAGAAGGAGGCCTCTTCTAGAGATGGTGCTCAAGAAATTCTGCAAACAGTTTGCTGAAGACAAGCAGAATAAGGACATGGATTACTAGAACGATGTCCTGTAGTCTGATGAGACCAAGATAAACTTATTTGGTTCAGATGGGAACAAGTGTTTGTGGTGGCAACCAAATGAGAGCAAAGACAAGTGTGTCTTGACTACAGTCAAGCATGGTGGTGGAAGTGTCATAGTTTCGGGCTGCATGAGTGCTGCTGGCTGTGAGGAGCTACAGTTCATTGAGGGTACCATGAATGACAGCATGTACTGTGAAATTATACAACAGAGCATAATCCCTTCTCTTTGTATTTCAACATGACAATAACTCCAAACACACCTCTAAGATGATCACTGCCTTGCTAAAGAGACTGAGGGAATAGGGGCTAAACTGGACAATCATGTCTCTAGACCTAAACCCTATTTAGCATCTGTGGGACATCCTCAAATGGAAGGTGCCGGAACGCAAGGTCTTTAACATCCACCAGCTCCATGATGCCATCATGGAGGAGTAGGAGAGGATTCCATTGACTCCCGTGAAGCTTTACTGAATACCATGCCCAAAAGAGTTAAGACAGTGCTTGAAAAGAATGGTGGTCAAACAAAATATTGATACATTGCACACAATTTGGCCATTTTCACTTAGGGGTGTACTCACTTTTGTTGCCAGCAGTTTAGACATTAATGGCTTTGTGTTGAGTAATGTAGAAGTCACACCAAATTTATTTACACTGTCATACATGCTGGACACTGACTATTTTACATTGTTTCAGTGTCATATAGCTTCAATATCTTCAGTGTTCGCCTATGAAAAGATGAATTAAAAAAAATGATCTTTGTTGCTTCTTCCCTATGAAAAAAACACCATAAAATTTGTTGTTACTACATCTTGCAAATTCTAATAAATGTGTAACAATGTACTCAGCTGTAACCCAAGGACAAAGCAATTATGATATGGTGCAGTAAAATGTATCCTCATTCTTCCACATTTCTGAATTTCCATTTCACTGTTAAAGCTTTTCCTGACCATTATTACAAATAATTATATCAATATTTTTGCCAGGATTATGAACTGCAGTTTCTAGATGAAAGCAGATTAAATTAATTCACCTTAAGGATATATTGTTATCACATATAATAACGGCAGCATGATAATTACCATTAATTATTCATTTGGATTAAGAGGCAAATGGGCTCCCATTCAATGGTCGTCTGCTGCTCTACTTATTGATGCAGTGCCCTCTGCATGAGTGTGACTAATTCAGTTTTTTTTGTGTGCCACTATTGACATCTTACTGATCCCAAATGTATTTACTTAAAAAAAAAATCAAAGTATTGTTTGGTAAGAAATAGCTTTTAAAAAATATATATTTTTCATATTCTATACTGTACAGAAAAACTAATTAAAACAAAAAGAAAAGAAAAGAAATTACGGTAATAAAATAATTGTCAATGAAGAAGTACATTGAAGAATGTTAACCTAAAATGAAGGCAACATTTTTTAACAGAATACGTAAAATACGTAAAATGTTTCCACGGACAAGTGATGAAATCTATTATCTCAATGGAATCAAAGGAAATAAATGATATAGAAATATTTATTACACTCTATACTTATGATAAGTATTTTATATAAGTTCCACCAAGTTTTCCTAAAAGGTATAAGTTATAGTAAATGTTCTGCTTCAAAACCTGTCATCCTCACAAGCAGTAACAGTGAAAAAACCGATGCCTCTAAACTATGTCAAAATCTTGTTACATTTCCATATGTATGGAATTGATTTTGCACTCTGTTTGCTTCTATGTGGAAAATCAGCACATATCTAACAATTGAAGGAGCATAGCATGGTTGTTGTGTTCAGAGGCACACAGAGTGTACCCCGAGCTTCAGTACAAACATACGACATTTTGAAAAGAGGTATGATTATTCCATGTGATAATATTTCTACAGACAGAACCCCCGGAAGAGTAATGTGTGCACTGCACAAAAGTAGTATGGAAGGGCCTACCAAAATGGCAATATTTTTGGGAATCTTAAAGGGTTTGTCCAGTTAAAACAAGTTTCAACCTATTCGCAAGATAGGGTATAACCTATTAATAGGTGGGTGTTCCACTGCTAGTGTGTCGCCCTGGGCAAGCCAGGGGACACAGATGACAACACCACTACACCCCACACTCCAGGTAGGCACATCTGCTAACCAGAAATCCTTGTTGCCTCCCTCCAGGAGTCTGTGATGCACACCAGGGGGTGGGCCAGGTGGTTGGCTCCGCCCACCAAGGAGCTTACAACTCTGGAGGCAGGAAGTTACCAGGCAGTCCAGTCAGGGACATGAACGAGTGAACAGCAGAGTAGCCCAGGCAGGGGCTAGAGGAAACAACCAGAAGTGAAAGTGAAGGAAAGGAAAGTGGAAAAGGAGGAAAGCAAGAGGTGGTGACAGAGCAGAGAGAAGGAGAAGCCTGAGAGCCCAGCTGTGTGTAGGGCTAGAACAGCAAGGTCAGCGACGGCGGTGACTGTCCGGAGTGGGACAGTTCGGAAGTTCCTGGAAGGACCCCGTTGGCTGTGTGCCCGGTGGTCTGGAGCAGTGTTCCGAAGGACAGTCAGCACCAGGGCAGGGGCCTCTCGGACCCCGGCAAGGCTAGGAGTCGCCCAATTTGCCGAATCCGTCAGTGAAGGGGACGCAGATCCCCCAGCAACAAAGTCCCGATTGACGGCAACAGCCCGACCATTAACGGGGAGACACCGCCACCGCCAAGGCACCAGTTTCCCCAGGGCCAGCGCCTGCGGGCAAAGTGTAGAGCTCCTCCGGCCCAGATTGCAGTCGGGGAGCGGGTAACCGGAGGGAATCCACCGCTACCATCAGTCAAACAGGTGCAAGGAAGAGAGACGTCACCGTCACCTACCGGGAGTGCAGGTGCAACCGTCTGTGGGACCGTCCTACCAGCCGTTGGTTTACCGTACAAACTGTGTCCGTGTCTCAGGCTGAGTGAGTACCACAGTGCCGCAAGGCATAGCGCTGCCCCCGCGTCCCTGCGCCCTCCAGGCCCTACCCTTCACATCTCTTCACCGGGCCCCGGGAACACCAACCCCTACCCACGGAGGGGCAACACAACACCTGGCTGCTCCCATCACCATCCCCGGGACCCTCACACTGAGCAGCGGTGGTGCCATCACCACAACCGTGGGTGGCGTCACGAACTATAATCCCAACAAACACCCCCTTTTCACTCACGGGCGAGGAGTGTCGCTCGAGACACCCCGGGATCCGGCCCACAGCTCGAGCCACCAGGAGCAACTGCCGGACCCGAGCAGAAGGGGTGAGCACGGTGTGCTGACACCCTCCTCCCCGCCCGCGACACTAGGACCCACACTACTCAGTGGTGCGTATTCTTGACTGCAGCTACAATTTTTCTCAATCAGACTGACGAGTGCTGTGTATCCCCATGGAGAATGAATGGAGCAGTGGTTAGGTATGAACACAGGCATTCTATTGTAACAAACATGGAAATATCCCATCAGGGATTAAAGTTCCCCTTTTCATTCAATTGTTCAGTTTGTGTCCCAGTTTAGGTGGACAGCCATGTCTTGGTAGGTTTGCACTTATGCCACAATCCTTTTATTTTTGAATGATGGATTGAACAAGGTCCATGAGATGTTTGGTTTAGATTATTTGTTAATAACCTAACCCTGTTTTTACTATTCTCCACAACTTTATCTCGGACCTGTCTTGTGTGTTCCTTGATTTTTATGATGCTGTTTGAACAATAATGCTCTCAAACAAACCTCTGAGGCCTTCACAGCTGTAGTTATAATAAAATACACCAGGTGTACTCAATTTACTGATTACATGACTTCTGGAGGTAATTGATCACTCAGGATTTTATTTAGTAGTATCAGATTACAAATACAAATACAAATGCACTTCCCAATTTGTATAGTCATATTTTTCAAAATGTTTAGAAAACAATGTATAATTTTCTTTACAATTCAAAAATACTTTTTTCCAGAAGATACAGATTTGATGCAGGACTATGGTGTATAAATTTCAGCACCAAGTCTGCATTTCTTGGCAAAAAAAACCCTCGATTTTCTGCCAGGAGATGCAGGTCTCTGAACTCAATTCACCTGAGGTCAATTTACCTGCGGTCAAAGAGGGGTGCCGTGAGAACCTCCAGCTGTGACTGCAGATAAACTGAGTGACATTACCGCTTACAACTGAGACTCAGTCAGTCTCTGCCTGAAGCTGCAGCATGCAGACATGTTCTGTGCTCGTGCGCTGTGACTTCAGTATGTAACAGAGATGGGATCATCGTGGGACCTCATGTGGATTACGTCAGAACTGGGTGTTTGGGGTTAAGAAAGGGGTGAAAGAGGGTGTTTTTTGTATTTTATTTCAAGTAAAGGATTTTTCCAGTGTTTGAGTTTATTTCTTTTAATTTACAGATTAATAATGGGAGGTCTCATAGATGCCTCTCATTACTAATCTAGGACTTACGCATACGGTACACATAAGGAGTTGGCGAAGAAATACAGAAATATGCTTCACAAAAAATCCAAATTGTGGTGGACCCGCATGTCCTTAGATAGCTATTTAGAACAGAAAATAGTCCCGAGGGGACTTCGGATACAGGTTTATCCTGCCTTTGACTTGGAGGATGAAAATCTTACACAGAGATGGATGACTGCTGCGACTACTTGTTCGCTTGAATTTATTCGCATAATCATTGAAAAAAATTCAATAACTTTGAAGTCAATTGAAAAGGAAATTGAAGTTATCCAGCTGACTCTAAAAAAAGAGATGAGTGATGATGGTTTTCAAAATTTATTGACCCAGCTTGAAAAAGATTTTGAAAAGTGGGAAAAAGATATAAGTGCTGACAAGCAGAAGAAATACTTGCGTGATGTGTGTGATTTTGAGAATAAAAAAAATTTTCGATGGCAGATGAGAAAAATGGAGCAAGGACCCCAACGTTCTAGGAGTTCCTCTGTCCAATCTCTTCCATCAAGTGTGGCGAGTAGTAGTAGTAACTCGGTGGAATCAAGTCACACATTTAATACACGTTCAAAGAACAAGCATAAGGCAGGAAAGCGTACCTATGACATTTTCAGTAAGGACAATGCAGGTGACCAACAACAATTGAAGGTAATTAACCAGTCTGAACATGAATTATCTGAATCGCATGTGTCTCTTTTAAGTAAAGGGTTGTCCTTTTCCCCTTCATGTCCAGCAGACGCATTTACGTCCATAAAAGACCTTCACCTCTTTTCTAGAAAGTTATTCTTCAAGAGACTATATAGCAAATCTGAATGTGTCGCGGACCTGTCTTCCACACAAGAGAGGGAAGCTTTGTCCATACTCCAATCCTTGGAGGAGGAAAGTGAACCTCAAGTGGTAAGTAACTTTCCTCATGCATTGTTAAAAAAATCTACCAAGTTTCCCTCCTTTAATTCTTGTCCGGCCATCAAGATTTTTACTAGAATGGTGTCCCAGGAGTTTCAACAGCGGTTTTCTTTTCTCACCGGCCCTATGAATCTTACTAACCGTGAAAAAGTAGCATTGAAGGATCTACAGTCATGGGAGGATGTGTTGTTTAAACCAGCCGACAAAGGCGGGAAGATGGTGATTTGGCCAATCACCATGTATGAACGACAAGCTTACAAATTATTGAATGTTCGCCAATGCTACAAAAAAAAAATTGATTTGTAACCCTTTACCTGCCTTTCAGGATGAGCTTCTTTCTATCCTTGTGGCGGCTTTTGAAAAGAGAATTATACCCAAGAAACTTATGGAGTGTATCAAGAATTTACATCCTCGGCTGGCAACATTTTATCTAATTCCCAAAGTGCATAAGAACATAACGGATCCTCCTGGAAGGCCCATAGTGGCAGGTAATGGCGTACTTTGTGAGGTCATCTGCAATGTTATTGACCACTATTTGCAACCGCTGGTCACGGAGTTACCATCCTTTATCAAGGACACGACATCGGCCCTACGGAGACTGGACAGTATTCAACTGATTCAGAATATGGTCCTGGTGACGACCGATGTCGAGTCCTTGTACACCTCGATTAAACATGCAGATGGCCTTCGGGCTGTGTCTTTCTTTCTCCAGAATAGCACTATTGATGGAGATATGGTGGAATTACTGCTACTCTTGCTTGAATTTGTATTGACACACAACGTTTTTACGTTTGATAAAAAAATCTTTCTGCAAATACAGGGCACAGCAATGGGGGCGGCATGTGCGCCCTCATATGCCAATTTGTTTTTGGGTGCCTGGGAGTGTGACATCTTTTTGGGGGAGGCCATCCCGGGTTGTAGCAACATCCATAATTGGATGCGCTACATTGATGACTTTCTGTTTATCTGGGATGGCACCCCCAATGAACTTAAGGAGGTCATGCAGATGATGAACAACAATGATCAGAATATAAGGTTGACGTTCAAGCAGGGTAGAGAACTGGATTTTCTGGACATTTTTGTAAAAACTTTGGATAATGGTTTTTTGTCCACAACAATTTTTAGGAAAAGCACTGCTACCAAGAGCCTTCTTCATGCGTCCTCCTCCCATCCCAAGTCACTCATCACAGGGATACCTAAGGGACAGTTCTTGCAAACTAAAAGAATTTGTTCGGATTTTGAAACATTTGAGACACAATCTGGTGAACTGGCGCAACGATTTCTAGATAGAGGATACAGTAAGAGAATCATCAAAAAAGGCTTCAATCGAGCTAAGAAAGCCCCTTGAAGCTCACTGCTGTTTGCAAATGACAATGTGTCTGGGAATCCAAGTGGTCACAAGAAGGAGCAGGTTGAACAGGTACGCTTTATTACCACATTTCATAACCGTTGGGGAGAAATGAGGGACATTATATCGAAACATTGGGGTATTTTGCAGTCGGACCCAGTCCTAAGAAACGTGCTGTCTGAGAAACCTCTTATTACGGCTAGGAGGTCGAGAAATTTAAGAGACACACTTGTGCATAGTCACTTCGACCCACACATGAAGGATAAGAAGATGGTGCCAGCACGTGATCAAGGCTTCTTTCCATGTGGTCTGTGTAAGGCCTGTGGCAATTTAATAAAATCAAAAGGTTTTGAAAATTTTGATGGGTCCCGGAAATTTACGATTAGGAAACAACTCACGTGCTCCTCCAAGGGA
This sequence comes from Anomaloglossus baeobatrachus, assembly GCF_048569485.1. Classification (NCBI taxonomy): domain Eukaryota; kingdom Metazoa; phylum Chordata; class Amphibia; order Anura; family Aromobatidae; genus Anomaloglossus; species Anomaloglossus baeobatrachus. The sequence goes on along the minus strand of NC_134354.1, from coordinate 586,965,881 downwards.
GTTATTTATCTGGGAGAATGCCAGTGTAAAAAACTGTATGTAGGCCTTACCACTCGGGAATTGAAGATAAGGGTACGTGAGCATTGTAGGGACATAGCTAAGGCTAAGACTGTGGAAGATACCACGTTACTGAAAACTTTACCGCGGCATTTCATGGAGTTTCATGGCTGCAACCCCCACTCCTTGAAGGTGAAGGCCATCAATCAGGTGGTTCTTGGCATCAGAGGAGGTGATTTGGGGAAAATTCTTGCCAGAATTGAAAGCAGCTGAATTTTTCGGTTAGGCACCCTCAGCCCTCAGGGTCTAAATGAGACCTTGGGTTTTGGGGCCTTTTTGTGAGGCAATTTTTGGTATTGATTCGCCTATTCCGGTGTTTTTTAAATTCATGTTTTTAATGTTTTTAATCTGGTTATGCAGCGTGCTAGGTATAGAGTAATTCGGGAGCTGTTCAAATTCTGAATGTTGTAGGTGCTATTCTAATTGTTTATTATCTTCTTCTGCTTCATAGATATTCCTTGCTTATTTAATCTAGAGATGGAGTATTCATTTTTTGACCATATGTATTTCTCGGAGGAAGTTTGATCTATCAGCAAGTTATGACCATTTGGACCCCTGCACATATTGGTTCCCGACATCGATGGATATGCGGATGTTACTAATTGTGTTATGTTGTTGGGATTGAGTGTGAACATGTGTAATACCTTATATTGATTAGCCACATATGCAATTTTTTACGTATTTATCATTTTTCTGTCTTGCTGTGGTACTGCAGTGTGTCATGCGATTTACAGCTTTCTGTATAGTCTCTCATAAGGAATGAGCGAGTTTCCACTACATAATGTGTTGATACATACTTGGGTGGGGACTATAGTCATAATTTAATTCTGGCATCTATCTAATATCTTTATTGTTTTGAACTTGGTACATCCATGTGTGCCGTCGGGGGTATGCGCTCGCGCGGCCACTATCCTATCGGAACTAAATGAAGGGCGCATATTATGGGACCAACCTGCGTCACTGCACCAATACCGGTGTTTGACATGCAGGTTGCGTTCCAGGAGGTGCCCGACAGGAAGTCTGTTAATGAGAGAGGAGAATGACTGACGCGAGCGCTACTGCCCCCCTGATTGGTCGGATGTACGTATTTAATCCCCATGTTTCCTCTTACCTGGCATGCCCCCTGTTGAAGCCGGGTGCGAAACGCGCGTCAGGATGTATAGGACAGCAGCACGTAGATACTTCTCCACCCAGGTAATCCACTATCTAATACTTTGATTGTTCTTACTGTGGTGCGCGGCATGATGATGTGCATTTATACTTACATCGTCACACTGCGCTCATGCTGTGCTTTGCAGTCAGCACAGGCTAACATCGGTTACCACACTGCGGTGTGATCTTTGATACCGGGTGGTAGCACGTGTCTTTTCATACCATCAGTAGTGGCGGGCCCGTTGCTTACACAGCTGCAGTTCTCAGAGCAGGTTTTTGCCTTGTATAAAGGGATATGTGCAATTGCAATTTGCACTTTGAATCAATTAAATGGCATGTTCTGTTTTTCAGTAGCTCTGATCAAGCTTGAGGCACTTGTCACTTTATATGATTGGTTATAAATTTTATCATGCACAATTTTGGGATACTGCTAGTCCTATTTCTACATTAATATTCTGCATACATCTCATTTTATTGGTATTGGTGTTATTGTTTTGATCTTTCTTTCACAAATAAAATATTCATGATTTGAATTGGATTTTGTATTCTCCTTTTTGAAAAAATATATTGGTAATTTTTTCATGATGAATTTCATATTGTTATGGGAGTGTTCTCATACAGGTTGACCATTCTTTTATTGATAATCTAGGACTTAGTAGCAGCTGTGAGCTGTGGTTAACTCCTGATATTATCCCAATTGCCACCACACCAGGGCAATCAGGATGAGGCAGGTAAAATGCCGAGATTGTTACATCTAGTTGATACGACGATATGGGACTGCTGAGGGGCAGCTTTTTTTAGACTGAGGGATCCAATAACCATGTGTATCAAAATTGGGGGGACCGCACACCATTTTTTAAAATTATTTATTTAAATATTTTTTTAAAAAGCCGCATGGGGGTCACTTTTATTTTGATACGCAACCAAGATAAGCACACAGCTGGGGACTACAGCCTGTAGCTGTGTGCTTTAGCTGTGCTGAGTATCTTAATATGGGGGACCCTACACCAATTTTTTTATTTCTATATTTTTATACCATGATAGAGACGCACACAGAATCTATGATTCCAAGCAGTAAGACACCCTGTCACATAGGGTGGGAGCAGGGTATGACTGAAACCAATCATAGACACCGAGACTGCCGGTGAGTGGGGGAAGAAATGAATATGTATGAGTGTAATGAGCTGCCCCGAAAGTAGTGTTACAGCCATGAAGGAGACTCGATAAGTGTAACGCTCCTGCTTTATTCCTATCTTCTTGCTTTTTCCTTTATTTTCATTTTTAATTACCCGGGTGGATGAATCTGGAGAGTTACATGGATTTCCCTGAGAACTCCAGTCTGATACACAGATACTAAGTATCCCGCGCGGATCCGGACTTTTACAGTACGGGTTCACCCATCACTAGTTGTGAATAAACGAATGCTAGTACATGCCACACAGAAATTTGAAGGAGGTTTAAGTTTGTGAGTTAAACAAGAAAGGAATGTGGAAAAGTTCACAGGTATGAATACTTTTTCAAGGCACTGTAGATCACACATCAGATACCAAAGTTTCATCTAGTATTAATGTAATTTTGTATATTTATCAAGAACAAAAAGATAAGTACCTAAAAATTTTGATTTATGGAAACTGACATTTTACCAAGAATTACAAGAATGCGTTAAAATAAATAAGACTGGACTAATAATTACTTTTAATAATATAATAAATAAGTTCATCATTGCTGAGTATATTTCTGCCAAAAGGCCTTCCATGTAGCCCAATATCAGACAATTTGTGTGTGTCTGTCTCCATGAATCTTTTCAGGAAGCATCTTTTCCTGCACAAGATTTCTAGATTCATGATATTACAAAATATCTTCAAGTGCATTTTCTGCACAATAAACCTTTCAATCCAGCAGCTATTCAGATGTATGACACTAACAAGTAAAATAATATGTAATTCCCACTACAATCTATAATGCCCAAATGCAACAAATCAGATTTATCCTATTTATATAATTTGCTTGCAGTAAGTTGTGATGATTTGAAATAAAACCTGCCTACAATTTAATATAAAAAGGGATTTTTCCTAATGCTACATACATTCATGTGTGATATTGCGCTGATCGGATAACTTAGTTTGCTAGAAACCAAAAATGTCAGCAAGTTTTAAATAGCTCTTGGGAGAATTATGAATGTTGTTACCATGGAAGAACTGAAATGAGTAACGGCCATGTGAGCAGGGCTGAAAGGCTAGCAAATCGGCCTACATACATATATACTGTGTGTAGATATATATATATATATATATATATATATATACATTAGTTGCAGTATATATAGGTATATATAATTGTATAATTAATAATTATATATACACTCTATTAAAATAATATGGCAATGCAAACAGTGGAAAACGAGGAATGAATTATTTTACATGTGTCACATGTGTTTCTTGCAAGAGAAGCTCTCACCTACTGCCTATCCGAGTAAGAGGGGGACAAACTGGGAACCTATCTTTAGTGCAGGCTCAGTGGGCCAGTTAGTCCATGGGCCACCTATCTTAAAAAAAAATAAAATAGATACTACATTGATAATCGTAGTCCTACATTTTCAGTGCAGTTTCTGAGGTAACAATGCTGAGAAGAACCTTCTGTTCCATCATGGTCACATGGCCAAATGTTTTTCACTGTGCAAAGGCAAGAGACCCATGGGTTCACTACACTCTCTCTGTATATGCAGTAAAGATTGTATATATTAATTACCTCCTTCCCGACCTTGCATGTACCTATACATTAGAGATGAGCCACCCGCGTTCGAGTTCGGTTCCGTTTGATGAACCGTTCGACGAACCACTCGAACCCCATTGAAAACAATGGTAGGCAAACACAAACACATAAAAACACATTATACAAGTACACATACAGTTAATAATCATTGCCATAACACTTACAGGTCCCCGCGACGCGTCCTGCACTCTGTCTCCCGCCGCTTTTCCTTCCGATAATCACTACGTCCTCCCGGTAACCAGCACTAATGATAGGACCTATCGTGACATCAAAATAGCATGTGACCAGTCACGTGTCTATTATCTCATTGGCTACAGACTGGTCACATGGCTAGACGTCATACTAGGTCCTGTCAGTGCATCTCTCCGGTACGCGGTGATCGTTCCAGCATCTCCATGTACCGGCAAAATGCTCTGGCACATGGTCGGTTTCCCCGTCCATGCATGTGGGCGCTCTTTACAGGACTGGATGCCACAGCCGGTGAATAACGGAGATCACCGTTGCTATAGTAACCCGCCTTTCAATGGTGACGTCACCGCTTACAGCATGCAGCTTCTGCTCACTCACTGAATGATTAGACTGCACAGAGCAGCAGCGTCTTCCTCCCATGCTGTGCTGTCTGATGTAGCAGAGCTGCATGGGTTGAAGGAGAAGGAAGACAGAAGACCATGGATCGTGGAGGGATAAAAGGGAGTAATAAACATGCAGTCTCTAAGTGTGTATGTGTATTTATTTCTATTAAAGTATTTTTTCTCTGTGTGGTGTCTTTTTTTAACCCTTTATTGGAGATTCTTAATGGCCGGGTCAAACTTGCCTGACATTAAGAATCTCTGGCTTAATACTAGCTAGTAAAACAAAGCTAGTATTAACTCATTATTACCCAGCAAGCCACCCGGCTTCAGGGCTGCTGGAAAAGCTGGATACAGCGCCAGATGATGACGCTTCTATGAAAGCACCATTTTCTGGGGCGGCTGGAGACTGCAATTCGCAGCAGAGGGGCCCAGAAACCTCGGGCTAACCTGTGCTGTGGATTCCAATCCCCAGCTGCCTAGTTGTACCTGGCTGGACACAAAAATGGGGCAAAGCTCATGTCGATTTTTTTTTTAATTATTTCATTAAATTCATGAAATAATTAAGAAAAGGTCTTCCCTATTTTTTTTGTTCCCAGCCCGGTACAAATAGGCAGCTGGGGGTTAGGGGCAACCATACCTGCCTGCTGTACCTGGCTAGCTTACAAAAATATGGTGAATCCCACGTCATTTTTTTGGGGGGCAAAAAACTCCAGTCCTGGATGGAGTATGCTGAGCCTTGTAGTTCTGCAGCTGCTGTCTGCTCTCCTCCATACAGACATGAATTTCATGAAATAATTTAAAAAAATTACGTGGGCTTCGCCCAATTTTTGTGTCCATCCAGGTACAACTAGGCAGCTGGTGATTGGAATCCGCAGCACAGGGTGCCCAAGCTTTCTGGGCACCCCTGCTGCGAATTGCAGTCCGCAGCCGCCCCAGAAAATGGCGCTTTCATAGAAGCGCCATCTTCTGGCACTGTATCCAACTCTTCCAGCTGCCCTGGTGACGGGTGGCTCACTAGGTAATAATAGGGTTGGGGCTAGCTTTATATTATCAACTGGCCCTAAGCCCGAAATTCATGGTGTCACGCCAATATTAGACATGGACACCATGAATTTCTAGTACAGATAAAAAAAACACAACACACAGAAAAATATTTTTATTAGAAATAAAACACAACATAATTAGTGACTCCATCTTTATTGAAATAAAGAACCCCCCTCCGCAGTAATCCTGGGTCAAGGGTCCCGCGCCATCCAATCCGGATCCAATATCATCTGATCGGTTTGCTGGAAGGAAAAGCGATCAGATGATGCATCAGGTTCAAGGGCCTGAATCGCATGACACAGCAGCTGATTGCATAAACGGCTTTTGTACAATCAGCTGATGCATCAGTGCAAAAAAAAAAACAAAAAACTACACACTTCAGTGCAGACTCCTGTCCGACAGCATCAGCTGATAGTTTAGCCGGCCGGACGGTAAAAAGCCGTAAAAAGACTTATAGTGTCAGCTGATTCCATCAGGTGACAGCATCAGCTGATCATCGCCAGGTCTGAGAGAGAGAGAGAAAGAAGAGAGAGAAGACAGAGAAAAGAGAGAGAGAAAAGAGAGAAAAAAGAGAAGAGAGAGAGGGAGAGAGAATAGAGAGAGAAGAGGAGAGAAAAGAGAGAGAGGAGAGAGAGAAAAGAGAGAGAGAGGAGAGAGAGGAGAGAGAAGAAAGAGAGGAGAGAGAGAGAAAAGAGAGAGAGGAGAGAGAGAAGAGAGAGAGGAGAGAGAAGAGAGAGGAGAGAGAGAGAAGAGAGAGAGGAAAGAGAGAGAGGAAAGAGAGAGAGGGAAAAAGAAAAAGAGAGACTGAAAAAAAGAGAGAGAGAGAAAAAGATAGAGAAAAAGAGAGAAAAAGAGAGAGAAGTGAGAGGGAGGGATAGAGAGAGAGAGAGAAAAAAGAGAGGGAAAGAAAGAGAAAGAGAAAGATAGAGAGAAAGAGAGAGGCAGAAAAAGAGAGAGAGGGAGAGAGGAGAGAGCAATGCAGCCTCATTCCGTGAACTGCTTCGATTTTAGAGGTGTGTCCCGCGGCTCACAGCTGATGTCCGGCTCCTCCCCTCAGTGCATAATTAAATTAAATTATAATTATAAATCGATAATAAATATAATTTAAAATAACTTCTTTACCGGGACGGCCAGGACTTGAACTCGTGAACTAATGCTTTTTAGGCGAGAGCTCTAACCATTCTGCCACTGTCTCTAATGAGAAGCATTGGCAGATTTGGTAATCTTGACGTCTGCATTGCAGACTAAAGTCTCTGGTGACAGCGCGGCTCACTTCAGGTGCTGCGTGGAGAGGACACAGTGATCGTGTTCTACGTCCGGCGCTTCCTGTCATCTTCATGTAGCAGAGCTGACAGTGTCGTGTGGATTACTTCGGACCTGGAGGGGTATTTAGGGATTAATAAAGTGGTAAATGAGGTGTTTTTTGTCTTTTATTCCAAATAAAGGATTTTTCGCTGTGTGTGTTTCTTTACTTTCACTTACAGTTTAATCATGGAAGGTGTCTCGGGGAGACGCCTGCCATGATTAACTCCTTATTACCTCGATTCCCAGTGCACCAGGGCAATTCGGGATGAGCTGGGTAGAGTCCCGAGACTGCCACATCTAATGGATGTGGCAACTCCGGGCGGCTGCTGGGTGATATTATTAGGGTGGTGGGCTCCCCATGACGTGGTGCTCTCCATCCTGACAATACCAGCCTCCAGCCATGTGGCTTTATCCAGGCCTGGCTATCAAATATGGGGGGAACCGCATTTTTTTTTTATTAGTATTATTTATTTATTTTACTGCACGATATAGACCCGCCCGCCGGCAGCTGTGATTGGTTGCAGTGAGACAGCTGTCACTCATCGTGGGGGTGTGTCTAACTGCAACCAATCATGGGCACCGGTGGGCGGGGAAAGCACGGAATAACTAATTGAATAATGAAGCGGCAGCCATTTTCAAAAGAGGAAATGCCGCTGGAGATTTGTGACAGCCGTGCAGCGAGACGCCCGTGATCAGTGAGTAGTAAGGAGAGAGGGATTGTGCAGGGGACGCAGGACACATGCAGATATGCAAGGTGCGTACATACTTGCTGTGAAAAGCCACGCTTTTGGTGATCGAATCGTTCTCGAACGTAACTCGAACTGCCGAACTTTTAGCAAATCGTTCGAGTTCGTCAAACGACTCGAACACCCCCCAAAATCCCTCGAACATGAAATTGGCAAACCTCGAACCTCGCTCATCTCTACTATACATCCTAGAAGGGAAATAGTTTCCAACCTATGACATAGATAAAGGATTGCCCCCGGGGACTTAGCTTTCCCAATGGCCGAGCCCCAGCTCTCACAGGCAATGATGGTCCCAGAGCGGAGTCCATATTTTTACGTGTATAATAAGACATGCACAAAAGTGCGGTCATTAACAGTTTTGTTCACCTTTGAAAGGACAGACAGAGTCCAGAGTAACTATGCTGCCTAACTAGTGAATGGCTCCATGAGGGGTTTCACCTAAATCACGTATTTTGGAGATGTACATAGAAACTCTGACGTAAATGCTCAGCATAGAGTACAGAATTCATGTTAACTGATCCAAAATTCTGTACCAAAATTATGCTTTTTGGTTGTTGCAAATTTTGCAGAAAAAATGCAATAACAGGCGATCAAAAGGTAGCATCTGCATAAAAATGGTACAATTAAAACCGTCAGCTCAAGACATAAAATAAGCCATCACTGAGCCCCACATCCCGAAAAATGAGAATGTTACGGGTCACAGAAAATGGCACAAAAAGTGTGGCAATTTTTTGGGGAAACTTCTGGAGTTTAGTTTTACACCTTAGGTAAGAGTAAACGTATACATGTTTGCTGTCTATAAACTCGTACTGACCTGAGGCATCACACCGATACATTAATTTTACCATATTGTGAACACGGTGAATAAATTACCCCAAAAACCATTGTGCAATCGCACTTTTTTTTTGCAATTTCTCTGCTCTTGTGATTTTTTGCCATTTTCCAGTACACTATCGGGAAAACTCATGATTACATTTAAAAATACAACTTGTCTCACAAAAGAACAATCCCTCATATGGCAAGATTGATGGAAAAATAAAAGTTGAAGATCTCGGAAGAAGGGGAGCAAAAAACAAAAACGAAAAACGGAAAATCACCCGGTCATGAAGGGTTAAGATACATCTACCCAATTGAGACATTTTTAGCCTTTTTTTATGTTCAGATAAATGCTGCAAAACAAAAAACCCAATAGTCGAGTAGGGAAAATGAAATGTAAAAATCTACAAATCAGAGTTGGATTAAAAAGTACACATTCTATATCCTGACCAGTTGAGTGGAGATTCCTTGTCTACCTCATGCTCTTTTTCAATAAACAAAGTGAACATGACTAAGGGTATGTCTGCACGTTGTGTTCTTGATTTGATAAAAAATGCACCCTCTGTCAGACTTGACAAAGTCCTAGATTAGTGATGACAGTTGTCTACGAGACCCCACTCCCATCACTAATCTGTAAGTCAAAGTAAATAAACATATACACCTCCAAAATACAAAAATAACCCTCTTTCACCACTTTATTAACCCATAAAAACACACCTGCAGGTCCAAAGTAATCCACACGAGGTCCCATGGCGATTCTGCTTTGCTACATCCCACTAGTCACAGGAGCACCATAGAGCATGTCTGCCCGCTGACTGACTCGGGTGAACCTCTGATGTCAGTGCCGTGACACAATATGGAGAGAAAGTATGCACACCAGTGACTATGTAAGAGGAATATATGAAAAGCAGAAACTGCTGTGTGAATACTGACATGAAAAATCCAATAGCTATATGTACACATACATATAGCTATTGGATTTTTCATGTCAGTATTCACACAGAAGTTTCTGCTTTTCATATATTCCCCTTACATAGTCACTGGTGTGCATACCTTCTCTCAATATAGTGTAGATTTTTTAGGTTTTTGCACCCAGTTCAGACTCAGAATTGGTGTTCCAGACTTTATTTCTTAATTGAAGTACCGTGACACAGGCAGAAGTGCAGGGCTTGCAGCTGTGACGTCAGAGATTCACCTGAGTTCATTCTCATTGAGCGGCTCTGTCTCTGTGTGCTGTCATGAACTCGGGTGAACCTCTGATGTCAGTGCCATGACACAGGCAGTAGTGTGGGGCCCACAGTTGTGATGTCAGAGGTTCACTCGGGTTCATTTTCATTGCGCGGCTCTGTCTCTGTGTCACGGCCTGATTTGTGGTCACAGGTAAAGTACTCCAGCTGTGACCAGAAATCACCTGCGTGACATCACAGCTAATAGTGCGACTCACTTCAGTTTCAGCATGGAGCTCACAGTGGGCAGTCTTGTTCCATCCTCACTGTCAGTGTCAGATGAAGTAGTGCTGGAAGCGTCGTGCAACCTCTTGTGGATTACGTCAGACCTAAAGAGGTGTTTGGGGGGTTAATAAAGTAGTGAAAGAGGGTGCTTTTTAGTCTTTTATTTCAAATAAAGAATTTTTCAGCGTTCGTGTTTATTTACTTTCACTTACAGATTAGTGATGAGGGGGTGTCTCATAGATGCCTGCCATGACTAATCTAGGACTTAGTGGCTACTATGGGCTGCCATTAACCCTTTATTACCTTGATTGCCACGGCACCAGGGCAATCAGGATGAGCCGGGTAAAGTCTGTAACTTCTAATGAATGTGGCAATTCCAGGCAGCTGCTGGCTGATATTTTTAGGCTGAGAATACCAGCCCCCAGCTGTGAGGCTTTATCTTGGCTTGGTATCAAAAAATTTATGGCGACCGCACTCCGTTTTTTTTTAATTATTTATTTATTTTACTGTACAATATAGACTCACCCACCAGTGTGTGTGATTGGTTGCAGTCAGACAGCTATCACTCAGCGCGTGGGCGCGTATGACTGCAACCAATCATAGGTGCCTGTGGTCAGGGGAAGCAGTGAATTTGAAATGAGCTTAATGAGTGGTCGGCACTTTCAGAAGCAAGAGAGGCCACGGGAGCAATGTGACAGCCACACCACACCAGTGATCGGTGAGTATGAAGCAGAAAGAGACAGAGAGAGAGAGAAGAAATGGAGAAAAGTTGGTGACCTGCGTTTTTGTTGCCAAAAATGCATCCGAAATGCAACCAAAACGCAGTGCAAATGCACAACTAACATTTTAGTTGCATTTTGAGTCACCTCATTCATTCAAATGGGTGACAAAACGTGACCAAAAGGCTTTTTTGTCAAAGATTTTGACAAATTTTTGTCAAACAAAATACTTCCTAAAAAAAGCAATGTGCGAATAGAAATTTTTATTTCTCATAGATTTTGCTGGAAAGCAAAAGCATGCGGTTTGTCAATGACACAGTGCAGTTTAAAACGCACCCAAAATGCAACGTGCAGACAGACCCTAATAATCTGATTCTCTATGACACTGAGATACATTTTTGTTTTAGAAAAATTTAATTATACCCACCTAGTACATATTTTAAAATGTTTGTATAGAAATTATATTTTCTCATCTTTGACCTTCTACCCAAACTTATTTGCATGGTCATTCAAAATTATTAAATGTAAACACAAAAATCTGTATTATTGCATGTTCCTGTTTGTGGGGAGTTGTTAATTTAAATAGCTGACTTTATTTACCCACTAATTGAAATCACATATTGTTCTTCTTTCTCAGAGTAAAACTTCATTGGGAAAAAAATCCTTAAAATCTTCTATTTACAAACTATTTTAGGAAGTCTTTATTAAAATCTAATTATGTGCTAGTTAAATATTTTAAGTTGTGAACACAGTTTCAGTTGGTGTAGTATATTTACACGCTATTTGAAATTATAGCTTTTCATCAATGAAAACGAGAATGGGTTACTTTCTTCGAATTCAGCTAAAAGAACTCTAGTATAAGTTTATGTATCACTTTAGTTAGATGCTGGTGCTTATAATTAAATGTAAGATTATTTGTTTTTGTTGCCTTTTCTTCAAGAAATCCAGCTGGGTTTGAGAATGTTTCTTCACCTAAAATACTTTTTCTTCTACAAACCTCTGGAGGACTGAGAGATAATAGTATTTCTTACATTATATTTAAGAAAGAAATAAAATATTTAAAACAGTGATAATAAAAAAGCAATAATATCAAAAGTAAACATTGAAACATGCAAACCCCAACAGCCCTAATATGTAGATTACATAAATCAAAACTGCAGAAAATGAAAAAATAAGATAGTTCCCTTCTTAAAGGGAACCCATCCCCATTTTCTTCCAGGAAATAAAGTTAAAAACAGAAATATAAACATTTTTTTATTTTTTATTATTTTCTATGTAAGTGATGACTGTTACCAATGACTCAATCTTGAAAATAACTTGAATGGGGAAAAGTTTTCATTTTCTCTACTATTTAAATCTATTTCACATGCCACCAGCCAAAAAACTGCAGATATCATGTAGACTAAAGGCCACTTTACACACAAAGATAAATCTTTGGCAGATCTGTGGTTGCAGTGAAATTGTGGACAATCAGTGCCAGGTTTGTGGCTGTGTACAAATGGAACAATATGTCCATGATTTCACTGCAACCACAGATCTGCCAAAGATTTATCTCTGTGTGTAAAGTGGCCTTTAGTAGTAATGGGCGGACCCACAAATACCCGGGATCAGCGGGTCCAACTGAGATAAAAAAAAATGGTTCAGGCCCAGTATTGATCCCATATCTGGTTTAATGCCAGTCCCCATATAAGTCTATGCAGACCTGAATCAGGCTCTAAAAAATGGTGGTAGAACAGATGAAGGATTGGAGAAAGCGCTTCATTTTAACCAATCTCCACGCGGCTGTACACTGCTTCCATAGCCGCTCATTATCTTTATACATATGCACGGCTTCTCCCACCCAATGGCAGTCCCGCATCTCTGGTCAATTGCAGACAGACAGCGTCCCACTCTGTCTAACAGCATGTCTGACTGCTTTCAATCACACATGCTGTCTGTGTCTAGATTGGTTTAAAAATAAATAAATAAAAAAGTGGCACAGAGTCCCCCCATATTATGATATTCAGCCATGATAAAGCGTACAGCTACAGGCTGCAGCCCCCAGCCATGCGCGTTATCTTAGCTGTGTATCAAAATAAGAAGAATCGCTTGCGGCTTTTTTTATGTAAATAAATCATTTTTAAAAATGCTTTGCGGTTCTCCCCAATCTTGATACTCTACAATAATAAAGCTGAAAGACGGGAGCTGGTATTCTCAGGCTGGGGAGGTGATTGGTTATTGGCCTCCCCAGCCTAAAAATAGCAGTCCATAGCCACTCATCTAATGGATACAACAATCCCAAAACTTTATCTGGCTCATCCCAATTGCCCTGGTGTGGTGGAAATTGGGGTAATAAGCGGTTAATGACAGCTCACAGCTGCCACTAAGCCCTAGATTATTAATGGGAGGTGTCTATGAGACCCCTTCATTACTAATCTGTAAGTGAAAATAAATAAATAAAAACACCAAAAACATCCTTTATTTGCAATAAAATACAAAAAAAACCCTCTTTCACCCCTTTATTAACCCCCAAAACACCCAGGTTCGACGTGATCCACACCAGGTCCCAGGATTAAAAATAACTTTGATAATTACATGGGATGCTGTATTCAAATCTTTGTTTCATCTTAATCTGCAGTATAAGATTTATTTATAAGAGGGATAAGGAGTTTATATCTGAAGGTTTTGTTTCTACAGTAGTGGGTCAATATATTTTGCACTTATCCTGTATTTAATACATAAGAGAATGTAGCGCTTTAGTTAAAGGGGTTGTTCACTGCTTGGACAGCACTTTCTCATCCCCTATGTTCGCCCCTACAAAAACAAAAACAGTTATACTCACCTCCGCTGCCGGCACGATTCCAGCAGTATCAGAGTTTGCGTTCCTGGGCTTACATAGCATTATTATGACACACAAGCCCTGCACCAGATAATGAGCAGGTTCTCTCTCCCTGCCTTCAAATGCCTAAGTAATCAAAAAGAAGTGAATTGCCAGCTGTAGCTCTCACTTCCTGGTAATTGCTTAACCATCCGAATGCTGGGAGAGAAGCCGATGCTGATTAGGTGCAGGGCTTGTGAGTGGGCCACAGGAACGTCAGTTCTGACATCACTGGAATCACACTAGAAGTAGAGTTGAGCAATGCTAAAGTCGAATGGTTCGCCAATTTCAAATTCGAGTGATTTTGACGAACTCGAACAATTTGCTTAAAGCTCGAAAGTTCGAATTACCATTCGAGAACGGTTCAATCACCGAAAGCGTGGCTTTTCATAGTAAGTATGTGCGCACGTTGCGTATCTGCATGCGTCCTGCATCCCCAGCAAAATCCCTCTCTCTTTCTTACTCACCGATCACGGGCGTGAGGCTGCACGGCTGTCACAAAGCTCCGGCGACTTTTCCTCTTTTGAAAATGGCTGCCCACGATAAGTGACAGCTGTCTCACTGCAACCAATCACAGCCGCTGGCAGGCGGCTCTAAATCGTGCAGTAAAAATAAAAAAATAATAAAAAAAAAAAATGCGGTTCCCCCCAATTTTGATACCAGCCAGGATAAAGCCACACGGCTGGAGGCTGGTATTGTCAGGATGAAGAGCGCCACTTTATTGGGAGCCCACCATCCTAACAATATCACCCAGCAGCCGCCCGGAATAGCTGCATCCATTAGATGTGACAGTCCAGGGACTCTACCCTATACTCTACTCTATAAGGAGTTAATCATGGCAGACGTCTCCCCGAGATACCTTCCATGATTAACCTGTAAGTAAAAGTAAATAAACACACACAACGAAAAAATCCTTTATTTGGAATAAAAGACAAAAAAACACCCTCTTTCCCCATTTTATTAAAATCCCCAAATACCCCTCCAGGTCCGACGTAATCCACAGAGGTCCCGCAACGCATCCAGCTCTGCTACATGAAGCTGACAGGAGCGCCGTAGAACATGAGCGCTCTGTGTCAGATCCACGGAGCAATGAAGTGAGCCACGCTGTCAGCGGAGACTTCACCCAGCTAGTGCCTGCATGTGCGGTGATGATGGGAGTTGTAATGCCTGCATGTGTGCGAGGATGATGAGTGCCGTAGTGCCTGCATGTGCGGTGATGATGGGGGTTGTAGTGTGTGCGTGTGTGCAAGCATGAGTGCCGTAGTGCCTGCGTGTGCGGTGATGATGGGGGTTGTAGTGCCTGCGTGTGCGGTGATGATGGGGGTTGTAGTGCTTGCGTGTGTTCGGTGATGAGTGCGGTATTGCCGGTTTTTGCCCGCCCATCCGCCCATCCATCCGACCATCCATCCATCCGCCAATCCGCCTATCCATCCGCCTATCCATCCATCCATCCGCCCATCCATCCATCCTTGCAGCTGAACAATCTGCTTCTAGTTTCTGTACTGCAGTATAGAGGTCAAGATTACTAAATATTCCTATGCTTTTCATGAGAGGCAGTGGCTCAATGGATAGAGCGCCCGCCTAAGGAGAGTTAGTTCACGAGTTCGAGTCCCGGACAGTCAAGAATTTAAATTATTATTTATTTATAATTTATTTAATTATGCACCGAGGGGAGAAGCCGGACATCAGCTGTGAGCCGCGGGACACACCTCTAAAATTGGAGAAGTTCACGGAATGAGGCTGCATTGCTCTCTCCTCTCTCTCTTCTCTCTCTTCTCTCTCTCGCTTTCTCTCTCTCTTTCTCTCTCTTTCTCTCTCTCTTTCTCTCTCTCTCTCTTTCTCTCTCTCTGTATCTCTCTTTTTCTCTCTCTCTCCCTCTCTCTTTCTCTCTCCCTCTCTCTCTCTTTCTCTTTCTTTCTCTCTTTTTCTCTCTTTCTCTCGCTCTCGTTTTCTCTCTCTCTTTTTCTTTCTTTTTCTCTTTCTCTCTTTTTCTCTCTCTCACTTTTTCTCTCTCTCTCTTTTTCTCTTTTTCTCTCTCTCTCTTTTTCTCAGTCTCTCTTTTTCCCTCTCTCTCCTCTCTCTCTTTTCTCTCTCTCCTCTCTCCTCTCTCTTCTTTCTCTCTCTTCTCTCTCTCTTCTCTCTTTTCTCTCTCTTCTCTCCTCTTCTCTCCTCTTCTCTCTCTCTTCTCTCTTTCTTCTCTCTCTCTCTTCTCTCTCTCGCTCTCTCCCTCTCTCTTCTCTTTCCTCTCTCTTCTCTCTCTCCCTCTCTCTTCTCTCTCCTCTCTCTTCTCTCTCTCCCTCTCCTCTCTCTCTTCTCTCTTCTTTCTCTCTTCTCTCTCTCTTCTCTCTCCTTTTTCTCTCTTCTCTCTCTCTTCTCTCTCTCTCCTCTCCCTCTTCTTTCCTCTTCTCTCTCTCTTCTCTCTCTCCCTCTCTCTCTTCTCTTTTCTTTCTCTTTTCTCTCTCTCTCCTCTCTCTCTCTCACACCTGGTGATGATCAGCTGATGCAGTTACCTGACAGAGTCAGCTGAAACTATAAGTCGAGCGGGGAGGCCGGCTTTTTACCACCCGGCTGGCTAAACTATCAGCTGATGCTGTCGGACAGGAGTCTGCACAGAAGTGTGTAGTTTTGTGGGGGGTTTTGCACTGATGCATCAGCTGATTGTATAAAAGCCATTTATACAATCAGCTGCTGTGTCATGTGATTCAGGCCCTTGAACCTGACACATCATCTGATCGCTTTGCCTTCCAGCAAACCGATCAGATGATATTGGATCCGGATTGGACGGCGCGGGACCCTTGACCCAGGATTACTGCGGAGGGGGGTTCTTTATTTCAATTCTTTAATAATAAAGTTTAAAATAGATATCCCAACATGAAATTCACACACAAGTATACATACAACAAAACAGGGAAACAAGTGCTGCAGTGCAGACTGGGAGTGGTCAACGCCCCTTCACTTCTCCCTACCTAGCCTGCGGAGGTCGGCACCCTAGATTGCGTAAAGGCGCCCCCGCTCACCGTCGGCTCGCCCTCCTTTCCCTGCACTAAATTTAAAAAAGTGCAACTAGTCTGGGAGTATAGGAGTGCTCAAAATGAATATTGCTGCACTGCAAAAATTACAGGGTTGCAAGGAATGTCGGGAATAACCCTATTGACATCTGGCACACATATGGGTGTGACTCTACAGGAATGCTATCATGACCGGCTATATAATGTGAGATGCTTGAAATAAAATAGAATAACAAACCACCTCAATATGAAATTTATCAGTGGACACCGTGCACTGAAGTATTACCGTTGATCTGGCGATTAGTCCAAGTCTGCATAAAAAGCTAAGTACTATAATATGTTATTGTTACATCTACAGTGTGCCTACTGTGGAGTCATGTGTTGAGTTGCTGATTGACTCTCATAAGGTTTTGGTGGGAGCAGGCTGAGGCAAGGCTTATTAGAGTCACTTGCGCACATTTTAGTAACTTTTTGCCTAGCACTATAACATGTGTCCATTTATATGCCTTTATTGAACGCACAGGACAATTGGTATCCATGTAGATGGCTCCGTGGGTTACATCCATACGGCTGCACGGTGTACACTGATAAATTTCATATTGAGGTGGTTTGTTATTCTATTTTATTTCAAGCATCTCACATTATATAGCCGGTCATGATAGCATTCCTGTAGAGTCACACCCACATGTGTGCCAGATGTCAATAGGGTTATTCCCGACATTCCTTGCAACCCTGTAATTTTTGCAGTGCAGCAATATTCATTTTGAGCACTCCTATACTCCCAGACTAGTTGCACTTTTTTAAATTTAGTGCAGGGAAAGGAGGGCGAGCCGACGGTGAGCGGGGGCGCCTTTACGCAATCTAGGGTGCCGACCTCCGCAGGCTAGGTAGGGAGAAGTGAAGGGGCGTTGACCACTCCCAGTCTGCACTGCAGCACTTGTTTCCCTGTTTTGTTGTATGTATACTTGTGTGTGAATTTCATGTTGGGATATCTATTTTAAACTTTATTATTAAAGAATTGAATTTTTTAAGGGTTTTTCTCACGGTGTACAGTTTATGTTCCCTTAATCATTATCTACAACGGTTTTTTCTTTATTTCAATAAAGATGGAGTCACTAATTATGTTGTGTTTTGCACTGCATGGGAGGAATACGCTGCTGCTCCCGTGCAGTCTTATCACTCAGTGAGTGAGCAGAGGCTGCGGGCTGTAAGCGGTGACGTCAACGGTGATCTCTGTTATTCACCGGCTGTGGCATCCAGTCCTTGCATGTGGGCTGACTCTGTTAAGAGCGCCGACATGCAAGAACGGGGAGCCAAGCATGTGCCCAAGCATCTCGCCGGTACACGGAGATGCTGGAACGAGCACCGCGTACCGGAGAGCTGCACTGACAGGACCTAGCATGATATCTAGCCATGTGACCAGTCTGTAGCCAATGAGAAAATACACATGATATTTTGACATCATGGAAGGTCCTATCATCAGTGCTGGTTACTGGGAGGACGCAGCGATTATTGGAAGGAAAAGCGGCAGGAGACAGAGTGCAGGACGCGTCGCGGGTCCTGTAAGTGTAATGGCAATGTTTATTAACTGTATGTGTATATGTATAATGTGTTTTTATGTGTTTGTGCTTGCCTGCCATTGTTTTCAATGGGGTTCGAAGAAATTTGTCGAAATTTGTGAAATGGCCCTTACACAGCCTGGAGGTGTGTTTGGGGTCATTGTCCTTTTGAAAAATAAATGATGATCCAACTAAACGCAAACCGGATGGAATAGCATGCCTCTGCAAGATGCTGTGGTAGCCATGCTGGTTCAGTATGCCTTCAATTTTAAATAAATCTCCAACAGTGTCACCAGCAAAGCACCCCCACACCATCACACCTCCTCCTCCATGCTTCACGGTGGGAAGCAGGCATGTAGAGTCCCTCCGTTCACCTTTTTTGTGTTGCGCAAAGACACAGTGGTTGGATCCAAAGATCTCAAAATTTTGACTCATCAGACCAAAGCACAGATTTCCACTGGCCTAATGTCCATTCCTTCTGTTCTTTAGCCCAAACAAGTCTCTTCTGCTTGTTGCCTGTCCTTAGCAGTGGTTTCCTAGCAGCTATTTTACCATGAAGGCCTGCTGCACAAAGTCTCCTCTTAACAGTTGTTCTAGAGATGTGTCTGCTGATAGAACTCTGTGTGGCATTGACCTGGTCTCTAATCTGAGCTGCTGTTAACCTGCGATTTCTGAGGCTGGTGATTCAGATAAACTTATCCTCCGCAGCAGAGGTGACTCTTGGTCTTCCTTTCCTGGGGCGGTCCTCATGTGAGCCAGTTTCTTTGTAGCGTTTGATGGTTTTTGCCACTGCACTTGGGGACACTTTCAATTTTTTGGACTGACTGACCATCATTTCTTAAAGTAATGATGGCCACTCATTTTTCTTTACTTAGTTGCTTTTTTCTTGTCATAATACAAATTATAACAGTCTATTCAGTAGCACTGTCAGCTGTGTATCCACCAGACTTCTGCACAACACAACTGATGGTCCCAACCCTATTTATAAGGTAAGAAATCCCACTTATTAAACCTGACAGGGCACACCTGTGAAGTGAGAACATTTCCGGTGACTACCTCTAGAAGCTCATCAAGAGAATGCCAAGAGTGTGCAAAGCAGTAATCAAAGGAAAAGGTGGCTTCTTTGAAAAGCTTAGAATATAAGACATTTTCAGTTGTTTCACACTTTTCTGTTAATTATTTAATTCCACATTTGTCAATTCATAGTTGTGATGCCTTCAATGTGAATCTACAATTTTCAGTGTCATGAAAATAAAGAAAACTCTTTGAATGATAAGGTGTGTCCAAACATTTGGTCTGTACTGTGTGTATGCATATATAGATACATATATATATATATATATATATATATATATACTGTATATTTTTATATATATATATATATATATATATTACACAGGGTTTCTAGCAGTGTATGTACATGTATATGCACCCTACTGTATACATAACAAGCCCCACCTAATCACACGGCAGCCCCACCATGCTGTCAGTTTCCAAAGCCTGGAAATGAGATAGAACCTGACATAAGACAGGATATTCTCAGCCAGTGATCATGTGACCAGATGAGCACCTCAGGTTACAGCAGGCTTTGACAAAGTAGGATATTTAATTAAATGCTTAGTTCACCTGAAATGGACATGTAAGGTGGCGGCCAACCGCTTTAAAAGGTAATTGTACTATCAAATACCTTTGCAAAATATGCTGTAATATGTGTGTACATAAAGAATACCATCATTTCTGGAATGATATGTATTTTCTCCTGCATGCTCAACAGTGTTTCCCTCCGCATGCTGTATGTTTTAATTAGCAATTGACTCTGAGCTAGTGGGAGGTAGTGGGAGGATGTTATCTGTTATTATGTCTTCATTCAGGGCCGCCACCAAGGGGGGACAAACAGAACTCTAGTACGGGGCCCCAACAGAAGGGGGGCCCCTTCAAGCTTCATTTATTGTTTTGTGTGTGAGGTGTGGCGGCAGAGCAGGGACGGAGGCGGAGCTGGGGTGGAGTCTCAATGGGTTCCCAAAATTATGACAGTCAGGGGCTCTGAAATTCCTAGTGTCAGCCCTGCTCCATTTCTGCTTAGAAAGAGTAATTCATGTTGTTCAATCCTTCCCAGATATTAGTACCATTAGCATGGAGGAATTTCTTCAGCAGTACTTAGCTGTCTACATGTGAATCCAGCTCTTGTATGAGATGAAAGTCTTGTTGAAAAAACTCTGCACAATCTTTCTGTCTCTTCCTCCATGTTTTCTCACTCTGTTTCTCACTCGTCCTCCCCTCTTCATACTGTAGGAGGTGTAACCTGACATCTCACTATGTTGTTGTCAGAGTTAAGTTATTTTTTTCTGACTGGATTATAAGCTCAGACAGACAGGGGAAGAAATAGCTCATATGTGGAGAAATAATTATATTTTGATAAGGAGATAAATCAAAGTTGTTTATATACATACCATATGTTCTGTTTATTTATGCAAAGTTTATTAAGACTGTAGTTGCCATTTAAGTAAAATTTTACTTGCACACTCAGATAATAGTACAAACAAACAATGTACACCAAAAACGTCTGTGCACCCCAGAACAGAAGATTTGTTTTTTTCTCTAGAAAATATTAAGGCTATGTGCCCACGGAGAAAGTGTCCTGCGGATATATCCACAGGACATTCCGCAGGAGCTCCCAGAAAACCGCAGCACAACTTCTTCTGTTTTAATGCTGCGGTTGTATTGCGGAATGTCCTGCGGTCATTCTCATTGAAGATAAAGTACCATGTCTTCGGCACTGCATCCTCAATGCAGAACAAGTGATGGAGTGATCGGGGCATTCATACTTACCTCCATCACGCAGCACTTCACTTTCCGGCCGTGTCTGTCCTCACTTTACAGAAGAAGGTGGGCGGGCCTGAACTATCTCCGGCTGTCACATGACCGGAACTCGTGCAGGCCCCGCCCACCTCCTGCTTCCCGCTCCTGTGTTACGTCACCACCGGAGTCCGCCGCAGCGACTTCTACTCCGATCGCCAGGCGACGCTGTGTTCCTGAAGTGGATAGTGCTGGTGATGGAAGAGGAGTCGATGCCAGCGGCATCGGTGGGCACAGGCTCCGCCCATCCACTGGGCTGGGTTTCCTTGGGATCTGTACTACTGGCTGACTATAGGTGCATTGTCTTCTAGCTGAAGTTACCATCATTCAGCTACAACCAATGGGAAGACACCACACCCTTCTTAATTCCCCTCCTGTCTGCTGACCACTGCCAGAGATAGTTCTGATATTCTGGTTCCTGTTCCGCCCATTTCTGTTTAGTGATTCTGGTGTTCTGACTTCCGCTTGTTTGCTGACTACCCTTCTTCCTGCTGTTTATGTACCTCGCTGCCTGATCCGAATTTGACCTCTGCTACGTTTTCTGATTACGTCCTTGCCTGCCGATTCTGTCCCTGTTTCGCAATTCCTGGTTTGACCCTGCCTGACTACTACTCTCTTGGACTGCAACCTGCCACAGATAGTGACCTCCAGGGCCCTGTGTAATTCCAAATCCCTGTATAGGGGTTAAGGGTTTCAAGGTTCTGGGGGTCCTGCTTGGTGAGTTGCTTCCCTCTAGCCTGTCCATTACAGCCCGTCTGAGTCTGTGGATCCAGGCAGGCATTACATCCTGGCTCCACCGCGCTCCTCTGCACTGGAGGAAGTGACTCCGGTGTCTTCTATCAAGGCAGGTAAGTATGGTATTGTGTAGAAAAATCTGCAGTAATAAATTACATTCTGCAGATTTTTCCGCAGGGAAATCCACATTATTTCCGCTGCGGAAAAAAACGCAGCTTGGAAACAGCACTCCCCAAATGCCATAGAAATGGCTGGGGACTCGCTGTACTGCGGATTTTTGAGAAATCCGCGGAATTTCCGCAAAAAAATCACGGGAAATTCAGCTAATTCTCCACAGTGTGGGGCACATAGCCTTATTCAGAGCCTCTATACTTGGGTTCTATTGAGTCATTAGATAGATTTTACTGTGTCTTTAAAATTGAGAGCTAAAAAATTGTATTTTTATTTTTTTAACTCAAAATGAAATTTGCCATTCTCTTCAATTATTTATACGAAAAGTAAACAAAAGTTAGGTGAGCACAGCACAACACAATCAATGGATATATACTGCTTATACATATATATATATATATATATATATATATATACATGTGTATATATATATATATATATATATATATATATATATACTTCTCAAAAAAATAAAGGGAACACGTAAACAAGGATGCTGCACTTTGGTGTTCCCTTTATTTTTTGAGCAGTGTATATATACTGTATATATATATATATATATATATATATATATATATATATAAAACATAATGATACAGAAATGTTTCAAGATGATTAAGCTTTAGCATATTTCAAACTGAAATACTTGATTCTGTAAAGTGACTAAATATGACTGCAATGCATAAATGAAACTTAAAATGGTAAGGGCATTAAATAGATTTTATAAATGATACGTGAGACATGCCGAGGCAGAGAGGTGTCTACACCTCATTCACTCACTGTTATAATGTTGTATCCCATTCTTTTTCCCCGAATACTTCTTAAGCATGTTAATAAAGCCTTTATTGTTTCTGCTTATAAAAGTTGCCACCATTCCCATTAGAAAGACTCTGTTTATTCATCAAACATTTACTGACAGTGACTGCTGGGAGCAGCTTCCTATTTCTACTCCATTACACGTTTGTGGCATAAAGTACATTAATTATAGATATATTACAATATTCAACTCATTGAGGAAAAATTAGATGATCAAGGCTCATTTTCTTTGACAATAAGCAAGTTAATGAAAATACTAATTACCTGATGATAAAGTGGAGCCTTCAGGATGGAATGCTTAGCATCTGTAGAAATGCCTGCTGTATGCAGCCTACTAAATGAATGGCAGCAGAATTATATTCTAGAGAGATAATGCTCAGGTCATCAAGTGGCCTTTAATGGCAGATTTGGACCTTATTGGCACATGGATCGCAGACTCCATGCTCATTGTCCTATATCTATTTTAAAGAAAATGAAGCAACAAGCATAATGGGATGAACAAAGTCAATGAGTGTTTGATGCATTTTGTCTGGAAGTGTCACAACAACAGCGAACATTTGAGCGAATGAATCCAATTCTGCCTCTGTTTAATAATGAATGCTGGAGCTGTGTAATGTCTAGATTAACAAAGAAATCTAAAATAACGGCGCTGCTGATAATAAGGGAATAGAAACCCTTAACTTTTGTCTTAGGAGATAACAGTGAGGAAGAAATGGAATATTCTACCAGTTTAAAACAAATGATATCCTGTTAGAAAGAGATAGTGGAGCCAATGATATCCAATAGGACTTGTAAGACACCTTTTATGTTCATATTTAATGTTTTATGCTTTGGATATTCAGATGACACAGTAAATAATATATACAAATAAAATATAGATCTACACATGACAAATGATCACTACAGTATGTATGTGTGATAGAAATAAGGGAGGAAAATTAGACTAGAATGCATGATGGATGTATATAAACAATGAATAAATAATATTGATGATAATAATAAAGATGTTACATGAGCCCATGTGAATGTCCATGTTAGGCTTAAGCCACACGGCATGAAAATTGGTGCGAGTGGAGTGCGATAAAAAATCGCATTCCACTCGGACCAATATTAGCCTATGTGTCAGCGCACATGAGCGATTATTTTCTCAGCCCTAATCAGACCAAGAAAATAACCACAGCATGCTGGGACTGTAATGCGAGACTCTTTCGCACCCATTCAAGTGTATGGGGAGAGAGAAAAATCGCACTGCACTCGCAGTACACCGGTGTACCGCGAGTGCAGGGCAAGGATGGCACTAGCCAGCTACGGAGGAGAGAGGGAGATAAATCCCTCCTGCTCCTCCTCAGTGCCAGCCACCGCCCTCCGCAGAGCCGGCCCTCCACTCCTCAGTGCCGGTCGGGCCCCTGCAGCTGAGGTCCGCTTGCACGGTCGGACCTCAGTCACAGGGACACTCACATGACACTCGGCTCTGCTGTACTGCCATCGTGAGCCGAGTGTTATGCATATGCAGTAATCCCCATGTGGCCCCAGCCTTACAGTGACAATATTGTTCATCCCTTAGTTAATGTATCATTCCCCCTTGTTTTTGAGCACTCATAACATACTTTCTCTATGTATTATGAAGTGTAGAATGTGTTAACCCCTTCAGCCTTCGGTGATTTTCATTTTTTTTCCTCCCCTTATAACTTTTTTATTTTTATGTCAATCATGCCACATGAGGGCTTTTTATTTGTGGGATGAGTTGTACTTTTGAATTAAACCATTAGTTTTACCATATAGTGTACTGGAAAATGGAAGAAAAAAAATCCAAGTGCAGTGAAATTGCAAAAAAAAATGCAGTTGCACAATAGTTTAGGGGGTCTTTTATTTATCACGCTCACAATATGGTAAACTGATGTGTCAGTATGATGCCTCACATCAGTATGAGTTCATGGATATCAAACATATATAGGCTTACTTTTATCTAAGGAGTAAAAAAAAATCAGAAGTTTGTCCAAAAAAGAGTAGCACTTTTGTCGCCATTTTCCAAAACCTGTAGCATTCCCATTTTTCGAGATCTGGGGCTCAATGATGGCTTATTTTTTGCGTCTTAAGCTGGCGTTTTTAATTATACTATTTTTGCATAGATGCAAGGTTTTGTTATTATATTTTAATGCAATGTTGAGGCGTCCAAAAAACATAATTTTGGCATTTGGAATTTTTTTCTTGCTACACTGTGTACAGATCAGATTAACCCTAGAACACACAACCCTAGAAATCAACCATAGAAAACAAGTAACCTAGCAGGCCTGTGAGGCCCCAGGCATGCGTTCTAGGGTTCATTGATGTTATATTTTGATAGATCGGGCATTTCTTTTTTTGATTAAATGTTTTTATTAAAGTTTTACAAGTTACAACTAAATAAACATTGGAGGCTACCCAGCCTCTACCCCCCTCCCAACCCTCCCCTCCCAAACAAACATTAAACAGTCTTGTAGAAAGGAGAGATAATGTCAAATCTGCAGCTCCACACATACCTAGACAAAAGTTCTTAAGTACCATTATTACATTTATCAATTAGTCCAATTAGACTTTTGTTTTTCTTTATGAGTTTTTGCTTTGTTTGGCATTGTACACAGTTAAGGCCCCTTTACACAGTGAGGCTATGTGCACACATTGCGTACAGTCACTGCAGAATTTTCTGCAGCAATCTGAAGAGCACATGTGCGCTTCAAATCGCTGCAGAAAATGTCCGTAGAGAAAAAAAAAAAAGCCGATTCCATGCTCTCTGCCTGCAGCTCCTGCCATAGACAGAGCAGGAGCTGCCGGAAAAGCGCACGGAAGAAGTCACATGTCACTTCTTGAACGCAGCGCTTCGGGCAGTAGCCGAAGCGCTGCGCTCTAAGACGCCACGTGCGCACGGCCCCTGCACAATCTCCATAGACTGTGCAGGGAACGCAGGACGCATGCAGTTACGCTGCGCTACAAAGCGCAGCGTAACTGCATGAATTACGCACACGTGCGCACATAGCCTCAGACTTTCTAGAGATCCCACCAGCGATCCTAACCTGGCCGGGATCACTACAAAGTCTCTGGTGAGTCGCTCGTGAGCTGTCAAACAGGCAGACCTGGCCAACGACGCAACAGCGATCCGGACCTGCAGAACGGCCTAGCTAGTCATTGGGGACGTTGTAAAGCAGCTTTTTGAAAGGGAAGTCGCTAATGAAGTCGCTGTAAAGTCCCCTTTACACACTGAGACTTTCTAGCGATCATGCTGCACAGAGGGAAACAAAGGACCAAAGAATGGTCCTGAACGATTTGTAGCGATCAGCAACTTCACAGCAGGGGCCAGGTCGCTGATGTGTTTCACACACTGCAATGTCGCTGGGGAGGTCGCTATTACGTCACAAAACTGGTGACGTTACAGCGATGTTGTTTGCGATGTTGCAGTGTGTAAAGCCACCTTTAAATGTCATTTTTTATGAAGAATCTAACCTGTTCCCATGCTACTCTCTTCTCCCCAAACCTCCGTCATCATTATAGATAGGTTCTGCAGAAATGTCTCACTTTGTTATCAATTTAGAGTAGGCCCAATCTAAACCTAACCAGTTCCCTCAAAGCCAACCCTGACCCGTATATCCGTCGTGCCCATATTTTTTCAACTTTGATGACGCCATTTCTTTTCCGTTATATACTTTTCTCCACATTTATCACCCAATTAACGTTTTTGACATATTCAGATATTGTAGGACTGTGGTCTGAAATCCAGTGTTGAGCGATTTGTTTCTTGGCAATACATAATAGTCTAGATACGGCCACTTTTCCCTCCTCCTCTAAAGGTAGATCCTCCACGTATCCCAGAATACATACAAAGGGAGTTAAGCTCATCTCTATCATATATACTCTATTGATTATTTCTGTCACCTCTCTCCAGTAATGTTCAATATCAGGACACGACCACATCATATGTAATAGATCTGCGGAACATATTTTGCAGCGTGGGCAGAAGGGGTCAGTTCTAACTCCAATATCAAACAGGAATCTAGGAGTTCGATATACTTGGTGAATAACGTACAGGTGTGACAGTCTGTATGCCTCCCCCAATGCTAGACTAGGAATTCTGTCTAAAATTTCTACCCATTGGTTGTCCTCAATAGGTCCTATAGCTCGTTCCCATTTTTCTTTTGCGTTTACTAGACAACTCCGGTGCACCAGATATAATAGATCCCAATATAAATGAGAGATCACTCCCGCTGAGCCTCTAGAGGTTGCTATGCATTGCATGACTTTGTTCTGCTCCAATGTTCTACCCTTAATAGAGATTTCTGCCTGATAGGTATGTCTCAGTTGCAAGTACTTATAAAACTCCGAATTTTGGATCCCAAACTCTGCTTGCAACTGAGGGAAGCTTCTGAGTTGGCCCCCCTCCACAATATGTGTGAATCTATTTATCCCTCTCAAAGCCCATCTCCCAGACCCCTCTAAACGATGCAAGTTAGGTAACCATGGAGTTCTCCATATAGAGGTGTATTGTGAAATTCCCTGAATGTCTTGTAGTTTTTTAGTTTTATCCCAAAGTTTTTGGATTAGTAGTAGGGTTGGGCAACTATTAGCAGCAGCTCCGAAGCCTCCTGACTCTAGAACCTTGTATAGACTAGTGGAGTGAAAATATTGTTGTAGAATCATATACTGTGCTCCCCCTCCAGGGTCCTCCCATCCCCGAATGTGCTGAAGCTGAGTCGCCAAATAGTAAACCCATGGATTGGGTACCGCCAGACCTTCACTACTTCCTCTGCAAGGTCTCGAGCCTAATGCGCGGAATCTGTCCACCCCAGATAAATTCCCGGAATAATGTGTTTACCTTATGGAAAAATCTTTGTGGGATCCATTGTGGAGAGTTGTGTAGCTTGTATAGTAGTTGGGGCATCCAGATCATTTTGATCAGGTTAGTGCGGCCAACTGCTGAGAAGGGCAGGCGAGACCAGACTTTTTTCTTATCCTTAAATTTCAACAGAATAGGGGTTAGGTTGAGACTTTCAAAATCATCAACATGAGTGGTAACCATTATCTCCAAATATTTACACTGGGCAACAACCTGTTGGCCCGAGTGTACGTAGTTAGGTGAGTTTGTGGTTCCATCCACCGGAAGTAATACAGACTCTTCCCAGTTGATTAATAAACCTGAGTACTTCCCAAACTCTTGTATAACCCCCATTGCCCTTGGCAGTGAGGATGTTGCATTGGCCAGAAAAAGGAGTGTCATCTACATAAAATGCTATTTTTTCCTCCTGACCACCCCTCCTGAACCCTGTTATGTCTGGATTGGATCTAACCATTGCCACCATAGGCTCAATGACCAGAGCAAATAGTAAGGGGGATAGCGGGCATCCCTGGCGGGTGCCCCTACCTAGGTGGAAAGGAGAAGTAATGCATCCATTAACTTTGATACTAGCAGTAGGGTTATTATATAGAAGTCTTACCCAGGAAATAAAATCCCTCCCCAATCCAAATCTGGCAAGTACTGCCCAGAGAAACTCCCACTCAATAGAGTCGAAAGCCTTAGCTGCGTCTAGGGAGCAAATTAATCTATCCCCTGAGTTATCAACTGGCAGTTGTAGGTTGAGGAGTAACCGTTGTATATTCACTGCTGTTGATCTGGAAGGCATGAACCCCGACTGTTCCGAATGGATTAGTGAAAGTATAACCTAATTAAGTCTGGAAGCTAGTACTTTAGCTATTATATTGATATCTGTAGGTAGCAGAGAAATAGGTCTATAAGAGTCAGGGATGAGGGGGTCCTTGCCAGGTTTAGGTATGACAACTATCACTGCTTCTCGCATCGATTGGGGCAAGGAGCCATTTTTGGCTGCTTGCTGGAAGGTTGACAGCAGCTGGGGGAGCAGAATGTCTCCAAACTTTTTGTAAATCTCTGTGGGGATCCCATCTGAACCCTGTGACTTATTATTGGGCATGGAGGATGCTGCTAAATGCAACTCTTCCAGTGTGAGTGGACTGTTTAGGTATAGCCCGGTCCTCATCTGAAAGTGAGAGCAAGGGGATGTCTTTCAGGTAAGAAGCTATCTTTTCCCTACCATATTGCAGTTTAGTATTGTAAAGTTGTTTGTAGAATTTAGAGAAGGTAGCCAAAATTTGGTCAGGTTGATTGACTATGGTCCGGGTTTTGTCCCTTAGTGCCCCCACAAATGTGTTCCCTCTTTGTGCTTTAGCAATCACCGCTAATAAATGACCTGCTTTTTCTCCCTCTTCAAAGAATCTCTGCTGTGAAAAAAGTCTTTTGTTAGTGGCCCGTTCCTTAATGTGAGAATCATATGCTTCTTGTGCCTCCCTCCATTCCAGTAAGTCCCGTGTATCCCCTGACAGAATGTACTTCTGTTCTGTCATCTGGACCCGTTCTTTAAGAAAAATTTCAAATTGTGCCGACTTAATTTTAGATCTACTGACCCCCTGTATCAGTGACCCCCTTAGACAGGCCTTCATGGCATCCCAAACAGTGTTAAGCGACATCTCCCCAGTACAGTTGTCCTGAAAATAGTATTCAAGGGCTAGTTCAACCAGGCCCACATCTATAATCTGTAGCCAAAAAGGATTGAAGGACCACAAGCTACGGCTACGATCAAGCCCGGGTAAAATATTAAGTCGTGTCAAGAGTGGGGAATGGTCTGATAAACCTCTAGGAAGGTATTCTGTGTTTTCCACCATTGGTAGTATACCCTCCGAGCCCAAGATCAGGTCTATTCTGGACAGAGTGTTGTGTGTTTTGGAATAGCACGAGAATCGCTTGATTCCAGGGTTTCTGATTCGCCACAGATCTGAAAGTGCCAGTTCAGCCCCCGTGTTCCCAAATTTGGAGTTAGGATAGTGTTCTAAGTGAGTACCCGCATTGTGTTTGTCACAGTATGGGTGAATGATGTTGTTGAAATCTCCCGTGCACACCACCTGTACATTGGGGGTCTTGCTAATCATTTCCACAATTTTGCTCATAACAGTATTATTATATGGAGGCGGTATATAAACTGTTATCATAAGGAGCTCCTTGTTAAATATTTTACAGTGCACGCAAATGAATCCACCTTCCTGATCTACTGTGGATGAAATGTTCTCAAATGGGATTGCTCTGTGGACTAAGATACTGACACCTCTGGAATGAGCTGTGTAGGTTGAGTGGAAACAAGGCCCACCCATGAGCGATTCATGTATGCTATTTTGTCGCCCTCCAAATGTGTCTCCTGTAGGCAGATGATTGCTGGAAAGTGGGATTTGATCTGTTCCATTACTGCTACCCTTCTTGTGGGGTCCCCCAAGCCACGGACATTCCAAGAAAGAATGTTAATCCTACCCGCCATCCTGCTGGTATGCGTATGTAGTGCAGGCAATCACACCCGGCAAAGAGTTCCAACCCTCCTCCACCTTCCTGAACCACATGAGAACTATTAGCAGACATAAATATAAAAGGATCATTAAAGCTGCAGAAACATTTCCCCCCCTCCATCCTCCCCCCCTCCCCCGTATCTAACAGTTGTCCCACAACATAAACGTTGAAACTGAGGCACCAGTCCATCCTGAAGCTGAAACAAGAGAGACAATAAAATTCCCACTGACCAAAATGGTTTAAGGCAAGAGAAAAAAGCCTGAGAACAATGAAAAATGCAGGGAAGTGAGAAAAACAAAAACTGTCTCTAGAAGTGAAAAAGGGAAAGAAAGGAAACCCAAACTCCTCTTCCAGGGAGTTCTGCTGGAACCAATCAGTGGGTATCATAATAATTTTATCCACTAGGCCTATCCTATGTAATCGCAGCAGACAGTCGAGTATTCATCACCCATAATGTCCTTAAAGGGTTACATATCAATTTTGCAGACTTTGCCTGAGTCATTACTCATTAATGTCAAGCCATCTGAGAGCATATTTAGGATTTTCAAAAAAGAATGTCTCTCGAAGAGCAGCCACCCTGAGCTTCGCTGGGTACAGCATAGAGTATGAGACTTGTGCATTTCTCAGGCATCGTTTGACATCTGTGAATTAAGCTCTTCTTTTTGAAATTTCAACTGAATAATCAGGAAAGAAGGATATTTTGTGGCCGTCCACAGTTATGGACCCTTTGTTTCTAGCTGCTCTTAGGATCGCATAACGACGGTCTCTATAATGTAGTAGTTTGACCAGGACACGTCTTGGAGGAGCTCCCGGAGGCAGGGGTCTGGTGGGCACTCTGTGGGCTCTCTCTACAGCATACAGGGGGGATAGGACCTCTGCGCCAAATCTGATCATGCCTTCGGGAGTCACGGGTAACCTGGGGCATGTTGTCCTCTAAGTCACTGATTTTCCCCTCTGACGCCGTCATGCAGTCATTCACTTTTTGGAGGCTCTGTTTCACACCTGATAACTCCTCCATGATTTGGCCCATCTGGAAGCTGGGAGATGTCATCGTGGAGCCATTTTGAGCTATAGCTGCAAGTGTACCGCCCCACTCTCAGCAGCCGAGCTGCTCGGATCCGGTCCTTCTGTGGGTAGCTCGAGGGTCTCCAGACCCGGGGGTCTCACGGTCACTTCAGTTGAAAAGGGGGTTATGGTGAATGGGATTTTGGAAAGTTTGTACGTGACGCCACCCACGGTATGTGGTAAATGGGGTACCACCGCTGCCGTTGAGGGAACTCCCGGGTGCGTTGGGCTGGCAGCTGGATGTTGTTAACCCTCCGTGGGTAGGGATGGGTGCTCCGGGGCCCAGTGTGGTGTGAGAGGGATTGCAGGGAGCAGGAAACTCACAGTTAGGTTGTCCTGGTGTTGGATTAGGCTGCTTTCATCTGTAGGGTCAGGAAACACAGAGTCCATTACTTAACCAGAAATTGCCAGTGTCTGTAGGCCTTTGGTACGGGGGTGTTCAGATCCCACACCCGGTGCAAGAAGCAGGGCCCTTTCTCTCTCCTGCACTCCAGCTAAGAGTCACCTTCTCTGGGTAATGGACGGTGGAAGTCATCGCTTTGCACAAGTCCGAGGTCCCGTGCACACTACCGGCGGGCCACTACCCTGCCCTGGTCCACTACAGGTTCCCATGACCCTACTCTCCACTTCAGCTTTTCTTTGCTTGACTTCCCCTGCAGCACAGGGACTACAACCCTGTCTGCACTCCTCTCCCTCCTTCCACCGACTGACTACACTCCTCCCCTCCTGCTCCTTTAGTTTCACTGGGGGGGAGATGCGGCTGCTTCACTGTACCAGTGTGGGATTAGGTGGTACCAGGGAGGTTTAACTCTTTCTGTGACTACCTGGTTTTGCCAGGGTATCACACAGGCACGTCTTTCAGAGTGGGCTCAGCACCCTGCAAAGTTGTGGCAGGCTCAGGGGGACATTTATTATGCATGGATGCAGGGGGCTCCAGCTTGTTTTGCAAACCTTGCTGTAATAATAATGAGTCTGCACTAGTTCCTCTTTCCTCCCCCACTGTATTGTGAGGGCTGTGTTGCCTGGAGCTCCCCTGTTCAGCTCTTCCATCCCTGTGTACCATGAGAGCCCCGCGTTCTGTGCCCCTGGCATACTCAGACAGTTTTTCAGCAGCGTGCATGGCTGCAGCTCTCCCTGCTTTGGAGGCTGGTGTCTGTGTCTCACCACCATTTTGTGCGGTACCTTCCATTCCTGCCGCCGCCACCTTCTGCCTCCTGCTCATCCCCCCGGCCATGTAACCACCATCCAAGCTGTGCAGTAAGTGCAGGGTGGTCTCTGATTGCTGCACGAATGATTTTTGTCCTCTCCACGGCCCAGTGGAAGTCAGGATAATCGGCAGGAGATCTCCCTCTTAGCTTCCTCTCACATCTCCGGCCAAGCCACACCCACCAGGCTTTTCTGAATGAGGCAATACCAAATATGTGTAATTTTACATTTTTTTATTGTTTTATTTTCAATGAGGGCGAAAGGGGGCAATTTGAGCTCTTAGGGTTTTTTGCTTTTTTTCATGTTTTTTCAAACTTTTTTACTTTTTTTTACTGATTTTCTAGTTCCCCTAGGGGAAGTTATCACTGCACAGTCTGATTGCTTGTGGTGATCAGAACAATGCTGCAGGATCGCTCTGATCAGCAAAAATACCGCTTCTCTGTGAGCGCTGGCGCTCTTTTGGCTCTCATAGGAAGTGAGTCATGGTAGCGTCAGAAGTCATCAACTGACCCCTCGCTGCCATGGCAACACCATGGCACTTCGTGATTGCATCACGGGGCTGCCGATAATGGCGGGGAATGACGCAATCCCCACCGTGGCCATTTAAATCATGCTGTTACATTTTGACAGTGCGATCTAAGTGGTTAGCAGGCGTGGGTGCGTCTCTGATCCATTCATGCCTGTTAGCAGCACATGTCTGCTGATTGGATCAGCAGACATGTGCAGAGATTACCACGGACTCACCACTGGAGCCCGGAGTAACTGGGGTAGGCGACCTTGGACACATATACAGTACGTCCAAGGTCGTGAAGGGATTAAGGAAATGAGATTATAATTTTTCTTCAATTTTGTATATGCTAATTGCTGAACACCATTATTTTTAGAACATTTGGGGATGTACTCGCAAACATGGGCTATATCAGTTACCAGGATGTCATAAATGTGTGCTTTTTTTCAACCCTTCAGGATTGTGCGATATTTTTGCTTTTGTGCTTTAGTTGTTTTTATTCCAAGAGCCATAACTTTTTATTTCTCTATCAATAATGTTATGTGAAGGGATGTTTTTTTGCCAGACAAGTTGTATTTTTAAATAACACCATTCATTTTATGATATGATGTACTGACAAGTGGGGAACAAAAACAAAATATGGCAATTATAAACAAAGTGCAATTCTAAAATTATCTATGTATTTTTTATTTACAGCATTGATCTCATGGTACAAATGACCTGGTAATATGATTCTCCAAGTCAGTACAATAATGGAGATACCAAACATGCATGGTTTTGTTTTAAATGCTGACAAAAATTCAGAGCTATAAAAATAATGTTGCTTGTATCGCTACTTTCCAAGAGCCATAATGTGTTAACTTTTTGGGATAGGAGACTGTTTTTTTGCACCTAAAGCTGATGTTTTTATTGGTCTCATTTTGGGGTATATGATGTTTTGATCATCTGTTGTTACATTTGTTTCTGTTGTTGCCACGGTATACGGCAGAAATCACTGTCTCTTATAAATGCCGGAAACAGGCTGGCTTTCACAAGAGTACTTTGATGACAGACACAGGGGTCTTAGGGCCCCGTCACATGCAGCAACGTATCTAACGATAGATCGCCGGGGTCACGGATTCCGTGATGCACATCCGTCATCGTTAGCGACGTCGTTGCGTGTGACACCAACGAACGGCCGTTAATGATCAAAAATACTCACCATATCATTGATCTTTGACACGTCATTCATTTTCAAAAAAATCGTTGCTTGTTGAGGACGCAGGTTGTTCGTCATTCCCGAGGCAGCACACATCGCTACGTGTGACACCTCGAGAACGACGAACTGCAGCTTACCTGCGGCCGCCGGCAATGAGGAAGGAAGGAGGTGGGCGGGATGTTACGGCCGTTCATCTCCGCCCCTCCGCTTCTATTGGGCGGCCGCTTAGTGACGCCGCTGTGACGCAGCACAAACCTTAGAACGGAGGCTGTTTGCCGGCCACAGCGACGTCGCTAGGCAGGTAAGCCCGTGTGACGGCTCCTAACGATATTGTGCGCCACGGGCAGCGATTTGCCCGTGATGCACAACCGACGGTGGCAGGTGCTTTCACCAGCAATATCGCTAGCGATATCGCTGCATGTAAAGCCCTTTAGCAGACTTTCATGGCAACACTTTGGCATACCTTGATCGCATTGTGAGAGTGCTGATGAGGGGTCAGAAGTGTGCACCATCTGCCAGCTCACAATAAATGTCACTGTAACAGAATAACAGTGGCATGTAACAGGTTAACAGCCTCATACAGAGATCTGCTCCACCTGCATCTGTTAGAATCAGATGATGATTGAATATCATAGCTATCATATGCCAGGAAAGATGCGGGCTCCGTGTTCAAGCCCACATCAAAGACAGGGTGCCAACTTATGGTGGACATAGTCCATCATAAATCATTAAGGAGTTAAAGATGGCATTCATATGGTAAATATATGTGAGAGAGTAGCTGCGCTGTTCTGTCGTAGACCACGCGGCCACTATATGACCTGGTGCCGCCGCTGACACTGGGCCCCCTGCCTCCTATCCCTTATCCCAAGTGTCGGTTTACGTGGAGGGGGGGCCCAGGTCCAACTTTGCACCAGGGCCCCTGAAACTCTAGTTACGCACTGATAAAATCACAAACATTATCTCTCCCGAGTGACTCTACCATCCACAAGGCAGTGCGGGTTAACCCTTTCTTCTATTACACGTATACCGGATATAAATGCGCCGTAGAGAGATCAGCTTACAGGAGCAGGGTAGATATCAAAACTATATTTGGAAACTGTTAGCAAGAGTTAGGACAAATGAAAGGGAGTCAAATAAGTAGGGGAAAACTCGTTTAAGTGGAGCTTTATTTTTATAATACAAATAATAGTTCCAATATATTCCATAGTCATAAAGGGCACATTCCTATTAATTTATGGAAAATGGGGTAATCAAAACTTACATTTTTGCAGATACTGAAAATTCGGAGCTTTCTTCCTTCACCATGAAAAATTTGCAGTTCCAACACAATATCTGATACTGAAAGTGAACACATGTTTTAACGCAATCACCATCATATCAATTTATTTACAGTTTGCCCTCTTACTCAATATCAGATAGTTTCAGTATTGTGATATGCAATATTTATGAGCACATTATGTGACACAATTGCAAGGTGTAAGATATGTGCGTGTGTGTGTGTGTGTGCGTGTGCGTGTGCGTGTGTGTGTGTGTGCTAGTGATTGCATTGTGTTTGCATTAAACAGAACATTCAGCAAATACTATATGGTTATTTCACCATTTTCTGAGGACATCTGAAGACTATTATTTACATATCACAGACCCCCAGCGTGTCTTCCTCCAATATTTATGTATGTCTGACAATGCAAATCATTATAATTATTCTAAGTATTTCAACAATGTAGACTACAATACAAATGAATATTTTAATTGTCTGTAATAAAATAAGAGCTGGTTCTGATTTTTAAATCTTAACATCTTGGGACATTATTTAGCTCAAGATCTTCATTCATATATAAAAACCATGTAAATATTCTTGAAGGCAATGAATATTATTTTCATGGATGCAGCAGTAACAGTAGTAGTGTTAGCAACTTACTATACATGTTATACTTTAAATACAATTCAATAGTTAAAATTAAATTCTGCTATTTTCATAAGTCCCTGAATATAAAGGTGGTCAAAGACATAAAGGAAAAACGACATGTGCACATATGTGTGTATGTTTTTCTGTGTATGCATATGTGTGTATGTGTATGCTCTGTGTAAATGTAGAGTAGCATGGGATGGTAGTCGTGGGTGAGGGATTCACTCCGGACTCCCCGGTAAGCTACATGGCAGACATGGCCCTTGCTGGGTGTGTGGACTTGTGTCGTGTGGATTGTAAACCCGATCAGGCCTCATGTTGCCATTGGCTAGGAGTAGACGACAACTCGATTTCACAAGGAGACCACCAGTTCAGTTTTAACTACAACCCTTTATTTAATGGTTTATCTTCATCAACTCTACACACGAGATAGCAGGCACACATCTTCCAGCACGTTTCCATTGTAGAAAGCATTCTTTGACACATTTGCATTTGCCGCTGAGGTGTTCCTGATCTTACTGGTCCTGTGAATCCAAGCACAACCCAGCCTAATGCTACAGTTCAATCAGTAACAGTCACTTTCCCTTTTTGCGGCTCTTAGAAGAGGGGGTAAGTGGTAGCCAGTGGTGCTAGAGTAGAGCCTTGCACTCCCAGATGCTTGCAGAAACTCTGCCCAGGAAAGCCAACTTTCATCATGTACTAGTCTGTTTTCACCAGTTACATTTTAGGCTTGAGGCCTTGAAATCTCATTCTCCAGACACTTTTGTCTGCAGTCACTCTACTTGGAGGTCTGTCTATAGCCTCGGCATTGTCTCGCATTCTGTGTCTTAAAGATCATGCTGTCTTGACTCCGGTCTCCTCTCTTCTTCCTTCACCAAAAATCACCCACTGTGTTACAAAATATAATGGTCCAACATAACCTGAACAGCATGGGCAGATGGCAGGAAACTGAAGACCTGTGACAGCTAGCGAAGTAGCAGAAGACCTTAGACAAATAGCAGGAATACAGACTACTGTACACAGGATTTCTGGAGGTAGCTGTAAGATACGTAGTAGAGTTACTGACAACTTGAGACAAGTAACAGGATTACTGGTGTGAGTGAAATACACACCTTCTATGCCTCTGTAACACCAAATTAATAAGATTTGTTATACGAGCGCTCGGGAAGTCAATAAAGCACACATTTAGTATGGTGTACTCAAAGAATTCTGCTTAAGTAGTGCATGTAACCAGTTTATATTAGCTTACAGGCAAAGGGCTTGTCCATCTGAACTATGCACCAATAGAAACAATAGGGGCGTGAACAGAAATGTTAAACTTCCCTGCCATCAGTGTTAGCTGAATCCTATGACATCATTAGCTATAGGACAAGATGGAAATTATAAAAAGAAAATAGATTCTGTTCTCTCACACTAGAAACTGCTGGCAGACAGGTAACAAGTTGACTAGAGACAAGAGGTCTACTAGACAGGTAGAAGAGATAACGATGAGTCGAGATAGGTAACAAGATGACTGTAGACTGTTGGCAGGAAGATAGCAGAATGACTGAAGAGTGGAGACAGACAGGTAGCAGAGATACTGACAAGTCGAGTCAGATAAGAGGATAACTGGAGACTGCAGACAGACAGGTAGCAGAGGTACAAATGGGTTGAGACAGGTAAAATGCTGACTACTGACCACTTGCAGGCAGGTTGCAGATTTAATGACCACAGGCAGAAGGTACTTGACTTTCAGGAGTAAAACGGAAGTCTGACAACCTCGGAAACCACACCAAACTGAAGAAAGACTTGAGACAGAAGCTCTAAAGACCCAGGGAAGGTCACAGACAGGACTCTGGAGTTCAACAGAAGATGCAGCATAACAATACAACTCCAGCTCAGACCCTCAGAACTCGCTCAAACATGCTTAGTCTCTAGCAAAACCACCAGAGCCCAGGTGTGAGTCCAAGAAGCCCTTAAATAAGCTATGTAAGTTTGCCATATTGAAACACACCAGAATATTTGTGAAGCCTCACATAGAGTGGAGTCCAAACCAGGGACAGAAGTGTAACATCAACTTTATTAACTATGGCCCTCATACTGTCCAATCTGCCCTTGGTAGCTATACTTGTCGCATGTCCTGCCCTTTTTAGGTATAACTGCCTTACTAGCCAGGCTTATTAGCTATAACCACCACACCCTCTGCCCTTATTATGTATATCCATCTCATTGACATTGCCCTGATAAGCTATATACATCACAATGTACCCTTTTACTAGCTTTAAGTCCCAAGCTATAGAATTGAAGATGAGGCACTCACCACATCATAGAAAAATCTTCTTTATTATTCCTTAGAAAGCAATAATAATCAGAGGGGTGAGTGCAGGCAATCAACAGCAGGCTATGCATTATGGCAGCTAGCTATGTGTGGATTATAACTGTGTATATCATCTTGCATCAATATTGCCAAATTCTTCAATTTTTGCATGGTCTTATAAGCTTTACCTGCCATTGTCCACTCTTACTATCTATATCCAGCACACTGTCCACCCTTATTAGTTGTAGCTGTCATACGCAAATACAGGGAGAACATACAAACGTTTTGCAAATGTTATCCTTAGTTTGATTTGAACCCAGGACCACAGCCATTCCTCCACAGTGACCCACAAGATTCTCAAGTTTTATATACCATGATTAGTCACCTTCATTTTTTGGAAAGAAGCAGATGTTATTGATTTGGCTCTTATTTCTATAGCAGAATGATGGGGACTTTTTTAGGGCAAAGTTGCAGGAGGCAGCAGCTTCTTCACAAGGATGCGGTATCCTAGGTTAGGTCTATCATTAATACTCGCCCATCCCCAGGGCATAACATGGGCGCAGACAATTACTGGACTATTTGATTTATTAGTCTTGATTCTTGAATGCTTTCAACACTATGTCGACAGAAGCGGTAAGACTTGAACTTTTTGTCTTTTTATTTAACTGCTATGTTACTTCTGATTTTGTACCTACACAGTAGTGTCTACCTGGTACCGTAGACAACGAATCTCTTTGAATCTGGTCCAATTACTGGATAATCTAATGTAGACCATTGGTGCTAATATTGGTTAACTGTTGTAAATAGTAATTTGGGAGAATAGCACTTTATACCTATTGATTTAAAAGTATTTTTTGTGTTTGCATGTTCACAAGCAGATATTTCTGTGTTTTACAAATATTAAGTAAAAAAAATCCTTTAAATGTCTACCAATATTTGAATTTAGTCCCCCAAAAAAACCCTACTTGTCTCCAACAAAATTTATATTACACATTAATATGTACATATTAATATGAGTAGAGTGTGTGTTATATACCGTACTTATTTTTCTTGTAGCATTTTATGTAACATTTTTATAAGTAAAATTTT
The DNA here is from genome assembly GCF_048569485.1 of Anomaloglossus baeobatrachus. Lineage (NCBI taxonomy): Eukaryota > Metazoa > Chordata > Amphibia > Anura > Aromobatidae > Anomaloglossus > Anomaloglossus baeobatrachus. Next base: position 586,926,605 of record NC_134354.1, on the reverse strand, counting down.
AATATCTAGATTATTTTGCTCTTCAAGTTAAAAATATATAGTTTTTGGTAAACAATTTACAAACTTCTTGTGAATTCGATATTCCGAATTTGAGCTAATCATATATATTTATGGGTTGTGCAGATTATCCTTCACCCTATAACCATACACAATCAGTGCTATCCTGCATCAGCGGTTTTGATATCCAGTTTTAGAAGTTTCACAGAGGAATTTTCATAACTTTGATTGCTCATTTACATAGCCAGCTTCTTTTCATATAAAATAATAAGATTCAGCAGAAAATGTAAAATGAACACCTCTGAACTGTGTAATTATTATTGATGTAGTCTATTGATTTGTAACATAACTTTCATCTGGGAAAGTGGAGTTATTTCCTTTCTCTTCAAGACAGACTCTTTGTCATTCCCTGGAGTATATCACTTCATTTCAGTGAGTCGTTTGACTCATGAGAGCAACTTCATATCATTGTGAACCATAACTGATGCATTACCCACCAAATGTAACAAGGGGCCATAGTCGGGGCAGGACATGGGATAATATGATCGAAAAAAATATATAACATATATTATAAAAATCTGATAATAAATGAGACCAAAAATATTAGGACTCCCTAGAAAGCACTGCAGAACATTCAATATATGATAAAAAATACTATTCATAATCTTTATTCTTTTAATCATTATGAGCTTTAGGATAATTTTTTATGTATCCTTATTTTACTATACATTTACATACATCTTCTTTATTGACATTATAATTTCTATAGCCAGAAACTAGTCCTTTATTGCACATATTAAACCATTAGGTATATATTCATTTTATGCTTCCTACTGATGCATGGACTTGTCTCTACAATGCATGTGGTATCTTTCAGTATGTATAAGTCGTTTTGAGCTCCATTATATAGCTGGTTTTAATTTGCCTTTTACATCAGATGTGCCTTATCGATTTCTCCTGTGTATGTTTTCATTCTGAATAATTTAGAGGCACAATTTTTATTCCATTATGGTCAATAGCTAGAACAAATTTTGAGGATAATCAATTGCGCCTTGCCTGACAATTACTAGTGTTGATATCCCCTGAAGTGAAGAAGCAGGAAAGCTTGGGGATAGAATGACACAACATTTAATCACAACCATCAACAGCGGTTTTGTGTAAGGAATCTAAATCTATAGCTAATGTCTATAGCAGCTTCTAATTGTCACTTTTAGCTTTCAATCATAGTTCATGACACCTAGGGATACATTCATCAAAGCTATTATACAGTAATCTTTTTGGTCTATTCTATGTTTGACAGAAAAGACTGCCTTAAACTGCGTCTAAGGTATTAACCTTGACATGTAATATCCAGAAGAAAGACAGACAAAGAAACATGGGAAAACACGTTAGATGTGTTTATCTTCGACTTTAGTGCTATAAGAAGAGGGCTTCATACGCCTGTAGGGGACATTCAGCTAGTCGAAACTGACAACACGTAAGAATTATTAGAGAAATCTACACTGAAGCCCTTTTTACATGTATTAATTGACGTATGTTTTAATTCTAATTTGTTATTATTATTATTATTATTATTTTCGTTCATTGCCAAAATTAGAGCACACAGAAACAAACAAAGATGGAGAAGGGGAACCTTATTGTATCAATAGTCAAAAAACTCCATCATTAATCACCATGCATGAGCTTACAAATCAAAAATTCCTTACGGGGTGAAAACAAAACCACCAGAATCAAAAATATTGACAGAGACAACGTATATAGATAAAATATCAAATATTTATTAGAATTTATGTTAAAACCAAATCATGCAAAAGTGTAAAATCACAACACAAAAGCAGCGACAGCACTGAGTACAATATAAAGCAGTAATGAGCATTGAATTGCATTTGTGAATCCAGCTTTGGGATGAGATACACATTAACTAGACAGCAAAAGCATTGGTCTCTGCGTCTAGAGGCCCCGTCACACACAACGAGATCGCTAACGAGATAGTTGCTGAGTCACAATTTCTGTGACGCAGTAACGATCTCGCCAGCGATCTCATTATGTGTGACACCTACCAGCGATCAGGCCCCTGCTGGGAGATCACTAGTTGCTGCCAAATAGTCTTAACCATTTTCTTCAAAGGTGATGTCCTGCTGGGCAGGACACATCACTGTGTTTGACACCTACCAACGAAATGCTAACACAGTCCCAACGCCTGCCAAGATCGTTATACAGGACGCTCATTGTTACTGCGTCGTTGGTAAGATCTGACTGTGTGACATCTCACCAGCAACCTCGCAGCGACTTACCAGTGATCCTTATCAGGTCTTATCGTTGTTGGGATCGCTGGTAAGTCGTTGTGTGTGACTGGGCCTTAGTTTTATCTCTGCTTCTCTCTCTGCTCTTCCCTGCTCCATAAAACTCTAAAGGCACTGTGTCATCAAACAAACAGTTTACAAGTTGAGCCCAGTAAACTTGGAGGGAACAAAGAAACTGGAAGTGCACAGGCTCATTGGTTACAGGAGTAGAGGGATGTGGAATTATTGATGAAATAGAGTTTATTGAAGCTGATTTTTTGTTTTAAAGTAGGGAACAGTTTGACATATAAGTGAGCAATCAGTTCATGCTAATTTTTGCAACAGAATTTTTGGAAACTTAGGATTTGGGAGGAAAACTGTAATTCACAGAGAACATTAGAAATTGGTTAAATGTAACTGATTAATTCAGAAATAGAAAAATAAAACATAAAACAGTGATCCCTCATTAATAATGTAAACTTTTTGTTTCAGAATTATGGTCCAAGTGGTGTTCTTCAAGAGATTTCTTAAATAGAGAGATGAATGAAATGGAATACCAAAATATGGAGAGCCCTCTTACACAGCAGACCACATGCTATTCCACTGAGCTAAAAGGAAGAAGAGAGTTGTCATAGTAAGTATATATTTATATGCAAGATGTTGCAATAGAAGCAATATTCAACTACTCTTATAGCATCCTAATCAATCCAGCCCTACTGTGCGGTTTCTAAGAAAATAAAAATTAAAGGATTCATTGCCTTGTCATATAAGATCTTGTGCACAAGTAGCACCCACATGACTAGATCAACGGTAAGTCCCAAGAAAGGAAAAGCATTCCTTGTCATTGAGTTCTCAGCCTTTCTAACACTTAGCTGCTCCACTGCAATAATTGCTTTGGTTGTGGTTGTTCTTTTGAACATTTGATTAGCAGTTAAATTCATTTTTTTAATACCCTTTTGTGTCTCATTATATTTTGTGTTTTTTTTCTATTTAGGAGATGCTTATTTCTATCTGTATGTTACTACATATATTGGTATATGACACCTATTTTGAGGAATATTAGAAAAAAAAATACTGCTAAGCATAAGTCCTATCAGCTTTCTAGTGATCCTTCTTGATGAACCCAACACAGGCAAAGCCAGAGGCATAACATTCATGGTTACACATAGTTCGACCATGACTGAGCCTGGAAGGATAGGAGCAGGGGTGGAATTCAGCCAGTTCTGTCCGGTTTGAGCGAACCGGTTGTTAAAATAACAGCCGGTTCCTCGAACGGCAAGAATTGGCGTCGCGACCCGGTTTCCTGTATTCATTTCTATTGGTGTCTTTAAGACGCCGACACAAATAAATCCCCGTACATCCGTGCACGCCGCACTTCCGGGTTCATTGGAGACAGTTTGCTCTCTGACATGGCGTCCGGTGGCGTGATGATGCTGTAGAGGTCACGGCAGTGTGTGAGATTACCTCAGCATACTGCAAGCTGTCAGTGTCAGTAGTATGCAGAGTGCCGCGGAGGAGGACGAAGGACAGGCCGTCGACACTTGGAGCAGGTAAACGCTCTGTGAACCAAAGATGCGACTCTGCAGGGCAGGAGGCCACATGGACTCTGCAGGGCAGGAGGAGGACACAAGGACACTGCAGGGTAGGAGGAGGCCACATGGACTCTGCAGGGCAGGAGGAGGCAACATGGACTCTGCAGGGCAGGAGGAGGCTACATGGACTCTGCAGGGCAGGAGGAGGCCACATGGACTGTGCAGGGCAGGAGGAGGCAACATGGACTCTGCAGGGCAGGAGGAGGCCACATGGGATGGGAGCCTGCAGGGCAGGAGAAGGCCTGCATGAGAATGGGAGCCTGCAGGGCAGGAGGAGGCCTGCATGGGAGTGAGAGCTTGCAGGGCAGGAGGAGACCTACATGAGAGTGGGAGCCTGCAGGGCAGGAGGAGGCCTGCATTGGAGTGGGAGCCTGCAGGGCAGGAGGAGGCCTGCATGCAAGTCGGAGCCTGCAGGGCAGGAGGTGACCTACATGGGAGTGGGAGCCTGCAGGGCAGGAGGAGGTCTACATGGGAGTGGGAGCCTTCAGGGCAGGAGGAGGCCTGCATGGGAGTGGGAGCGTGCAGGGCAGGAGGAGGCCTGCATGGGAGTGGGAGCCTGCAGGACAGGAGGAGGCCTGCATGAGAGTGGGAGCCTGCAGGGCAGGAGGAGGCCTGCATGGGAGTGGGAGCCTGCAGGGCAGGAGGAGGCCTGCATGGGAGTGGGAGCCTGCAGGGCAGGAGGAGGCCTTCATGGGAGTGGGAGCCTGCATGGGAGTGGAGGCCTGCATGGGATGGGATCTGTATGGGGAAGGTCGTCTGTTCCAATTTGAGCAGCGTTCCTTTAGTAATAGTTTTCAAACATTGTAGGGAAACTTTCATACAATATGCCAAGTAAATAAGTGACTGACACTGACTGAAACAACTGGTACTTAATAGGAAAGTGAAAGTATAGGAAGAGTAAGAAAAGGAATGTTTTATTATTTACTTGTATTTTGTGGTTGAGAAAAGTGCGCAAAAAAAATGGGTGTGGCTAACAAAATGGGTGTGGTTACAGAATGGGGCATGGTTTTCAAATGGGCAGGTTTTACAGAGAACCTGTTGTTAAAAATTTGAATCCCACCCCTGGATAGGAGGAAAATCCTCCTAGCATCCAGTGATATTAACTGTATCCTCATTTTCATAAAACGGAAACAGTTTAACACTTCAGAGGAACTGCACGCCCTGACATCACTAACGCTGTTTGGTCTCAGGCTCCTCAAGGCCTGTAGTCTATCAGAGTTTGAAAGCGCAAAATAAGTGCTTGAATATAAATCATTGTGGTGACATTATATAATCACGCTGCCTGCGCCTCACAGCGACCTAGAAAAAGAAGGGGAATATCGCCACTCATCCTGGGATCAGAACAAAACTTTTTTCAATTAAGAGGGCACAAAGAAAGACATCATTAGTGTGATGTGGTGAATAGGGCATCGTAATAATGGTATGGGCCCAAGGGTGCATTATTATTACTGTATGGGGCAAAAGAGGACATCAATGTTATATGGGGGCACAAAGAGGGACATACTCTTTTTGTGCCCCGATACAATAATTAACATAATTATTGTATGAAACTGCAAAGATGGACATAATTATTGTATGAGGCCACAAAAAGGGGACATAATCATTCTATGGGGCTGCAAAGAGGGACATAATTATTGTATTAAGATGAAAAGGTAGACATTGCAAATGGTTAATGAATTATGTATGGGGGTACAAAGGGAGCAAAATAACTCTGACAAGGCAAATATGGGGCACTATATCTGTGCTGAGGTAAAAGGGGTATGGTGTTAGTTGTGGGGATAAAAAAGGTATCTCTGCCACAGGAGATTTAATTAATAATGCACAGGGCAATATTTAGTTTATTTAGATTTGGGTAAAATTGATGAGCCAAATAGTGCTTTTAATTGAGAAGAAACAAGAGGTAGATGGAAGAAGTTGCAATGGTGGTCTGGGTCAGACGGAGAAGAATAGGGTAAATTTAGGAATTCAGGCAGAAAGAATTTTAACAGTAAGTTACAGGATTTATCTGTACACTATAGACATATTTGGTACACAGAACATCTGTGTACAACCGGTATCTACCACTACATGGTCACTGTGTGGTGGTAATATAGGTCTTAGTGCAGTGGTTTTTGTTAATGAACAGTCTGGTTGTAAATTTCAGTCGCTATGTGAAAGTAATATGTAGTCATGTAGTGGAAATATTTGTTCCTTATGTAGTGGTATTGTTGGTACTATAGGTGTTAATATAGTAGGTTTTGTTCGGTAACAATGTGGTGGTATGTTTCCTTGTATAGTGATATCATAATCTAACTGTGAGACAGTATTATTTATATATTTTATGTTCTTTTGCTTGTTTGTGTTTTTTTTAGGGAGGGGGAACATATATCGCATCTTTAAAGATCTAATCAAACTCACAGGGCCAACACATGAAAGCAAAAACCTGATGGTTGTTGGGGGCCACGTCCAAAACTTTCCCCGCGGCCTGTATGACTGTAGTTACGCCCCTTGGCTGTGCTAATATAAAAATCTTACTCATACATTACGATATGAGAATAAAACTTGTATTTATCTCTCTTTGATTAAAAATTACAAAAAAGTTCTGTATTCACCATGCTGGTTTAGAGAATCTGATCTCTACGATGGGATCTCCTGTGCTTCAACTGACAAAATACTGCCAGATGGCTTTGAATTACTGTATATAACCAACTCTAAATAGCAAGCACCGACATTACACTTGAGCATTGCAATTGAATTCTGCAATTATTGTCTAACATATTTAGTTACTATTATATCATTTGCAAAATAAAACATTAAATCATTAATGAATAGCAATTTGTGAAGCTGTATAGGTAAAATTGGAATACTTCATCTACCTTTCTGCAGCTATTTGTAATGATCTATTAGCAATACTTTTACATGAAGCATTCTGCCAAAACAAGCAGTGATCCTGTGATGCAGTCACTACTTACGGGCAGAACGGATGGAAAAGCAGCCAGGAAAGCCAGGGTCTGGTAACAGGAGGACACGTATGAGTACAGGGAGTAAACAGAGGTGTTGTCAGGTCAATATCTGAGGGTCAGAAATCCAGGAGCGCACATAATAGGTTCAGGGAGAAAACAGAGATGTGGTAAGGTAACAGTCCGAGGCAATAGGCAGGAGGTCATGACTGGAACAGGAAGCGGGCAGAGAAAAGTCAAATAACAATCTGGGGTCAGAACACAAAGATCAGAAAATTAGTAGAGGCAACAGCACAACAGCAGAACCAGAAAATACAACTGGCAAAGTTCTGGGCAAGCATGCAGCCTGATCAATTACCAATAAGGAGTAATTAGTATCAACATGGAATCCTGCTAGCTCAGTAACCCAGGAAGGTACAGAAGAGCATCTCCAAAGGTAATCTGCGCTGCACAGCGGAATCGTGTAACTGACAGGAATGTAATTTAGGAAACACAACAGAGCATTTTCTAGTCTGCAAGATGCTCTGCACAGAGGAATCGGGACAGATCCACAGTAAGTGTACAAAAAACACACTAAAATAAGTGTATAGCCATGTTTACATCTTGTCTGGGTTTTAAAAAATATTTGGATGGTGACAGTACAATATCAAGTTTGTTACAACCTCCCTGACTTTTATAAATGCAGTGTGGTTACTTTCTAGGAAATAGCCTTAGGGGAGTCAACAGAAATGAGTAAATAATTTGCAGGACCCTGATTTGGTGTCCAAGGCAGTAGTGCATGGTAGCTGGACAGGAGCTCTGGAAACTACCTCCTACCTGTTAGCATTTCTAGTGGCTCTGATTGGTAGGCTCAGTGTGAAGTCAGGCACCAATTATGTTGCATACGGCCTACAACTCACAAGATCAACCGTGGATTCTAGTAGGTAGAAGGCGGTTCACAGGGTTGTCACTGGCCCAAGGCCGCATTTATTCACTCAACTTTAGTAGCTAGTTATCACAACACTAAATCGTGACTACCGTATATAATATATTTGTGCGTACTTTATATTATAACATTCTGTCTAGAAGTCAGTAAAACAGGGCACATATTCTTGCTCTAATAATACGGTTATCAGTAAGTACATGGATTATACCAAGATACAGAATTACATTTCTGTCCCTCACCGGCTGCTCCTATATTTTACTGAATAGAAATATATTTTTTCATATTGTCCCTGGAATACATCCTGCAAGTGATAAAAACGGTTGTTATTTTTTTGGCAGCAAAGCAATATCCCAAGGTATTAGTGTTTAGTGAACAACATGTTAAATGCTTATGAATAAGTAATATCCTAACTCTCATTTGCATTCTTGTGCACGATGCCCGTCACAAATATCGCCGTATTGGAGAAGGTTGCTTCTTGTTATTGTTTTTACATTTGTAGCACAGCCTTATCTACGCTGATGAATATTACATTGAATATGGAAATATTTTTTACAGTCAGCATATACACAAGTCTTCTATTCTAGTCATTAATAAGAATAGGCAAATTATAAATTAATTTAATAGCTATAGTTCATTTGGATAATTATTATATTTTTTCATAGATGAATGTAATTTAAGTCAGTGAGCATATCATATCAATAAGTTATGGTCTACAAAAGTGACACTGAAGTAATATACTGGCACTATCTATTTCCCAGTATATTGACAATAGGGATGATCGAATACCTCAAATATTCGGCTACTCCCATATCCGACGAATAGGTTGCCGCTATTCGACTATTTGCGAATATTCGATGTGCAATGTAAGTCTACTGGAAACTCGAATATCAACTATTCAGAACTATTTGGCCTTCCCATATACTTATATTACACATTGAATATTCGCATAGCGGCGACCTATTCGTCGAATATTCGCGAAACCGAATATTGCCAAATATTTGTGATATTCGATCATCCCTAATTGACAACTTTGCTGTGTTCCTGTATTGCTAATATATGGAATACCTGTTTTTCTCAAATATATGTGTAGCATGGCATATCAGTAAAGGCTGTGTCTAGACAACACCTTCTTTAAATGAAAGTCTGCTTGCCATCCGCTGATTGTAGTTATCTACTAGCTGAAATCCCTTATTTCCTCCCTAATTTCCTTCTTGACCTATTTGCAGTATAGCAGTTTTCTTTTAAACAATTTTTTATCTCTACTGGCTAACACGATACAAAGATATATTTTACCTGTATAGCAGTTTTGTGAGCTTGCTAATAGAAAGCAGTACTAAGCAAGGGATTTTCCTCTAGGACCATCATAAACCTAAGGCCGGAATCACACGATCATATGGTATCTGATGCAAGTGCATCGGATGTAATATGCTAATGACCTCGGCTTCTGCTGTGCTGCCAGCGATCGGATCACAGCTGCGGAGGAGAAGGTGGGAGCTGCGAAGGAGAGGGAGGGATTAATCTCCTCATCTCTTCCGTTGTCAGCTGATGCGATTGTCATACTGCACTCCGATGTAGATTCTAGATGACAAAAAAGCTTACCATCTGCTCTCCCTCATTGAATAACATTGGTCCAAATACAATGCCAAATTTTCTTGCATTGCACTCATCCAAGTCATACGGTTATAAGTATACCCTTAAAGGGAATTTGTCAGTAGAATCAACCCTCCTAAGCTGTCCATATGGGCATGGAGATCACTGAATGTTGAATAAAATGATACTTTGATGTTTTATTCCAGAGAAATACACATTTTTCTTATATGTAAATGAGCTGTTAAGATCCAAGTTTGGTCACAGATCTCCCTGTGAATTTGCCTCCAGATAATATTCTGAATGTAAGGGAGACATGTAATGACTGACAGTCTGTTCTCCTGATCTACATGCTTCACACTGGTAGCTCCCCCTTTCACTTATAATAAGCTCTGTAGGCAGAGTCTCAGGGAAATTTCTGTCCAAATGAATAGATCTTCACGGCTCATTTACATATTAAGAAAAATGTGAAGAATAAGACATTGGATCAACAATATCAATGTATATCACTTTATTCAGCTTGTTATGACCTACGTGTCTATATAGACAATGTAGGCTATGTGCCCACATTGTAGATTTGGTTGCAAACAGTCTGCAACCAAATCTGAACGTTCTGGCAGGGAAAAAGCTGCAGCAAGACCTCACTTTTCTGCTGTGATTTGCTGAGTTTTTGTGCATTTTTTTTCATTGCTTTTAATGATGAAAACACAGGAAAAACTGCAGAAAGAATTGGCATGCTGCAGATTTTTTCTGAAACAAAAAAATTCCTGAATGTGTGTGTAGCGCCCCATGGGGCAGGTGCATTAACCTACTCGTCGCAGGGCCATCGACTGTTGTGGTCACAGGCGGCCTAGCCCAGCTCCGTTGCCCTGAGGCATACAGAAGATGGCAGGGGAGAGATGTTGGGGGTAGTAGTGAGGTGAATGTCGTGACGCCACCTGTGGTATGCTGCCAGGGAATCGGCTGCCGCTACTGTCGCTGTCCTCCGGGGCGGATGGTGGTAGCAGCTATGGATGGTATCGCTCCCCACAGGTGGAGCGGGCTCCGGGGAGGATGGTGAGGGGAGTAGGAATGGCGAGCACCGAGGCGCAGAACGGCAGTACTGGTAATAAAGAGTCAGAGTCTATGGCTGCGGTTCCAGGTTGTTTAATCACTTTTTTGCTGTGCCGCTCACCCAGGTAATACTGGTCACTTGCAATGATGGGCTCCATCTAACCCGAATCCCTTTAGAGATCAGTACGGTTTGGTGTTCGGTGGGTTCCCTCCTTATAGCGCCTTTCAGTGGATCCCCTGGCTTGAAGCTACATGGAGACCCGGGTTTTCACGAATAGTACTCTGGTCCCTAAATGCAGGTGCCGCGGTTCCGATATGGGGTCCAGCGTGATGCGAGGTCCCGGATTCTCTCTTGCACTGTGCTGTCGGAGGCTGTGTGGGCAGGGAAGCTTGAAACTTTCCCCGTCCAGGCAGTTTCTGGAAAACCAACATGAAGTATGATTTTCCCTAGGGTCCTGCTGCCCTGTGTGGCACCAGTTCCGAGGGGAGCAGATGCACTCTCCCCATGACAATCGTGTGAAATCCTCCTCTTTCTCACAAGAGCACCCGTGAGACACGTCTGCTCCTTTCCTCTCCTGCTGGAGAACTCTCTAACTGTTGTGTTGGCTTCTGACTACCCCTGCTGGCTGCTCCTCCTCCCACCCAGGTCATAAGCTAGTAGGACTAAGGCCCCTGTTTGAGGGCATCCTGTAAATGCCACTCTGTCAGCGACCCCTTTATTACCCGACCTTAGCCGAGTTCCCAGTGAGAACCGGGCAACCTGGTGCGTATTTGAGTGTGTAAGTGGTGAAGCTGGGACTAACCTCCACAGGATCCGGATTTAGCATTACACCCAAATTTGGGTGAGATACTCTGTGGCGACTGAAGCCTCAGGGGCGCCACATGTGCACAACAGTTGAGGATTCTCATTGACTTTGCATAAGGATAACTTTGTAGATTTGTGAAAATCTGCAAGAAAAAGCACGGTTAAAAAGGCAACAAAAACACTCTGTGTGCACGCAGCCTTAGAAGGGTTGATCCTACTAAGAAATTCCTTTTAACATTGCACTAAATGAGATCCCACATACAATATTTGGCCAAAAATAGTGTGTCCGATCATTCAGCCAGCAATTATATTTCCAGACTCCTCCACACACACTATACTGAAATTTACTGTGTTCTGTGCAAAGGAGCCACTGCCACACTCTTTTGCCAGCAACTTATCTAACCAAGGAAAAAAATATTTCAAATTTTGACTCTTGAGTCAGGAACATCTGTTGTTATTTTTCTCCACTGCAGTTTCTATGTTTTCATGCATATTTGAGTTTCCTGGCCTTGTTTTTAACTGGTGGGTAAGGCTTCTTGATTTCAATTCTTCTCTGAAGACTACTTCTGACCAGACTTCTTCTAACAGTAAACGGTATAGCTGGGTACCACTGGTTGCCTGTTCTGAGGTGATAAAACAATAATTGATCTCGGGGAGACCAGCCAGAGAAAACACTGCCGGCAGCCAACCAGGGCGCTCAACACAGTGAAATCCTAGGTGCATTGCCCCCTGGGAAATATGCAAATCAAAAATGTCCGTGGAGCCTCTGTTAGGAGTCTCGACACAGAAACTGGCCAGATATCCCTCCGGGAAGGACCTAGTCAAGGAGTGGTTCTTTTTAGGAGACCACCATAATCACCATATTAAGTGACCCTTTTAGTCAATATCCAATTCTTTGACAAGTTTAAAGATATGACAAGGGAAATACCAAGGCCGGGTATCCATCCACAGACAGCTGTTTCGGGGTATTGCCCCTCATCAGTGTGGAGTAGGATTCTGGCCAGGTGGGAGCAATGCCTAGTAGACCAACAAGACGAAACAATCACTGATCTCGGGGAAACCAGCCAAAGAAAACACTGCTGTCAGCAAACGAGGGCGCTCAACACAGTGAAATCCTAGGTGCATTGCCCCCTGGGGAATATGCAAATCAAAAAAGTCCGTGGAGCATCTGTTAGGAGTCTCGACACAGAAACTAGCCAGATATCCCTCCGGGAAGGACCTAGCCAAGGAGTGGCTATTTTTAGGAGACATTGGCTAGGTCCTTCCTGGAGGAATATCTGGCTAATTTCTGTGTCGAGACTCCTAACAGAGGCTCCACGGACTTTTTTTGATTTGCATATTTTCCAGGGGGAAATGTACCTAGGATTTCACAGTGTTGACCGCCCTCGTTGGCTGCCGGCAGTATTTTCTCTGGCTGGTCTCCACGAGATCAGTGATTGTTTTGTCTTGTTGGTCTACTAGACATTGCTCCCACCTGGCCAGAATCCTACTCCACACTGATGAGGGGCAATACCCTGAAACAGCTGTCTGTGGATGGATATCTTTAAACTTGTCAAAGAGTTGGATATTGACTAAAAGGGCCACTTAATGTGGTGGTTATGGTGATCTCCTAAAAAGAGCCACTCCTTGGCTAGGACCTTCCTGGAGGGATATCTGGCTAGTTTCTGTGTCGAGACTCCTAACAGAGGCTCCACGGACTTTTTCGATTTTTTTTCTGAGGTGATGGCACTGCTGGACATTTTCTGATTTTGAAGTGAAAAAAGCATGACATGTCTTTCAATTGCTGCATCACATTTCTTTGGCTGACCTCTGCATAAATAGTCCTTAACTTTGTCCATTTTTCTATTGCTTCTTCAAAAGAACTTGAAAAGCACATCTACAAACCCTAGGGCGGGCTTTGCACATTGCGACATCGCAAGCCGATGCTGCGATGTCGCACGCAATAGTCACCGCCCCCGTCGCAGGTACGATATCTTGTGATAGCTGGCGTAGCGAAAATTATTGCTACGCCAGCTTCACATGCACTCACCTGCCCTGCGACCGTCGCTCTGGCCAGCGACCCGCCTCCTTCCTAAGGGGGCGGGTCGTGCGGCGTCATAGCGACGTCACACGGCAGGCGGCCTATAGCGGTGGAGGGGCGGAGATGAGCAGGATGTAAACATCCCGCCCACCTCCTTCCTTCCGTAGAGCCGCCGGCGGCAGGTAAGGTGAAGTTCCTCGCTCCTGCGGCGTAACACACAGCGATGTGTGCTGCCGCAGGAACGAGGAACAGCATCGTACCATCGCTGCAGCAAAATTATGGAAAAGTCGGAGCTTGCAACGATGATACGATAACGACGCTTTTGCGCTCGTTTATCGTATCATCTAGGATTTACACACTACGACATCGCAAGTGACGCCAGATGTGCGTCACTTTCGATTTGACCCCACCTGCGATGTCGTAGTGTGCAAAGCCGCCCTATGTCTGCTTTGAAATCTTGCCTAGGATACAACCTACTAACACAATATTACTGCTTTGTATTTTGCTGCTGTACCTGTTTTATATAATTGATTACTCATACACATGATAATAATCATATATTATCCTTGACTTTGTGCACATGTAGCTATAAAAATTGATTCAGTTTTGAAGACAAACAGAAGACATATTAAATATTGATTTGATTTCTCATTTTTTTGATCCTCTATGCATTTTGTTAATTGATAAAAATCAACTATTAACGCTTCCATTTTTAATGCATTCTTATGTTGCAACATTATTTTCCTTTTCCCACACTTGACTTATCTTTTTGGTCAGTACTGTAGATTTTTAGTTTACTATTTTCTTAATTTAGATTGTACTCTTCATGCAAAAAGAGTAGACAGAGTACACTTGTTAGTGCAAAGCTGGACAATTGGTTGTCTGAGTGAGAGGCCTTTGATAGTGAGTCTAAGGGGCAGAGGAGTACATAGAAATCATGGAGCCCAATAGCCTAAGTCCTAATTGGCCCCCCACAAAAAAAAATATTCATTGCAGTCACAACCAGTATATCTCACAATTTTTCAACCATTGCAAAGTAATTTTACTCCTATTGAAGACCCTTAGATAACCCTTTCATGCACCCATAAAGTATGATGCCAATAAAACTGCCCCTCAAACACACTATGATACCCCCACAGTAAATTCCTCCACAGCACCCTGCAAATACACAGTATGATCACTCTACATAAGCCCCCGCATAGTGTGATGCCCCCACAGTGACTCCAAAACACTATGATCATAGTGACGGCTACAGCAGTGTTCCCCAACTCCAGTCCTCAAGAGCCACCAATAGGTCGTGTTTTCAGGATTTCCTTAGCAATGCACATCTGTTGGAATCATCACCTGTCCAGCTAATTAAATTATCACCTGTGCAACACAAAGAAAATCCTGTAAATAAGCATTGATGGTGGCTCTTGAGGCTTGGAGTTAGAGAACACTGCTCTACAGTATGATGAACTCCACAGTGTACCCAACACAGCCTACCAACCAATATGATGGCCCACACACATCTCTTCATACAGTATAATGGCCCTTCATACTGTATAATGGCACTTACATTCCTTCACACGGTATAATGGCCCCAACACAACCCTCCACACTGTATAATGGCCCCCACACAGTATAGTTACCAACACAAACCCTCTAAACAGTATATTTTCCCAACATAGCACTCCAAACAGTATAATAACCCCCACACAACCCTTCATACAATATGATGAACTCCACACAACCCTCCCCGCTGTATAATTGCGCTTATACAGTATAAAGGTCCCCACTAGACCTCCAAACAATATAATTGGCCTCACATAGTCATGAAAACAAAAAGTATACTGTTCCCCCACATAAAACCTTACAAACAGTATAATTGCCCTCTACATAGCCCTAAAAACTGTATAATAGCCCCTTATATAGCTCTGCAAACAATATAATGACCCCAAAATAGCCATGTAAACAGTATAATGGCCCCTCACATAGCCAAACAAAACAGTTTAATGGTCCCTGAAAGGGCTATGTAAACAAAATAATGGCCCCCTCATAGTCTTGCAAGCAGTATAATGGCCCCCACACATAGCATAGTATAATGGCTCTCCATACTAGAGATGAGTGAACCTTTGGAGGTTCGGTTCACCAGGCACATTCGAACCTTTGGGTTTGTGACCCTGACTTGATCCAAACCTCAATGGAAGTCATTGATTGAGCAGTTTATGTCTCCACCCATGTACAGCATCATGTTGATTGTATCCCAAATGTGAGCTGTTCAAACACTGGTAGCGGCTCTCACAGGGCTGAGCATCACCCATACCCAAGCACAGCGCTGCCCGACACACAGGGAAAATAATGGAAGTTGGAGTAAATACCATAAAAAGAAGCCAGAAAGCTGGATTATGATCATTGTGCTTTAAAAAGTTTTAAGCTAGTAGCAAATAAAATGTCTCATGATCATGAACTCCAAAATGGTATCAATAAAAACTACACTTCATCAAATAAAAAATAAGCCCTCATACCATTTCATCAAGATATAAAATTTAGAATTATATTATATTACAATATGGCAACTCATAAAAACATTATTATTTTAGAAATATTGAAGCTTACTATCAAAGAAGTGTTAAAATATAAACTATATGTATACATCATCATCACGTCACAACTAGTGATGAGCGAGCATGCTTGTAACTACTCGGTACTCGCACGACTATCGCTGTACTCGGGCTGCTCGGCGGGGACCGAGTAATCTCGCGATACTCGTGCTGTACTCGTGGTCTTCATTTCTGCATGTTGGCGCTCTTTTGAGAGCCAGCCCTCATGCAGGGATTGGCTGGCAGACCACTGCAATGCCACAGCCCTGTTAGTTGTGGAATTGCAGTGATTGGCCGGCCTGCACAGCGTGACCGAGCCTTTATACCGGCCGGCGCGCTGTGCTCTGCTCACAGCTATCCAGACAGTCAGTGCAGGGAGAGTGTCGCTGATTCAGGGAAAGCTTTGCGGCCCTTTATAGCTTTTTCAGTTGCAGGGCTGCAAACAGTGTGACCAAAAGTCCTTCTCAGGACTATTCTAGTTGTATACAGGCAGGCAGGGTATAGCCAGGTCGGAGTACAGTAGCAGAGTCCTTCTCAGGACTATTGTTGCTATATACAGGCAGGGTATAGCCAGGTCTGAATACAGGCTAGTGACCAGAAGAGTCCTTGTCAGGACTATTGTACCAGTATACAGGCAGGCAGGCAGGCAGGGTATATATAGCCATTCCTAGTGGTGACCGTATACCAGCCTTCATCATATCTGGGGCTGGTGTACACAGTGTAAAATAGTCCAGATAGTGTCTGACTTGTCTGTAATTGTCGCTCCCCAAAAAAACCTGTTAGGTTCTTATTGCGTCCGTGCTTGGTTTTTAAAACCGCACGTGTGTGCCTGTTGGTGGCAGCGTACAGGTGCACTTGTGTGCAATTTCCACAAACTTTGATATAACGCACAAGTAGTGAATATACACGTCAGCAGTGCACAGCATTGCAAAATGCGCAAGGGCATTGGCAAGGAACAAGGAAGTGGACGTGATGGTGGTGCAGGCAGAGGCCGAGGTCGTGGGCAAGCTCTAATTTCGCCACAACAAAGGGCCACATCTAGTCGCTCGCACGTCCTGTCCCAAATTCTTGGTGACCGCAGCAGTACACCGCTCTTGAACCAAGACCAGTGTCAACAGGTTGTTAGTTGGATAGCAGATAATGCTTCCAGTCAGATTGGCACCACCACAAACACTCTGTCTTCCACACGGTCAAGTGTCAGTAGCCGTGATACTGCACCGCACATTTCTGAACCTGATCCTCCTTCCTACCACCAGGCTGAGTACACGTCCTCCTCGGACATTAATGATCCCACACTTGGACACTCGGAAGAGCTGTTCACGTTTCCATTCACACATTCTGGCCTCTCGCCAGCTCATATTGAAGTGGGTCATGAGGAGATCGTCTGTACAGATGGCCAAATATTTGAGCAGCCACGTTCTCACGAAGTTGGCAACGTGTCTCAACAAGTGGTGGACGATGATGAGACACAATTGTCAGGAAGTCAGGAGGAGGAGCAGGGTGCGGAAGAGGAAGACGACGTGGTGGATGATCCAGTAACTGACCCAACCTGGCAGGAGGATATGCAGAGCGAGGACAGCAGTGCACAGGGGGAGGGAGGCGTAGCATCACAACAGGCAGTAAGAAGCAGGGTGGTGGCCCCAGGCAGAAGTCAGGCAACCGTTGCCCGGAACAACACGACGACACAAGGTGCCTGTACAAATGTTAGGTCTTCCCGAGTCTGGCAGTTTTTTAAGTTGGATCCAGATGATTCAAAAAAGGCCATTTGCAACACCTGCCGTGCCAGCATCAGCAGGGGTACCAAAACTAGCAGCCTGACCACCACCAGCATGATCAGGCACATGTCAGCCAAGCACCCGACTTTGTGGGAAGTACAACAGAGTCGAGGAGCAGTGCTTGCTGATGTCACTGCTACGTCTTCGCTGGTTGTGCATGCGAGCCAATCCCCTGTCCATGCTGCCTGCGAACAAGCCTCCTCCACTCCTGCACCTGCAGTTGCCTACGCAGAAAGAACACCATCATCAAGCACGTCCTTGTCCCAGCGCAGCGTTCAGTTATCCATTCAGCAAACCTTTGAACGCAGGCACAAATACACTGCCAACACCCCACATGCCACAGTTCTAAATGCTAACATTTCGCGACTGCTTGCGCTGGAAATGTTGCCTTTTAGGCTGGTGGAGACAGAAGCATTCCGTGACCTGATGGCGGCAGCTGTCCCACGTTACTCGGTCCCCAGCCGCCACTATTTCTCCCGGTGTGCCGTCCCCGCGTTGCATAACCACGTGTCACAAAACATCACACGTGCCCTGAACAACGCTGTTTCACCCAAGGTCCACCTAACCACAGACACGTGGACAAGTGCTTGTGGGCAAGGCCGCTACATCTCGTTGACGGCACACTGGGTTAATATTGTGGAAGCTGGGACCCAGTCTGAGCGAGGGACGGAACACGTCCTTCCCACACCAAGGTTTGCAGGCCCTACCTCAGTCAGGGTTTCACCCACACTCTACAGCTCCGGAATGTCATGCTCTTCAGCCTCCTCCTCCTCCTGCGCATCCTCATCCACTGTACCCTCCACACCAGTCACAAGCTGGAAGCACTGCAGCACTGCCTCGGCGAAGCGGCAACAGGCTGTGCTGAAGCTAATCTGCATAGGTGACAAACCCCACAATGCAGAAGAGCTGTGGACAGCTCTGAAACAGCAGGCAGATCACTGGCTCACACCTCTGAACCTAAAGCCAGGAAAGGTCGTGTGTGACAATGGCCGGAACCTGGTGGCGGCTTTGAGGCGAGGCCAGCTGACACATGTTCCATGCGTGACCCATGTTCTCAACCTCGTGGTTCAGCGGTTTCTAAAGTCATACCCAGAGCTGTCTGATCTGCTGGTAAAAGTTCGCCGCCTGTCTGCACATTTTCGAAAGTCACCTACTGCTTCAGCCGGCCTTGCCGGCTTTCAGCGCAGTTTGCATCTTCCGGCTCACAGACTGGTGTGTGATGTCCCCACGCGTTGGAATTCAACTCTGCACATGTTGGTCAGGATATGTGAGCAGAAGAGGGCAGTTGTTGAGTACCTGCATCACCTAAGCCGTCGGGAAATGGGTCAAACTCCACACATAACACCTGAGGAGTGGAGATGGATGTCAGACCTATGTACCATCCTCCAAAACTTTGAGGACTCCACCAAGATGGTGAGTGGTGATGACGCCATTATTAGCGTCACCATACCGCTACTCTGCCTTCTAAAACAATCTCTGCTGAAAAACAAACATGATGCATTGCAGGCGGAGCGCAATGAGTTGCAGCAAGAAACAGTAGTGGGTGTGGGTGATGATAACACACAGCCCAGCCTCGTCTCATCACAACGTGCAGTGGAGGACTATGACGAGGAGGAGGATGAAGACATGGAGCAACTCTCCGGCCAAATTGAGGATATGACATGCACACCAGTCATATCCTCGGTTCAGCGTGGCTGGCCAGAGGACAGGGTAGATGAGGAGGAGGAGGAGGAGGAGGAGGACAGCATGTTCAGTCATCTTGTTGGTCAGGCTACTGAAGTCCTGGCTGTTAAGAGTCTGGCGCACATGGCTGACTTTATGGTAAGCTGCCTGTCTCGTGACCCTCGCGTTAAGAACATCTTGGCCGACAATCATTACTGGTTGGTAACACTGTTAGACCCACGCTACAAGGAGAACTTTTTGTCTCTTATTCCCGTGGAGGAGAGGTCAACCAAAATGCAGCAGTTCCGGAAGGCCATAGTCACGGAAGTAGGCAAAGCATTCCCCTCACAAAACGCTAGCGGCATAGGTCATGAATCAGTGGACAACCGAGGCGTACAGCCGAGAGAGGCACAAGTCCAATCCGCCAGAGGTAGGGGAACAGTCTTTAAGATGTGGGACAGTTTTCTCAGCCCCTCACGTACCACAGCCCCTGAGGGTAGTGCCACAAGAAATCCTAAGTTTGCCCAGATGCTGAAGGAGTACCTTGCAGATCGAACAACTGTACTCCGACATTCCTCTGTGCCTTACAATTATTGGGTATCCAAGCTGGACACGTGGCATGAATTGGCTCTCTACGCCTTGGAAGTCCTGGCCTGCCCTGCTGCTAGCGTTTTGTCAGAGCGTGTTTTTAGTGCCGCAGGTGGAATCATTACAGATAAACGCACCCGCCTGTCAACTGAAAATGCTGACAGGCTGACTCTGATCAAGATGAACAAGGGTTGGATTGGGCCAGACTTCACCACACCACCAGCAAATGAGAGCGGAATTTAAAGTTTGCCATGTACCTCCACTCACCCATGGGTACACACTTCTGGACTTTGGATAATCGCTGGACTGCTCCTCCTTCTCCTCATGCGCCACCATGATGATGACCGTTACAAATTGCAATACTTAGGCCTTTGTTTCAGGTATACCCCCAGTGGTAAATTTTTTCGCCCATTCTTTGCAGAATGGACATTACAACGACAGGAGACCCGCTCCTTTGCAATGGGAACAATGTTTTGAGGCCCTCATGCACGTCTCTACCCAGGGACAACGTGGAGCCTCCCAATTTTTGGCTGCCCTGCCTAAGGGCTATACTACAATAGACCCACTTCCTTACAATGGGCACTTCAGGTTTACAGGCCATCATGCACGTCTCTATCCAGGGACAATGTGGAGCCTCCCAATTTTTGGCTGCCCTGCCTAAGGGCTATACTATAATACACCCACTTCCTTCCAATGGGCACTTCAGGTTTACAGGCCCTCATGCACGTCTCTATCCAGGGACAACGTGGAGCCTCCCAATTTTTGGCTGCCTAAGGGCTATACTATAATACACCCACTTCCTGACAATGGACACTTAATGTTTTGAGGCCCTCATGCACGTCTCTACCCAGGGACAACGTGGAGCCTCCCAATTTTTGGCTGCCCTGCCTAAGGGCTATACTATAATACACCCACTTCCTGACAATGGACACTTAATGTTTTGAGGCCCTCATGCACGTCTCTACCCAGGGACAACGTGGAGCCTCCCAATTTTTGGCTGCCCTGCCTAAGGGCTATACTATAATACACCCACTTCCTGACAATGGACACTTAATGTTTTGAGGCCCTCATGCACGTCTCTACCCAGGGACAACGTGGAGCCTCCCAATTTTTGGCTGCCCTGCCTAAGGGCTATACTATAATACACCCACTTCCTGACAATGGACACTTAATGTTTTGAGGCCCTCATGCACGTCTCTACCCAGGGACAACGTGGAGCCTCCCAATTTTTGGCTGCCCTGCCTAAGGGCTATACTATAATACACCCACTTCCTGACAATGGACACTTAATGTTTTGAGGCCCTCATGCACGTCTCTACCCAGGGACAACGTGGAGCCTCCCAATTTTTGGCTGCCCTGCCTAAGGGCTATACTACAATAGACCCACTTCCTTCCAATGGGCACTTCAGGTTTACAGGCCATCATGCACGTCTCTATCCAGGGACAACGTGGAGCCTCCCAATTTTTGGCTGCCCTGCCTAAGGGCTATACTATAATACACCCACTTCCTGACAATGGACACTTAATGTTTTGAGGCCCTCATGCACGTCTCTACCCAGGGACAACGTGGAGCCTCCCAATTTTTGGCTGCCCTGCCTAAGGGCTATACTATAATACACCCACTTCCTGACAATGGACACTTAATGTTTTGAGGCCCTCATGCACGTCTCTATCCAGGGACAACGTGGAGCCTCCCAATTTTTGGCTGCCCTGCCAAAGGGCTATACTACAATAGACCCACTTCCTTCCAATGGGCACTTCAGGTTTACAGGCCCTCATGCACGTCTCTACCCAGGGACAACGTGGAGCCTCCCAATTTTTGGCTGCCCTGCCTAAGGGCTATACTACAATAGACCCACTTCCTTACAATGGGCACTTCAGGTTTACAGGCCCTCGTGCACGTCTGTATGCAGGGGCATTGGTGAACCTCACAATTTTGGACTGCCCTGGCAAAGGAAAATACTACAAAGACTCACTTCCTCAAAATGGGCACATTAGACTCAAGAGCCCTTCATGTACGTCTCTTCTCAGGGACATCGGAGTGCCACACAATGTTTTCACGTAAAATCTTTCATGTATTAATCTCAAAAAGTAACATACACCAGCTCTATCTCACTATTGGGTATGTGCCCTTAACATTTCCGCCATGAAAAATCATTTTGGGGTCATTTTGGAAGGTTTTCTGGTGAGTCCGTAAAAATGGCGTAAAACGCGGACAAAATTGTTCACAGCTGTGACTTTTCAGTGATAAATGCTTCAAGGGGTCTTCCCCATGCTGTTGCCATGTCATTTGAGCACTCTTCTGAGACTTTTGTGACATTTTTAGGGTTTCTACATGCTGCCGGGGGGTCATTTCACAAAAATACTCGGGTCTCCCATAGGATAACATTGGGCTCGTTGCTCGGGCCGAGTACACGAGTATCTTGGGAGGCTCGGCCCGAGCTTCGAGCACCCGAGCTTTTTAGTACTCGCTCATCACTAGTCACAACCCAAACCATATAATGCTATTTATCCCTCCAAGTAAACACCATTAAAATCAAAATTCTGAGTCTTTTCTTTAATAATTAGCACACGGCCTTTGAAAATGAAAGTCCTCAAGATGGCAAAAAAAAACTAATCCAACAAAAATTGCACTCCAAAAGCCAAATGTTGCTTCTTTCTTTTCTAGCCATGCCGTGCTCCCAAGCTGTTAACTACAATCATATATAAATGCAATACTTGTCAAACATTAGGTAACAAATTGTAGTGTATTTTTTTCTAAAGTCACTATACGCGAAAATGAAACATTTGGTGTTAAAGCTATATTGCAATGTAAAATATGGAATTTTTCATTTTTCATTCACCTTTGCGGTAGTTCATGTGAAGCACCTAAAGGGTAAACAAACTTCCTATATACTATTCTAAAGAGTATAAGACATGAGAATTTTAATAATGGGGTGATTTCTTTGGGGTTTCTAATATTTCAGCCCTTTAAAGACACTTGAGAACTGAATTGACCACTACAAAATAGGTTTCTCAGTTTCTTGAAAATTTTGAAAAATTGTTGCAAGATTTTTAAAAGTCTAATGTCATCAAAGATAATTCGATGTATAAAATATGATGCCAACATAAAGTAGACACATGGAAAATTATCATTATCATTATTTTGCATGGTATGACTGAATGTTTAACCCTTAACCCATCATAGTGTAATTACCTGCGGCTGCTGCGGGAAGCTGGTGGTGATCTGTGCATATGTCTGCTGATTTGTACAGCAGACATGTGTGCCTCGCAGGCACATATGGATCTGCAATACACTTGTGCCTGTTAACCCCTTAAATCGCGCTGTCAAAATGGGACAACATGATTTAAATGCCCATTGCGGTAAATGTTCACTCACCCGGCTCCATCGGCGGCGCAGTGACGTGATCACTGTGAGCTTATGGTTGCCATGGTAGCACAGGGTCATATGATAACTCCTGTAGCTCACATAACTCACTTTCTGCTTCAGCTGGCCGAGTGCTGCCTGTTACAAGACATGAGCATTTCTGGTGATCTCTGCTGTGTAGCTGTGATCAACAAAGATGAATAAGCGATCAGACTGGTGATCCTTAAAGTCCCTTAGGGGAACTAGTAAAATAATAAAAAAAAGTTTAAAAAATAAAAAAAAACTAAACATTCAAATCCCCCCTTTTGCCCCATTGAAAATTAAATGGTTAAAAAAATAAAAAATATACACACATTTGGTATCGCTACATTCAGAAATGCCCGATCTATCAAAAAATAAAATCAATTAATCTTATCAGTAAATGGCGTAGCGGCAAAAAAAATCCAAATGGCAAAATTCCTAGTTTTGGTTGCCGTAAATTTTTAGCAAAATGCATTAACAGGCGATCAAAACATACCATCTGCGCAAAAATTGTATCATTTCGATATCATGTCAGCTTGAGACACAAAAAATAAGCTATTACTGAGCCATATATCCCAAAAAGTGAGAACGCTATAGGTCTCAGAAAATGGCGTAAAAAGTGTGCCACTTTTTTAGGACAAACCTCTGATTTTTTAACCCCTCAGATAAAAGTAAACTTGTACTGACCTGAGCCATCACACTGACACATCAGTTTTAACAATATAGTGAACACAGTGAATAAAATATTTTTTTTGCAATTTTTCCGCACTTGGAATTTTTTGCCGTTTTCCAGTAAACTATCTGGTAAAACTCATAGTTTCATTTATAGGTACAACTTGTCTCGCAGAAAACAAGCCCTCATATGGCAAGATTGATGGAAAAATAAAAGTTATGGTTCTCAGAAGAAGGGGAGCAAAAAAAAAAAAAAGAAAAACAGAAAATCGGCCAAGGTGAAGGGGTTAAGGGTAAACACTGAAATATTTTGAAACAAGTAATTTTTTCTAAATTTTTTAAAGAGGTTATCCACTACTTAGACATTGATGACCTATCTTTAGGAGATGTCATCAATATCTGATTGGCCAAGGTACAACACCCCGTACCCCCATCGACCAGCTATTCTCTGTGTCAGACGCAGCAACAGGAGACCAGAAATTCTCAGTTCCGGGGCTGCCCTGTCAACTGATATTGGCCGTTGCCAAGTACTGAAAATTCTCTTCCTATTGATCTGAATACAAGGGGAATGTGCAGTACCTGGCCACGGCAACTATTAGAAGATGGGGCAGCTCCATAACTGAGTGTTTTTAGTATCATGCTTTCAGCAGCACCAAAAACATCTGATTGGCAGGGATGCCTGGTGTCGGACCCTAGCCAATCACAGATTGATGACCTATCCTTAGGCGGGCTTTGCACACTACGACATCGCAGGTGCGATGTCGGTGGGGTCAAATTGAAAGTGATGCACATCCGGCATCGCATGCGACATCGTAGTGTGTAAAGACTAGATGATATGATTAACGAGCGCAAAAGTGTCGTAATCGTATCATAGGTGCAGCGTCGGCGTAATTTATAATTACGCTGACGCGACGGTCCGATGTTGTTCCTCGCTCCTGCGGCAGCACACATCACTGTGTGTGAAGTCGCAGGAGCGAGGAACATCTCCTACCGGCGTCACCGCGGCTTCCGTAGGATATGCGGAAGGAAGGAGGTGGGCGGGATGTTTACATCCCGCTCATCTCCGCCCCTCCGCTCCTATTGGCCGCCTGCCGTGTGACGTCGCAGTGACGCCGCACGACCCGCCCCCTTAATAAGGAGGCGGGTCGCCGGCCAGAGCGACGTCGCAGGGCGGGTGAGTCCATGTGAAGCTGCCGTAGCGATAATGTTCACTACGGCAGCTTTCACAAGGATATCGCAGCTGCGACGGGGGCGGGGACTATCGCGCTCGGCATCGCAGCATTGGCTTGCGATGTCGCAGCGTGCAAAGTACCCCTTAGAATAGGCCATCAATGTCTAACTAGTGGACAACCTCTTTAAGTTATTAAGAAAATCAAAACATAGATCTAACTTTACTTTTAATTAAAAATAAACTTTGTGTCATGGGGAAAAAAAGACAGTATTAGGCCCTGCGCGCACTGGAAAACAGAATTTTCTTAAGAAAATTCCGCAGGGTCTGAAAGATTACCGCACCCGCGGTAAAAAACCGCGGCAAACCGCACCCGAAAACCGCATGCGGTTTGCTGCGGTATTACTGCGGTATTGCAGCGGTATTACTGCGGTTTTGCCACGGGTCGGTACATGTGTTTTAATGCATTCAATAGAATAAAGCACATTGAAGAAAAAAAGTCATTTCCTTCTGAGATAGATAGTAGATAGATAGACAAATAGATAAATAAATAGACAGATAGAAGAATAGATAGAGGGATAGATAGATAGATAGATAGATAGATAGAGGACAGATCAATCAACAATCGCCACGCTGCATTTCTCCTGAGCGGTAATGTGTTGTTCACATCACCGGCCATGGGAAATGACCTGTAATTACCTCTCTGTAGGCTCGTTACGACGCTGAATTCTGTACAGTGTCAGTCGCGGCTGGATGCAAGCGTCGTGGGACATCGCTGTGGATTACGCAGGAGCTGTGTGTTTGGGGGGGTTAATAAAGTGGTGAAAGTGGGGGCTTTTTGTGTTTTATTTAAAATAAAGGATTTTTCGGTGTGTGTTTATTCACTTTACTTACAGGTTAATCATGAAAGCTGTCTCATAGACGCGTGCATGATTAAAGCCTGGACTTAGTGGCGGCAATGCGCTGCCATTAACTCATTATTACCCTGATTGCCACCGCATCACGGCAGTCAGGAAGAGCTGGGAACACTCCGGGACTGCCGCATAATGAATGCGACAGTTTCAGGGCAGCTGCGGGCTGATATTCTCGGCATTAACCCTGGCCCTCACCCTCCCCAGCCTGAGAATATCAGGCCGCCGCTGCGTGTTTACCTCGGCTGGATGGTAAAAATACGGCAGAGCCCACGTGTTTTTTTTTATATGTCCGTTTGATTTCTATGTGTATTCTATATGTCTATGTCTGTGTGTGAGTGCGATATGTGTGTGTTCTATGTCTGAATCTGTGTGTGTGTTTACTCTGTTCCGCTTCCTCTTCCTGTCCTAATGACATCACTTCCCTGCAAACCGCAGGCAGTGATGAACATTATGTCCCGAAACCGCGAAATACCACAGGGAATAACGCAGGAAAATGCAATGAACCGCACAGAATTTGCTACCTGCGTTATTCCCTGTGGGATTTCCCGATTACATTGCAGTCAATGGAGTGAAATGCCACAGCGACGTGCGGAAAAGAAGTGACATGCAATTGTTTTTGCTGCGGCAAAACATACAGCTGTCAAAATCCGCATAGTGCGCACAGCATTTTTTTTTCCCATAGGATTTCCTGGTGAATCACTGCAGAGATGGTATGAAAATAACATGCAGCAAAACATGCAGCAAAAATGCAGGAAATCCGTGGCAAAAACCGGTAAGTGCGCACAGGGCCTTACAATTCCTGAGAGTACATAAAGGTAATTGCTACATGAAGTGAGACATGCCAAATTTAAATTCCCAGCACAAAAAAACTGATTTTTGGTCTCTCCAGTTGTGATGATTTTATATAGATATTTACAATGTAGATATAGGCCTAGGTGTATGTATCCTGAATAGAGATCTAGAGAATGGTAATGATCCAGGTACCATCAGAGAGTATCGATGAGTCACGTAATGGGATCAAGGATTTATTGCAGAGGCTTAAAACAATGCATTTTGGAGTTGGTATAGCTCCTTCTTAACTTTTCATACACATAATTATACTGACATATTATGAAGGAAGTGGGTGTGGTGTTTTCAACCAATTAAAATGCAGATTATAAATGCCAATGTTAAAACTTCCTTAAAAAACATTACCATTACCTTAAAGAGGGAAAAAAATAAAGCATAATATTAATATCAGTACTGCATAGTATTGTAAACAAGAGTCTAGATATATTTTTGATAGCACTGTACAGTTACTTCTAATCTAATATTTGAACAACTTCACGAGTGTTCTCAACAGTCTCATTTAACCCTTCATGCGCTAGAGTGGATAATTTAAAGATCCAATATGGTTAACGTTAACTAGTAGTGATGAGCGAGCATGCTTGTAACTACTCGGTACTCGCACGAGTATCGCTGTACTCGGGCTGCTCGGCGGGGACCGAGTAATCTCGCGATACTCGTGCTGTACTCGTGGTCTTCATTTCTGCATGTTGGCGCTCTTTTGAGAGCCAGCCCTCATGCAGGGATTGGCTGGCAGACCACTGCAATGCCACAGCCCTGTTAGTTGTGGAATTGCAGTGATTGGCCGGCCTGCACAGCGTGACCGAGCCTTTATATCGGCCGGCGCGCTGTGCTCTGCTCACAGCTATCCAGACTGTCAGTGCAGGGAGAGTGTCGCTGATTCAGGGAAAGCTTTGCGGCCCTTTATAGCTTTTTCAGTTGCAGGGCTGCAAACAGTGTGACCTTCTCAGGACTATTCTAGTTGTATACAGGCAGGCAGGGTATAGCCAGGTCGGAGTACAGTAGCAGAGTCCTTCTCAGGACTATTGTTGCTATATACAGGCAGGGTATAGCCAGGTCTGAATACAGGCTAGTGACCAAAAGAGTCCTTGTCAGGACTATTGTACCAGTATACAGGCAGGCAGGCAGACAGGGTAGTGGTGACCGTATACCAGCCTTCATCATATCTGGGGCTGGTGTACACAGTGTAAAACAGTCCAGATAGTGTCTGACTTGTCTGTAATTGTCGCTCCCCAAAAAAACCTGTTAGGTTCTTATTGCGTCCGTGCTTGGTTTTTAAAACCGCACGTGTGTGCCTGTTGGTGGCAGCGTACAGGTGCACTTGTGTGCAATTTCCACAAACTTTGATATAACGCACAAGTAGTGAATATACACGTCAGCAGTGCACAGCATTGCAAAATGCGCAAGGGCATTGGCAAGGAACAAGGAAGTGGACGTGATGGTGGTGCAGGCAGAGGCCGAGGTCGTGGGCAAGCTCTAATTTCGCCACAACAAAGGGCCACATCTAGTCGCTCGCACGTCCTGTCCCAAATTCTTGGGGACCGCAGCAGTACACCGCTCTTGAACCAAGACCAGTGTCAACAGGTTGTTAGTTGGATAGCAGATAATGCTTCCAGTCAGATTGGCACCACCACAAACACTCTGTCTTCCACACGGTCAAGTGTCAGTAGCCGTGATACTGCACCGCACATTTCTGAACCTGATCCTCCTTCCTACCACCAGGCTGAGTACACGTCCTCCTCGGACATTAATGATCCCACACTTGGACACTCGGAAGAGCTGTTCACGTTTCCATTCACACATTCTGGCCTCTCGCCAGCTCATATTGAAGTGGGTCATGAGGAGATCGTCTGTACAGATGGCCAAATATTTGAGCAGCCACGTTCTCACGAAGTTGGCAACGTGTCTCAACAAGTGGTGGACGATGATGAGACACAATTGTCAGGAAGTCAGGAGGAGGAGCAGGGTGCGGAAGAGGAAGACGACGTGGTGGATGATCCAGTAACTGACCCAACCTGGCAGGAGGATATGCAGAGCGAGGACAGCAGTGCACAGGGGGAGGGAGGCGTAGCATCACAACAGGCAGTAAGAAGCAGGGTGGTGGCCCCAGGCAGAAGTCAGGCAACCGTTCCCCGGAACAACACGACGACACAAGGTGCCTGTACAAATGTTAGGTCTTCCCGAGTCTGGCAGTTTTTTAAGTTGGATCCAGATGATTCAAAAAAGGCCATTTGCAACACCTGCCGTGCCAGCATCAGCAGGGGTACCAAAACTAGCAGCCTGACCACCACCACCATGATCAGGCACATGTCAGCCAAGCACCCGACTTTGTGGGAAGTACAACAGAGTCGAGGAGCAGTGCTTGCTGATGTCACTGCTACGTCTTCGCTGGTTGTGCATGCGAGCCAATCCCCTGTCCATGCTGCCTGCGAACAAGCCTCCTCCACTCCTGCACCTGCAGTTGCCTACGCAGAAAGAACACCATCATCAAGCACGTCCTTGTCCCAGCGCAGCGTTCAGTTATCCATTCAGCAAACCTTTGAACGCAGGCGCAAATACACTGCCAACACCCCACATGCCACAGTTCTAAATGCTAACATTTCGCGACTGCTTGCGCTGGAAATGTTGCCTTTTAGGCTGGTGGAGACAGAAGCATTCCGTGACCTGATGGCGGCAGCTGTCCCACGTTACTCGGTCCCCAGCCGCCACTATTTCTCCCGGTGTGCCGTCCCCGCGTTGCATAACCACGTGTCACAAAACATCACACGTGCCCTGAACAACGCTGTTTCACCCAAGGTCCACCTAACCACAGACACGTGGACAAGTGCTTGTGGGCAAGGCCGCTACATCTCGTTGACGGCACACTGGGTTAATATTGTGGAAGCTGGGACCCAGTCTGAGCGAGGGACGGAACACGTCCTTCCCACACCAAGGTTTGCAGGCCCTACCTCAGTCAGTGTTTCACCCACACTCTACAGCTCCGGAATGTCATGCTCTTCAGCCTCCTCCTTCTCCTGCGCATCCTCATCCACTGTACCCTC
Source organism: Anomaloglossus baeobatrachus (assembly GCF_048569485.1). NCBI lineage: Eukaryota > Metazoa > Chordata > Amphibia > Anura > Aromobatidae > Anomaloglossus > Anomaloglossus baeobatrachus. Next base: position 586,896,769 of record NC_134354.1, on the reverse strand, counting down.
CACACCAGTCACAAGCTGGAAGCACTGCAGCACTGCCTCGGCGATGCGGCAACAGGCTGTGCTGAAGCTAATCTGCATAGGTGACAAACCCCACAATGCAGAAGAGCTGTGGACAGCTCTGAAACAGCAGGCAGATCACTGGCTCACACCTCTGAACCTAAAGCCAGGAAAGGTCGTGTGTGACAATGGCCGGAACCTGGTGGCGGCTTTGAGGCGAGGCCAGCTGACACATGTTCCATGCGTGGCCCATGTGCTCAACCTCGTGGTTCAGCGGTTTCTAAAGTCATACCCAGAGCTGTCTGATCTGCTGGTAAAAGTTCGCCGCCTGTCTGCACATTTTCGAAAGTCACCTACTGCTTCAGCCGGCCTTGCCGGCTTTCAGCGCAGTTTGCATCTTCCGGCTCACAGACTCGTGTGTGATGTCCCCACGCGTTGGAATTCAACTCTGCACATGTTGGTCAGGATATGTGAGCAGAAGAGGGCAGTTGTTGAGTACCTGCATCACCTAAGCCGTCGGGAAATGGGTCAAACTCCACACATAACACCTGAGGAGTGGAGATGGATGTCAGACCTATGTACCATCCTCCAAAACTTTGAGGACTCCACCAAGATGGTGAGTGGTGATGACGCCATTATTAGCGTCACCATACCGCTACTCTGCCTTCTAAAACGGTCTCTGCTGAAAAACAAACATGATGCATTGCAGGCGAAGCGCGATGAGTTGCAGCAAGAAACAGTAGTGGGTGTGGGTGATAACACACAGCCCAGCCTCGTCTCATCACAACGTGCAGTGGAGGACTATGACGAGGAGGAGGATGAAGACATGGAGCAACTCTCCGGCCAAATTGAGGATATGACATGCACACCAGTCATATCCTCGGTTCAGCGTGGCTGGCCAGAGGACAGGGTAGATGAGGAGGAGGAGGAGGAGGAGGACAGCATGTTCAGTCATCTTGTTGGTCAGGCTACTGAAGTCCTGGCTGTTAAGAGTCTGGCGCACATGGCTGACTTTATGGTAAGCTGCCTGTCTCGTGACCCTCGCGTTAAGAACATCTTGGCCGACAATCATTACTGGTTGGTAACACTGTTAGACCCACGCTACAAGGAGAACTTTTTGTCTCTTATTCCCGTGGAGGAGAGGTCAACCAAAATGCAGCAGTTCCGGAAGGCCATACTCACGGAAGTAGGCAAAGCATTCCCCTCACAAAACGCTAGCGGCATAGGTCAGGAATCAGTGGACAACCGAGGCGTACAGCCGAGAGAGTCACAAGTCCAATCCGCCAGAGGTAGGGGAACAGTCTTTAAGATGTGGGACAGTTTTCTCAGCCCCTCACGTACCACAGCCCCTGAGGTGCGGGGTAGTGCCACAAGAAATCCTAAGTTTGCCCAGATGCTGAAGGAGTACCTTGCAGATCGAACAACTGTACTCCGACATTCCTCTGTGCCTTACAATTATTGGGTATCCAAGCTGGACACGTGGCATGAATTGGCTCTCTACGCCTTGGAAGTCCTGGCCTGCCCTGCTGCTAGCGTTTTGTCAGAGCGTGTTTTTAGTGCCGCAGGTGGAATCATTACAGATAAACGCACCCGCCTGTCAACTGAAAATGCTGACAGGCTGACTCTGATCAAGATAAACAAGGGTTGGATTGGGCCAGACTTCACCACACCACCAGCAAATGAGAGCGGAATTTAAAGTTTGCCATGTACCTCCACTCACTCATGGGTACACACTTCTGGACTTTGGATAATCGCTGGACTGCTCCTCCTTCTCCTCATGCGCCACCATGATGATGACCGTTACAAATTGCAATACTTAGGCCTTTGTTTCAGGTATACCCCCAGTGGTAAATTTTTTCGCCCATTCTTTGCAGAATGGACATTACAACGACAGGAGACCCGCTCCTTTGCAATGGGAACAATGTTTTGAGGCCCTCATGCACGTCTCTACCCAGGGACAACGTGGAGCCTCCCAATTTTTGGCTGCCCTGCCTAAGGGCTATACTATAATACACCCACTTCCTTAAAATGGACACTTAATGTTTTGAGGCCCTCATGCACGTCTCTACCCAGGGACAACGTGGAGCCTCCCAATTTTTGGCTGCCCTGCCTAAGGGCTATACTATAATACACCCACTTCCTTAAAATGGACACTTAATGTTTTGAGGCCCTCATGCACGTCTCTACCCAGGGACAACGTGGAGCCTCCCAATTTTTGGCTGCCCTGCCTAAGGGCTATACTATAATAGACCCACTTCCTTACAATGGGCACTTCAGGTTTACAGGCCCTCATGCACGTCTCTATCCAGGGACAACGTGGAGCCTCCCAATTTTTGGCTGCCCTGCCTAAGGGCTATACTATAATACACCCACTTCCTGACAATGGGCACTTCAGGTTTACAGGCCCTCATGCACGTCTCTATCCAGTGACAACGTGGAGCCTCCCAATTTTTGGCTGCCCTGCCTAAGGGCTATACTATAATACACCCACTTCCTGACAATGGGCACTTCAGGTTTACAGGCCATCATGCACGTCTCTATCCAGGGACAATGTGGAGCCTCCCAATTTTTGGCTGCCCTGCCTAAGGGCTATACTACAATAGACCCACTTCCTTCCAATGGGCACTTCAGGTTTACAGGCCATCATGCACGTCTCTATCCAGGGACAATGTGGAGCCTCCCAATTTTTGGCTGCCCTGCCTAAGGGCTATACTATAATACACCCACTTCCTGACAATGGGCACTTCAGGTTTACAGGCCCTCATGCACGTCTCTATCCAGGGACAACGTGGAGCCTCCCAATTTTTGGCTGCCCTGCCTAAGGGCTATACTATAATACACCCACTTCCTGACAATGGGCACTTCAGGTTTACAGGCCATCATGCACGTCTCTATCCAGGGACAATGTGGAGCCTCCCAATTTTTGGCTGCCCTGCCTAAGGGCTATACTATAATAGACCCACTTCCTTACAATGGGCACTTCAGGTTTACAGGCCCTCATGCACGTCTCTATCCAGGGACAACGTGGAGCCTCCCAATTTTTGGCTGCCCTGCCTAAGGGCTATACTATAATACACCCACTTCCTTAAAATGGACACTTAATGTTTTGAGGCCCTCATGCACGTCTCTACCCAGGGACAACGTGGAGCCTCCCAATTTTTGGCTGCCCTGCCTAAGGGCTATACTACAATAGACCCACTTCCTTCCAATGGGCACTTCAGGTTTACAGGCCATCATGCACGTCTCTATCCAGGGACAATGTGGAGCCTCCCAATTTTTGGCTGCCCTGCCTAAGGGCTATACTATAATACACCCACTTCCTGACAATGGGCACTTCAGGTTTACAGGCCCTCATGCACGTCTCTATCCAGGGACAACGTGGAGCCTCCCAATTTTTGGCTGCCCTGCCTAAGGGCTATACTATAATACACCCACTTCCTGACAATGGGCACTTCAGGTTTACAGGCCATCATGCACGTCTCTATCCAGGGACAATGTGGAGCCTCCCAATTTTTGGCTGCCCTGCCTAAGGGCTATACTACAATAGACCCACTTCCTTACAATGGGCACTTCAGGTTTACAGGCCCTCATGCACGTCTGTATGCAGGGGCATTGGTGAACCTCACAATTTTGGACTGCCCTGGCAAAGGAAAATACTACAAAGACTCACTTCCTCAAAATGGGCACATTAGACTCAAGAGGCCTTCATGTACGTCTCTTCTCAGGGACATCGGAGTGCCACACAATGTTTTCACGTAAAATCTTTCATGTATTAATCTCAAAAAGTAACATACACCAGCTCTATCTCACTATTGGGTATGTGCCCTTAACATTTCTGCCATGAAAAATCATTTTGGGGTCATTTTGGAAGGTTTTCTGGTGAGTCCGTAAAAATGGCGTGAAACGCGGACAAAATTGTTCACAGCTGTGACTTTTGAGTGATAAATGCTTCAAGGGGTCTTCCCCATGCTGTTGCCATGTCATTTGAGCACTCTTCTGAGACTTTTGTGACATTTTTAGGGTTTCTACATGCTGCCGGGGGGTCATTTCACAAAAATACTCGGGTCTCCCATAGGATAACATTGGGCTCGTTGCTCGGCCCGAGTACACGAGTATCTTGGGAGGCTCGGCCCGAGCTTCGAGAACCCGAGCTTTTTAGTACTCGCTCATCACTATTAACTAGTCTTTGAACTCTATTGGGCAAATGATCTGATATGTGTTCCAATATACTTAAGTGTAGATTTATTGAAATATTTTTTGTTATTTCTTTTATTATTACTTTACTTATTATTATGTTCTAATGCAAAATGCTTAGCTAGGCTATGATTAAGAACACCAGTTTTTATATTAAATTGATACTTATTAAGCCTACAATGAACAGGTTGTGTAATTCTTCCAACGTACTGATGGTTGCACTCAGGTAAATAAATAACGAATAACCAATGAAGAATTTTAGCTATAAAAATTATCAATTAGAAACATATCCTTAGTAACTAATGATTGAAAAGTGGAGCAATCATACAACCACATTTACATTTGGAGCTATAAGATTCTTGATACTATTTCTTTATGATACTTGGTACAGTAGGTAGGTGACCAGATAAAATGTGATCACTTCCCAAAGTAGACCAATACTTAGATAAAATGTTCCTAATGGTCTTGTGAGATCTGTTAAAAGTTGTAAAAAACCCACATGAATATTTTGTATTGTGGTTCTTAGATTTATCAATGGTGGTTTGTTCTGAGGTTTCTTTACCAAACAATCCATTTTTTTTCACAGATTTTGTCCCCTGCTGTAATATCTTAATACTCTTTTACCTCCTCTCCAGCCCAGGAGCTGTGATATGATCAGACCATGTTCCTGTACAGTCAGACTCGGCCATTACACAGTACATAACAGGGACACATATATAAGATTATCTCAGCACAGGGAAAAAAAATAAACATATCCAATTGGAAATTATTTTTATTCCAAGATCTATTGATTAAAATCAACTTTAAAATTAACATTTTATTAGTTGGAAAACTCCTTTAAGTTGTGTCTTAAGCATGTGAAATGAATGCTCAATGGGGTTGAGATTTGGTGATTCACTCTGCCATTGCAAAATATTCCATTGCGTTGCCTTAAAAAACTCCTGGGTTGCTTTAGCAATATGTTTTGGGTCATTGTCCATCTGTACTGTGAAGCAGAAGTATAGCCCTGTGCACTTCGGAATTCATCCAGCTGCTTCTGTCTTCAGTCACATTATTAATAAACACTAGTGACTCAGTGTCACGGTCATCTCCCTGTCTTTGGAGACTAGTGACAGCTTGATTGACTGGCAGTCAGGAGAAGTAGTCAGTTTGGGCAGTTTCTGTGAAACCAGGCTCCTGTGTGCCACCATATCTGCGGTACTTATTAAAGACCCGCCAACCTGTCCACCAATAGTTACCACCAAAGTGTCTAAGAAAAGAGAAGGTGCACTACCCTCACCTCAGTGGAAAATAAGGCCTCAGTGCAGCTCCTGTAGAGAGGATCAGGGGAGGGTAGCCGTTCCTACTAAATGTGCGGTACTGGAGCATAAGGTGTGGAATTGATGGAGAGACTCCTCCGTTGTTAGTTCAGTCAGGAGTTTTCCCTCTATTATCAGGTGTGTGTATGGTAATAAATGTCCAGGTCCAGACCTGTGCAAAAAATGACTAAGTATGAGTGACCATCAACAATTCCAGGTGGAAGTGTGTGTCTGAAGCTCTAAGCTCTAGGTTTGTCAGTCCTTTAGGGTAACTAAAATTCTTAATCCTATGGCCGTATGGCTGGAGCTTCCACCAGTACTTAAAACCCACGTTGTAGTCCACAGGTCCTTGCTCCGGAAACGTGTGTTACCTCCCACTGGTAACCTGAGGGACCTGTTCACAATTGAGCTGGATGATGTTACCAGTTATGAGAGTCCGGAGGCTTCTCATTAAGGTGGGGGGGGGGTTACTGTCATGGTCGTCTCCCTATTTTGGAGACTAGTAGCAGCTTGAAGACTGGAGCCCCTTATCTCTATCTAGTACTCTGCATCTAAATGTTGTTTTATTTAATTTGGTACTGAAGTAATTAAATATCAGTTTTTCTCTCAGCAGCTCTTTTGCAGTTTAGATCAGCTGCACCTGCTTTGTAGACACCTCCCTTTGTGCTTAAATAGCTAGGTCTCCCAGCACGCTTTGCTGACTATACAAAGCCATTTGTATGAAAGCTGCCTTGGTGGAAGGAGCTGCTGTGGATTCTCCTGAAGTTGTATTCTCTCCATTTTGGATATTTATCACCTGTTTGTTTCTCCTACCCTCTTGTATCTTTAGTGCAGCAGTGGGTCTAGTGGACCTCACCGGCCTCTCACTAGCCAGGGCTTCTATAGAGTTTTTGCAGGGACCCAGGGTGCTGCTCGGCAACAGTTGCAGACACTGTATAGGGACTGGCTAAGAGAGTAGTGACAGCTACAGGTGAGGTTAGGAAGTGCCCACCTACTCACTCACTAGTCCCAGGGCCCACCGTTGTTATTGTGTCCTGGGTGTTTCCCCCTTGTCTGTGGTGTTTTTGAGTTGTGTTTTTCATTTTTTGTCAGACTTCGATTGGTCTGAACGCTCTCGCCACGCTTGTTGTGTGACACTTAGTGCCAATGGATGCTATGCATACCCATGCCATCAAAGTGCTTCCACCATATTTTACAGAGAATGTGGAAATCTTTGGATAATGAGCCATTCTAAGCCTTTTCCTTACTTTGTCTTCCCATTATTCTGGTACAGATGGATCTTAGTTTCATGTGTCCAAAGAATCCTTTTCTAGAACTGGACTGGTTTCTTTAGATTTTTGGGGGGCAAAGTCTAATATGGCCTTTGTATTTTGAAGGCTGATAAATGGTTTGCACTTTATGGTGAACCCTCTGAATTGACTTTCATTAAGACTTCTCTTAAAGATAGTCCTATAAAACTGAAACACCTACTCCCTGGAGAGTGTTTTTCACTTGGGTGGTTGTTGTGAATAGGGTTTTTATCACCATTGAAATGATTCTGCAATCATTCACTACTGTTGTCTTCTGTGGATATCTTGGCCTCTTTGAGTTCCAAAGCTCACCAGTGCCCTCTGTTTTTTGCAAAATAATTTGGCCACACCTAACATATCTGCTACCTGTCTGATGGATTTCGTCTTTTTTTCAGCCTAATGATGGTCTGTTTCTCTTCCATTGAGAGCTCATTTCAGCACATGTTGTGGGTTCAAAGCAAGAGGTTCCAAATACAAAAGAAACATCTGGAATCAGCTCCAGACCTTTTACCTTTTCCAGACCTTTTACCTTTTTAATTGATATTGAATTAATGAGACCATTAAAAGGCTTTAGGGATAATTGTCCAATTACTTTTGGTCATTTGAAAATGCTGTGTATTACAAAGCTGTAATTCCTTAAACCTTACTACAATTAGAATGTGAATAACCCTGAATTAAACCTCAGATTCTGCACTTTTATCCTATATTGATTATATTACTGTATCTTGAATATGTTTTGGTAAACAATTAAAATGCCAAAAGTTGTGATACTATACAAATATTTCAGACCCAAATGATTTATAGTGGCGAGTTATAAGTTTATTTATTATTTATTATTATTAGTATTATTATTATTATTGTTAAAATTCATCACTATAAATCTGAAGCGATCGTGTAATAAATGGAAGCTTTAAGTGACTAATAATACAAATACAAAGAAAGATCTTTTTTTCACAGTAGTGATGGTAAATGTGACCCTATATACTAAGCAAATGTTAACAGGTTTTGTGAAACACATTTTCAAAATAATTCTGAACAAATAAATATGATGTATCTGGTTTGACTTAAATCAGCAGTTTTCCATTAAATTCAATGATTGATATCTGAGAACCCTTATGAACTGTTGAACGAAAGGGTAATTGACTGACATTGACAGTAAAACAATCTGAGGTATAAAGAGATACTGAGTTTTCACAGAGAATCCATTGTGGATTTTACTATACACGATAAAAATGCACAACATGGCCTCTTGAGGTTCTAGACAGAAGCCTGAAGACAGATGTTCAGAATGTTAAAGTCCAGAGGAAACTCTTGTAGGTCAGCAAAAAAGGTTACCAGCTTCATCAGCATGGATACAGAGTTGAATAGAAAAAGAGCCTGTGACCTCTGCAATAAAGGCTGTTCATCTGGTCTACAGTGTATCAAACATAGCGAATACTAATAAATAACAGAGGCTAGGAAATGATCTTCACTGCTAAATAATATATTACAGAGTTATCTCCCCTGATTAAAGCCGATGTCAGTTGAATATGTTGGTCTATGTGAGGGCAGCATATTACAGCCACAGGTCCATAATCCTATTAGCCAAAACAGTGCAAAAAATATAGAGCCATATGGCTAAAGGGAGCTGTGAATGTAACAATTAGTTATAAATTCACTGTATTCGTGAAGGGAGTACTCCTTATGCCTTAGGCCGGTTTCACACATCCGGCTTTTTGCCGTTTTGCCGGATCCGCCGCTCTCCCGTACAGTTAATAAAGTACAATGACAGAGCAACAAGCGCCGGTCACATGCTGTCATGTTACCGGCGCATGTGACCCGGAAGTTACAGCGCTGTCATTGTACTGTATTATCTGTACGGGAGAGCGCCGGATCCGGTAAAACGGCAAAAAGCCGGATGTGTGAAACCGGCCTTACCCACCTCTCTACACGCCTCTCTGTGGTAATTGATGGCTGCTGTGTAAGTCATATATCTACAGCAAAGAAGCACTCTGCTCATAAATTCAGTGTAAATCTGGTGTATTTTTTCTTTTTGCCTATTATGTTGAGTCGTTTTGAATATTACGTGTATAGAAGATTTGGTCTTCTCTTCTGCCACTGTATATTCAGCTTACCGATCTGATTTTAATATGGCTACTCCTATGGTTGAACAGCCAATGGCTGGAAATATTTCTGATCATGTGCACCAAATCCTTACATAAAAAGGCATGAATGTATTACTCCACATAAATTCAGATTTGTCTACTCAGTTGCCATCTGAAAAAATATTTAACATTGCTACATTTTGTTATTAAAATGAAATCAATTAACAAATGTGATGCCCTGGCCTATCAGGTCGTCGCAGGGTATTGTGCAATCTGCCCTTCTGCACGGTATCCAATCATCCTTGGTTATGGATCCTGGTCCTTTGGTGTTGCTAAGAGCAGAGCCAGTCAAAACCCTAGGAACACTTTACACCATACCCACCAGACACACCATTGGGGGCCTGAAGGGAATAGGGCCGCCCACTTGGGGGGTTGGTAGGGGAAAGTGACAAAGTAAAAAGAAGAGTGTTGTGTTGCAGGTGAAGGAGAGAGGAGGTCAGGAGCAGGGCTCCTTGAAGCTACTATGTGGCAGACATTGGTCTGGGCCTGGTAAGAGCTGGAATCGTGTCAAGGGGCACGGATTACCGAGGAGGGCAGTCGGCAGCCTTGAGCCATCTCCGGGCAGGGGCCAGGGCACGACAGGGTACCTGGACCCTAGACCGGGAAGTAGCTTCAAGCGTCCTGGTAATTTACCCGACAGGGTGAAGTCTTTAAGATTCATCCCTCGCCTGCTCCAAAATCAGGGTACTAGCGCATCGATGGGATAGGACTTTTCCCAAAGACACAGTCCACCAAATCCCAAGTATGAAGCCTGAGAGCACGCTCACTCCGTTAGCCATGTGGGTGAGCGGGACCCGATTAGTTCCAGACTATAGGGTCCAACAAGTGAGAAAGGGGCACGGAAAAGGCCACATGCTAACAAGCAACACCAAGGGCACGGATCCACGCGTGCTCCCTCCCTGCTGCAGTCGTGCTCAGAATTCTGGTTTACAAGCTGTCGGTGTCAGTATTCTTGGACTGAGTGAGTACATAGAAACCTCATTCCTCCTCCCAACGGCACCCCTTCCCTGCCACCACCGGGCCCCAGGGTGCAACCCCCTACCCACGGAGGGGTTAAACATCTTGCTGCCATACCACCACCACCGGGCTCCCCAACAGCAGCGCTGGTGCTTTGCATTACCACGCACCGTGGGTGGCGTCACAAACTTCTAACTCCCCTGTACATACTTCACTTTTCAAACTCGAGTGTCCGTACAAACCCCCGGGTCCGGAGACCCCTCGAGCCACGGCGGTTCTTGATCCGAGTGGCTCGGCCTCTGACACGGGGGCGGTACACCTCGAAAAACCTGGCATCACGAACAGGATACGAGCAGGACCCACTTACCTGGGTGATGTGCGCCTTGTAAACTGAAAACCGCAAGTCAAGAGTCCTTTTCCCGCCAATTCCATCATTGTCCGCCATCTTTTCGCGCCAAAACAGTCTTCCCCGAGAAAGTGCGCAAAGCCTAAGCCCCGCCCTTCGTCTTGCATGTGAGGCCGGAACCGGAAGTTCCCGGAGGGCCACAGCGCGTTAAAGAGTGCTGAGAAAAGACCAAGGGGCGCGCGCAAAGATGTCGGCGCCAGACGCTGGAATGTAACAACAGCGGAAGTGGAGCAGGGATGCCAGGACTCTGCAACAACGTTCCTGGAAGACGCAGTGTCAAGATGGCGGAGCAGCGCGACTGTTCAAAAGAGGCTCCCGGAGCAGCTCCGCGGATGGAGACGCGGAGGATGGCTGCAACAGTGCAAAAAACATGAAACCATAGTTCCACGGGAGGAGCAGGTAAGCGGTTACCCAGTCCCAGATGATTTCTCAAATCCAGCCGATGCGGCTGTGGGATCCGAGCCGCCCCCGCTCCAGGCCAGCACCGAGTCGCTGTCACCTTCACTCCCCGCTGCGGCTGACCCAGAGGCACTGCCCGTACCATCGGCAGCGGAGCGTGCAACTTTTGGAGAAGATGACCAGTCTGAAACATCCGACCAAATTTACCCGGTTACCGTGGACTCAGAACCGGAGACGATGGAGGATGGCGATTCGGGTTCCAGTACCCGAGAAGCTGCGTGGGTACCCCGTTATGGAGGAAACGGCCGCAGGATGATCCTGTCGTCACGGGCACAGTTGGCATTAGAGATCATTGAAATGGAAGCAGAGTCCACTTCGGATGAGAAGATCTCAGTAGATGCAATGGAAGTGGTGCCTGTGTGCCGTTGCTGTGGTTTGCCAGGACACTTTGCAAGAGTGTGTGCAGGAGGTAACCAGCACTAAAAAGGGGACCGGAACCTGCAAGCTTAAAGGTTTTAAATAGACTGCGCTCTCCTTGTTGAAATTTTCTCCCAATCTTTGTTCTAGGGAAAAGGCCATCAGGGCCTCGTGAGGTGCAGTGCTGGTAGACAGCACCAGGAGGCCCCGGTGGGGGTCGGCGCAAGGGGCAACAGCTACCAGGTTGCTCAGGGTCTTACAGAGAAGAATGTTGAAAAATGTTATAATACCATTAGTTTTACGATGCCATAGAACTGTTAGGTATCGGTGCTTTTGTTTATTGTTTTCCACAGTTTTTTGTTTTTCATATAGAAACTGTTAGTAAATAAGTGCCTAATCAACCAGTTTTAATGAAAAGAGTGAAACTTACCAGATTTGCTAGAAAATTGTCAAAATGTGTACACCCGGTACATGGACTCCATTAAAGTTTTTATATATAAGTAAATATGGACCATGGTCACAGGACTGGCATGACCAACACGAACTTCTGGGGCATGGATTGCCGAGGAGGGCAGCCGGCGGCCTTGAGCCATCTCCAGGCAGGGGCCAGGGCACGACGGGTACGCGGACCCTAGGCCGGGAAGTAGCTTCAAGTGTCCTGGTAATTTACCCGACGGGGGTGAAGTCTTCAAGATTCATCCCTCACCCGCTCCAAAATTGGGGTACTAGCGCACCGATGGGATAGGATTTTTCCCAAAGACACAGTCCACCAAATCTCAAGCGTGAACCCTGAGAGCAAGCTCACTCTGTTAGCCATACGGGTGAGCGGGACCCGATTAGTTCCAGACTATAGGGTCCAACAAGTGAGAAGGTGCCACGGAAAAGGCCACAGGCTAACAAGCAACACCAAGGGCTCGGATCCACGCGTGCTCCCTCCCTGCTACAGTGGTGCTCAGAATTCTGGTTTACAAGTTGTCGGTGTCAGTATTCTTGGACTGAGTGAGTACACAGAAACCTCTTTCCTCCTCCCAACGGCACCCGTTCACTACCACCACCGGGCCCCGAGGTGCAACCCCCTACCCACGGAGGGGTTAAACATCTTGCTGCCATATCACCGCCATCGGGCTCCCCAACAGCAGTGGTGGTACTCCGCATTACAACGCACCGTGGGTGGCGTCACAAACTTTTAACTCCCCTGTACATACTTCCCTTTTCAAACTCGAGTGTCCGCACGAACCCCCGAGTCCGGATACTCTTCGAGCCACCGTGGTTCCGGATCCGAGCGGCTCGGCCGCTGACATGGGGGCGATACACAAATAAGATAAAATAAAATTTTGGGGCACATATAGAAAGTCAGGCTCCATCACTTCACCTGGAAGTCATGCTTCCATTATTAAAGTTGCTCAAAAAAATAAGCTAAATAAAAAAAACTTTTTATTTTAATGCATTAAAAACAACGGACATCAGGGAATCATATAGTAAAAATGACAGGCAAAACTTGACAGACGCTTTTAAACAAAAATGTCTTTAAATTCTTCCTCAGATCGAATTTAAATCAGATCTTAGTGGGACAGAGAATTGAGGCCAAGGTTGGATTTTTCCTCACTGAAAACCTAAGCTCTGCCTATAGGATGTTTCTGAGAACTCCACCTTAGTATTTGTGTACAATAGCTATCACATTATGGATAAATTCCCACTTTTATATATCCTATGATATATCTAAATTGTTTTACAGTAAAGATAAGACAAAAGGCCACTTTACACGCTGCGATATCGTGACCGATATCGCTAGCGTGCGTACCCGCCCCCATCAGTTGTGCGACACGGGCAATTCGCTGCCCATGGCGCACAACATCGCGCGGACCCGTCAAACTACTTACCTGCCTACCGACGTCGCTGTGACCGGCGAACCGCCTCCTTTCTAAGGGGGCAGTTCGTTCAGCGTCACAGCGACGTCACAGCAGCGTCACTGAACCGCCGCCCAATAGAAGCGGAGGGGCGGAGATGAGCGGGACGTAACATCCCGCCCACCTCCTTCCTTCCTCATTGCCAGCGACCGCAGGTAAGGTGAGGTTCCTCGTTCCTGCGGTGTCACACATAGTGATGTGTGCTGCCGCAGGAGCGACGAACTACTTCATACACCAATCAGCAGCGATATTTGATAATGGACCCCCATGTCACCGATGAGCGATTTTGAACGTTTTTGTGACGATTCAAAATCGCTCATAGGTGTCACACGCAAAGACATCGCTAAACCGACCGGATGTGCGTCACAAATTCCGTGACCCCAACGAGATCGCTCGGGCGATGTCGCAGCGTGTAAAGCCGCTTAAGGGGTACTTTACACGTTGCAACATCGCTATTATCGGCTACCGATGCCGAGCACGATAGTACCCGCCCCCGCCGCACATGCGATATGTGGTGATTGCTGCCATAGCGAACATTATCGCTACGACAGCTTCACACGCACATACCGGCTCGGTGACGTCGCTGTGACTGCCGAACTATCCCTCCTTCAAAGGGGAGATGCATTCGGCGTCACAGCGACGTCACCACGACGTCACTAATCGGCCAGCCAATAGAAGTGGAGGGGCGGAGATGAGCGGGACATAACATCCCGCCCACCTTCTCCCTTCCGCATTGCCGTCGGGACACAGGTAAGGAGATGTTTGTCACTCCTGCGGGTTTGAAAACAGCGATGTGTGGAGCTGCAGGAACGACAAACAATATCGTACATGCGGTCGACCCGACATTATGGAAATGAACGACGCTACACAGATCACTGATTTTCGACGCTTTTGCGATCGTTTATCATCGCACCAAGGATTTACACGTTGCGATGTCGCTACCGACGCCGGATGTGCGTCACTAACGACGTGACCCTGACGATATTTTGGAAGAGATGTCGCAACGTGTAAAGCCCCACTTAGGACGGCGTCACATGGTACGATCTATCGAGCGATCGTACCTGCCCCCATCATTTGTGCGTCACGGGCAATTAGTTGCCCGTGGCGCACAAAGTCGTTAAACCTCACGTTCTTACCTCCTGGACGACGTCGCTGTGGGCGGCGAACATCCTCTTCCTGAAGGGGGAGCGACATTTGACGTCACACAGCAGCCAGCCCATAGAAGCAGAGGGGCGGAGATGAGCGGGACGTAACATCCCGCCCACCTCCTTCCTATCGCATTGCCGGCGGGACGCAAGTAAGCTGTGTTTGTCATTACCGGGGTGTCACACGGAGCTATGTGTGCTGCCACAGGAATGATGAACAACCGGGGCACAGGAATACCGACATTTTGAAAAGGAACGACGTGTCAACAAGCAACGATAAAGTGAGTATTTTTGCTCGTTAACAGTCGTTTGTAGCTGTCACAAGCTACGATATGTCTAACGATTCCGGATGTGCGTCACGGAATTTGTGACCCCGACGACATATCGCCCGATATATCGTAGCGTTTGACGCCGCCCTAAAGCTCTCTTGTTGAACAACATAAACTTCATACTGATCTTGGAAGAACACCTCATATACAGTGGAGCCGCATCCCGTAATATAATTGTCATGTTGTTGTCTGAGGCTTAAGGATACTTTACACACTGCGATATCGGTATCGATATCGCTAGAGAGCGTACCCGCCCCCGTCGGTTGTGCATCACGGGCAAATCGCTGCCCGTGGTGCACAACATCACTAACACCCGTCACACGGACTTACCTTCCCTGCGACGTCGCTGTTGCCAGCGAACTGCCTCCTTTCTAAGGGGACGGTTCGTGCGGCGTCACAGGGACATCACACGGCAGCCGTCCAATAGCAGAGGAGGGCCGGAGATGAGCGGCAGGAACATGCCGCTTACCTCCTTCCTTCCTCATTGCCGGTGGACGGAGGTAAGGAGATGTTCGTCGTTCCTGCGGTGTCATACATAGCGATATGTGATGCCGCAGGAACGAGGAACAACATCGCTACTGACCAGATGATTTTTCATAAATAAATGACCTCTCTGAGACAAACGATTTTTGCCTCTTTTGCGATCGTTTAAGGTCGCTGAAGCCTGTCACACGCTGCGATGTCGCTAACGATGCCGGATGTGCGTCACAAACACCGTGACCCCGACGATATATCATTAGCGATGTTGCAGCGTGTAAATGGCCCTTTATTCAGCAGTTGAGATACTGAAGAGTGAATGCAGAAGGGAAGACAAGAGTGGGGGAGGAAAAAGCCTGTGAAGGTTTAGTACAGGTAGGGGGAAAGGTGAAGATCATTTTTTTTTATTTTTTTGACCCCTCTGTTTATCATGTTCGGTGATCTGGAATACCTCAAAGAAAACAAAAAAAGACTGGCAGCACTTCCATTGGTGTGAACAGGTGCGTATCTATTCATAATGCATAATATTTATAAAAAGAAAGGAACAGTCACACACTAAGATGGCAGAGCTTAAACCCCTAATATCAATCTAGAAAAACTTTTTTTGAGATGTTTAGCATATTAAAATGGCCATCTTAATACCTGCCCAGCAGCCATGTCACAGCAACCTTATTGTGCTGGGTCCTACTCTTCCTTTTTGCCTCTGACTGGCTTTAAAAAAATCCTACATGTTTGAGTGAAGATAGACCCACTACTAAATAATAAAAGCACCTGTAGCTACTGGGTAAGGTGGGGGTTGGAGTGGAGTGCACAGCCAGCCTAAATGACATCACTCCATATTAGATGCAATAAAAAAAACACCGGCAGCAATTCCAGATCTGGAATACCTTTAGCACAAAATAAACAGATTTTACCAGCAAAACCTTGTACCCACTAAGTTTAACCTCTTCCCGACTAAATGACTTTTTGCAGTTTTGTTTTATACGTCACTTCTTCAAAGATACATGACTTTTCAATTTTTCCATTGACATAGCCATCTGAGGGATATTTTTTGCAAGACGAGTTGTACCTTTGTTCCCGGAGCTGACACTTTTATTGATTCCATTGTGGTGTAGATATGATCTTTTAATCTAATTGGGGTTTTTTCTGTGGGTTTGTGATGACCAAAAAATCTCAGTTCTGATGTTTAGATTTTTTTTCTCATTACAGCATTTACCAATCAGATTAATTAAATTTAAAATAGAACCATTGTTTTCATTTTTAATTTCATAAATAAATAGTAGACCTAAAAATAAGCTACTGTTTAATATATCTTATCAGACAAATTTGCTTGTTTCTCCCCCTGATGTTTCACTCTCAAAATTCTCAATTACATTCTGTGAATATATTACTGAAATAACAGATGACAGTTGGTACTGACAATATTATATTGCAGATGGGAGGGCTAAGAGGCAGAGCGCCTTCCTTTTCTCCCCTCCTCTCTATATAGCATACCACCTATGTGTATTATTTTATTTTTTAAATCTCTTTATTTTTAAACGGGAAAAAGGTGGTGATTCAAACATTTGTTTTATTTAATTTTTCACATTCCTTAAAACTGTTTTTTTTCAACTTTTTACTGTATTTTTTAGGCCACCATAGAGGACTTGAACCTGTGATTGTTTGTCTGATTGCTCTAAAATGTGCAGAAATACTATAGTAAAATTTATGTTGCAAAAATCACAGTGTCCTTCGTATGCCAGCCAGATGCTCACGTTCATAGGAGTACCGTTATAACAGGCATGAGGTTCATGGCAACCCATCCGCATGGACAACTATGGGCGTTTAGAACAGCGTGTCCCCAGGGGCATGCGCTGTAAATGCCACAGTCAGAGATTGATAACTGCATTTAACAGATTTACAGCTGTGAGTGGAATTCCACTCCACTCGTAGCTGTTAATGGTGACGATGGCATCAAAGACAGGGAGTCAACATATGATGTACCATTACATCATTTTTCAGTAAGGAATTAATAAAAAATGTATTTCCCAGCCAAATGTGAATTTAGTGAATTTGAATTTTGGCTCATTCACTTAACTTCAGTTATCAATTCCTAAGCTTTTACATACACAGCACTCTATTGTTTAACCCCTTTAATGGTTTTGGTAATCAAGAACTGGTCGTTTGGTCATTGGGATGGTGGTCAAAGGAGGCTCCACATCCTTAGCAGTGCTAAAAGTCTCTAACAAAGCTAATATCCTAATTTCTTTTTTTGCTCTGATTATTTTATCCTTAACTAGTAATCTAATATATAAAGCTGAGTGTATGTATGTGTATATGTGGGTATGTATGTCCGCTGAAGGAATCTGCACCATCGCATTTACAATCACAACATTTTGCACAGATACCTCATGTGACTCAGGGAACATCATAGACTATGTTATGACAGGGAAATTTAACCCCTCGCTTTACAGTTACTCTCCAAAAAACCTGCCTCCATTAAAGTCAATGGAGCTAGAAACTACAGGTCATTAATAGGAACTGTGATTGGTTGCTATAGGAAGAAAGAACATTCTTAGTGTAAGAAGCTTATGTGTGAGGTAATTTGATGTCGGTGTGGAGACGGATAGAGACAGACAAGGAAAGAGACAGACAGGGAAAGAGACACAGAGAGAGACAGACAGGGAAAGAGACAGAAAGACAGAGACAGACAGGGAAAGAGACAGTCAGAGACAGAACGACACAGACAGGCATGGACAGGGAAAGAGACAGGCAGACAGGGAAAGAGGCAGGCAAAGAGACAGACAGGGAAAGAGACAGATAGACAAGGAAATAGACAGACAGCAAAAGAGACAGACAAAGACAGACAGGAAAAGAGACAGACAGGGGAAAAGACAGCCAGGGAAAGAGACAGACAGGCAGACAAGGAAAGAGACAGACAGCAAAAGAGGCAGGCAGACAGACAGACAAAGGCCTACAGGGAAAGAGACCGACAGAGAAAGAGACCGACAGAGAAAGAGACAGACAGGGAAAGTGACAGACAGGGAAAGAGAAAGAGACAGGAAAAGAGATAGAGACAGGAAAGAGACAGAGACAGGCAAAGAGACAGACAGGGAAAGAGACAGATAGACAAGGAAATAGACAGACAGCAAAAGAGACAGACAAAGGCAGACAGGAAAAGAGACAGACAGGGAAAAAGACAGCCAGGGAAAGAGACAGACAGGCAGACAAGGAAAGAGACAGACAGCAAAAGAGGCAGGCAGACAGACAGACAAAGGCCGACAGGGAAAGAGACCGACAAAGAAAGAGACCGACAGAGAAAGAGACAGACAGGGAAAGTGACAGACAGGGAAAGAGAAAGAGACAGGAAAAGAGATAGAGACAGGGTAAGAGACACAGACAGGAAAAGAGACAGACAAGAGAAAGAGACAGCAAAAGAGACGGAGACAGAGAAAGAGACAGACAGATGGGGAAAGAGACAGACGAGTAAAGACATTGGGAAAAAGACAGACCTGGAATGAGACAGATGGGGAAAGAGACAGATGGGGAAAGAGACAGACAGACACAGACAGACACAGCGATAGAGACAGACGGACACAGACAGACACAGAGATAGAGAGAGACAGACAGAGATAGAGAAAGACAGACAGAGACAGACACAGAGATAGAGAGAGCAGACAAACACAGACATAGAGAGAGAGAGAGATTGATACAGAGACAGACAGAGATAGACACAGACAGACAGAGAGATAGACATACGTACAAAAAGCAGAAACTGCAGCATCTCCTGTCACTAGCTGCTCATGCACATCGCACAATATAGCAGCATTTGGACGCACGTCCAATATCAAGGGATCACTTGATTGCACATACCGCAGCAAAGGAAAGGTGACAGTGTCCTTTGGGTGGAAAAACGTTCTCTTTTATTTATTCCGTCAGTGCACAGAAGAGCAATGTTTCAACCAATTCGTCTTTATCAAGCTTGACAAAGACAAATTGGTCGAAACCTTGCTCTTCTGTGCACTGACGGAATAAAGAAAAGAGAAAGTTTTTTCACCCAAAGGATGCTGTCATCTTTCCATTGCTAGAGAGATAGACATAGACAGACAGACAGACAGAGACAGACATGTATAAAGATAGAGACAGACATGGATAGAGACAGAGAGACAGACACACAGACACAGACACACAGGGAAAGAGACAGACAGAGAGACAGACACAGAGACAGACAGACACAAAGAGACAGACAGACAGAGACTGGGAGACAGACAATGAGACAGTTACTATCCTGGGCAACGCCGGGTACTACAGCTAGTAAAGTATAAGAAAATTATAAATACAAAATACAGGTTATTTTAGAGTAATGAAACAAAAATAAAGAATAGGTTGTATTCTATTTTTAAAATAAAAAAGCAAAAATTATGTATAAGCCATATCTTAATCTAAGGCAAAGGTCACAGAACAGTATAAAAAAAAGTCCTATTTTCTTCCAGAAAAGTGGTGCAATATGTTTCTTACTTGTCATCCGTGTGCTGTCCGTATGCTGTCTGTGCACAATACGTTTTTTTTAAAGTAGCAGTAATATTTAATCATTTACAGTTCCCAATGCTACAGTATTGTAATGTACAGTATCTATAATATGGCATCTGATTTTTTTCTCACATCCATAGAAATGAATAGGTGAGTCTCATCCAATTTTCAAGTAAAATTTCAGCATACTGCAATTTTTTTTCACAGAGAAAATCAGTCATTTAAAAAAATGAAACATTTTCCTTGCCTCCTTGACTAACATATGTCAGTGTGACATCCTATACAAAAAGACAAATAGCACATGTCCAATTTTTACAGTGGAGTGAGTGAACCCTAAAGGTTCAAAACACCCTGGGCCTTATTGGATTAAAGGAGTTGCTCCACCAATAGAGTACATTTTAATCAATAGATTTTGGAATAATAATAAGTTTCAAAATAAGATGTGTTAAAAAAAAATGTTCCTGTGCTGAGATCATTTTATATATGTGCCCCTGCCATGTACTCTGTAATGGCAGTGTCTGACCGTACAGGGATAAGGTCTAAACATAACAAATCTCCTAGGCAGAGGGAAGTAAAAAACATATACAAATATTACAGCATGGGATCATAGCTGACTCTTTCTCTGAGGTAAAAAAAATCCCTGCCTTGTTAAAAAACATATTTTACCCCACAGAAAGTATTATCTGTGATCATATGCTGTCCTATATGCAGCGCTTTTTATGTAAAAAAATATTTGCCGGTACGCATCTCTGAGGCGACGAGCGGGGGGGGGCTGTCAGGCACCGGCGGCCGAGATTGAGGAGCAGGGGGAGGATCTGTCAGCCAGCGGCCGGGGTTGAGGAGCGGCGAGGGGGTGCTCTCGTGCTGTAGGGCGGCCGGGAGATTCTGTGCACGGTTTACCTGTTGAGGAACTGGGCGGCGGAAAACGGCAGTCCCCATACAGCTCCGCCCCCCGGCCACATTGCCGCCCCCTGAATATAGTGCCGTCTGAGCAAACTGCTCAACTTGTCCAATGGACAGAGCGGCCCTATTTCTCATTCAGTTTTGTAGTTTGAATGCTAATTTCAATCAAAAACAATGTAATTCAGATTTCAAAATAAAAAATAACTAATACTATATAATCATTTTTTTTCACTTGAAAACTATGGTTTTCGACTTACCTAGGCTGTATTCAATAAGAAACGCCAAATTTCAACCAAATTCATCAGGATCATTAACACTAGCTGATGCAGGTTCGATAGTTGAAGAACCAGTGGCCACGTTCTGCTCTATCATCTGATTTCCTTCTGTCTCCACGTCTGTTCGGGGTCTTTTGCGTGCCGCAGCTGCACCGACCGAGAAATAGTGCGTTATTTAATCCATCTAAGACAAGTTTGACAAAACAAAACTCAATGAACCCTGCTCCCTCCATTCTCCATCCCCTGTTCCCTCCATCCTCCATCCCCCTGCTCCCTCCATTCTCCATCCCCCTGGTCTCTCCATCCTCCATCCCCCTGCTCCTTCCATCCTCGATCCCCTGATCTCTCCATCCTCCATCCCCCTTGTCTCTCAATTCTCCATACCCCTGATCTCACTCTATCCCCCTGCATCCTACTTCCCCCTGCACAGCCTGACGCCCTCTGCACACCTCTCTCACATACCCTGCACTCCTCCAGCTTCTCTAGCTTCTTTCCCGCTGGGCAAAACTCCATGGCTCCGCCCACCCGAGTCACATGTACGTGACATCATCACAGGTCCTGAAGCTCCAGTAGCTGCTCTGCTTGTGCCTCCACTCCACACATGGCTAATTTGTATAGTTTACAAATTAGCCATGTGGACAGAGCCAGAGGTGCTGGCCCTCAGCACTCTTCAGATTTTCCGGTACGCCGTACCGGCACGTACCGCCACAAAAAAAGCACTGCCTATATGTATGTTATTTTGCTTCCCTTCCCCTGGTCAGGGAGATGTGATATGTTCAGACCATGAACTAGAGCAGCTCTACATGGTCAGACTCCACTATTACACAGTACATAGCAGAGGCACATTTATAAGATTATCTCAGCACAGGCACATTTTTTTAACACATCCAATTGTGTAAGTGATTTTTACTCCAAGATCTACTAATAAAAATGTAACCTGTTCATGAGAAACCCCTTTAACTAAATAATTTAAAAATATATGAGCTAATAAGTCAAAGTTTCTTGTTTCTGATTTTCTGGATATACAGAATATAATTTCCCTGATAGTAGTAATAAATGCAAGTACAATGGAGATTAGATTTATTGCTGTTGAATCCATTAGCACAAATGCAATCTTAAAATGCTTTAGATTAGACAAACATGGAACAGAGATTCAAACATGGAAGAGCTAATTTTATGTATGGATGAGTAATTTATTATACTTTCTTATTTTATAACTCATACTGAACACACTCAAGGATACACATGTAATGTTAAAAATCCTGAAGAGAGTTTTATTTTCTCTAGAGAATTTGTGTAAAACAAGCCAGGAAACAAAGAACAAATGTAGGGCACATCTAGGGATTATACTGCCATGAGAATTTCAACTGCATCAAACCATTTTTCTTAGGTGAAATAATCCAGTAGACTTGAAGCATTGGTAATTTTTAAACAGGGTTTTATGTAACAAGTGAAAAAGCCTTAATTCTAGTACCAAAGTATTATACAAAGTCAAGGATTTTAAAGGGCTATCCACTAAGCTCAACAAAACATTACTTTATTGTACCATTTTTCCTTTTCTCATCTCTATCTGCCCCTGTGTGCACCCAATTTCATATTGCTGAATGGACGGTCCTATTTTTACATTGCTAAAACTATAGTTAACAGCAGCACATTGCATCTGCTTAGTGCTCCATACCCCTCCCTCTCTTGTGTGCTCCTGACTAACTCCACCTTTCTGCGTTATCATAAATCTAATCTTATAGTAGAATTCACCTTATGCTTCTACCCCTGTGCACTCTCTGCTCCTGTGCAGTACCATTCCTAACCAATTTTATCTTCTGCCATCTACATCAGTATAGCTGCTAATGTGGTTAGTTACATCATTGTTAGCTGGTTTCTAGCAGAGATCAACTCTTTTGCATTTCTCCACAACAAAGCTCAGAGCTTGTCATTATTAGGCAGCTGAGCTGTGTTTGTTGCCTTTTGATGGGAGATCAGTGATGTCCAGAGGCATATCTAGAGGTTCAGCGAAATATCTTAGTAGGCTCTAACCAGGTAACCATCCTAACTACTACAGTGGCGCATCCTAATAGTGGGTATAAGAGAACCTCAGAAGATGAACACGCTGTTACTGAAAATAAGTTGCTACACAAAAACCAACACTAATATTTCCACTATAGGGTGAATGGTAGGTACTGATCCTGCACAAGAAATATGAGATTACAGTACAGTTAAAGATAGTGACTTAAGGCCACGTCACACTAAGCAACATCGCTAGCAACATCGCTGCTAAGGAACAACTTTTGTGACGTAGCAGCGATGTTGCTAGTGATGTCGCTGTGTCTGACATCCAGCAACAACCTGGCCCCTGCTGTGAGGTCGCTGGTTGTTGCTGAATGTCCTGGGCCATTTTTTAGTTGTTGCTCTCCCGCTGTGAAGCACACATCGCTGTGTGTGACAGTGACAGAGCAACAACTAAATGTGCAGGCAGCAGGAGCCGGCTTCTGCGGATGCTGGTAACCACGGTAAACATCGGGTAACCAAGAAGCCCTTACCTTGGTTACCCGATATTTACCTTCGTTACCAGCGTCCGCCGCTCTCAGCTGTCAGTGCCGGCTCCCTGCTCTCTGCACACGTAGCCGCAGTACACATCGGGCAATTAACCCGATGTGTACTGTGGCTAGGAGTGCAGGGAACAGGGAGCCGGCACTGGCAGTGTGAGAGCGGCGGACGCTGGTAACGAAGGTAAATATCGGGTAACCAAGGTAAGGGCTTCTTGGTTACCTGATGTTTACCGTGGTTACCAGTGTCCGCAGAAGCCGACTCCTGCTGCCTGCACACGTAGCAGAGTACACATCGGGTAATTAACCCGATGTGTACTGTGGCTAGGTGTGCAGGGAGCCAGCGCTAAGCGGTGTGCGCTGGTAACCAAGGTAAATATTGGGTTGGTTACCTGATATTTATCTTAGTTGCCAAGCGCAGCATCGCTTCCACGCGGTGCTGGGGGCTGGTCACTGGTTGCTGGTGAGATCTGCCTGTGTGACAGCTCACCAGCAACACGTGTAGCGACGCTCCAGCGATCCCTGCCAGGTCAGGTTGCTGGTGGGATCGCTGGAGCGTCGCTTAGTGTGACATCTCACCAGCGACCTCCTAGCAACTTACCAGCGATCCCTATCAGGTTGTATCGTTGTTGGGATCACTGGTAAGTTGTTTCGTGTGACTGGGCCTTTACAGCTGATGTTCTTTCTGATGGATTTATTCACTTTTCCCTACTCTTGCATCTGGCCCAGACTGAGATAACATTTTCTTACAGCCACAACTCATCTGCAGAGATTAAAACAAAGACATATTTGACTTCTCCCATTTCCAGCACAGTCCCCATATATTCCCAACCTGTACAAACGTCTCATTTTACTGACACCCCAATACTGAGCCGCTGCTGCTATATGTATCCCCATTACTGCACCTGGTCTAGGTATAAAAACAGTGTTCCTCTTAATGCTCCACATAATAATGCTACCACTATGCCCCTTACATAGTTAAATGCTTCTTTTCTGAGCTCTAGATAGTAAAATTGGCCCCTAGAACATAATACCCTGTGCAAGGGCCCTAAAAAAGTGTGTACATTTTGCCCCAGAAAGTAATTATGCCCCCCTGTACACCTTTGATAGTCGCAATACCTGAGTGACTCTATAATAATAATGCTTCTTAAGTGTTCACTTAAAATTTAATAATGTCTCCTGAGTTCTCCCCCATGTACAGCTCCCCAGTACACAGTATAATGGGCCCTCAACTCCCCTATACACAGTATGATAGGCACATACTAGCCGACAGTGTTTAATGATCCCTACAGTAGCCCCCACATTGTATAATGCCCTCCACAGTAGCCCCTACACTTTATAAGGACTCCCGCACTGTATGATTACACCTAAAGTAGCCCCCAAACTGTATATTGGCCTCAAAAGTAGTCCCCACAGTTTATGAAAGCCCCACGGTAGCTCACACACTGTATAAAGTCCTCCGTGATGTATAAAGGCCCCCACTGTAGCCCTCAAACTGTATATTCTCCCTGAAATCATATTATGACCCCCAAGGTAGGCCCAAAACTGTATAATAGTCCTGACAGGGTTGGCTAATCTAATGGATGTGCCAATTCTGAGGTGACTGCGGGCTGATAATTTTATGCTGGGGAGAGCCCAATAACCATCGGCCTCCCCAGCCTGAGATTTACAGCCCTCAGCTGTCTGCTTTATTTTGGTTGGGTATCAAAATTAGGGGGGACCCCATAACTTTTTTTAAATAATTTAAAAAATGCATGGGGTTTCTTGCATTTTGATGCACAACCAAGATAAATCACACAGCTGGGGGCTGCAGTCTCCAGCTATCTGCTTTAGATGTGCCGCTTGTCAAAATACAGGTGACCGCACGTAATTTTTTCAAAATATTTATTTATTTTTATACTCCTCTTTGGTGACCCAGAAAGCTAGTGTGAGGTTTATAAAGCACAGATGCAGGCACAGAAGGTGGGGGCACAGTCTGACTGCAACCAGTCACAGGAATTGTCACACAGCGTTTGTGGGGGAAGCAGAGAATATTCATAAAGTTTAATGAGCGGTCCAAGAAATAGTGTGACAGCTGCAAGGAAACTCGGTAAGTAATTGGCCTGCTTTAATCTCCGTTGTGCTTTGTTTTGCAACCCCCTGGCCCTTACTACCACCATTTTATAACGCTTAAGTTTCGGCCCCCATGGATTTATTTGGAGTTTGCAATTCTGGGTCCAGTCCACAACAAGTCCGGTCCTGAACCAGGCATTTTTTTTTAAGTCTGACCAGATCTGGCGAACCCGAACATCTGTGGGTTCGCCCATCTCTCTATTTATAACCACACAAGTAGCTATACTGATGTAGATGAGAGAAGATAAAATCGACCAGGCAGAGTACTGTACAGGAGCAGATGATGCCCAGGAGCATAGGATGTATTCTAAACTTAGAATACACAATATGTCATTGGTGGAGGCAGAGCAGAGCTATGGTGGCAGGAAACCAATTGAGAAACACTGCACTGCACATGATTAAACAGGAGCTCTGTAAATATGACAGAGAGGGTCCAAATGCAAATGCAAGGTAAATTGAGCCCAGAGGGGCATCTTTTGGTGGTGATATGTGCAAAAACGTACAGAGTTAAAAATGAACTATAGTAGCACAAATTAATACATATACCGGTATATGTCTCTAATTATGAGACAATGTTTTGATTTTGGGATTACCTTTTTAAGATTGTGCAGACTTGTATATGACTGAAACCTGAGTACCTTCTTTGCATACATACCCATGCTAGTATAATGGTCAATTTCTCTACAAACGTTTGCTCCCCTTTGTCCTCAGGGTGGCCAACATGCAACACTGGATCTTAATGCTTATCGTTTTCCAGACACATGGTGAGCTTATGAGAAAAGACAGAGTGTGTAAAGCTCCCACACCTTTATTGTAAGGTTTTTTTTGTTGTTTTTTTTTTTTTTTTAATTCTTTATTTTAAAGACAAACTCGTAGCAAAACAAGGTATCTCCTGCTCCACACGGAGCAGCATAAATTATATCAAGAATATAACATTGACATGTATTCTAACAATCTGCACACATGTACAAATCCCATCCCTACAACTGCTCGAGTCTGGCCCAATTTTAACCTTTTAAGAACCAACCAAGCACAAAGAGGGTAGAATGTAGAGCAGAGAAAGAGAGAACACCTTTATTGTAAGTTTAAACTGAATTTCATAATCTATTAAAACAAATAAAAGCATCAAGAAATAAACATCCTAATAAGAAAACCAATAAATAAAACATAGCTTAACATACTAGAACTAGTGTCTTCATTAATTCATACAGTACAAAAATAAATCTGTTTTTAAAACTGAAGCGTTAATTATAAATGCAAATGGATAAAAATGTTTATATGATTGTAAGAAATAGTACTTGTCACCCAAACAGGGAACTTTATGAAAGCCGCTCATTTTCTAAGCATTCTCTTTCAGTCCTAATTTGATTTAAATGATGGAAACTGGGTAATCTTGGGGTCCCTCACCACCCTAGATAGGTTCCGCACCTATGCGCCAAGCTGGATACCTGACCCTTGGTATCCTTAATGCTGGGCCCTAAATAGGGAACGGATGGGATGAGCTCTTTATCAACCCCAATAAATAGCTATAGAAGACACAAGGGGGACACACAGGGGGAAAAGCATGAATTACTTATCATTAGATGACTCAAAACTTCAGCAGAGCTTTCAGCAACGATATCAGGAGTAAAGATGAGCGAACCGGTCCCGCTTCGGCTCGAGTTCGGTTCGCCGAACGGAGGTCTCGTTCGAGTTCGGTTCGTCGAACATTCGACGAACCGAACTCGAACTGCATAGGAAACAATGGCAGGCAATCACAAACATATAAAAACACCTAGAAAACACACGCAAAGGTGTCCAAAAAGTGACAAACAACTCACAACACAACACAAACACATGGGAAAGTGACAAGGACATATACTCATGCGAAAACAAAAGAGCAGGACAAGGAAAAAGAGAAGGAGACACAGATATAGGCATGGCACGCCCTTCTAAAATCATGTAAAACACCGCAAGGTGACTCCAAGCGGAGTATCCCTTTTTTCCAAAAATTGGGGCCCACACACACCCACCCATTCAGTGGCAGCACTTGTGCCCTAGTTGTACACTTCACAGCTAGATTTGCATCAAGCACATTCAAAAATACGCCATACTTAACCGTCCCCAGGATGACCCCGGGGTAGGTAGCAAAGTCTTTCCTGATCCCAGGTCTGTTCATCTTGGATCATTTTTAAAAACAATGTAAGCAAGGGTTACTCCAAGCAGAGTCTCCCTTTTTTCCAAAAATTGGGCCACACACACACCCACCCCTTCAGTGGCAGCACTTGTGCCCCAGTTGTTCACTTCACAGCTAGATTTGCATCAAGCACATTCAAAAATACGCCATACTTAACCGTCCCCAGGATGACACCGGGGTAGGTAGCAAAGTCTTTGCTGAACCATGACTTGCTCATCTTGGCTCCTTTTAAAAAACACAGCAAGCAAGGGTTACTCCAAGCGGAGTCTCCCTTTTTTTCCAAAAAATGTGCCCCACACACACCCACCCATTCAGTGGCAGCACTTGTGCCCTAGTTGTACACTTCACAGCTAGATTTGCATCAAGCACATTCAAAAATACGCCATACTTAACCATCCCCAGGATGACACCGGGGTAGGTAGAAAATTCTTTGATGAACCATGACTTGTTCATCTTGGCTCCTTTTAAAAAACACAGCAAGCAAGGGTTACTCCAAGCGGAGTCTCCCTTTTTTTCCAAAATTTGTGCCCCACACACACCCACCCATTCAGTGGCAGCACTTGTGCCCTAGTTGTACACTTCACAGCTAGATTTGCATCAAGCACATTCAAAAATACACCATACTTAACCGTCCCCAGGATGACACCGGGGTAGGTTCAAATTCTTTCCTGATCCCAGCTCTGTTCATCTTGGATCATTTTTAAAAAACAGAGCAAGTAAGGGTTACTCCAAGCGGAGTCTCCCTTTTTTTCCAAAAATTGTGCCCCACACACACCCACCCATTCAGTGGCAGCACTTGTGCCCCAGTTGTACACTTCACAGCTAGATTTGCATCAAGCACATTCAAAAATACGCCATACTTAACCGTCCCCAGGATGACACCGGGGTAGGTAGCAAATTCTTTGCTAAACCATGACTTGTTCATCTTGGCTCCTTTTAAAAAACACAGCAAGCAAGGGTTACTCCAAGCGGAGTCTCCCTTTATTTCCAAAAATTGTGCCCCACACACACCCACCCATTCAGTGGCAGCACTTGTGCCCTAGTTGTACACTTCACAGCTAGATTTGCATCAAGCACATTAAAAAATACGCCATACTTAACCGTCCCCAGGATGACACCGGGGTTGGTAGCAAATTCTTTCCTGATCCCAGCCCTGTTCATCTTGGATCATTTTTAAAAAACACAGCAAGTAAGGGTTACTCCAAGCGGAGTCTCCCTTTTTTTCCAAAAATTGTGCCCCACACACACCCACCCATTCAGTGGCAGCACTTGTGCCCTAGTTGTACACTTCACAGCTAGATTTGCATCAAGCACATTCAAAAATACGCCATACTTAACCGTCCCCAGGATGACACCGGGGTAGGTAGCAAAGTCTTTGCTGAACCATGACTTGTTCATCTTGGCTCCTTTTAAAAAACACAGCAAGCAAGGGTTACTCCAAGCGGAGTCTCCCTTTTTTTCAAAAAATTGTGCCCCACACACACCCACCCATTCAGTGGCAGCACTTGTGCCCTAGTTGCAAACAGGATGTTTTGATTTGCATCAAGCACATTCCAAATCCACAAGCATTTACTCTCCCCAGGATGACACAGGGGTAGTAAATTCCTTGTGGATCCATGACTTGTTCATTTTGATGAACGTTAGTCTGTCCACATTGTTACTGGACAGACGCGTGCGCTTATCTTCCAGCACACACCCAGCAGCACTGAAGACACGTTCAGAGAAAACGCTGGCAGCTGGACACGACAAAATCTCCAAGGTGTAAGTGGAGAGCTCTGGCAATTTTTCAAGATTTGAAGCCCAAAATGAGCAAGGCTCCATTTGCAAAGTCATGGCATCGATGTTCATTTGGAGATACTCCTGTATCATCCTCTCCAGCCGTTGACTATGTGTCAGACTTGTTGTCTCTGGTGGCCTT
The DNA here is from genome assembly GCF_048569485.1 of Anomaloglossus baeobatrachus. Lineage (NCBI taxonomy): Eukaryota > Metazoa > Chordata > Amphibia > Anura > Aromobatidae > Anomaloglossus > Anomaloglossus baeobatrachus. The sequence goes on along the minus strand of NC_134354.1, from coordinate 586,867,374 downwards.
GCAAAGGAGGGTCTAAAAAAATTATGAAAAGATTCAATAAAATTGCTGTTACCAGCACCAGATACGGTGTTACTGGTACGGGTAGACTGTTGGAGATGACGAGACCGTCCCATGTTTGTCAAGTTACAACTGGGAGATTCACTCCCTGCACCTGCACGGTTGTTTGGTGGAAAAGCTGAGCTAAGATCGAGTAACAGCTTCTGCTGATACTCCTGCATACGTGCGTCCCTTTCTAAGGCTGGAATTATGTCACAAAATTTGGACTTGTACCGGGGATCTAATAGTGTGACAAGCCAGTAGTCATCATCACTTCTAATTTTGACAATACGAGGGTCATGTTGGAGGTAGTGCAGCAAGAAGGCGCTCATGTGTCTTGCGCAGCCATGCAGACCAATTCCACGCTGTGTTTGTGGCATAGAGGTGCTAACCGTTCTTTCTTCCTCTGACATCTCCCCCCAACCTCTTTCAACTGAAATTTCACCAAGGTCTCCCTCATCCGCTGAGTCTTCCATGTCCATGGACAGTTCGTCCTCCATTTCTTCATGTTCTCCTGCACCTTCCTCAACATTTCGCCTGCTACCATGTGCCCTTGTTGATCCCTGTCCCCCATGGTCCCATGCCTGCCGCGTTGGTGATGATGAATGTCTGGACCTTGGTGATGTTGTTGTGTCTTGCGCCTATGAATCCTCCTGTAGTTCCTCCCCTTCCTGTTGTCCCACCCCCTGACTCCGAATAGTGTTTAGCGTGTGCTCCAGCATGTAAATGACTGGAATTGTCATGCTGATAATGGCATTGTCAGCGCTAAACATATTCGTCGCCATGTCGAAACTTTGCAGAAGGGTGCATAGGTCCTTGATCTGAGACCACTCCATCAGGGTGATCTGCCCCACCTCTGCATCTCGTTGGCCCAGGATATACGTCATGACATATTGCACCAGGGCTCGGCGGTGCTGCCACAGTCGCTGTAACATTTGGAGAGTCGAATTCCAGCGTGTCGCCACATCGCATTTCAGGCGATGAACCGGCAGGCCGAAAGACTTCTGGAGCGATGCAAGTCGCTCAGCTGCGGCGGTTGAACGGCGGAAGTGAGCAGACAGTTTTCGTGCCCTGGTCAGAAGGCCATCTAGGCCGGGATAGTGTGTTAAAAATTTCTGGACAACAAGGTTCAACACGTGAGCCATACAAGGCACGTGTGTCACCTTGTCCAGGTGAAGGGCCGCACCCAGGTTTGCAGCATTGTCGCACACGGCCTTACCAGGCCGCAGGTTGAGTGGAGACAACCATTTATTAAACTCGGACCGCAGAGCTGACCACAACTCCTCAGCTGTGTGACTCCTATTCCCAAGACATGTCAAGCTAAAGACCGCCTGATGCCGTTGCGCTCTAGTAATGAGGGGTGCGTGATTCCTTCTGCGCAGTGAGAACGCTGGTGGCCTGACCAGGCAGGCTTGGGGCGGAGGTGGAGAACCCAGATGAGGTGGAGGAGGCAGAAGCAGTGGCAGAACTTGGAAAGACAGAGGATTGACACACAAGTTGTGGGGACGGCAAGACTTGTGCAGCAGACCCTTCACCATCTATCACCATAGTTACCCAGTGCCCAGTCAGCGACATGTAACGTCCCTGTCCATGCTTACTGGTCCAAGTATCGGTGATGAAATGCACCCGATGACACACAGAGTTTCTCAAGGAAGCGATGATGTGTGCGACATGCTGGTGTAGCGCGGGCACACCTTTCCTAGAGAAGTAGTGGCAACTGGGCATCTGGTACTGGGGCACAGCGACAGACATAAGGTCTCTAAAATCCTGTGTGTCCACCAGGCGGAAAGGCAGCATTTCGGTAGCCAAGAGCTTACAGAGGGATAAAGTCAACAGCTTAGCTTTGTCATGGGTCGCAGGAAATGGCCTTTTATTTGTCCACATCTGAGGGACAGAGATCTGGCTGCTGTGTGTAGACGATGTTGAGTAGGGTGTCCCTGTAATGCAGGTTTGTGAGGAAAGTGCAGGCGTAGACATGATGTTGCCTTCATCCAACGTTGGTGCTATCGATGTCTGAGAGAGCTGTACACACGCACTTGTTTCCCCTTCCAAACCAACTGATGACCTACCAAGCAAACTGCCTGTTGCGGTTACAGAGATGGAAGTTGTGCGTGGAAAACCAGGTGTGACAGCTGTCCCCACAGTCCTAGAAGATGAAGAGCGCGTGGATGCACTGGAAGGGGCAGGCAGTGGATGGTTTGCTCCGCTAGGCCGCATTGCAGCACGGTGAGCTGCCCATATGATATTTATTCATGTGACGATTCATGGAAGAAGTTGTCAAACTGCTGAGGTTTTGCCCTCTACTAACAGAATCATGACAAATTTTACAGATCACATAATTTGGCCGATCTTTTGCTATGTCAAAAAAGGACCAGGCTAGGCAAGGCTTAGAGGGCATGCAACCTGCTGAGCTCCCCCGACTAGTGCTCAGAGGCAGAGTGGTGGCTGAGGATGCAGTTGTAGACGTGCTACCAGTGCTCCGACTCTGTCCAGGAAGGCGCAAGGTAACTTCGTCGTCGGTTGCATCCTCCTCCATCGCCTCTGTTGACCTCCTCGAGTACCTGACTGTGGGTTGACAGTAGATGGGAGCTAGAGCTTCCTCATCAATTGTTGTGTTTGTGTTCAGACCGAGCCTCTTCTTGCCCTGACCGAACATTTAAGTTGTCATCCCAATCTGGTAACTGCGTCTCATCGTCATCAGTATGTTCCTCATTGTCTATTACAACAGGTGTTACAGTTTGTGAAAAAGCGTCAACATTATGCTCAGAAACTTGGTCCTCACGGCCTGAATCAGAGTCACAAAGGTTCTGGGCATCACTGCAGACCATTTCCTGGTCTGTACTCACTGTAGCTTGGGAGCAGACCTCTGATTCCCAGGCTATAGTGTGACTGAACAGCTCTGCAGACTCAGCCATCTCAGTTCCACCATACTGTGCAGGGCGGATGGAGACTTCAGAGCTGGGAGAAAGCAAGTTTGATTGGGATGACAACTCAGAGGACTGGTGTTTTTTGGATGCGGTAGTTGAGGTGGCAGAGAGGGCACTTGTTGGACCACTTGAGATCCATTCAAGCATTTTCCTTTTTTTTTTTTTTTTAAATTCTTTATTTTAAAGACCAACTCGAGAACATACAAAATAACAACTGCTCCACAAAGAGCAGAATAACAGATTTCAAATATTTAACATTGACATGTAGCCCACCCTTCCGCTCCCCTGTACATATCTAGTTACTGCCACTGCTCGAGTCAGGCCCATTTTAATCCTTTTATGAACCAACCCAACAAGGGTGCATTTTCCTTTTTTGGCCATCATCTACCTTTGTTCCAGTTGTTCGTGTCCGTAAAAAAGGGAGCACATCGGATTGTCCACGGTAAGTAGTAGACATCTTACTTTTGCTGGAAGATGGTCTATCTTCAGCAGATGTTAATGGAGCTTTGCCACCATCCCCACGGACAAACCCTTTTTTTCCTTTTCCAACACTCCTCTTCCCCTTTCCACCAGCATCTGTCATTTTGCCACTCATTTTGATTGCGACAAGATTGTGCACTTAAAATGTGGTATTAAAAATTGAGAGGTGGTGTAGATTGCAGCGGTAGTCTAGCTTTATTAACAGCAGAATAAACAACAATAATTATCCCTGACAATGCAACTACGGCCCTTAAACTGGCAGCATAAATTGCTAGTATAATAGCTTTGTAACAATGAGCTTGGATGTTCAATGCAGACGTGCTGCAAATATCTTTGCACTAGTGGGACAATACAGAAGTCCAACAGCCAAGTTTAGGATGCCACTAAGTTCACTCAGTGTTTGCTAGTATAATGGCTTAGTGATAATGAGTTTGAGTGTGCAATGCAGGCAGACGTGCTGCAAATATCTTTGCACTAGAAGGACAATACAGAAGTCCAACAGCCACGTTTAGGATGCCACTAAGTTCACTCTGTGTTTGCTAGTATAATGGCTTAGTAACAATGAGTTTGAGTGTGCAATGCAGGCAGACATGCTGCAAATATCTTTGCACTAGTGGGACAATACAGAAGTCCAACAGCCACGTTTAGGATGCCACTAAGTTCACTCAGTGTTTGCTAGTATAATGGCTTAGTAACAATGAGTTTGAGTGTGCAATGCAGGCAGACGTGCTGCAAATATCTTTGCACTAGTGGGACAATACAGAAGTCCAACAGCCACGTTTAGGATGCCACTAAGTTCACTCAGTGTTTGCTAGTATAATGGCTTAGTACCAATGACTTTCAGTGTGCAATGCAGGCAGACGTGCTGCAAATATCTTTGCACTAGTGGGACAATACAGAAGTCCAACAGCCACGTATAGGATGCCACTAAGTTCACTCAGTGTTTGCTAGTATAATGGCTTAGTAACAATGAGTTTGAGTGTGCTATACAGGCAGACGTGCTGCAAATATCTTTGCACTAGTGGGACAATACAGAAGTCCAACTGCCACGTTTAGGATGCCACTAAGTTCACTAAGTGTTTGCTAGTATAATGGCTTAGTACCAATGAGTTTGAGTGTGCAATGCAGGCAGACGTGCTGCAAATATCTTTGCACTAGTGGGACAATACAGAAGTCCAACAGCCACTTTCAGGATACCACTAAGTTCACTCAGTGTTTGCTAGTATAATGGCTTAGTAACAATGAGTTTGAGTGTGCAATGCAGGCAGACGTGCTGCAAATATCTTTGCACTAGTGGGACAATACAGAAGTCCAACAGCCACGTTTAGGATGCCACTAAGTTCACTCAGTGTTTGCTAGTATAATGGCTTAGTAACAATGAGTTTCAGTGTGCAATGCAGGCAGACGTGCTGCAAATATCTTTGCACTAGTGGGACAATACAGAAGTCCAACAGTCACATTTAGGATGCCACTAAGTTCACTCAGTGTTTGCTAGTATAATGGCTTAGTAACAATGAGTTTGAGTGTGCAATGCAGGCAGACGTGCTGCAAATATCTTTGCACTAGTGGGACAATACAGAAGTCCAACAGCCCCGTTTAGGATGCCACTAAGTTCACTCAGTGTTTGGTAGTATAATGGCTTAGTAACAATGAGTTTGAGTGTGCAATGCAGGCAGACGTGCTGCAAATATCTTTGCACTAGTGGGACAATACAGAAGACCAACAGCCACGTTTAGGATGCCACTAAGTTCACTCAGTGTTTGCTAGTATAATGGCTTAGTAACAATGAGTTTGAGTGTGCAATGCAGGCAGACGTGCTGCAAATATCTTTGCACTAGTGGGACAATACAGAAGTCCAACAGCCATGTTTAGGATGCCACTAAGTTCACTCAGTGTTTGCTAGTATAATGGCTTAGTAACAATAAGTTTGAGAGTGCAATGCAGGCAGACGTGCTGCAAATATCTTTGCACTAGTGGGACAATACAGAAATCCAACAGCCACGTTTAGGATGCCCCTAAGTTCACTCAGTGTTTGCTAGTATAATGGCTTAGTAACAATGAGTTTGAGTGTGCAATGCAGGCAGGCGTGCTGCAAATATCTTTGCACTAGTGGGACAATACAGAAACCCAACAGCCACGTTTAGGATGCCACTAAGTTCACTCAGTGTTTGCTAGTATAATGGCTTAGTAACAATGAGTTTCAGTGTGCAATGCAGGCAGACGTGCTGCAAATATCTTTGCACTAGTGGGACAACACAGAAGTCCAACAGCCCCGTTTAGGATGCCACTAAGTTCACTCAGTGTTTGCTAGTATAATGGCTTAGTAACAATGAGTTTGAGTGTGCAATGCAGGCAGACGTGCTGCAAATATCTTTGCACTAGTGGGACAATACAGAATTCCAACAGCCACTTTTAGGATGCCACTAAGTTCACTCAGTGTTTGCTAGCATAATGGCTTAGTAACAATGAGTTTGAGTGTGCAATGCAGGCAGACGTGCTGCAAATACCTTTGCACTAGTGGGACAATGCAGAACTCCAACAGCCACGTTTAGGATGCCACTAAGTTCACTCAGTGTTTCCTAGTATAATGGCTTAGTAACAATGAGTTTGAGTGTGCAATGCAGGCAGACGTGCTGCAAATATCTTTGCACTAGTGGGACAATACAGAAGTCCAACAGCCACGTTTAGGATGTCACTAAGTTCACTCAGTGTTTACTAGTATAATGGCTTAGTAACAATGAGTTTGAGTGTGCAATGCAGGCAGACATGCTGCAAATATCTTTGCACTAGTGGGACAATACAAAAGTCCAACAGCCACGTTTAGGATGCCACTAAGTTCACTCAGTGTTTGCTAGTATAATGGCTTAGTAACAATGAGTTTGAGTGTGCAATGCAGGCAGACGTGCTGCAAATATCTTTGCACTAGTGGGACAATACAGAAGTCCAACTGCCACGTTTAGGATACCACTAAGTTCACTCAGTGTTTGCTAGTATAATGGCTTAGTAACAATGAGTTTGAGTGTGCAATGCAGGCAGATGTGCTGCAAATATCTTTGCACTAGTGGGACAATACAGAAGTCCAACTGCCACGTTTAGGATACCACTAAGTTCACTCAGTGTTTGCTAGTATAATGGCTTAGTAACAATGAGTTTGAGTGTGCTATACAGGCAGACGTGCTGCAAATATCTTTGCACTAGTGGGACAATACAGAAGTCCAACTGCCACGTTTAGGATGCCACTAAGTTCACTCAGTGTTTGCTAGTATAATGGCTTAGTACCAATGAGTTTGAGTGTGCAATGCAGGCAGACGTGCTGCAAATATCTTTGCACTAGTGGGACAATACAGAAGTCCAACAGCCACGTATAGGATGCCACTAAGTTCAATCAGTGTTTGCTAGTATAATGGCTTAGTAACAATGAGTTTGAGTGTGCAATACAGGCAGACGTGCTGCAAATATCTTTGCACTAGTGGGACAATACAGAAGTCCAACTGCCACGTTTAGGATGCCACTAAGTTCACTCAGTGTTTACTACTATAATGGCTTAGTAACAATGAGTTTGAGTGTGCAATGCAGGCAGACGTGCTGCAAATATCTTTGCACTAGTGGGACAATACAGAAGTCCAACAGCCACATTTAGGATGCCACTAAGTTCACTCAGTGTTTGCTAGTATAATGGCTTAGTAACAATGAGTTTGAGTGTGCAATGCAGGCAGACGTGCTGCAAATATCTTTGCACTAGTGGGACAATACAGAAGTCCAACAGCCACTTTCAGGATGCCACTAAGTTCACTCAGTGTTTGCTAGTATAATGGCTTAGTAACAATGAGTTTGAGTGTGCAATGCAGGCAGACGTGCTGCAAATATCTTTGCACTAGTGGGACAATACAGAAGTCCAACAGCCACGTTTAGGATGCCACTAAGTTCACTCAGTGTTTGCTAGTATAATGGCTTAGTAACAATGAGTTTCAGTGTGCAATGCAGGCAGACGTGCTGCAAATATCTTTGCACTAGTGGGACAATACAGAAGTCCAACAGCCACATTTAGGATGCCACTAAGTTCACTCAGTGTTTGCTAGTATAATGGCTTAGTAACAATGAGTTTGAGTGTGCAATGCAGGCAGACGTGCTGCAAATGTTTTTGCACTAATGGGACAATACAGAAGTCCAACAGCCATGTTTACGATGCCACTAAGTTCACTCAGTGTTTGCTAGTATAATGGCTTAGTAACAATAAGTTTGAGAGTGCAATGCAGGCAGACGTGCTGCAAATATCTTTGCACTAGTGGGACAATACAGAAATCCAACAGCCACGTTTAGGATGCCCCTAAGTTCACTCAGTGTTTGCTAGTATAATGGCTTAGTAACAATGAGTTTGAGTGTGCAATGCAGGCAGGCGTGCTGCAAATATCTTTGCACTAGTGGGACAATACAGAAACCCAACAGCCACGTTTAGGATGCCACTAAGTTCACTCAGTGTTTGCTAGTATAATGGCTTAGTAACAATGAGTTTCAGTGTGCAATGCAGGCAGACGTGCTGCAAATATCTTTGCACTAGTGGGACAACACAGAAGTCCAACAGCCCCGTTTAGGATGCCACTAAGTTCACTCAGTGTTTGCTAGTATAATGGCTTAGTAACAATGAGTTTGAGTGTGCAATGCAGGCAGACGTGCTGCAAATATCTTTGCACTAGTGGGACAATACAGAAGTCCAACTGCCACGTTTAGGATACCACTAAGTTCACTCAGTGTTTGCTAGTATAATGGCTTAGTAACAATGAGTTTGAGTGTGCTATACAGGCAGACGTGCTGCAAATATCTTTGCACTAGTGGGACAATACAGAAGTCCAACTGCCACGTTTAGGATGCCACTAAGTTCACTCAGTGTTTGCTAGTATAATGGCTTAGTACCAATGAGTTTGAGTGTGCAATGCAGGCAGACGTGCTGCAAATATCTTTGCACTAGTGGGACAATACAGAAGTCCAACAGCCACGTATAGGATGCCACTAAGTTCAATCAGTGTTTGCTAGTATAATGGCTTAGTAACAATGAGTTTGAGTGTGCAATACAAGCAGACGTGCTGCAAATATCTTTGCACTAGTGGGACAATACAGAAGTCCAACTGCCACGTTTAGGATGCCACTAAGTTCACTCAGTGTTTACTAGTATAATGGCTTAGTAACAATGAGTTTGAGTGTGCAATGCAGGCAGATGTGCTGCAAATATCTTTGCACTAGTGGGACAATACAGAAGTCCAACAGCCACATTTAGGATGCCACTAAGTTCACTCAGTGTTTGCTAGTATAATGGCTTAGTACCAATGAGTTTGAGTGTGCAATGCAGGCAGACGTGCTGCAAATATCTTTGCACTAGTGGGACAATACAGAAGTCCAACAGCCACGTATAGGATGCCACTAAGTTCAATCAGTGTTTGCTAGTATAATGGCTTAGTAACAATGAGTTTGAGTGTGCAATACAGGCAGACGTGCTGCAAATATCTTTGCACTAGTGGGACAATACAGAAGTCCAACTGCCACGTTTAGGATGCCACTAAGTTCACTCAGTGTTTACTACTATAATGGCTTAGTAACAATGAGTTTGAGTGTGCAATGCAGGCAGATGTGCTGCAAATATCTTTGCACTAGTGGGACAATACAGAAGTCCAACAGCCACATTTAGGATGCCACTAAGTTCACTCAGTGTTTGCTAGTATAATGGCTTAGTAACAATGAGTTTGAGTGTGCAATGCAGGCAGACGTGCTGCAAATATCTTTGCACTAGTGGGACAATACAGAAGTCCAACAGCCACTTTCAGGATGCCACTAAGTTCACTCAGTGTTTGCTAGTATAATGGCTTAGTAACAATGAGTTTGAGTGTGCAATGCAGGCAGACGTGCTGCAAATATCTTTGCACTAGTGGGACAATACAGAAGTCCAACAGCCACGTTTAGGATGCCACTAAGTTCACTCAGTGTTTGCTAGTATAATGGCTTAGTAACAATGAGTTTCAGTGTGCAATGCAGGCAGACGTGCTGCAAATATCTTTGCACTAGTGGGACAATACAGAAGTCCAACAGCCACATTTAGGATGCCACTAAGTTCACTCAGTGTTTGCTAGTATAATGGCTTAGTAACAATGAGTTTGAGTGTGCAATGCAGGCAGACGTGCTGCAAATGTTTTTGCACTAATGGGACAATACAGAAGTCCAACAGCCATGTTTACGATGCCACTAAGTTCACTCAGTGTTTGCTAGTATAATGGCTTAGTAACAATAAGTTTGAGAGTGCAATGCAGGCAGACGTGCTGCAAATATCTTTGCACTAGTGGGACAATACAGAAATCCAACAGCCACGTTTAGGATGCCCCTAAGTTCACTCAGTGTTTGCTAGTATAATGGCTTAGTAACAATGAGTTTGAGTGTGCAATGCAGGCAGGCGTGCTGCAAATATCTTTGCACTAGTGGGACAATACAGAAACCCAACAGCCACGTTTAGGATGCCACTAAGTTCACTCAGTGTTTGCTAGTATAATGGCTTAGTAACAATGAGTTTCAGTGTGCAATGCAGGCAGACGTGCTGCAAATATCTTTGCACTAGTGGGACAACACAGAAGTCCAACAGCCCCGTTTAGGATGCCACTAAGTTCACTCAGTGTTTGCTAGTATAATGGCTTAGTAACAATGAGTTTGAGTGTGCAATGCAGGCAGACGTGCTGCAAATATCTTTGCACTAGTGGGACAATACAGAAGTCCAACTGCCACGTTTAGGATACCACTAAGTTCACTCAGTGTTTGCTAGTATAATGGCTTAGTAACAATGAGTTTGAGTGTGCTATACAGGCAGACGTGCTGCAAATATCTTTGCACTAGTGGGACAATACAGAAGTCCAACTGCCACGTTTAGGATGCCACTAAGTTCACTCAGTGTTTGCTAGTATAATGGCTTAGTACCAATGAGTTTGAGTGTGCAATGCAGGCAGACGTGCTGCAAATATCTTTGCACTAGTGGGACAATACAGAAGTCCAACAGCCACGTATAGGATGCCACTAAGTTCAATCAGTGTTTGCTAGTATAATGGCTTAGTAACAATGAGTTTGAGTGTGCAATACAAGCAGACGTGCTGCAAATATCTTTGCACTAGTGGGACAATACAGAAGTCCAACTGCCACGTTTAGGATGCCACTAAGTTCACTCAGTGTTTACTAGTATAATGGCTTAGTAACAATGAGTTTGAGTGTGCAATGCAGGCAGATGTGCTGCAAATATCTTTGCACTAGTGGGACAATACAGAAGTCCAACAGCCACATTTAGGATGCCACTAAGTTCACTCAGTGTTTGCTAGTATAATGGCTTAGTAACAATGAGTTTGAGTGTGCAATGCAGGCAGACGTGCTGCAAATATCTTTGCACTAGTGGGACAATACAGAAGTCCAACAGCCACTTTCAGGATGCCACTAAGTTCACTCAGTGTTTGCTAGTATAATGGCTTAGTAACAATGAGTTTGAGTGTGCAATGCAGGCAGACGTGCTGCAAATATCTTTGCACTAGTGGGACAATACAGAAGTCCAACAGCCACGTTTAGGATGTCACTAAGTTCACTCAGTGTTTGCTAGTATAATGGCTTAGTAACAATGAGTTTGAGTGTGCAATGCAGGCAGACGTGCTGCAAATATCTTTGCACTAGTGGGACAATACAGAAGTCCAACAGCCCCGTTTAGGATGCCACTAAGTTCACTCAGTGTTTGCTAGTATAATTGCTTAGTAACAATGAGTTTGAGTGTGCAATGCAGGCAGACGTGCTGTAAATATCTTTGCACTAGTGGGACAATACAGAAGTCCAACAGCCACGTTTAGGATGCCACTAAGTTCACTCAGTGTTTGCTAGTATAATGGCTTAGTAACAATGGGTTTGAGTGTGCAATACAAGCAGACGTGCTGCAAATATCTTTGCACTAGTGGGACAATACAGAAGTCCAACTGCCACGTTTAGGATGCCACTAAGTTCACTCAGTGTTTACTAGTATAATGGCTTAGTAACAATGAGTTTGAGTGTGCAATGCAGGCAGATGTGCTGCAAATATCTTTGCACTAGTGGGACAATACAGAAGTCCAACAGCCACATTTAGGATGCCACTAAGTTCACTCAGTGTTTGCTAGTATAATGGCTTAGTAACAATGAGTTTGAGTGTGCAATGCAGGCAGACGTGCTGCAAATATCTTTGCACTAGTGGGACAATACAGAAGTCCAACAGCCACTTTCAGGATGCCACTAAGTTCACTCAGTGTTTGCTAGTATAATGGCTTAGTAACAATGAGTTTGAGTGTGCAATGCAGGCAGACGTGCTGCAAATATCTTTGCACTAGTGGGACAATACAGAAGTCCAACAGCCACGTTTAGGATGTCACTAAGTTCACTCAGTGTTTGCTAGTATAATGGCTTAGTAACAATGAGTTTGAGTGTGCAATGCAGGCAGACGTGCTGCAAATATCTTTGCACTAGTGGGACAATACATAAGTCCAACAGCCACATTTAGGATGCCACTAAGTTCACTAAGTGTTTGCTAGTATAATGGCTTAGTAACAATGAGTTTGAGTGTGCAATGCAGGCAGACGTGCTGCAAATATCTTTCTACTAGTGGGAAAATACAGAAGTCCAACAGCCACGCTTCAGATGCCACTAAGTTCACTCAGTGTTTGCTAGTATAATGGCTTAGTAACAATGAGTTTCAGTGTGCAATGCAGGCAGACGTGCTGCAAATATCTTTGCACTAGTGGGACAATACAGAAGTCCAACAGCCCCGTTTAGGATGCCACTAAGTTCACTCAGTGTTTGCTAGTATAATTGCTTAGTAACAATGAGTTTGAGTGTGCAATGCAGGCAGACGTGCTGTAAATATCTTTGCACTAGTGGGACAATACAGAAGTCCAACAGCCACGTTTAGGATGCCACTAAGTTCACTCAGTGTTTGCTAGTATAATGGCTTAGTAACAATGGGTTTGAGTGTGCAATGCTGGCAGACGTGCTGCAAATATCTTTGCACTAGTGGGACAATACAGAAGTCCAACTGCCACGTTTAGGATGCCACTAAGTTCACTCAGTGTTTGCTAGTATAATGGCTTAGTACCAATGAGTTTGAGTGTGCAATGCAGGCAGACGTGCTGCAAATATATTTGCACTAGTGGGACAATACAGAAGTCCAACAGCCACGTATAGGATGCCACTAAGTTCAATCAGTGTTTGCTAGTATAATGGCTTAGTAACATTGAGTTTGAGTGTGCAATACAAGCAGACGTGCTGCAAATATCTTTGCACTAGTGGGACAATACAGAAGTCCAACTGCCACGTTTAGGATGCCACTAAGTTCACTCAGTGTTTACTAGTATAATGGCTTAGTAACAATGAGTTTGAATGTGCAATGCAGGCAGATGTGCTGCAAATATCTTTGCACTAGTGGGACAATACAGAAGTCCAACAGCCACATTTAGGATGCCACTAAGTTCACTCAGTGTTTGCTAGTATAATGGCTTAGTAACAATGAGTTTGAGTGTGCAATGCAGGCAGACGTGCTGCAAATATCTTTGCACTAGTGGGACAATACAGAAGTCCAACAGCCACTTTCAGGATGCCACTAAGTTCACTCAGTGTTTGCTAGTATAATGGCTTAGTAACAATGAGTTTGAGTGTGCAATGCAGGCAGACGTGCTGCAAATATCTTTGCACTAGTGGGACAATACAGAAGTCCAACAGCCACGTTTAGGATGCCACTAAGTTCACTCAGTGTTTGCTAGTATAATGGCTTAGTAACAATGAGTTTGAGTGTGCAATGCAGGCAGACGTGCTGCAAATATCTTTGCACTAGTGGGACAATACATAAGTCCAACAGCCACATTTAGGATGCCATTAAGTTCACTAAGTGTTTGCTAGTATAATGGCTTAGTAACAATGAGTTTGAGTGTGCAATGCAGGCAGACGTGCTGCAAATATCTTTCTACTAGTGGGAAAATACAGAAGTCCAACAGCCACGCTTCAGATGCCACTAAGTTCACTCAGTGTTTGCTAGTATAATGGCTTAGTAACAATGAGTTTCAGTGTGCAATGCAGGCAGACGTGCTGCAAATATCTTTGCACTAGTAAGACAATACAGAAGTCCAACAGCCCCGTTTAGGATGCCACTAAGTTCACTCAGTGTTTGCTAGTATAATTGCTTAGTAACAATGAGTTTGAGTGTGCAATGCAGGCAGACGTGCTGTAAATATCTTTGCACTAGTGGGACAATACAGAAGTCCAACAGCCACGTTTAGGATGCCACTAAGTTCACTCAGTGTTTACTAGTATAATGGCTTAGTAACAATGGGTTTGAGTGTGCAATGCAGGCAGACGTGCTGCAAATATCTTTGCACTAGTGGGACAATACAGAAGTCCAACAGCCATGTTTAGGATGCCACTAAGTTCACTTAGTGTTTGCTAGTATAATGGCTTAGTAACAATGAGTTTCAGAGTGCAATGCAGGCAGACGTGCTGCAAATATCTTTGCACTAGTGGGACAATACAGAAGTCCAACAGCCACGTTTAGGATGCCACTAAGTTCACTCAGTGTTTGCTAGTATAATGGCTTAGTAACAATGAGTTTGAGTGTGCAATGCAGGCAGACGTGCTGCAAATATCTTTGCACTAGTGGGACAATGCAGAATTCCAACAGCCACTTTAAGGATGCCACTAAGTTCACTCAGTGTTTGCTAGCATAATGGCTTAGTAACAATGAGTTTGAGTGTGCAATGCAGGCAGACGTGCTGCAAATATCTTTGCACTAGTGGGACAATACAGAAGTCCAACAGCCACTTTTATGATGCCACTAAGTTCACTCAGTGTTTGCTAGTATAATGGCTTAGTAACAATGAGTTTGAGTGTGCAATGCAGGCAGATGTGCTGCAAATATCTTTGCACTAGTGGGACAATACAGAAACCCAACAGCCACGTTTAGGATGCCACTAAGTTCACTCAGTGTTTGCTAGTATAATGGCTTAGTAACAGTGAGTTTCAGTGTACAATGCAGGCAGACGTGCTGCAAATATCTTTGCACTAGTGGGACAATACAGAAGTCCAACAGCCCCGTTTAGGATGCCACTAAGTTCACTCAGTGTTTGCTAGTATAATGGCTTAGTAACACTGAGTTTGAGTGTGCAATGCAGGCAGACGTGCTGCAAATATCTTTGCACTAGTGGGACAATGCAGAATTCCAACAGCCACTTTCAGGATGCCACTAAGTTCACTCAGTGTTTGCTAGTATAATGGCTTAGTAACAATGAGTTTGAGTGTGCAATGCAGGCAGACGTGCTGCAAATATCTTTGCACTAGTGGGACAATACAGAAGTCCAACAGCCACGTTTAGGATGCCACTAAGTTCACTCAGTGTTTGCTAGTATAATGGCTTAGTAACAATGAGTTTGAGTGTGCAATGCAGGCAGACGTGCTGCAAATATCTTTGCACTAGTGGGACAATACATAAGTCCAACAGCCACATTTAGGATGCCACTAAGTTCACTAAGTGTTTGCTAGTATAATGGCTTAGTAACAATGAGTTTGAGTGTGCAATGCAGGCAGACGTGCTGCAAATATCTTTCTACTAGTGGGAAAATACAGAAGTCCAACAGCCACGCTTCAGATGCCACTAAGTTCACTCAGTGTTTGCTAGTATAATGGCTTAGTAACAATGAGTTTCAGTGTGCAATGCAGGCAGACGTGCTGCAAATATCTTTGCACTAGTGGGACAATACAGAAGTCCAACAGCCCCGTTTAGGATGCCACTAAGTTCACTCAGTGTTTGCTAGTATAATTGCTTAGTAACAATGAGTTTGAGTGTGCAATGCAGGCAGACGTGCTGTAAATATCTTTGCACTAGTGGGACAATACAGAAGTCCAACAGCCACGTTTAGGATGCCACTAAGTTCACTCAGTGTTTACTAGTATAATGGCTTAGTAACAATGGGTTTGAGTGTGCAATGCAGGCAGACGTGCTGCAAATATCTTTGCACTAGTGGGACAATACAGAAGTCCAACAGCCATGTTTAGGATGCCACTAAGTTCACTTAGTGTTTGCTAGTATAATGGCTTAGTAACAATGAGTTTCAGAGTGCAATGCAGGCAGACGTGCTGCAAATATCTTTGCACTAGTGGGACAATACAGAAGTCCAACAGCCACGTTTAGGATGCCACTAAGTTCACTCAGTGTTTGCTAGTATAATGGCTTAGTAACAATGAGTTTGAGTGTGCAATGCAGGCAGACGTGCTGCAAATATCTTTGCACTAGTGGGACAATGCAGAATTCCAACAGCCACTTTAAGGATGCCACTAAGTTCACTCAGTGTTTGCTAGCATAATGGCTTAGTAACAATGAGTTTGAGTGTGCAATGCAGGCAGACGTGCTGCAAATATCTTTGCACTAGTGGGACAATACAGAAGTCCAACAGCCACTTTTATGATGCCACTAAGTTCACTCAGTGTTTGCTAGTATAATGGCTTAGTAACAATGAGTTTGAGTGTGCAATGCAGGCAGATGTGCTGCAAATATCTTTGCACTAGTGGGACAATACAGAAACCCAACAGCCACGTTTAGGATGCCACTAAGTTCACTCAGTGTTTGCTAGTATAATGGCTTAGTAACAGTGAGTTTCAGTGTACAATGCAGGCAGACGTGCTGCAAATATCTTTGCACTAGTGGGACAATACAGAAGTCCAACAGCCCCGTTTAGGATGCCACTAAGTTCACTCAGTGTTTGCTAGTATAATGGCTTAGTAACACTGAGTTTGAGTGTGCAATGCAGGCAGACGTGCTGCAAATATCTTTGCACTAGTGGGACAATGCAGAATTCCAACAGCCACTTTAAGGATGCCACTAAGTTCACTCAGTGTTTGCTAGCATAATGGCTTAGTAACAATGAGTTTGAGTGTGCAATGCAGGCAGACGTGCTGCAGATATCTTTGCACTAGTGGGACAATGCAGAACTCCAACAGCCACGTTTAGGATGCCACTAAGTTCACTCAGTGTTTGCTAGTATAATGGCTTAGTAACAATGAGTTTGAGTGTGCAATGCAGGCAGACGTGCTGCAAATATCTTTGCACTAGTGGGACAATACAGAAGTCCAACAGCCACGTTTAGGATGCCACTAAGTTCACTCAGTGTTTGCTAGTATAATGGCTTAGTAACAATGAGTTTCAGTGTGCAATGCAGGCAGACGTGCTGCAAATATCTTTGCACTAGTGGGACAATACAGAAGTCCAACAGCCCCGTTTAGGATGCCACTAAGTTCACTCAGTGTTTGCTAGTATAATGGCTTAGTAACAATGAGTTTGAGTGTGCAATGCAGGCAGACGTGCTGCAAATATCTTTGTACTAGTGGGACAATACAGAAATCCAACAGCCACGTTTAGGATGCCCCTAAGTTCACTCAGTGTTTGCTAGTATAATGGCTTAGTAACAATGAGTTTGAGTGTGCAATGCAGGCAGACGTGCTGCAAAAATCTTTGCACTAGTGGGACAATACAGAAACCCAACAGCCACGTTTAGGATGCCACTATGTTCACTCAGTGTTTGCTAGTATAATGGCTTAGTAACAATGAGTTTGAGTGTGCAATGCAGGCAGACGTGCTGCAAATATCTTTGCACTAGTGGGACAATACAGAAGTCCAACAGCCACTTTCAGGATGCCACTAAGTTCACTCAGTGTTTGCTAGTATAATGGCTTAGTAACAATGAGTTTGAGTGTGCAATGCATGCAGACGTGCTGCAAATATCTTTGCACTAGTGGGACAATGCAGAACTCCAACAGCCACGTTTAGGATGCCACTAAGTTCACTCAGTGTTTGCTAGTATAATGGCTTAGTAACAATGAGTTTGAGTGTGCAATGCAGGCAGACGTGCTGCAAATATCTTTGCACTAGTGGGACAATACAGAAGTCCAACAGCCACGTTTAGGATGTCACTAAGTTCACTCAGTGTTTGCTAGTATAATGGCTTAGTAACAATGAGTTTGAGTGTGCAATGCAGGCAGACGTGCTGCAAATATCTTTCTACTAGTGGGAAAATACAGAAGTCCAACAGCCACGCTTAAGATGCCACTAATTTCACTCAGTGTTTACTAGTATAATGGCTTAGTAACAATGAGTTTCAGTGTGCAATGCAGGCAGACGTGCTGCAAATATCTTTGCACTAGTGGGACTATACAGAAGTCCAATAGCCACGTTTAGGATGCCACTAAGTTCACTCAGTGTTTGCTAGTATAATGGCTTAGTAACAATGAGTTTGAGTGTGCAATGCAGGCAGACGTGCTGCAAATATCTTTGCACTAGTGGGACAATACAGAAGTCCAACAGCCCCGTTTAGGATGCCACTAAGTTCACTCAGTGTTTGCTAGTATAATGGCTTAGTAACAATGAGTTTGAGTGTGCAATGCAGGCAGACGTGCTGCAAATATCTTTGCACTAGTGGGACAATACAGAAGTCCAACAGCCACGTTTAGGATGCCACTAAGTTCACTCAGTGTTTGCTAGTATAATGGCTTAGTAACAATGAGTTTGAGTGTGCAATGCAGGCAGACGTGCTGCAAATATCTTTGCACTAGTGGGACAATACAGAAGTCCAACAGCCCCGTTTAGGATGCCACTAAGTTCACTCAGTGTTTGCTAGTATAATGGCTTAGTAACAATGAGTTTGAGTGTGCAATGCAGGCAGACGTGCTGCAAATATCTTTGCACTAGTGGGACAATACAGAATTCCAACAGCCACTTTTAGGATGCCACTAAGTTCACTCAGTGTTTGCTAGCATAATGGCTTAGTAACAATGAGTTTGAGTGTGCAATGCAGGCAGACGTGCTGCAAATATCTTTGCACTAGTGGGACAAGGCAGAACTCCAACAGCCACGTTTAGGATGCCACTAAGTTCACTCAGTGTTTGCTAGTATAATGGCTTAGTAACAATGAGTTTGAGTGTGCAATGCAGGCAGACGTGCTGCAAATATCTTTGCACTAGTGGGACAATACAGAAGTCCAACAGCCACGTTTAGGATGCCACTAAGTTCACTCAGTGTTTGCTAGTATAATGGCTTAGTAACAATGAGTTTCAGTGTGCAATGCAGGCAGACGTGCTGCAAATATCTTTGCACTAGTGGGACAATACAGAAGTCCAACAGCCCCGTTTAGGATGCCACTAAGTTCACTCAGTGTTTGCTAGTATAATGGCTTAGTAACAATGAGTTTGAGTGTGCAATGCAGGCAGACGTGCTGCAAATATCTTTGTACTAGTGGGACAATACAGAAATCCAACAGCCACGTTTAGGATGCCCCTAAGTTCACTCAGTGTTTGCTAGTATAATGGCTTAGTAACAATGAGTTTGAGTGTGCAATGCAGGCAGACGTGCTGCAAAAATCTTTGCACTAGTGGGACAATACAGAAACCCAACAGCCACGTTTAGGATGCCACTATGTTCACTCAGTGTTTGCTAGTATAATGGCTTAGTAACAATGAGTTTGAGTGTGCAATGCAGGCAGACGTGCTGCAAATATCTTTGCACTAGTGGGACAATACAGAAGTCCAACAGCCACTTTCAGGATGCCACTAAGTTCACTCAGTGTTTGCTAGTATAATGGCTTAGTAACAATGAGTTTGAGTGTGCAATGCATGCAGACGTGCTGCAAATATCTTTGCACTAGTGGGACAATGCAGAACTCCAACAGCCACGTTTAGGATGCCACTAAGTTCACTCAGTGTTTGCTAGTATAATGGCTTAGTAACAATGAGTTTGAGTGTGCAATGCAGGCAGACGTGCTGCAAATATCTTTGCACTAGTGGGACAATACAGAAGTCCAACAGCCACGTTTAGGATGTCACTAAGTTCACTCAGTGTTTGCTAGTATAATGGCTTAGTAACAATGAGTTTCAGTGTGCAATGCAGGCAGACGTGCTGCAAATATCTTTGCACTAGTGGGACAATACAGAAGTCCAACAGCCACATTTAGGATGCCACTAAGTTCACTCAGTGTTTGCTAGTATAATGGCTTAGTAACAATGAGTTTGAGTGTGCAATGCAGGCAGACGTGCTGCAAATATCTTTCTACTAGTGGGAAAATACAGAAGTCCAACAGCCACGCTTAAGATGCCACTAATTTCACTCAGTGTTTACTAGTATAATGGCTTAGTAACAATGAGTTTCAGTGTGCAATGCAGGCAGACGTGCTGCAAATATCTTTGCACTAGTGGGACTATACAGAAGTCCAACAGCCACGTTTAGGATGCCACTAAGTTCACTCAGTGTTTGCTAGTATAATGGCTTAGTAACAATGAGTTTGAGTGTGCAATGCAGGCAGACGTGCTGCAAATATCTTTGCACTAGTGGGACAATACAGAAGTCCAACAGCCCCGTTTAGGATGCCACTAAGTTCACTCAGTGTTTGCTAGTATAATGGCTTAGTAACAATGAGTTTGAGTGTGCAATGCAGGCAGACGTGCTGCAAATATCTTTGCACTAGTGGGACAATACAGAAGTCCAACAGCCACGTTTAGGATGCCACTAAGTTCACTCAGTGTTTGCTAGTATAATGGCTTAGTAACAATGAGTTTGAGTGTGCAATGCAGGCAGACGTGCTGCAAATATCTTTGCACTAGTGGGACAATACAGAAGTCCAACAGCCCCGTTTAGGATGCCACTAAGTTCACTCAGTGTTTGCTAGTATAATGGCTTAGTAACAATGAGTTTGAGTGTGCAATGCAGGCAGACGTGCTGCAAATATCTTTGCACTAGTGGGACAATACAGAATTCCAACAGCCACTTTTAGGATGCCACTAAGTTCACTCAGTGTTTGCTAGCATAATGGCTTAGTAACAATGAGTTTGAGTGTGCAATGCAGGCAGACGTGCTGCAAATATCTTTGCACTAGTGGGACAAGGCAGAACTCCAACAGCCACGTTTAGGATGCCACTAAGTTCACTCAGTGTTTGCTAGTATAATGGCTTAGTAACAATGAGTTTGAGTGTGCAATGCAGGCAAACGTGCTGCAAATATCTTTGCACTAGTGGGACAATACAGAAGTCCAACAGCCACGTTTAGGATGTCACTAAGTTCACTCAGTGTTTGCTAGTATAATGGCTTAGTAACAATGAGTTTCAGTGTGCAATGCAGGCAGACGTGCTGCAAATATCTTTGCACTAGTGGGACAATACAGAAGTCCAACAGCCACATTTAGGATGCCACTAAGTTCACTCAGTGTTTGCTAGTATAATGGCTTAGTAACAATGAGTTTGAGTGTGCAATGCAGGCAGACGTGCTGCAAATATCTTTCTACTAGTGGGAAAATACAGAAGTCCAACAGCCACGCTTAAGATGCCACTAAGTTCACTCAGTGTTTACTAGTATAATGGCTTAGTAACAATGAGTTTCAGTGTGCAATGCAGGCAGACGTGCTGCAAATATCTTTGCACTAGTGGGACTATACAGAAGTCCAACAGCCACGTTTAGGATGCCACTAAGTTCACTCAGTGTTTGCTAGTATAATGGCTTAGTAACAATGAGTTTGAGTGTGCAATGCAGGCAGACGTGCTGCAAATATCTTTGCACTAGTGGGACAATACAGAAGTCCAACAGCCCCGTTTAGGATGCCACTAAGTTCACTCAGTGTTTGCTAGTATAATGGCTTAGTAACAATGAGTTTGAGTGTGCAATGCAGGCAGACGTGCCGCAAATATCTTTGCACTAGTGGGACAATACAGAAGTCCAACAGCCACGTTTAGGATGCCACTAAGTTCACTCAGTGTTTGCTAGTATAATGGCTTAGTAACAATGAGTTTGAGTGTGCAATGCAGGCAGACGTGCTGCAAATATCTTTGCACTAGTGGGACAATACAGAAGTCCAACAGCCCCGTTTAGGATGCCACTAAGTTCACTCAGTGTTTGCTAGTATAATGGCTTAGTAACAATGAGTTTGAGTGTGCAATGCAGGCAGACGTGCTGCAAATATCTTTGCACTAGTGGGACAATACAGAATTCCAACAGCCACTTTTAGGATGCCACTAAGTTCACTCAGTGTTTGCTAGCATAATGGCTTAGTAACAATGAGTTTGAGTGTGCAATGCAGGCAGACGTGCTGCAAATATCTTTGCACTAGTGGGACAAGGCAGAACTCCAACAGCCACGTTTAGGATGCCACTAAGTTCACTCAGTGTTTGCTAGTATAATGGCTTAGTAACAATGAGTTTGAGTGTGCAATGCAGGCAATCGTGCTGCAAATATCTTTGCACTAGTGGGACAATACAGAAGTCCAACAGCCACGTTTAGGATGTGACTAAGTTCACTCAGTGTTTACTAGTATAATGGCTTAGTAACAATGAGTTTGAGTGTGCAATGCAGGCAGACGTGCTGCAAATATCTTTGCACTAGTGGGACAATACAGAAGTCCAACAGCCACGTTTAGGATGCCACTAAGTTCACTCAGTGTTTGCTAGTATAATGGCTTAGTAACAATGAGTTTGAGTGTGCAATGCAGGCAGACGTGCTGCAAATATCTTTGCACTAGTGGGACAATACAGAAGTCCAACAGCCACGTTTAGGATGCCACTAAGTTCACTCAGTGTTTGCTAGTATAATGGCTTAGTAACAATGAGTTTCAGTGTGCAATGCAGGCAGACGTGCTGCAAATATCTTTGCACTAGTGGGACAATACAGAAGTCCAACAGCCACATTTAGGATGCCACTAAGTTCACTCAGTGTTTGCTAGTATAATGGCTTAGTAACAATGAGTTTGAGTGTGCAATGCAGGCAGACGTGCTGCAAATGTTTTTGCACTAATGGGACAATACAGAAGTCCAACAGCCATGTTTAGGATGCCACTAAGTTCACTCAGTGTTTGCTAGTATAATGGCTTAGTAACAATAAGTTTGAGAGTGCAATGCAGGCAGACGTGCTGCAAATATCTTTGCACTAGTGGGACAATACAGAAATCCAACAGCAACGTTTAGGATGCCACTAAGTTCACTCAGTGTTTGCTAGTATAATGGCTTAGTAACAATGAGTTTGAGTGTGCAATGCAGGCAGACGTGCTGCAAATATCTTTGCACTAGTGGGACAATACAGAAGTCCAACAGCCACGTTTAGGATGCCACTAAGTTCACTCAGTGTTTGCTAGTATAATGGCTTAGTAACAATGAGTTTGAGTGTGCAATGCAGGCAGACGTGCTGCAAATATCTTTGCACTAGTGGGACAATACAGAAACCCAACAGCCACGTTTAGGATGCCACTATGTTCACTCAGTGTTTGCTAGTATAATGGCTTAGTAACAATGAGTTTCAGTGTGCAATGCAGGCAGACGTGCTGCAAATATCTTTGCCCTAGTGGGACAATACAGAAGTCCAACAGCCCCGTTTAGGATGCCACTAAGTTCAATCAGTGTTTGCTAGTATAATGGCTTAGTAACAATGAGTTTGAGTGTGCAATACAGGCAGACGTGCTGCAAATATCTTTGCACTAGTGGGACAATACAGAAGTCCAACTGCCACGTTTAGGATGCCACTAAGTTCACTCAGTGTTTACTAGTATAATGGCTTAGTAACAATGAGTTTGAGTGTGCAATGCAGGCAGATGTGCTGCAAATATCTTTGCACTAGTGGGACAATACAGAAGTCCAACAGCCACATTTAGGATGCCACTAAGTTCACTCAGTGTTTGCTAGTATAATGGCTTAGTAACAATGAGTTTGAGTGTGCAATGCAGGCAGACGTGCTGCAAATATCTTTGCACTAGTGGGACAATACAGAAGTCCAACAGCCACGTTTAGGATGCCACTAAGTTCACTCAGTGTTTGCTAGTATAATGGCTTAGTAACAATGAGTTTGAGTGTGCAATGCAGGCAGACGTGCTGCAAATATCTTTGCACTAGTGGGACAATACAGAAGTCCAACAGCCCCGTTTAGGATGCCACTAAGTTCACTCAGTGTTTGCTAGTATAATGGCTTAGTAACAATGAGTTTGAGTGTGCAATGCAGGCAGACGTGCTGCAAATATCTTTGCACTAGTGGGACAATACAGAATTCCAACAGCCACTTTTAGGATGCCACTAAGTTCACTCAGTGTTTGCTAGCATAATGGCTTAGTAACAATGAGTTTGAGTGTGCAATGCAGGCAGACATGCTGCAAATATCTTTGCACTAGTGGGACAAGGCAGAACTCCAACAGCCACGTTTAGGATGCCACTAAGTTCACTCAGTGTTTGCTAGTATAATGGCTTAGTAACAATGAGTTTGAGTGTGCAATGCAGGCAAACGTGCTGCAAATATCTTTGCACTAGTGGGACAATACAGAAGTCCAACAGCCACGTTTAGGATGTCACTAAGTTCACTCAGTGTTTGCTAGTATAATGGCTTAGTAACAATGAGTTTCAGTGTGCAATGCAGGCAGACGTGCTGCAAATATCTTTGCACTAGTGGGACAATACAGAAGTCCAACAGCCACATTTAGGATGCCACTAAGTTCACTCAGTGTTTGCTAGTATAATGGCTTAGTAACAATGAGTTTGAGTGTGCAATGCAGGCAGACGTGCTGCAAATATCTTTCTACTAGTGGGAAAATACAGAAGTCCAACAGCCACGCTTAAGATGCCACTAAGTTCACTCAGTGTTTACTAGTATAATGGCTTAGTAACAATGAGTTTCAGTGTGCAATGCAGGCAGACGTGCTGCAAATATCTTTGCACTAGTGGGACTATACAGAAGTCCAACAGCCACGTTTAGGATGCCACTAAGTTCACTCAGTGTTTGCTAGTATAATGGCTTAGTAACAATGAGTTTGAGTGTGCAATGCAGGCAGACGTGCTGCAAATATCTTTGCACTAGTGGGACAATACAGAAGTCCAACAGCCCCGTTTAGGATGCCACTAAGTTCACTCAGTGTTTGCTAGTATAATGGCTTAGTAACAATGAGTTTGAGTGTGCAATGCAGGCAGACGTGCCGCAAATATCTTTGCACTAGTGGGACAATACAGAAGTCCAACAGCCACGTTTAGGATGCCACTAAGTTCACTCAGTGTTTGCTAGTATAATGGCTTAGTAACAATGAGTTTGAGTGTGCAATGCAGGCAGACGTGCTGCAAATATCTTTGCACTAGTGGGACAATACAGAAGTCCAACAGCCCCGTTTAGGATGCCACTAAGTTCACTCAGTGTTTGCTAGTATAATGGCTTAGTAACAATGAGTTTGAGTGTGCAATGCAGGCAGACGTGCTGCAAATATCTTTGCACTAGTGGGACAATACAGAATTCCAACAGCCACTTTTAGGATGCCACTAAGTTCACTCAGTGTTTGCTAGCATAATGGCTTAGTAACAATGAGTTTGAGTGTGCAATGCAGGCAGACGTGCTGCAAATATCTTTGCACTAGTGGGACAAGGCAGAACTCCAACAGCCACGTTTAGGATGCCACTAAGTTCACTCAGTGTTTGCTAGTATAATGGCTTAGTAACAATGAGTTTGAGTGTGCAATGCAGGCAATCGTGCTGCAAATATCTTTGCACTAGTGGGACAATACAGAAGTCCAACAGCCACGTTTAGGATGTGACTAAGTTCACTCAGTGTTTACTAGTATAATGGCTTAGTAACAATGAGTTTGAGTGTGCAATGCAGGCAGACGTGCTGCAAATATCTTTGCACTAGTGGGACAATACAGAAGTCCAACAGCCACGTTTAGGATGCCACTAAGTTCACTCAGTGTTTGCTAGTATAATGGCTTAGTAACAATGAGTTTGAGTGTGCAATGCAGGCAGACGTGCTGCAAATATCTTTGCACTAGTGGGACAATACAGAAGTCCAACAGCCACGTTTAGGATGCCACTAAGTTCACTCAGTGTTTGCTAGTATAATGGCTTAGTAACAATGAGTTTGAGTGTGCAATGCAGGCAGACGTGCTGCAAATATCTTTGCACTAGTGGGACAATACAGAAGTCCAACAGCCACGTTTAGGATGCCACTAAGTTCACTCAGTGTTTGCTAGTATAATGGCTTAGAAACAATGAGTTTGAGTGTGCAATGCAGGCAGACGTGCTGCAAATATCTTTGCACTAGTGGGACAATACAGAAACCCAACAGCCACGTTTAGGATGCCACTATGTTCACTCAGTGTTTGCTAGTATAATGGCTTAGTAACAATGAGTTTCAGTGTGCAATGCAGGCAGACGTGCTGCAAATATCTTTGCCCTAGTGGGACAATACAGAAGTCCAACAGCCCCGTTTAGGATGCCACTAAGTTCAATCAGTGTTTGCTAGTATAATGGCTTAGTAACAATGAGTTTGAGTGTGCAATACAGGCAGACGTGCTGCAAATATCTTTGCACTAGTGGGACAATACAGAAGTCCAACTGCCACGTTTAGGATGCCACTAAGTTCACTCAGTGTTTACTAGTATAATGGCTTAGTAACAATGAGTTTGAGTGTGCAATGCAGGCAGATGTGCTGCAAATATCTTTGCACTAGTGGGACAATACAGAAGTCCAACAGCCACATTTAGGATGCCACTAAGTTCACTCAGTGTTTGCTAGTATAATGGCTTAGTAACAATGAGTTTGAGTGTGCAATGCAGGCAGACGTGCTGCAAATATCTTTGCACTAGTGGGACAATACAGAAGTCCAACAGCCACTTTCAGGATGCCACTAAGTTCACTCAGTGTTTGCTAGTATAATGGCTTAGTAACAATGAGTTTGAGTGTGCAATGCAGGCAGACGTGCTGCAAATATCTTTGCACTAGTGGGACAATACAGAAGTCCAACAGCCACGTTTAGGATGCCACTAAGTTCACTCAGTGTTTGCTAGTATAATGGCTTAGTAACAATGAGTTTCAGTGTGCAATGCAGGCAGACGTGCTGCAAATATCTTTGCACTAGTGGGACAATACAGAAGTCCAACAGCCACATTTAGGATGCCACTAAGTTCACTCAGTGTTTGCTAGTATAATGGCTTAGTAACAATGAGTTTGAGTGTGCAATGCAGGCAAACGTGCTGCAAATGTTTTTGCACTAATGGGACAATACAGAAGTCCAACAGCCATGTTTAGGATGCCACTAAGTTCACTCAGTGTTTGCTAGTATAATGGCTTAGTAACAATAAGTTTGAGAGTGCAATGCAGGCAGACGTGCTGCAAATATCTTTGCACTAGTGGGACAATACAGAAATCCAACAGCCACGTTTAGGATGCCACTAAGTTCACTCAGTGTTTGCTAGTATAATGGCTTAGTAACAATGAGTTTGAGTGTGCAATGCAGGCAGACGTGCTGCAAATATCTTTGCACTAGTGGGACAATACAGAAGTCCAACAGCCACGTTTAGGATGCCACTAAGTTCACTCAGTGTTTGCTAGTATAATGGCTTAGTAACAATGAGTTTGAGTGTGCAATGCAGGCAGACGTGCTGCAAATATCTTTGCACTAGTGGGACAATACAGAAACCCAACAGCCACGTTTAGGATGCCACTATGTTCACTCAGTGTTTGCTAGTATAATGGCTTAGTAACAATGAGTTTCAGTGTGCAATGCAGGCAGACGTGCTGCAAATATCTTTGCCCTAGTGGGACAATACAGAAGTCCAACAGCCCCGTTTAGGATGCCACTAAGTTCAATCAGTGTTTGCTAGTATAATGGCTTAGTAACAATGAGTTTGAGTGTGCAATACAGGCAGACGTGCTGCAAATATCTTTGCACTAGTGGGACAATACAGAAGTCCAACTGCCACGTTTAGGATGCCACTAAGTTCACTCAGTGTTTACTAGTATAATGGCTTAGTAACAATGAGTTTGAGTGTGCAATGCAGGCAGATGTGCTGCAAATATCTTTGCACTAGTGGGACAATACAGAAGTCCAACAGCCACATTTAGGATGCCACTAAGTTCACTCAGTGTTTGCTAGTATAATGGCTTAGTAACAATGAGTTTGAGTGTGCAATGCAGGCAGACGTGCTGCAAATATCTTTGCACTAGTGGGACAATACAGAAGTCCAACAGCCACTTTCAGGATGCCACTAAGTTCACTCAGTGTTTGCTAGTATAATGGCTTAGTAACAATGAGTTTGAGTGTGCAATGCAGGCAGACGTGCTGCAAATATCTTTGCACTAGTGGGACAATACAGAAGTCCAACAGCCACGTTTAGGATGCCACTAAGTTCACTCAGTGTTTGCTAGTATAATGGCTTAGTAACAATGAGTTTCAGTGTGCAATGCAGGCAGACGTGCTGCAAATATATTTGCACTAGTGGGACAATACAGAAGTCCAACAGCCACATTTAGGATGCCACTAAGTTCACTCAGTGTTTGCTAGTATAATGGCTTAGTAACAATGAGTTTGAGTGTGCAATGCAGGCAGACGTGCTGCAAATGTTTTTGCACTAATGGGACAATACAGAAGTCCAACAGCCATGTTTAGGATGCCACTAAGTTCACTCAGTGTTTGCTAGTATAATGGCTTAGTAACAATAAGTTTGAGAGTGCAATGCAGGCAGACGTGCTGCAAATATCTTTCTACTAGTGGGACAATACAGAAGTCCAACAGCCACGCTTCAGATGCCACTAAGTTCACTCAGTGTTTGCTAGTATAATGGCTTAGTAACAATGAGTTTCAGTGTGCAATGCAGGCAGACGTGCTGCAAATATCTTTGCACTAGTGGGACAATACAGAAGTCCAACAGCCCCGTTTAGGATGCCACTAAGTTCACTCAGTGTTTGCTAGTATAATTGCTTAGTAACAATGAGTTTGAGTGTGCAATGCAGGCAGACGTGCTGTAAATATCTTTGCACTAGTGGGACAACACAGAAGTCCAACAGCCCCGTTTAGGATGCCACTAAGTTCACTCAGTGTTTGCTAGTATAATGGCTTAGTAACAATGGGTTTGAGTGTGCAATGCAGGCAGACGTGCTGCAAATATCTTTGCACTAGTGGGACAATACAGAAGTCCAACTGCCACGTTTAGGATACCACTAAGTTCACTCAGTGTTTGCTAGTATAATGGCTTAGTAACAATGAGTTTGAGTGTGCAATGCAGGCAGACGTGCTGCAAATATCTTTGCACTAGTGGGACAATACAGAAGTCCAACAGCCACGTATAGGATGCCACTAAGTTCAATCAGTGTTTGCTAGTATAATGGCTTAGTAACAATGAGTTTGAGTGTGCAATACAAGCAGACGTGCTGCAGATATCTTTGCACTAGTGGGACAATACAGAAGTCCAACTGCCACGTTTAGGATGCCACTAAGTTCACTCAGTGTTTACTAGTATAATGGCTTAGTAACAATGAGTTTGAGTGTGCAATGCAGGCAGATGTGCTGCAAATATCTTTGCACTAGTGGGACAATACAGAAGTCCAACAGCCACATTTAGGATGCCACTAAGTTCACTCAGTGTTTGCTAGTATAATGGCTTAGTAACAATGAGTTTGAGTGTGCAATGCAGGCAGACGTGCTGCAAATATCTTTGCACTAGTGGGACAATACAGAAGTCCAACAGCCACTTTCAGGATGCCACTAAGTTCACTCAGTGTTTGCTAGTATAATGGCTTAGTAACAATGAGTTTGAGTGTGCAATGCAGGCAGACGTGCTGCAAATATCTTTCTACTAGTGGGAAAATACAGAAGTCCAACAGCCACGCTTCAGATGCCACTAAGTTCACTCAGTGTTTGCTAGTATAATGGCTTAGTAACAATGAGTTTCAGTGTGCAATGCAGGCAGACGTGCTGCAAATATCTTTGCACTAGTGGGAAAATACAGAAGTCCAACAGCCCCGTTTAGGATGCCACTAAGTTCACTCAGTGTTTGCTAGTATAATTGCTTAGTAACAATGAGTTTGAGTGTGCAATGCAGGCAGACGTGCTGTAAATATCTTTGCACTAGTGGAACAATACAGAAGTCCAACAGCCACGTTTAGGATGCCACTAAGTTCACTCAGTGTTTGCTAGTATAATGGCTTAGTAACAATGGGTTTGAGTGTGCAATGCAGGCAGACGTGCTGCAAATATCTTTGCACTAGTGGGACAATACAGAAGTCCAACAGCCATGTTTAGGATGCCACTAAGTTCACTTAGTGTTTGCTAGTATAATGGCTTAGTAACAATGAGTTTCAGAGTGCAATGCAGGCAGACGTGCTGCAAATATCTTTGCACTAGTGGGACAATACAGAAGTCCAACAGCCACGTTTAGGATGCCACTAAGTTCACTCAGTGTTTGCTAGTATAATGGCTTAGTAACAATGAGTTTGAGTGTGCAATGCAGGCAGACGTGCTGCAAATATCTTTGCACTAGTGGGACAATACAGAAGTCCAACAGCCACGTTTAGGATGCCACTAAGTTCACTCAGTGTTTGCTAGTATAATGGCTTAGTAACAATGAGTTTGAGAGTGCAATGCAGGCAGACGTGCTGCAAATATCTTTGCACTAGTGGGACAATACAGAAATCCAACAGCCACATTTAGGATGCCCCTAAGTTCACTCAGTGTTTGCTAGTATAATGGCTTAGTAACAATGAGTTTGAGTGTGCAATGCAGGCAGACGCGCTGCAAATATCTTTGCACTAGTGGGACAATACAGAAGTCCAACAGCCACTTTTATGATGCCACTAAGTTCACTCAGTGTTTGCTAGTATAATGGCTTAGTAACAATGAGTTTGAGTGTGCAATGCAGGCAGATGTGCTGCAAAAATCTTTGCACTAGTGGGACAATACAGAAACCCAACAACCACGTTTAGGATGCCACTAAGTTCACTCAGTGTTTGCTAGTATAATGGCTTAGTAACAGTGAGTTTCAGTGTACAATGCAGGCAGACGTGCTGCAAATATCTTTGCACTAGTGGGACAATACAGAAGTCCAACAGCCCCGTTTAGGATGCCACTAAGTTCACTCAGTGTTTGCTAGTATAATGGCTTAGTAACACTGAGTTTGAGTGTGCAATGCAGGCAGACGTGCTGCAAATATCTTTGCACTAGTGGGACAATGCAGAATTCCAACAGCCACTTTAAGGATGCCACTAAGTTCACTCAGTGTTTGCTAGCATAATGGCTTAGTAACAATGAGTTTGAGTGTGCAATGCAGGCAGACGTGCTGCAGATATCTTTGCACTAGTGGGACAATGCAGAACTCCAACAGCCACGTTTAGGATGCCACTAAGTTCACTCAGTGTTTGCTAGTATAATGGCTTAGTAACAATGAGTTTGAGTGTGCAATGCAGGCAGACGTGCTGCAAATATCTTTGCACTAGTGGGACAATACAGAAGTCCAACAGCCACGTTTAGGATGCCACTAAGTTCACTCAGTGTTTGCTAGTATAATGGCTTAGTAACAATGAGTTTCAGTGTGCAATGCAGGCAGACGTGCTGCAAATATCTTTGCACTAGTGGGACAATACAGAAGTCCAACAGCCCCGTTTAGGATGCCACTAAGTTCACTCAGTGTTTGCTAGTATAATGGCTTAGTAACAATGAGTTTCAGTGTGCAATGCAGGCAGACGTGCTGCAAATATCTTTGCACTAGTGGGACAATACAGAAATCCAACAGCCACGTTTAGGATGCCACTAAGTTCACTCAGTGTTTGCTAGTATAATGGCTTAGTAACAATGAGTTTGAGTGTGCAATGCAGGCAGACGTGCTGCAAATTTCTTTGTACTAGTGGGACAATACAGAAATCCAACAGCCACGTTTAGGATGCCCCTAAGTTCACTCAGTGTTTGCTAGTATAATGGCTTAGTAACAATGAGTTTGAGTGTGCAATGCAGGCAGACGTGCTGCAAATATCTTTGCACTAGTGGGACAATACAGAAACCCAACAGCCACGTTTAGGATGCCACTATGTTCACTCAGTGTTTGCTAGTATAATGGCTTAGTAACAATGAGTTTGAGTGTGCAATGCAGGCAGACGTGCTGCAAATATCTTTGCACTAGTGGGACAATACAGAAGTCCAACAGCCACTTTCAGGATGCCACTAAGTTCACTCAGTGTTTGCTAGTATAATGGCTTAGTAACAATGAGTTTGAGTGTGCAATGCATGCAGACGTGCTGCAAATATCTTTGCACTAGTGGGACAATGCAGAACTCCAACAGCCACGTTTAGGATGCCACTAAGTTCACTCAGTGTTTGCTAGTATAATGGCTTAGTAACAATGAGTTTGAGTGTGCAATGCAGGCAGACGTGCTGCAAATATCTTTGCACTAGTGGGACAATACAGAAGTCCAACAGCCACGTTTAGGATGTCACTAAGTTCACTCAGTGTTTGCTAGTATAATGGCTTAGTAACAATGAGTTTCAGTGTGCAATGCAGGCAGACGTGCTGCAAATATCTTTGCACTAGTGGGACAATACAGAAGTCCAACAGCCACATTTAGGATGCCACTAAGTTCACTCAGTGTTTGCTAGTATAATGGCTTAGTAACAATGAGTTTGAGTGTGCAATGCAGGCAGACGTGCTGCAAATATCTTTCTACTAGTGGGAAAATACAGAAGTCCAACAGCCACGCTTAAGATGCCACTAAGTTCACTCAGTGTTTACTAGTATAATGGCTTAGTAACAATGAGTTTCAGTGTGCAATGCAGGCAGACGTGCTGCAAATATCTTTGCACTAGTGGGACTATACAGAAGTCCAACAGCCACGTTTAGGATGCCACTAAGTTCACTCAGTGTTTGCTAGTATAATGGCTTAGTAACAATGAGTTTGAGTGTGCAATGCAGGCAGACGTGCTGCAAATATCTTTGCACTAGTGGGACAATACAGAAGTCCAACAGCCCCGTTTAGGATGCCACTAAGTTCACTCAGTGTTTGCTAGTATAATGGCTTAGTAACAATGAGTTTGAGTGTGCAATGCAGGCAGACGTGCTGCAAATATCTTTGCACTAGTGGGACAATACAGAAGTCCAACAGCCACGTTTAGGATGCCACTAAGTTCACTCAGTGTTTGCTAGTATAATGGCTTAGTAACAATGAGTTTGAGTGTGCAATGCAGGCAGACGTGCTGCAAATATCTTTGCACTAGTGGGACAATACAGAAGTCCAACAGCCCCGTTTAGGATGCCACTAAGTTCACTCAGTGTTTGCTAGTATAATGGCTTAGTAACAATGAGTTTGAGTGTGCAATGCAGGCAGACGTGCTGCAAATATCTTTGCACTAGTGGGACAATACAGAATTCCAACAGCCACTTTTAGGATGCCACTAAGTTCACTCAGTGTTTGCTAGCATAATGGCTTAGTAACAATGAGTTTGAGTGTGCAATGCAGGCAGACGTGCTGCAAATATCTTTGCACTAGTGGGACAAGGCAGAACTCCAACAGCCACGTTTAGGATGCCACTAAGTTCACTCAGTGTTTGCTAGTATAATGGCTTAGTAACAATGAGTTTGAGTGT
The DNA here is from genome assembly GCF_048569485.1 of Anomaloglossus baeobatrachus. NCBI lineage: Eukaryota > Metazoa > Chordata > Amphibia > Anura > Aromobatidae > Anomaloglossus > Anomaloglossus baeobatrachus. The sequence continues at coordinate 586,834,524 of NC_134354.1, read as the reverse complement.
GCAATGCAGGCAGACGTGCTGCAAATATCTTTGCACTAGTGGGATAATACAGAAGTCCAACAGCCACGTTTAGGATGTCACTAAGTTCACTCAGTGTTTACTAGTATAATGGCTTAGTAACAATGAGTTTGAGTGTGCAATGCAGGCAGACGTGCTGCAAATATCTTTGCACTAGTGGGACAATACAGAAGTACAACAGCCACGTTTAGGATGCCACTAAGTTCACTCAGTGTTTGCTAGTATAATGGCTTAGTAACAATGAGTTTGAGTGTGCAATGCAGGCAGACGTGCTGCAAATATCTTTGCACTAGTGGGACAATACAGAAGTCCAACAGCCACGTTTAGGATGCCACTAAGTTCACTCAGTGTTTGCTAGTATAATGGCTTAGTAACAATGAGTTTGAGTGTGCAATGCAGGCAGACGTGCTGCAAATATCTTTGCACTAGTGGGACAATACAGAAACCCAACAGCCACGTTTAGGATGCCACTATGTTCACTCAGTGTTTGCTAGTATAATGGCTTAGTAACAATGAGTTTCAGTGTGCAATGCAGGCAGACGTGCTGCAAATATCTTTGCCCTAGTGGGACAATACAGAAGTCCAACAGCCCCGTTTAGGATGCCACTAAGTTCACTCAGTGTTTGCTAGTATAATGGCTTAGTAACAATGAGTTTGAGTGTGCAATGCAGGCAGACGTGCTGCAAATATCTTTGCACTAGTGGGACAATACAGAAGTCCAACAGCCACGTTTAGGATGTCACTAAGTTCACTCAGTGTTTACTAGTAAAATGGCTTAGTAACAATGAGTTTGAGTGTGCAATGCAGGCAGACGTGCTGCAAATATCTTTGCACTAGTGGGACAATACAGAAGTCCAACAGCCACGTTTAGGATGCCACTAAGTTCACTCAGTGTTTGCTAGTATAATGGCTTAGTAACAATGAGTTTGAGTGTGCAATGCAGGCAGACGTGCTGCAAATATCTTTGCACTAGTGGGACAATACAGAAGTCCAACAGCCACGTTTAGGATGCCACTAAGTTCACTCAGTGTTTGCTAGTATAATGGCTTAGTAACAATGAGTTTGAGTGTGCAATGCAGGCAGACATGCTTCAAATATCTTTGCACTAGTGGGACAATACAGAAGTCCAACAGCCACGTTTAGGATGCCACTAAGTTCACTCAGTGTTTGCTAGTATAATGGCTTAGTAACAATGAGTTTGAGTGTGCAATGCAGGCAGACGTGCTGCAAATATCTTTGCACTAGTGGGACAATACAGAAGTCCAACAGCCACGTTTAGGATGCCACTAAGTTCACTCAGTGTTTGCTAGTATAATGGCTTAGTAACAATGAGTTTCAGTGTGCAATGCAGGCAGACGTGCTGCAAATATCTTTGCACTAGTGGGACAATACAGAAACCAAACAGCCACGTTTAGGATGCCACTATGTTCACTCAGTGTTTGCTAGTATAATGGCTTAGTAACAATGAGTTTCAGTGTGCAATGCAGGCAGACGTGCTGCAAATATCTTTGCCCTAGTGGGACAATACAGAAGTCCAACAGCCCCGTTTAGGATGCCACTAAGTTCACTCAATGTTTGCTAGTATAATGGCTTAGTAACAATGAGTTTAAGTGTGCAATGCAGGCAGACGTGCTGCAAATATCTTTGCACTAGTGGGACAATACAGAATTCCAACAGCCACTTTTAGGATGCCACTAAGTTCACTCAGTGTTTGCTAGCATAATGGCTTAGTAACAATGAGTTTGAGTGTGCAATGCATGCAGACGTGCTGCAAATATCTTTGCACTAGTGGGACAATGCAGAACTCCAACAGCCACATTTAGGATGCCACTAAGATCACTCTGTGTTTGCTAGTATAATGGCTTAGAAACAATGAGTTTGAGTGTGCAATGCAGGCAGACGTGCTGCAAATATCTTTGCACTAGTGGGACAATACAGAAGTCCAACAGCCACGTTTAGGATGTCACTAAGTTCACTCAGTGTTTACTAGTATAATGGCTTAGTAACAATGAGTTTGAGTGTGCAATGCAGGCAGACGTGCTGCAAATATCTTTGCACTAGTGGGACAATACAGAAGTCCAACAGCCACGTTTAGGATGCCACTAAGTTCACTCAGTGTTTGCTAGTATAATGGCTTAGTAACAATGAGTTTGAGTGTGCAATGCAGGCAGACGTGCTGCAAATATCTTTGCACTAGTGGGACAATACAGAAGTCCAACAGCCACGTTTAGGATGCCACTAAGTTCACTCAGTGTTTGCTAGTATAATGGCTTAGTAATAATGAGTTTGAGTGTGCAATGCAGGCAGACGTGCTGCAAATATCTTTGCACTAGAAGGACAATACAGAAGTCCAACAGCCACGTTTAGGATGCCACTAAGTTCACTCAGTGTTTGCTAGTATAATGGCTTAGTAACAATGAGTTTGAGTGTGCAATGCAGGCAGACATGCTGCAAATATCTTTGCACTAGTGGGACAATACAGAAGTCCAACAGCCACGTTTAGGATGCCACTAAGTTCACTCAGTGTTTGCTAGTATAATGGCTTAGTAACAATGAGTTTGAGTGTGCAATGCAGGCAGACGTGCTGCAAATATCTTTGCACTAGTGGGACAATACAGAAGTCCAACAGCCACGTTTAGGATGCCACTAAGTTCACTCAGTGTTTGCTAGTATAATGGCTTAGTACCAATGACTTTCAGTGTGCAATGCAGGCAGACGTGCTGCAAATATCTTTGCACTAGTGGGACAATACAGAAGTCCAACAGCCACGTATAGGATGCCACTAAGTTCACTCAGTGTTTGCTGGTATAATGGCTTAGTAACAATGAGTTTGAGTGTGCAATACAGGCAGACGTGCTGCAAATATCTTTGCACTAGTGGGACAATACAGAAGTCCAACTGCCACGTTTAGGATGCCACTAAGTTCACTCAGTGTTTGCTAGTATAATGGCTTAGTACCAATGAGTTTGAGTGTGCAATGCAGGCAGACGTGCTGCAAATATCTTTGCACTAGTGGGACAATACAGAAGTCCAACAGCCACATTTAGGATGCCACTAAGTTCACTCAGTGTTTGCTAGTATAATAGCTTAGTAACAATGAGTTTGAGTGTGCAATACAGGCAGACGTGCTGCAAATATCTTTGCACTAGTGGGACAATACAGAAGTTCAACTGCCACGTTTAGGATGCCACTAAGTTCACTCAGTGTTTGCTAGTATAATGGCTTAGTAACAATGAGTTTGAGTGTGCAATGCAGGCAGATGTGCTGCAAATATCTTTGCACTAGTGGGACAATACAGAAGTCCAACAGCCACATTTAGGATGCCACTAAGTTCACTCAGTGTTTGCTAGTATAATGGCTTAGTAACAATGAGTTTGAGTGTGCAATGCAGGCAGACGTGCTGCAAATATCTTTGCACTAGTGAGACAATACAGAAGTCCAACAGCCACTTTCAGGATGCCACTAAGTTCACTCAGTGTTTGCTAGTATAATGGCTTAGTAACAATGAGTTTGAGTGTGCAATGCAGGCAGACGTGCTGCAAATATCTTTGCACTAGTGGGACAATACAGAAGTCCAACAGCCACGTGTAGGATGCCACTAAGTTCACTTAGTGTTTGCTAGTATAATGGCTTAGTATCAATGAGTTTCAGTGTGCAATGCAGGCAGACGTGCTGCAAATATCTTTGCACTAGTGAGACAATACAGAAGTCCAACAGCCACTTTCAGGATGCCACTAAGTTCACTCAGTGTTTGCTAGTATAATGGCTTAGTAACAATGAGTTTGAGTGTGCAAAGCAGGCAGACGTGCTGCAAATATCTTTCTACTAGTGGGAAAATACAGAAGTCCAACAGCCACGCTTAAGATGCCACTAAGTTCACTCAGTGTTTGCTAGTATAATGGCTTAGTAACAATGAGTTTGAGTGTGCAATGCAGGCAGACGTGCTGCAAATATCTTTGCACTAGTGGGACAATACAGAAGTCCAACAGCCACGTTTAGGATGCCACTAAGTTCACTCAGTGTTTGCTAGTATAATGGCTTAGTAACAATGAGTTTGAGTGTGCAATGCAGGCAGACGTGCTGCAGATATCTTTGCACTAGTGGGACAATACAGAAGTCCAACAGCCACGTTTAGGATGTCCCTAAGTTCACTCAGTGTTTACTAGTAAAATGGCTTAGTAACAATGAGTTTGAGTGTGCAATGCAGGCAGACGTGCTGCAAATATCTTTGCACTAGTGGGACAATACAGAAGTCCAACAGCCACGTTTAGGATGCTACTAAGTTCACTCAGTGTTTGCTAGTATAATGGCTTAGTAACAATGAGTTTGAGTGTGCAATGCAGGCAGACGTGCTGCAAATATCTTTGCACTAGTGGGACAATACAGAAGTCCAACAGCCACGTTTAGGATGCCACTAAGTTCACTCAGTGTTTGCTAGTATTATGGCTTAGTACCGATGACTTTCAGTGTGCAATGCAGGCAGACGTGCTGCAAATATCTTTGCACTAGTGGGACAATACAGAAGTCCAACAGCCACGTATAGGATGCCACTAAGTTCACTCAGTGTTTGCTAGTATAATGGCTTAGTAACAATGAGTTTGAGTGTGCAATACAGGCAGACGTGCTGCAAATATCTTTGCACTAGTGGGACAATACAGAAGTCCAACTGCCACGTTTAGGATGCCACTAAGTTCACTCAGTGTTTGCTAGTATAATGGCTTAGTACCAATGAGTTTGAGTGTGCAATGCAGGCAGACGTGCTGCAAATATCTTTGCACTAGTGGGACAATACAGAAGTCCAACAGCCACGTATAGGATGCCACTAAGTTCACTCAGTGTTTGCTAGTATAATAGCTTAGTAACATTGAGTTTGAGTGTGCAATACAGGCAGACGTGCTGCAAATATCTTTGCACTAGTGGGACAATACAGAAGTTCAACTGCCACGTTTAGGATGCCACTAAGTTCACTCAGTGTTTGCTAGTATAATGGCTTAGTAACAATGAGTTTGAGTGTGCAATGCAGGCAGACGTGCTGCAAATATCTTTGCACTAGTGGGACAATACAGAAGTCCAACAGCCACGTTTAGGATGCCACTAAGTTCACTCAGTGTTTGCTAGTATAATGGCTTAGTAATAATGAGTTTGAGTGTGCAATGCAGGCAGACGTGCTGCAAATATCTTTGCACTAGAAGGACAATACAGAAGTCCAACAGCCACGTTTAGGATGCCACTAAGTTCACTCAGTGTTTGCTAGTATAATGGCTTAGTAACAATGAGTTTGAGTGTGCAATGCAGGCAGACATGCTGCAAATATCTTTGCACTAGTGGGACAATACAGAAGTCCAACAGCCACGTTTAGGATGCCACTAAGTTCACTCAGTGTTTGCTAGTATAATGGCTTAGTAACAATGAGTTTGAGTGTGCAATGCAGGCAGACGTGCTGCAAATATCTTTGCACTAGTGGGACAATACAGAAGTCCAACAGCCACGTTTAGGATGCCACTAAGTTCACTCAGTGTTTGCTAGTATTATGGCTTAGTACCAATGACTTTCAGTGTGCAATGCAGGCAGACGTGCTGCAAATATCTTTGCACTAGTGGGACAATACAGATGTCCAAAAGCCACGTATAGGATGCCACTAAGTTCACTCAGTGTTTGCTAGTATAATGGCTTAGTAACAATGAGTTTTGAGTGTGCAATACAGGCAGACGTGCTGCAAATATCTTTGCACTAGTGGGACAATACAGAAGTCCAACTGCCACGTTTAGGATGCCACTAAGTTCACTCAGTGTTTGCTAGTATAATGGCTTAGTACCAATGAGTTTGAGTGTGCAATGCAGGCAGACGTGCTGCAAATATCTTTGCACTAGTGGGACAATACAGAAGTCCAACAGCCACGTATAGGATGCCACTAAGTTCACTCAGTGTTTGCTAGTATAATAGCTTAGTAACAATGAGTTTGAGTGTGCAATACAGGCAGACGTGCTGCAAATATCTTTGCACTAGTGAGACAATACAGAAGTTCAACTGCCACGTTTAGGATGCCACTAAGTTCACTCAGTGTTTGCTAGTATAATGGCTTAGTAACAATGAGTTTGAGTGTGCAATGCAGGCAGATGTGCTGCAAATATCTTTGCACTAGTGGGACAATACAGAAGTCCAACAGCCACATTTAGGATGCCACTAAGTTCACTCAGTGTTTGCTAGTATAATGGCTTAGTAACAATGAGTTTGAGTGTGCAATGCAGGCAGACGTGCTGCAAATATCTTTGCACTAGTGGGACAATACAGAAGTCCAACAGCCACTTTCAGGATGCCACTAAGTTCACTCAGTGTTTGCTAGTATAATGGCTTAGTAACAATGAGTTTGAGTGTGCAATGCAGGCAGACGTGCTGCAAATATCTTTGCACTAGTGGGACAATACAGAAGTCCAACAGCCACGTTTAGGATGCCACTAAGTTCACTTAGTGTTTGCTAGTATAATGGCTTAGTAACAATGAGTTTCAGTGTGCAATGCAGGCAGACGTGCTGCAAATATCTTTGCACTAGTGGGACAATACAGAAGTCCAACAGCCACATTTAGGATGCCACTAAGTTCACTCAGTGTTTGCTAGTATAATGGCTTAGTAACAATGAGTTTGAGTGTGTAATGCAGGCAGACGTGCTGCAAATAACTTTCTACTAGTGGGAAAATACAGAAGTCCAACAGCCACGCTTAAGATGCCACTAAGTTCACTCAGTTTTTGCTAGTACAATGGCTTAGTAACAATGAGTTTCAGTGTGCAATGCAGGCAGACGTGCTGCAAATATCTTTGCACTAGTGGGACAATACAGAAGTCCAACAGCCACATTTAGGATGCCACTAAGTTCACTCAGTGTTTGCTAGTATAATGGCTTAGTAACAATGAGTTTGAGTGTGCAATGCAGGCAGACGTGCTGCAAATATCTTTCTACTAGTGGGAAAATACAGAAGTCCAACAGCCACGTTTAAGATGCCACTAAGTTCACTCAGTGTTTGCTAGTATAATGGCTTAGTAACAATGAGTTTCAGTGTGCAATGCAGGCAGACGTGCTGCAAATATCTTTGCACTAGTGGGACAATACAGAAGTCCAACAGCCACGTTTAGGATGCCACTAAGTTCACTCAGTGTTTGCTAGTATAATGGCTTAGTAACAATGAGTTTGAGTGTGCAATGCAGGCAGACGTGCTGCAGATATCTTTGCACTAGTGGGACAATACAGAAGTCCAACAGCCCCGTTTAGGATGCCACTAAGTTCACTCAGTGTTTGCTAGTATAATGGCTTAGTAACAATGAGTTTGAGTGTGCAATGCAGGCAGACATGCTGCAAATATCTTTGCACTAGTGGGACAATACAGAAGTCCAACAGCCACGTTTAGGATGCCACTAAGTTCACTCAGTGTTTGCTAGTATAATGGCTTAGTAACAATGAGTTTGAGTGTGCAATTCACGCAGACGTGCTGCAAATATCTTTGCACTAGTGGGACAATACAGAAGTCCAACAGCCATGTTTAGGATGCCACTAAGTTCACTCAGTGTTTACTAGTATAATGGCTTAGTAACAATGAGTTTGAGTGTGCAATGCAGGCAGGCGTGCTGCAAATTTCTTTGCACTAGTGGGACAATACAGAAACCCAACAGCCACGTTTAGGATGCCATTAAGTTCACTCAGTGTTTGCTAGTATAATGGCTTAGTAACAATGAGTTTCAGTGTGCAATGCAGGCAGACGTGCTGCAAATATCTTTGCACTAGTGGGACAATACAGAAGGCCAACAGCCCCGTTTAGGATGCCACTAAGTTCACTCAGTGTTTGCTAGTATAATGGCTTAGTAACAATGAGTTTGAGTGTGCAATGCAGGCAGACGTGCTGCAAATATCTTTGCACTAGTGGGACAATACAGAATTCCAACCGCCACTTTTAGGATGCCACTAAGTTCACTCAGTGTTTGCTAGCATAATGGCTTAGTAACAATGAGTTTGAGTGTGCAATGCAGGCAGACGTGCTGCAAATATCTTTGCACTAGTGGGACAATGCAGAACTCCAACAGCCACGTTTAGGATGCCACTAAGTTCACTCAGTGTTTGCTAGTATAATGGCTTAGTAACAATGAGTTTGAGTGTGCAATGCAGGCAGACGTGCTGCAAATATCTTTGCACTAGTGGGACAATACAGAAGTCCAACAGCCACGTTTAGGATGTCACTGAGTTTACTCAGTGTTTACTACTATAATGGCTTAGTAACAATGAGTTTGAGTGTGGAATGCAGGCAGACGTGCTGCAAATATCTTTGCACTAGTGGGACAATACAGAAGTCCAACAGCCACGTTTAGGATGCCACTAAGTTCACTCAGTGTTTGCTAGTATAATGGCTTAGTAACAATGAGTTTGAGTGTGCAATGCAGGCAGACGTGCTGCAAATATCTTTGCACTAGTGGGACAATACAGAAGTCCAACAGCCACGTTTAGGATGCAACTAAGTTCACTCAGTGTTTGCTAGTATAATGGCTTAGTAACAATGAGTTTAAGTGTGCAATGCAGGCAGACGTGCTGCAAATATCTTTGCACTAGTGGGACAATACAGAAGTCCAACTGCCACGTTTAGGAGGCCACTAAGTTCACTCAGTGTTTGCTAGTATAATTGCTTAGTAACAATGAGTTTGAGTGTGCAATGCAGGCAGACGTGCTGCAAATATCTTTGCACTAGTGGGACAATACAGAAGTCCAACAGCCACATTTAGGATGCCACTAAGTTCACTCAGTGTTTGCTAGTATAATGGCTTAGTAGCAATGAGTTTGAGTGTGCAATGCAGGCAGACGTGCTGCAAATATTTTTGCACTAGTGGGAAAATACAGAAGCCCAACAGCCACGCTTAGGATGCCACTAAGTTCACTCAGTGTTTACTACTATAATGGCTTAGTAACAATGAGTTTGAGTGTGCAATGCAGGCAGACGTGCTGCAAATATCTTTGCACTAGTGGGACAATACAGAAGTCCAACAGCCACGTTTAGGATGCCACTAAGTTCACTCAGTGTTTGCTAGTATAATGGCTTAGTAACAATGAGTTTGAGTGTGCAATGCAGGCAGACGTGCTGCAAATATCTTTGCACTAGTGGGACAATACAGAAGTCCAACTGCCACGTTTAGGATGCCACTAAGTTCACTCAGTGTTTGCTAGTATAATGGCTTAGTAACAATGAGTTTGAGTGTGCAATGCAGGCAGATGTGCTGCAAATATCTTTGCACTAGTGGGACAATACAGAAGTCCAACAGCCACGTTTAGGATGCCACTAAGTTCACTCAGTGTTTGCTAGTATAATGGCTTAGTAACAATGAGTTTGAGTGTGCAATGCAGGCAGACGTGCTGCAAATATCTTTGCACTAGTGGGACAATACAGAAGTCCAACAGCCACTTTCAGGATGCCACTAAGTTCACTCAGTGTTTGCTAGTATAATGGCTTAGTAACAATGAGTTTGAGTGTGCAATGCAGGCAGACGTGCTGCAAATATCTTTGCACTAGTGGGACAATACAGAAGTCCAACAGCCACATTTAGGATGCCACTAAGTTCACTTAGTGTTTGCTAGTATAATGGCTTAGTAGCAATGAGTTTGAGTGTGCAATGCAGGCAGATGTGCTGCAAATATTTTTGCACTAGTGGGAAAATACAGAAGTCCAACAGCCACGCTTAGGATGCCACTAAGTTCACTCAGTGTTTGCTAGTATAATGGCTTAGTAACAATGAGTTTCAGTGTGCAATGCAGGCAGACGTGCTGCAAATATCTTTGCACTAGTGGGACAATACAGAAGGCCAACAGCCCCGTTTAGGATGCCACTAAGTTCACTCAGTGTTTGCTAGTATAATGGCTTAGTAACAATGAGTTTGAGTGTGCAATGCAGGCAGACGTGCTGCAAATATCTTTGCACTAGTGGGACAATACAGAATTCCAACCGCCACTTTTAGGATGCCACTAAGTTCACTCAGTGTTTGCTAGCATAATGGCTTAGTAACAATGAGTTTGAGTGTGCAATGCAGGCAGACGTGCTGCAAATATCTTTGCACTAGTGGGACAATGCAGAACTCCAACAGCCACGTTTAGGATGCCACTAAGTTCACTCAGTGTTTGCTAGTATAATGGCTTAGTAACAATGAGTTTGAGTGTGCAATGCAGGCAGACGTGCTGCAAATATCTTTGCACTAGTGGGACAATACAGAAGTCCAACAGCCACGTTTAGGATGTCACTGAGTTTACTCAGTGTTTACTACTATAATGGCTTAGTAACAATGAGTTTGAGTGTGGAATGCAGGCAGACGTGCTGCAAATATCTTTGCACTAGTGGGACAATACAGAAGTCCAACAGCCACGTTTAGGATGCCACTAAGTTCACTCAGTGTTTGCTAGTATAATGGCTTAGTAACAATGAGTTTGAGTGTGCAATGCAGGCAGACGTGCTGCAAATATCTTTGCACTAGTGGGACAATACAGAAGTCCAACAGCCACGTTTAGGATGCAACTAAGTTCACTCAGTGTTTGCTAGTATAATGGCTTAGTAACAATGAGTTTAAGTGTGCAATGCAGGCAGACGTGCTGCAAATATCTTTGCACTAGTGGGACAATACAGAAGTCCAACTGCCACGTTTAGGAGGCCACTAAGTTCACTCAGTGTTTGCTAGTATAATTGCTTAGTAACAATGAGTTTGAGTGTGCAATGCAGGCAGACGTGCTGCAAATATCTTTGCACTAGTGGGACAATACAGAAGTCCAACAGCCACATTTAGGATGCCACTAAGTTCACTCAGTGTTTGCTAGTATAATGGCTTAGTAGCAATGAGTTTGAGTGTGCAATGCAGGCAGACGTGCTGCAAATATTTTTGCACTAGTGGGAAAATACAGAAGCCCAACAGCCACGCTTAGGATGCCACTAAGTTCACTCAGTGTTTACTACTATAATGGCTTAGTAACAATGAGTTTGAGTGTGCAATGCAGGCAGACGTGCTGCAAATATCTTTGCACTAGTGGGACAATACAGAAGTCCAACAGCCACGTTTAGGATGCCACTAAGTTCACTCAGTGTTTGCTAGTATAATGGCTTAGTAACAATGAGTTTGAGTGTGCAATGCAGGCAGACGTGCTGCAAATATCTTTGCACTAGTGGGACAATACAGAAGTCCAACTGCCACGTTTAGGATGCCACTAAGTTCACTCAGTGTTTGCTAGTATAATGGCTTAGTAACAATGAGTTTGAGTGTGCAATGCAGGCAGATGTGCTGCAAATATCTTTGCACTAGTGGGACAATACAGAAGTCCAACAGCCACGTTTAGGATGCCACTAAGTTCACTCAGTGTTTGCTAGTATAATGGCTTAGTAACAATGAGTTTGAGTGTGCAATGCAGGCAGACGTGCTGCAAATATCTTTGCACTAGTGGGACAATACAGAAGTCCAACAGCCACTTTCAGGATGCCACTAAGTTCACTCAGTGTTTGCTAGTATAATGGCTTAGTAACAATGAGTTTGAGTGTGCAATGCAGGCAGACGTGCTGCAAATATCTTTGCACTAGTGGGACAATACAGAAGTCCAACAGCCACATTTAGGATGCCACTAAGTTCACTTAGTGTTTGCTAGTATAATGGCTTAGTAGCAATGAGTTTGAGTGTGCAATGCAGGCAGATGTGCTGCAAATATTTTTGCACTAGTGGGAAAATACAGAAGTCCAACAGCCACGCTTAGGATGCCACTAAGTTCACTCAGTGTTTGCTAGTATAATGGCTTAGTAACAATGAGTTTCAGTGTGCAATGCAGGCAGACGTGCTGCAAATATCTTTGCACTAGTGGGACAATACAGAAGTCCAACAGCCACGTTTAGGATGCCACTAAGTTCACTCAGTGTTTGCTAGTATAATGGCTTAGTAACAATGAGTTTGAGTGTGCAATGCAGGCAGACGTGCTGCAAATATCTTTGCACTAGTGGGACAATACAGAAGTCCAACAGCCCCGTTTAGGATGCCACTAAGTTCACTCAGTGTTTGCTAGTATAATTGCTTAGTAACAATGAGTTTGAGTGTGCAATGCAGGCAGACGTGCTGCAAATATCTTTGCACTAGTGGGACAATACAGAAGTCCAACAGCCACGTTTAGGATGCCACTAAGTTCACTCAGTGTTTGCTAGTATAATGGCTTAGTAACAATGAGTTTGAGTGTGCAATGCAGGCAGACGTGCTGCAAATATCTTTGCACTAGTGGAACAATACAGAAGTCCAACAGCCATGTTTAGGATGCCACTAAGTTCACTCAGTGTTTGCTAGTATAATGGCTTAGTAACAATGAGTTTCAGTGTGCAATGCAGGCAGACGTGCTGCAAATATCTTTGCACTAGTGGGACAATACAGAAGTCCAACAGCCACGTTTAGGATGCCACTAAGTTCACTCAGTGTTTGCTAGTATAATGGCTTAGTACCAATGACTTTCAGTGTGCAATGCAGGCAGACGTGCTGCAAATATCTTTACACTAGTGGGACAATACAGAAGTCCAACAGCCACGTTTAGGATGCCACTAAGTTCACTCAGTGTTTGCTAGTATAATGGCTTAGTAACAATGAGTTTGAGTGTGCAATGCAGGCAGACGTGCTGCAAATATCTTTGCACTAGTGGGACTATACAGAAGTCCAACAGCCATGTTTAGGATGCCACTAAGTTCACTCAGTGTTTGCTAGTATAATGGCTTAGTAACAATGAGTTTGAGAGTGCAATGCAGGCAGACGTGCTGCAAATATCTTTGCACTAGTGGGACAATACAGAAATCCAACAGCCACATTTAGGATGCCCCTAAGTTCACACAGTGTTTGCTAGTATAATGGCTTAGTAACAATGAGTTTGAGTGTGCAATGCAGGCAGACGTGCTGCAAATATCTTTGCACTAGTGGGACAATACAGAAACCCAACAGCCACGTTTAGGATGCCACTAAGTTCACTCAGTGTTTGCTAGTATAATGGCTTAGTAACAATGAGTTTGAGTGTGCAATGCAGGCAGACGTGCTGCAAATATCTTTGCACTGGTGGGACAATACAGAATTCTAACAGCCTCTTTTAGGATGCCACTAAGTTCACTCAGTGTTTGCTAGCATAATGGCTTACTAACAATGAGTTTGAGTGTGCAATGCAGGCAGATGTGCTGCAAATATCTTTGCACTAGTGGGACAATACAGAAGTCCAACAGCCCCGTTTAGGATGCCACTAAGTTCACTCAGTGTTTGCTAGTATAATGGCTTAGTAACAATGAGTTTGAGTGTGCAATGCAGGCAGACGTGCTGCAAATATCTTTGCACTGGTGGGACAATACAGAATTCTAACAGCCTCTTTTAGGATGCCACTAAGTTCACTCAGTGTTTGCTAGCATAATGGCTTACTAACAATGAGTTTGAGTGTGCAATGCAGGCAGACGTGCTGCAAATATCTTTGCACTAGTGGGACAATACAGAAGTCCAACAGCCATGTTTAGGATGCCACTAAGTTCACTCAGTGTTTGCTAGTATTTTTGCTTAGTAACAATGAGTTTCAGTGTACAATGCAGGCAGACGTGCTGCAAATATTTTTGCACTAGTGGGACAATACAGAAGTCCAACAGCCACGTTTAGGATGCCACTAAGTTCACTCAGTGTTTGCTAGTATAATGGCTTAGTAACAATGAGTTTGAGTGTGCAATGCAGGCAGACGTGCTGCAAATATCTTTGCACTAGTGGGACAATACAGAAATCCAACAGCCACGTTTAGGATGCCCCTAAGTTCACTCAGTGTTTGCTAGTATAATGGCTTAGTAACAATGAGTTTGAGTGCGCAATGCAGGCAGACGTGCTGCAAATATCTTTGCACTTGTGGGACAATACAGAAACCCAACAGCCACGTTTAGGATGCCACTAAGTTCACTCAGTGTTTGCTAGTATAATGGCTTAGCAACAATGAGTTTCAGTGTGCAATGCAGGCAGACGTGCTGCAAATATCTTTGCCCTAGTGGGACAATACAGAAGTCCAACAGCCCCGTTTAGGATGCCACTAAGTTCACTCAGTGTTTGCTAGTATAATGGCTTAGTAACAATGAGTTTAAGTGTGCAATGCAGGCAGACGTGCTGCAAATATCTTTGCACTAGTGGGACAATACAGAATTCCAACAGCCACTTTTAGGATGCCACTAAGTTCACTCAGTGTTTGCTAGCATAATGGCTTAGTAACAATGAGTTTGAGTGTGCAATGCATGCAGACGTGCTGCAAATATCTTTGCACTAGTGGGACAATGCAGAACTCCAACAGCCACGTTTAGGATGCCACTAAGTTCACTCAGTGTTTGCTAGTATAATGGCTTAGTAACAATGAGTTTGAGTGTGCAATGCAGGCAGACGTGCTGCAAATATCTTTGCACTAGTGGGACAATACAGAAGTCCAACAGCCACGTTTAGGATGCCACTAAGTTCACTCAGTGTTTGCTAGTATAATGGCTTAGTAACAATGAGTTTGAGTGTGCAATGCAGGCAGACGTGCTGCAAATATCTTTGCACTAGTGGGACTATACAGAAGTCCAACAGCCATGTTTAGGATGCCACTAAGTTCACTCAGTGTTTGCTAGTATAATGGCTTAGTAACAATGAGTTTGAGAGTGCAATGCAAGCAGACGTGCTGCAAATATCTTTGCACTAGTGGGACAATACAGAAATCCAACAGCCACATTTAGGATGCCCCTAAGTTCACTCAGTGTTTGCTAGTATAATGGCTTAGTAACAATGAGTTTGAGTGTGCAATGCAGGCAGACGTGCTGCAAATATCTTTGCACTAGTGGGACAATACAGAAACCCAACAGCCACGTTTAGGATGCCACTAAGTTCACTCAGTGTTTGCTAGTATAATGGCTTAGTAACAATGAGTTTCAGTGTGCAATGCAGGCAGACGTGCTGCAAATATCTTTGCACTAGTGGGACAATACAGAAGTCCAACAGCCCCGTTTAGGATGCCACTAAGTTCACTCAGTGTTTGCTAGTATAATGGCTTAGTAACAATGAGTTTGAGTGTGCAATGCAGGCAGACGTGCTGCAAATATCTTTGCACTAGTGGGACAATACAGAATTCCAACAGCCTCTTTTAGGATGCCACTAAGTTCACTCAGTGTTTGCTAGCATAATGGCTTAGTAACAATGAGTTTGAGTGTGCAATGCAGGCAGACGTGCTGCAAATATCTTTGCACTAGTGGGACAATGCAGAACTCCAACAGCCACGTTTAGGATGCCACTAAGTTCACTCAGTGTTTGCTAGTATAATGGCTTAGTAACAATGAGTTTGAGTGTGCAATGCAGGCAGACGTGCTGCAAATATCTTTGCACTAGTGGGACAATACAGAAGTCCAACAGTCACGTTTAGGATGCCACTAAGTTCACTCAGTGTTTGCTAGTATAATGGCTTAGTAACAATGAGTTTGAGTGTGCAATGCAGGCAGACGTGCTGCAAATATCTTTGCACTAGTGGGACAATACAGAAGTCCAACAGCCATGTTTAGGATGCCACTAAGTTCACTCAGTGTTTGCTAGTATTTTTGCTTAGTAACAATGAGTTCAGTGTACAATGCAGGCAGACGTGCTGCAAATATTTTTGCACTAGTGGGACAATACAGAAGTCCAACAGCCACGTTTAGGATGCCACTAAGTTCACTCAGTGTTTGCTAGTATAATGGCTTAGTAACAATGAGATTGAGTGTGCAATGCAGGCAGACGTGATGCAAATATCTTTGCACTAGTGGGACAATACAGAAATCCAACAGCCACGTTTAGGATGCCCCTAAGTTCTCTCAGTGTTTGCTAGTATAATGGCTTAGTAACAATGAGTTTGAGTGTGCAATGCAGGCAGACGTGCTGCAAATATCTTTGCACTTGTGGGACAATACAGAAACCCAACAGCCACGTTTAGGATGCCACTAAGTTCACTCAGTGTTTGCTAGTATAATGGCTTAGTAACAATGAGTTTCAGTGTGCAATGCAGGCAGACGTGCTGCAAATATCTTTGCCCTAGTGGGACAATACAGAAGTCCAACAGCCCCATTTAGGATGCCACTAAGTTCACTCAGTGTTTGCTAGTATAATGGCTTAGTAACAATGAGTTTAATTGTGCAATGCAGGCAGACGTGCTGCAAATATCTTTGCACTAGTGGGACAATACAGAATTCCAACCGCCACTTTTAGGATGCCACTAAGTTCACTCAGTGTTTGCTAGCATAATGGCTTAGTAACAATGAGTTTGAGTGTGCAATGCATGCAGACGTGCTGCAAATATCTTTGCACTAGTGGGACAATGCAGAACTCCAACAGCCACGTTTAGGATGCCACTAAGTTCACTCAGTGTTTGCTAGTATAATGGCTTAGTAACAATGAGTTTGAGTGTGCAATGCAGGCAGACATGCTGCAAATATCTTTGCACTAGTGGGACAATACAGAAGTCCAACAGCCACGTTTAGGATGTCACTAAGTTCACTCAGTGTTTACTAGTATAATGGCTTAGTAACAATGAGTTTGAGTGTGCAATGCAGGCAGACGTGCTGCAAATATCTTTGCACTAGTGGGACAATACAGAAGTCCAACAGCCACGTTTAGGATGCCACTAAGTTCACTCAGTGTTTGCTAGTATAATGGCTTAGTAACAATGAGTTTGAGTGTGCGATGCAGGCAGACGTGCTGCAAATATCTTTGCACTAGTGTCCAACAGCCCCGTTTAGGATGCCACTAAGTTCACTCAGTGTTTGCTAGTATAATGGCTTAGTAACAATGAGTTTGAGTGTGCAATGCAGGCAGACGTGCTGCAAGTATCTTTGCACTAGTGGGACAATACAAAAGTCCAACAGCCACGTTTAGGATGCCACTAAGTTCACTCAGTGTTTGCTAGTATAATGGCTTAGTAACAATGAGTTTGAGTGTGCAATGCAGGCAGACGTGCTGCAAATATCTTTGCACTAGTGGGACAATACAGAAGTCCAACAGCCACGTTTAGGATGCCACTAAGTTCACTCAGTGTTTGCTAGTATAATGGCTTAGTAACAATGAGTTTGAGTGTGCAATGCAGGCAGACGTGCTGCAAATATCTTTGCACTAGTGGGACAATACAGAAGTCCAACAGCCACGTTTAGGATGCCACTAAGTTCACTCAGTGTTTGCTAGTATTATGGCTTAGTAACAATGAGTTTGAGTGTGCAATGCAGGCAGACGTGCTGCAAATATCTTTGCACTAGTGGGACAATACAGAAGTCCAACAGCCACTTTTAGGATGCCACTAAGTTCACTCAGTGTTTGCTAGTATAATGGCTTAGTAACAATGAGTTTGAATGTGCAATGCAGTCAGACGAGCTGTATATATCTTTGCACTAGTGGGACAATACAGAAGTCCAACAGCCACGTTTAGGATGCCACTAAGTTCACTCAGTGTTTGCTAGTATAATGGCTTAGTAACAATGAGTTTGAGTGTGCAATGCAGGCAGACGTGCTGTATATATCTTTGCACTAATGGGACAATACAGAAGTCCAACAGCCACGTTTAGGATGCCACTAAGTTCACTCAGTGTTTGCTAGTATAATGGCTTAGTAACAATGAGTTTGAGTGTGCAATGCAGGCAGACATGCTGCAAATATCTTTGCACTAGTGGGACAATACAGAAGTCCAACAGCCACGTTTAGGATGCCACTAAGTTCACTCAGTGTTTGCTAGTATAATGGCTTAGTAACAATGAGTTTGAGTGTGCAATGCAGGTAGACGTGCTGCAAATATCTTTGCACTAGTGGAACAATACAGAAGTCCAACAGCCACGTTTAGGATGCCACTAAGTTCACTCTGTGCTTGCTAGTATAATGGCTTAGTAACAATGAGTTTCAGTGTGCAATGCAGGCAGACGTGCTGCAAATATCTTTGCACTAGTGGGACAATACAGAAGTCCAACAGCCACGTTTAGGATGCCACTAAGTTCACTCAGTGTTTGCTAGTATAATGGCCTAGTAACAATGAGTTTGAGTGTGCAATGCAGGCAGACATGCTGCAAATATCTTTGCACTAGTGGGACAATACAGAAGTCCAAAAGCCATGTTTAGGATGCCACTAAGTTCACTCAGTGTTTGCTAGTATAATGGCTTAGTAACAATGAGTTTGAGTGTGCAATGCAGGCAGACGTGCTGCAAATATCTTTGCACTAGTGGGACAATACAGAAGTCCAACAGCCACGTTTAGGATGTCACTAAGTTCACTCAGTGTTTACTAGTATAATGGCTTAGTAACAATGAGTTTGAGTGTGCAATGCAGGCAGACATGCTGCAAATATCTTTGCACTAGTGGGACAATACAGAAGTCCAACAGCCAAGTTTAGGATGCCACTAAGTTCACTCAGTGTTTGCTAGTATAATGGCTTAGTAACAATGAGTTTGAGTGTGCAATGCAGGCAGACGTGCTGCAAATATCTTTGCACTAGTGGGACAATACAGAAGTCCAACTGCCACGTTTAGGATACCACTAAGTTCACTCAGTGTTTGCTAGTATAATGGCTTAGTAACAATGAGTTTGAGTGTGCAATGCAGGCAGATGTGCTGCAAATATCTTTGCACTAGTGGGACAATACAGAAGTCCAACTGCCACGTTTAGGATACCACTAAGTTCACTCAGTGTTTGCTAGTATAATGGCTTAGTAACAATGAGTTTGAGTGTGCTATACAGGCAGACGTGCTGCAAATATCTTTGCACTAGTGGGACACTACAGAAGTCCAACTGCCACGTTTAGGATGCCACTAAGTTCACTCAGTGTTTGCTAGTATAATGGCTTAGTACCAATGAGTTTGAGTGTGCAATGCAGGCAGACATGCTGCAAATATCTTTGCACTAGTGGGACAATACAGAAGTCCAACAGCCACGTATAGGATGCCACTAAGTTCAATCAGTGTTTGCTAGTATAATGGCTTAGTAACAATGAGTTTGAGTGTGCAATACAGGCAGACGTGCTGCAAATATCTTTGCACTAGTGGGACAATACAGAAGTCCAACTGCCACGTTTAGGATGCCACTAAGTTCACTCAGTGTTTACTAGTCTAATGGCTTAGTAACAATGAGTTTGAGTGTGCAATGCAGGCAGACGTGCTGCAAATATCTTTGCACTAGTGGGACAATACAGAAGTCCAACAGCCACATTTAGGATGCCACTAAGTTCACTCAGTGTTTGCTAGTATAATGGCTTAGTAACAATGAGTTTGAGTGTGCAATGCAGGCAGACGTGCTGCAAATATCTTTGCACTAGTGGGACAATACAGAAGTCCAACAGCCACTTTCAGGATGCCACTAAGTTCACTCAGTGTTTGCTAGTATAATGGCTTCCTGAGGACCCCATGGAGACGATCGTCATGGCTGACTCCCTGATGGAGGCCCTGCGGCAGAGAGCGGCACAGGAAGGTGAGCACTATTTCTGGCCTCAGCGCTCCCCTCCCTGCGCCCTCTCCGGCTTCTCAGGGAATTCTATCCATCCCTGGGACCCCGTCCACCGCAGCCCCTCCAGGCCACCCCATAGATCTGTATGCCCAGGCCTCTTCCTCACAAGCCCCCACCACAGCCCCTCCGGACTTCCCCATAGATCAGCCCGAGTGCTCGCTAGCCTCCCCCGCAGCCCCACACTCCAGCACTAGCTCCCCCGGGATCCAGCCGGTCACTAGCCCCCTGCACACGGAGCTCTCAGCCCAAGCCAAGCCCAGGGAGCTGCCGACCCAGGGAGACCGACGCTCCCAGCGCTGCTCTCGCCCCCCACAGCGCCTCCGGGTCACCGGTGAACCCCTGCATCACCGGCGCCGGCCAGGAAAAGCTAAGCCCCACGTGGAAGCGCCCTGCCCCCTCCAGAGATCCAGGAGACAAATCACCTCCTCCTCTTCCAGGCCGAGCGTCCTGGCTCCGCCCACCATGCAGCGTCATTCCCGGGCACCGCCCACTCCCCTGTTGCAATGCCAGCAGGCGAGCACCTCCCCTCCTACAGGCTCCGCCCCTCCAGCAGGCTCCAGCGTGATGCTTACACAGGAGGCGGAGATCACCAGTGTAATGTCCACAGCTGCAGGTTCCTCTGCTCGGTCTCTCCTGACCGATCAGCGCACCCTGCAGCAGGGCTATAACGTTACACACAGTGCACCAATCACCACTGACACACACACCACAGCCCCACTAACAGCCCCCCCTCACACAGCCCTTACCAGACATACAATGCCCCCTATACTCCCCCTCCTGCCCCCCAGCAATGCTCAGCACACCACTAACCACGTAATCCCCACTAACTCTCCACATTCAGTGCACACCCCAATATTAACCAGCGGAAACCACTTAGTTACTGCACATAACCCGCCCTGCGAAACAATTAGCACAAGTTATAATGTCCCCTCGGTCGCCCCCCAGTGCACCCATAGCCACAGCAGGCGCAGGCATAGGCGCGGCAGGTCCTCCCCAACCTCCTCCGACGAGTCCCGACGCCATTCCCCACATCCCTCTAAAAGGCGATCCCCACATTACCACCGGAGACGCAGCTCCCATAGGAGCCGCCACAGATCGCAGTCCTCTAGATGGCGTTCCCCATCATCATCATCACAATGGTCCGACAAATCCGAGAGTCCCAACAGACTAGCCCGGCCTCTCGACCGACGCCAGCGGTCACGAGCCGCATCCATGGCTGTCAGCCAGGGAGACCGGTCATCTCCCAGGGCGCCCGGCGAAATTAACCAGACCATCATCCAAGCAGGAGTCCCTCCAGCACCCGGAGTCGCTCCGCCAGCCATCATCCCAGCGGGAGCCGGAGTCCCTCCAGCACCCGGAGTCGCTCCCCCAGCCATCATCCCAGCGGTAGCCGGAGTCCCTCCATCACCTGGAGTCGCTCCTCTAGCCATCATCCCAGCGGGAGCCGGGGTCCCTCCATCACATGGAGTCGCTCCTCCGTCCGTCAATCGAGTGGGAGCCGGGGTCCCTCCATCACATGGAGTCGCTCTTCCTGCATCACACAGCGGTGAGTTCTCCGAGGCCAATGCACACGACACTGTACATGATATCGGGCATAACGCAGTGGGGAACGAGCTAGCGTCAACCATTAAGTCATTAATTCATCAGCTGACGCGCTCTAGCGCTACACCAGAAGATAAAGCTACACCGCAGCTAGCGAGCCTTCACAAGGACGCGTTCTTCTGCGGTATTAGCCCCCTAGGGGCGCACATAGATCAGGAGACAAGAGACAAAATCTGGAATAATGACTATATTGACATATGGTCCCTATTATCCCCCGACCAACTGACTATAGATAAAGAAAGGAGGACAAACGACCGTTCATACGACAGAAATAGACCGAAAATAGCGCAGACGATGAATAATTGGCTACAGGCTTTCGCAGTCTTAGGCTGTATTATGGGCCAGAAGCATCCGGAACGCTGCTCCGAGCTCCATATATATCAGGATCTGATATATAACTCATACAAGGCCCATGGCGGGTCAGCCTGGAGGCGGTATGACGAGGAGTTCCGCAGGCGGCTGGCCCTGCAACCCAGCCTAGGCTGGGGAGTTAAAGCGACAGACGTATGGTTACGACTGATGCTGTCACAGAAGCAGCCCCCCTTTTCATCTACGACCACTAGCTACCCCGCAGCCCAACACTCAGTGGTCGTGCGAAAAAACGGGCCCTGCTGGCTATTTAATGAAGGAAATTGCCGTTTCCTCACGTCGTGCAGATACAGACACGACTGCTCTGCTTGTGGAGGAGGACACCCAGCAGCAAGGTGTACCCGTCCAGCAATCAGGGTGCCTACAAGGCAGAACCCCGGTGAGCGTAACCGCAATGGCCCCCTGGTTAAACCTCTACCCTAACAAAGAAGCTGCAAGGCAATTGCACTCCGGCTTTACACACGGTTTTATTATCCCCTTCAAACCTAATAGAACACCAACCCTGGCACATAACCTAAAATCCGCTCGCGAATTCCCCGACATCTTGAAACAAAAAATTCAAAATGAAGTAAACCTAGGCCGAATGGCGGGCCCCTTTGAATCAATCCCTTTCCAAAATATCAGGATATCCCCGCTAGGCATTATCCCAAAAAAGGAACCCGGGAAGTATCGTCTAATCCATCATCTGTCCCACCCAAAAGGCGCATCGGTTAACGACGGAATCCCCCCAGAGGAAGCATCGGTAACATACGCGTCCTTTGACAAAGCAGTAGAATTAGTCCGCGCAGCGGGGCCCGGTGCCCTGCTAGCTAAATCTGACATAGAGGCGGCATTCCGCCTATTACCCGTGCATCCCGACTGCTTCCACCTGCTAGGCTGCAAGGTGAACGAACACTATTATTACGATATGTGTCTGCCAATGGGATGTTCCATCTCATGTCACTACTTTGAGTTGTTCAGTTCGTTCCTGGACTGGGTAGTTCGTTACGAAACAGGCAGCAATTCCCTGATCCATTACCTCGACGACTTTTTATTCGTCGGCCCCGTAAACTCTAAACTCTGCTCCCTCCTCCTCATAAAATTTAAATTTATAGCTCAGCGGTTCGGCGTCCCGCTATCACCCGAAAAAACAGTCGGCCCCTGTAACGTCTTTCCTTTCCTCGGCATCGAGATAGACACTAACGCAATGGTTTTTCGCCTACCAGCAGAAAAAATTCAGAAAACACTGCATATGCTGGAGGGTTTCTGCGAGGCGAAAAAGGTTACCCTCCAACAGATGCAGTCCCTGCTGGGTCTGCTGACATTCGCCAGCCGCGTAATGCCGGTTGGCAGGGCCTTCTCTCGGCGATTATCACTAGCAACAAAGGGCATTTCCCAACCAGGCCATAGAATCAGGCTCACTCGCTCGCTGAAGGCAGACTTACTAGTCTGGAAGACTTTCCTTCAATCCTTCAATGGCCATACCTGCGTCATGGCTAAAGAGACGTCAAGCACAGACATAGGGCTCACTGTAGGAGGACGTAATAAAAAGAGCTTTGCGGCAATCTACAAGAACCAGTGGTGTACCGGCAGCTGGCCGGATCTGTGGGCCACATCAAGCTGGAGGAGTGACCCAGCCCTGCTAGAAATATTTCACAATTGTATTATCCATGGAGTTATGGGGTCACCAGCTGGAAAACTCAAACATTCGATTTCCAACAAAAAAATCCGATAACGGCGAAGAGCTTAAATCACATGTCGTCTGCGTCGCTGCCCTTACTGGCTCTGCTACGCAGGCTCGCCCTTCTATGCCTGAGACACAACATCTGGTGCCGAGCTCATATAACGGCAGACATAGACGATAACCTTGTTAACTCTCTTTTATGTTCCGATTGGCAGGCCTTCACAGACCATCTCCCAATGGCGCATCCAGAGGGTATCCAGTGTCCTCCATCGCTATGGGACACTGTAGCCAATCACTAATGCCTCTAATCCGTGCCTCCGTTACACCGGCTACCTGGCAGGTCTATGGTAAGGCTTGGGAGGAGTGGTGTTCACTAATCCAGGGTAGGCCCGTTCATAACTGCGACCGCGCAAGAAGCGAAGTGACGACGGAATTTTTGCTTCGGCTCAAAGAACAAGGGGCGTCGGGCACATCGGCACAACGGCATTTATCAGGGATAGCCTTCTTTTTTCAATTAGCAGGGTGGGTGGATGGGACGAAGTTCTTTGTCATTAAGCAAGCCATGAAAGGCTGGAAAAGGCTTCAACCTAGTCAGGAATGTCGTCGCCCCATGTCACTGAAATTACTACACGACATTATTGCAATATCCCCCTCAATATGCAAGTCTCCATACGAGGCGTCCCTCATATCAGCATCCTTCGCTATCGTTTTTTTCGGCGCGCTGCGCATTGGTGAATTGTTACCACGCTCAAAAACAGCAACTGAAGGCGGGTTACTCAACGAGGATGTAGTCATATGCAGCAACGCCCTGCGCATTCGCGTGCGTAAATCCAAATGCGACCCCACCGGGAGGGGCACGTGGGTCCTGGTTAACTCAGCAGACGGCCCAGTATGCCCACTAAAAATAGTCAAACAGTACGCGCTGATCAGACACGCAAGCAGATTTTTTCTTTCCCATACGGACGGGTCCCCGCTTACCAAGTATCAATTCCAAGCAATGTTTAAACAGTGCTTAGCGAAAGCTGGGGAGAATCCGAAGGAATACGGGACCCATTCCTTCCGAATCGGGGCAGCCACTGAGGCAGCGAGGGCAGGAGTAACGGAGGCTGAAGTGCAGAGAATGGGTCGATGGAAGTCCGCTTGCTTTGCCAGATATATAAGACCGGATTTGCTGAAATAACACGTTTATCTATTACAGGCGACTGCAGACCGGCAGTCTGGGTAGTTGGTCACTCTTATATTTACTGGGCAGAAAAAAGAGCCATGATTCGACCAGGAGGAAAGAACCTCGGCTTCAGAAACGTTGAGGTCAATTGGAGAGGCATCAGAGGGCTAAGATGGCAACAAATTTTCCCGGAGATGGTGGACATCTCCAGGTCGGCCACGGGGCCGTTGGTAATGGTGATTCATGCTGGTGGCAATGATTTGGTGAAACGCAGTACGGTCGAACTACTAACAGTGATGAAGACGGACATCGAACGTTTGGCCTACCTCTTCCTGGATACAGTATGGGTGTGGTCAGAGATAGTACCACGAGCGGTATGGCACGGAGCAAAAAATGCAAATGGCATAGAGCGGTCAAGGAGAAAGATCAATGCGAGAATGGCAAAATTCATGAGAGAAAGATGTGGAATCGTGGTGCGTCACCACCAGTTGGAAGGCGATAACTCTGCACTGCTGAGGGCAGACGGAGTGCACCTTACGGACATTGGTCAAGACATTTTGTTGTCCGGGATACAGGACGGAGTGGATCAGGCCCTGAAGGTGATGGGTGGGGTCGGAGTCCTGTGTAGGCGGTACACATGATCCTCCGTGGCGGAAAATGGCGGAGAGGGGGCCAAGGTCGTAACAGCTCGTTGGCTGCACGCCGGTCGGTCGCAGACAAGGTTGCGGCGACGAGCTCGTAATGACATGGAAGGCCCCTTCTCTACCTATGAACTTAATAAACTGTGACCGACCTGTTTTCACCCCATCTAGGCCTGCCCGTGTTTTCATTTGGGGACTGGGGGGAAGAGGGGAGGGCACCGCTTCAAACATACAGGTCTCCACAGTCTGGCAGGCACGATACTGCTTAAGGAACGTGTCTCTGACTGTGGAGCCCCCCTGACCAATCCTAAAGGAAGCAAGGGTCGTGCCCATATCCCCTCTTCCCACCATTCCCTAGGTGAGCCACTAATTGGGATGCCCAGCTGACCAACAGGATCGCAAGGGAAAGGGGGGTCCAGCCACACCTACAGGGGTTAAATTCAGTGCCCGGGGTCAGCGATTTCCTCTTTCCCTCTGGCTGCCCCTCTAGAAGCTTTTGTCCCACCCTCCCTCCCTTATATGCTCAGCACCCTCTTATTAGTTTTATTGTTTTTTTACCAGAATAATTGTGTGTTAACTGAATATATGAATATAGATGCAACCCTTGTATTTGAAATTACGTCACAGCGGAAAATGGCGGAGAGGGGGCCAAGGTCGTAACAGCTCGTTGGCTGCACGCCGGTCGGTCGCAGACAAGGTTGCGGCGACGAGCTCGTAATGACATGGAAGGCCCCTTCTCTACCTATGAACTTAATAAACTGTGACCGACCTGTTTTCACCCCATCTAGGCCTGCCCGTGTTTTCATTTGGGGACTGGGGGGAAGAGGGGAGGGCACCGCTTCAAACATACGGGTCTCCACAGTCTGAGTTTGAGTGTGCAATGCAGGCAGACGTGCTGCAAATATCTTTGCACTAGTGGGACAATACAGAAGTCCAACAGCCACGTTTAGGATGCCACTAAGTTCATCCAGTGTTTGCTAGTATAATGGCTTAGTAACAATGAGTTTGAGTGTGCAATGCAGGCAGACGTGCTGCAAATATCTTTGCACTAGTGGGACAATACATAAGTCCAACAGCCACATTTAGGATGCCACTAAGTTCACTCAGTGTTTGCTAGTATAATGGCTTAGTAACAATGAGTTTGAGTGTGCAATGCAGGCAGACGTGCTGCAAATATCTTTCTACTAGTGGGAAAATACAGAAGTCCAACAGCCACGCTTCAGATGCCACTAAGTTCACTCAGTGTTTGCTAGTATAATGGCTTAGTAACAATGAGTTTCAGTGTGCAATGCAGGCAGACGTGCTGCAAATATCTTTGCACTAGTGGGACAATACAGAAGTCCAACAGCCACGTTTAGGATGCCACTAAGTTCACTCAGTGTTTGCTAGTATAATGGCTTAGTAACAATGAGTTTGAGTGTGCAATGCAGGCAGACGTGCTGCAAATATCTTTGCACTAGTGGGACAATAAAGAAGTCCAACAGCCACGTTTAGGATGCCACTAAGTTCACTCAGTGTTTGCTAGTATAATGGCTTAGTAACAATGAGTTTGAGTGTGCAATGCAGGCAGACGTGCTGCAAATATCTTTGCACTAGTGGGACAATACAGAAGTCCAACTGCCACGTTTAGGATACCACTAAGTTCACTCAGTGTTTGCTAGTATAATGGCTTAGTAACAATGAGTTTGAGTGTGCAATGCAGGCAGATGTGCTGCAAATATCTTTGCACTAGTGGGACAATACAGAAGTCCAACAGCCACGTTTAGGATGCCACTAAGTTCACTCAGTGTTTGCTAGTATAATGGCTTAGTAACAATGAGTTTGAGTGTGCAATGCAGGCAGACGTGCTGCAAATATCTTTGCACTAGTGGGACAATACAGAAGTCCAACAGCCACTTTCAGGATGCCACTAAGTTCACTCAGTGTTTGCTAGTATAATGGCTTAGTAACAATGAGTTTGAGTGTGCAATGCAGGCAGACGTGCTGCAAATATCTTTGCTCTAGTGGGACAATACAGAAGTCCAACAGCCACATTTAGGATGCCACTAAGTTCACTCAGTGTTTGCTAGTATAATGGCTTAGTAACAATGAGTTTGAGTGTGCAATGCAGGCAGACGTGCTGCAAATATCTTTGCACTAGTGGGACAATACAGAAGTCCAACAGCCACATTTAGGATGCCACTAAGTTCACTCAGTGTTTGCTAGTATAATGGCTTAGTAGCAATGAGTTTGAGTGTGCAATGCAGGCAGACGTGCTGCAAATATCTTTCTACTAGTGGGAAAATACAGAAGTCCAACAGCCACGCTTAGGATGCCACCAAGTTCACTCAGTGTTTGCTAGTATAATGGCTTAGTAACAATGAGTTTCAGTGTGCAATGCAGGCAGACGTGCTGCAAATATCTTTGCACTAGTGGGACAATACAGAAGTCCAACAGCCACGTTTAGGATGCCACTAAGTTCACTCAGTGTTTGCTAGTATAATGGCTTAGTAACAATGAGTTTGAGTGTGCAATGCAGGCAGACGTGCTGCAAATATCTTTGCACTAGTGGGACAATACAGAAGTCCAACAGCCCCGTTTAGGATGCCACTAAGTTCACTCAGTGTTTGCTAGTATAATTGCTTAGTAACAATGAGTTTGAGTGTGCAATGCAGGCAGACGTGCTGCAAATATCTTTGCACTAGTGGGACAATACAGAAGTCCAACAGCCACGTTTAGGATGCCACCAAGTTCACTCAGTGTTTGCTAGTATAATGGCTTAGTAACAATGAGTTTCAGTGTGCAATGCAGGCAGACGTGCTGCAAATATCTTTGCACTAGTGGGACAATACAGAAGTCCAACAGCCCCGTTTAGGATGCCACTAAGTTCACTCAGTGTTTGCTAGTATAATTGCTTAGTAACAATGAGTTTGAGTGTGCAATGCAGGCAGACGTGCTGCAAATATCTTTGCACTAGTGGGACAATACAGAAGTCCAACAGCCACGTTTAGGATGCCACTAAGTTCACTCAGTGTTTGCTAGTATAATGGCTTAGTAACAATGAGTTTGAGTGTGCAATGCAGGCAGACGTGCTGCAAATATCTTTGCACTAGTGGGACAATACAGAAGTCCAACAGCCCCGTTTAGGATGCCACTAAGTTCACTCAGTGTTTGCTAGTATAATGGCTTAGTAACAATGAGTTTGAGTGTGCAATGCAGGCAGACGTGCTGCAAATATCTTTGCACTAGTGGGACAATACAGAAGTTCAACAGCCACGTTTAGGATGCCACTAAGTTCACTCAGTGTTTGCTAGTATAATGGCTTAGTAACAATGAGTTTGAGTGTGCAATGCAGGCAGACGTGCTGCAAATATCTTTGCACTAGTGGGACAATACAGAAGTCCACCAGCCATGTTTAGGATGCCACTAAGTTCACTCAGTGTTTGCTAGTATAATGGCTTAGTAACAATGAGTTTGAGAGTGCAATGCAGGCAGACGTGCTGCAAATATCTTTGCACTAGTGGAACAATACAGAAATCCAACAGCCACATTTAGGATGCCCCTAAGTTCACTCAGTGTTTGCTAGTATAATGGCTTAGTAACAATGAGTTTGAGTGTGCAATGCAGGCAGACGCGCTGCAAATATCTTTGCACTAGTGGGACAATACAGAAGTCCAACAGCCACTTTTATGATGCCACTAAGTTCACTCAGTGTTTGCTAGTATAATGGCTTAGTAACAATGAGTTTGAGTGTGCAATGCAGGCAGACGTGCTGCAAATATCTTTGCACTAGTGGGACAATACAGAAACCCAACAGCCACGTTTAGGATGCCACTATGTTCACTCAGTGTTTGCTAGTATAATGGCTTAGTAACAATGAGTTTCAGTGTGCAATGCAGGCAGACGTGCTGCAAATATCTTTGCCCTAGTGGGACAATACAGAAGTCCAACAGCCCCGTTTAGGATGCCACTAAGTTCACTCAGTGTTTGCTAGTATAATGGCTTAGTAACAATGAGTTTAAGTGTGCAATGTAGGCAGACGTGCTGCAAATATCTTTGCACTAGTGGGACAATACAAAATTCCAACAGCCACTTTTAGGATGCCACTAAGTTCACTCAGTGTTTGCTAGCATAATGGCTTAGTAACAATGAGTTTGAGTGTGCAATGCAGGCAGACGTGCTGCAAATATCTTTGCACTAGTGGGACAATACAGAAGTCCAACAGCCACGTTTAGGATGCCACTAAGTTCACTCAGTGTTTGCTAGTATAATGGCTTAGTAATAATGAGTTTGAGTGTGCAATGCAGGCAGACGTGCTGCAAATATCTTTGCACTAGAAGGACAATACAGAAGTCCAACAGCCACGTTTAGGATGCCACTAAGTTCACTCAGTGTTTGCTAGTATAATGGCTTAGTAACAATGAGTTTGAGTGTGCAATGCAGGCAGACGTGCTGCAAATATCTTTGCACTAGTGGGACAATACAGAAGTCCAACAGCCACGTTTAGGATGCAACTAAGTTCACTCAGTGTTTGCTAGTATAATGGCTTAGTACCAATGACTTTCAGTGTGCAATGCAGGCAGACGTGTTGCAAATATCTTTGCACTAGTGGGACAATACAGAAGTCCAGCAGCCACGTATAGGATGCCACTAAGTTCACTCAGTGTTTGCTAGTATAATGGCTTAGTAACAATGAGTTTGAGTGTGCAATACAGGCAGAC
The DNA here is from genome assembly GCF_048569485.1 of Anomaloglossus baeobatrachus. Taxonomy (NCBI): domain Eukaryota; kingdom Metazoa; phylum Chordata; class Amphibia; order Anura; family Aromobatidae; genus Anomaloglossus; species Anomaloglossus baeobatrachus. The sequence goes on along the minus strand of NC_134354.1, from coordinate 586,804,859 downwards.
GTGCTGCAAATATCTTTGCACTAGTGGGACAATACAGAAGTCCAACTGCCACGTTTAGGATGCCACTAAGTTCACTCAGTGTTTACTAGTATAATGGCTTAGTACCAATGAGTTTGAGTGTGCAATGCAGGCAGACGTGCTGCAAATATCTTTGCACTAGTGGGACAATACAGAAGTCCAACAGCCACGTATAGGATGCCACTAAGTTCACTCAGTGTTTGCTAGTATAATGGCTTAGTAACAATGAGTTTGAGTGTGCAATACAGGCAGACGTGCTGCAAATATCTTTGCACTAGTGGGACAATACAGAAGTCCAACTGCCACGTTTAGGATGCCACTAAGTTCACTCAGTGTTTGCTAGTATAATGGCTTAGTAACAATGAGTTTGAGTGTGCAATGCAGGCAGATGTGCTGCAAATATCTTTGCACTAGTGGGACAATACAGAAGTCCAACAGCCACATTTAGGATGCCACTAAGTTCACTCAGTGTTTGCTAGTATAATGGCTTAGTAACAATGAGTTTGAGTGTGCAATGCAGGCAGACGTGCTGCAAATATCTTTGCACTAGTGGGACAATACAGAAGTCCAACAGCCACTTTCAGGATGCCACTAAGTTCACTCAGTGTTTGCTAGTATAATGGCTTAGTAACAATGAGTTTGAGTGTGCAATGCATGCAGACGTGCTGCAAATATCTTTGCACAAGTGGGACAATGCAGAACTCCAACAGCCACGTTTAGGATGCCACTAAGTTCACTCAGTGTTTGCTAGTATAATGGTAATGGCTTAGTAACAATGATTTTGAGTGTGCAATGCAGGCAGACGTGCTGCAAATATCTTTGCACTAGTGGGACAATACAGAAGTCCAACAGCCACGTTTAGGATGTCACTAAGTTCACTCAGTGTTTGCTAGTATAATGGCTTAGTAACAATGAGTTTCAGTGTGCAATGCAGGCAGACGTGCTGCAAATATCTTTGCACTAGTGGGACAATACAGAAGTCCAACAGCCACATTTAGGATGCCACTAAGTTCACTCAGTGTTTGCTAGTATAATGGCTTAGTAACAATGAGTTTGAGTGTGCAATGCAGGCAGACGTGCTGCAAATATCTTTCTACTAGTGGGAAAATACAGAAGTCCAACAGCCACGCTTAAGATGCCACTAAGTTCACTCAGTGTTTGCCAGTATAATGGCTTAGTAACAATGAGTTTCAGTGTGCAATGCAGGCAGACGTGCTGCAAATATCTTTGCACTAGTGGGACTATACAGAAGTCCAACAGCCACGTTTAGGATGCCACTAAGTTCACTCAGTGTTTGCTAGTATAATGGCTTAGTAACAATGAGTTTGAGTGTGCAATGCAGGCAGACGTGCTGCAAATATCTTTGCACTAGTGGGACAATACAGAAGTCCAACAGCCCCGATTAGGATGCCACTAAGTTCACTCAGTGTTTGCTAGTATAATGGCTTAGTAACAATGAGTTTGAGTGTGCAATGCAGGCAGACGTGCTGCAAATATCTTTGCACTAGTGGGACAATACAGAAGTCCAACAGCCACGTTTAGGATGCCACTAAGTTCACTCAGTGTTTGCTAGTATAATGGCTTAGTAACAATGAGTTTGAGTGTGCAATGCAGGCAGACGTGCTGCAAATATCTTTGCACTAGTGGGACAATACAGAAGTCCAACAGCCCCGTTTAGGATGCCACTAAGTTCACTCAGTGTTTGCTAGTATAATGGCTTAGTAACAATGAGTTTGAGTGTGCAATGCAGGCAGTCGTGCTGCAAATATCTTTGCACTGGTGGGACAATACAGAATTCCAACAGCCACTTTTAGGATGCCACTAAGTTCACTCAGTGTTTGCTAGCATAATGGCTTAGTAACAATGAGTTTGAGTGTGCAATGCAGGCAGACGTGCTGCAAATATCTTTGCACTAGTGGGACAAGGCAGAACTCCAACAGCCACGTTTAGGATGCCACTAAGTTCACTCAGTGTTTGCTAGTATAATGGCTTAGTAACAATGAGTTTGAGTGTGCAATGCAGGCAGACGTGCTGCAAATATCTTTGCACTAGTGGGACAATACAGAAGTCCAACAGCCACGTTTAGGATGTCACTAAGTTCACTCAGTGTTTACTAGTATAATGGCTTAGTAACAATGAGTTTGAGTGTGCAATGCAGGCAGACGTGCTGCAAATATCTTTGCACTAGTGGGACAATACAGAAGTCCAACAGCCAAGTTTAGGATGCCACTAAGTTCACTCAGTGTTTGCTAGTATAATGGCTTAGAAACAATGAGTTTGAGTGTGCAATGCAGGCAGACGTGCTGCAAATATCTTTGCACTAGTGGGACAATACAGAAGTCCAACAGCCACGTTTAGGATGCCACTAAGTTCACATAGTGTTTGCTAGTATAATGGCTTAGTAACAATGAGTTTGAGTGTGCAATGCAGGCAGACGTGCTGCAAGTATCTTTGCACTAGTGGGACAATACAGAAACCCAACAGCCACGTTTAGGATGCCACTATGTTCACTCAGTGTTTGCTAGTATAATGGCTTAGTAACAATGAGTTTCAGTGTGCAATGCAGGCAGACGTGCTGCAAATATCTTTGCCCTAGTGGGACAATACAGAAGTCCAACAGCCCCGTTTAGGATGCCACTAAGTTCACTCAGTGTTTGCTAGTATAATGGCTTAGTAACAATGAGTTTGAGTGTGCAATGCAGGCAGACGTGCTGCAAATATCTTTGCACTAGTGGGACAATACAGAAGTCCAACAGCCACGTTTAGGATGTCACTAAGTTCACTCAGTGTTTACTAGTAAAATGGCTTAGTAACAATGAGTTTGAGTGTGCAATGCAGGCAGACGTGCTGCAAATATCTTTGCACTAGTGGGACAATACAGAAGTCCAACAGCCACGTTTAGGATGCCACTAAGTTCACTCAGTGTTTGCTAGTATAATGGCTTAGTAACAATGAGTTTGAGTGTGCAATGCAGGCAGACGTGCTTCAAATATCTTTGCACTAGTGGGACAATACAGAAGTCCAACAGCCACGTTTAGGATGCCACTAAGTTCACTCAGTGTTTGCTAGTATAATGGCTTAGTAATAATGAGTTTGAGTGTGCAATGCAGGCAGACGTGCTGCAAATATCTTTGCACAAGAAGGACAATACAGAAGTCCAACAGCCACGTTTAGGATGCCACTAAGTTCACTCAGTGTTTGCTAGTATAATGGCTTAGTAACAATGAGTTTGAGTGTGCAATGCAGGCAGACATGCTGCAAATATCTTTGCACTAGTGGGACAATACAGAAGTCCAACAGCCACGTTTAGGATGCCACTAAGTTCACTCAGTGTTTGCTAGTATAATGGCTTAGTAACAATGAGTTTGAGTGTGCAATGCAGGCAGACGTGCTGCAAATATCTTTGCACTAGTGGGACAATACAGAAGTCCAACAGCCACGTTTAGGATGCCACTAAGTTCACTCAGTGTTTGCTAGTATAATGGCTTAGTAACAATGAGTTTGAGTGTGCAATGCAGGCAGACGTGCTGCAAATATCTTTGCACTAGTGGGACAATACAGAAACCCAACAGCCACGTTTAGGATGCCACTATGTTCACTCAGTGTTTGCTAGTATAATGGCTTAGTAACAATGAGTTTAAGTGTGCAATGCAGGCAGACGTGCTGCAAATATCTTTGCCCTAGTGGGACAATACAGAAGTCCAACAGCCCCGTTTAGGATGCCACTAAGTTCACTCAATGTTTGCTAGTATAATGGCTTAGTAACAATGAGTTTAAGTGTGCAATGCAGGCAGACGTGCTGCAAATATCTTTGCACTAGTGGGACAATACAGAATTCCAACAGCCACTTTTAGGATGCCACTAAGTTCACTCAGTGTTTGCTAGCATAATGGCTTAGTAACAATGAGTTTGAGTGTGCAATGCATGCAGACGTGCTGCAAATATCTTTGCACTAGTGGGACAATGCAGAACTCCAACAGCCACATTTAGGATGCCACTAAGTTCACTCTGTGTTTGCTAGTATAATGGCTTAGAAACAATGAGTTTGAGTGTGCAATGCAGGCAGACGTGCTGCAAATATCTTTGCACTAGTGGGACAATACAGAAGTCCAACAGCCACGTTTAGGATGTCACTAAGTTCACTCAGTGTTTACTAGTATAATGGCTTAGTAACAATGAGTTTGAGTGTGCAATGCATGCAGACGTGCTGCAAATATCTTTGCACTAGTGGGACAATACAGAAGTCCAACAGCCACGTTTAGGATGCCACTAAGTTCACTCAGTGTTTGCTAGTATAATGGCTTAGTAACAATGAGTTTGAGTGTGCAATGCAGGCAGACGTGCTGCAAATATCTTTGCACTAGTGGGACAATACAGAAGTCCAACAGCCACGTTTAGGATGCCACTAAGTTCACTCAGTGTTTGCTAGTATAATGGCTTAGTAATAATGAGTTTGAGTGTGCAATGCAGGCAGACGTGCTGCAAATATCTTTGCACTAGAAGGACAATACAGAAGTCCAACAGCCACGTTTAGGATGCCACTAAGTTCACTCAGTGTTTGCTAGTATAATGGCTTAGTAACAATGAGTTTGAGTGTGCAATGCAGGCAGACATGCTGCAAATATCTTTGCACTAGTGGGACAATACAGAAGTCCAACAGCCACGTTTAGGATGCCACTAAGTTCACTCAGTGTTTGCTAGTATAATGGCTTAGTAACAATGAGTTTGAGTGTGCAATGCAGGCAGACGTGCTGCAAATATCTTTGCACTAGTGGGACAATACAGAAGTCCAACAGCCACGTTTAGGATGCCACTAAGTTCACTCAGTGTTTGCTAGTATAATGGCTTAGTAACAATGAGTTTGAGTGTGCAATGCAGGCAGACGTGCTGCAAATATCTTTGCACTAGTGGGACAATACAGAAGTCCAACAGCCACGTTTAGGATGCCACTAAGTTCACTCAGTGTTTGCTAGTATAATGGCTTAGTACCAATGACTTTCAGTGTGCAATGCAGGCAGACGTGCTGCAAATATCTTTGCACTAGTGGGACAATACAGAAGTTCAACAGCCACGTATAGGATGCCACTAAGTTCACTCAGTGTTTGCTGGTATAATGGCTTAGTAACAATGAGTTTGAGTGTGCAATACAGGCAGACGTGCTGCAAATATCTTTGCACTAGTGGGACAATACAGAAGTCCAACTGCCACGTTTAGGATGCCACTAAGTTCACTCAGTGTTTGCTAGTATAATGGCTTAGTACCAATGAGTTTGAGTGTGCAATGCAGGCAGACGTGCTGCAAATATCTTTGCACTAGTGGGACAATACAGAAGTCCAACAGCCACGTATAGGATGCCACTAAGTTCACTCAGTGTTTGTTAGTATAATAGCTTAGTAACAATGAGTTTGAGTGTGCAATACAGGCAGACGTGCTGCAAATATCTTTGCACTAGTGGGACAATACAGAAGTTCAACTGCCACGTTTAGGATGCCACTAAGTTCACTCAGTGTTTGCTAGTATAATGGCTTAGTAACAATGAGTTTCAGTGTGCAATGCAGGCAGACGTGCTGCAAATATCTTTGCACTAGTGGGACAATACAGAAGTCCAACAGCCACATTTAGGATGCCACTAAGTTCACTCAGTGTTTGCTAGTATAATGGCTTAGTAACAATGAGTTTGAGTGTGCAATGCAGGCAGACGTGCTGCAAATATCTTTGCACTAGTGGGACAATACAGAAGTCCAACAGCCCCGTTTAGGATGCCACTAAGTTCACTCAGTGTTTGCTAGTATAATGGCTTAGTAACAATGAGTTTGAGTGTGCAATGCAGGCAGACATGCTGCAAATATCTTTGCACTAGTGGGACAATACAGAAGTCCAACAGCCACGTTTAGGATGCCACTAAGTTCACTCAGTGTTTGCTAGTATAATGGCTTAGTAACAATGAGTTTGAGTGTGCAATGCACGCAGACGTGCTGCAAATATCTTTGCACTAGTGGGACAATACAGAAGTCCAACAGCCATGTTTAGGATGCCACTAAGTTCACTCAGTGTTTACTAGTATAATGGCTTAGTAACAATGAGTTTGAGAGTGCAATGCAGGCAGACGTGCTGCAAATATCTTTGCACTAGTTGGACAATACAGAAATCCAACAGCCACGTTTAGGATGCCCCTAAGTTCACTCAGTGTTTGCTAGTATAATGGCTTAGTAACAATGAGTTTGAGTGTGCAATGCAGGCAGGCGTGCTGCAAATATCTTTCTACTAGTGGGACAATACAGAAACCCAACAGCCACGTTTAGGATGCCACTAAGTTCATTCAGTGTTTGCTAGTATAATGGCTTAGTAACAATGAGTTTCAGTGTGCAATGCAGGCAGACGTGCTGCAAATATCTTTGCACTAGTGGGACAATGCAGAACTCCAACAGCCACATTTAGGATGCCACTAAGTTCACTCAGTGTTTGCTAGTATAATGGCTTAGTAACAATGAGTTTGAGTGTGCAATGCAGGCAGACGTGCTGCAAATATCTTTGCACTAGTGGGACAATACAGAAGTCCAACAGCCACGTTTAGGATGTCCCTAAGTTCACTCAGTGTTTACTAGTAAACTGGCTTAGTAACAATGAGTTTGAGTGTGCAATGCAGGCAGACGTGCTGCAAATATCTTTGCACTAGTGGGACAATACAGAAGTCCAACAGCCACGTTTAGGATGCTACTAAGTTCACTCAGTGTTTGCTAGTATAATGGCTTAGTAACAATGAGTTTGAGTGTGCAATGCAGGCAGACGTGCTGCAAATATTTTTGCACTAGTGGGACAATACAGAAGTCCAACAGCCACGTTTAGGATGCCACTAAGTTCACTCAGTGTTTGCTAGTATAATGGCTTAGTAATAATGAGTTTGAGTGTGCAATGCAGGCAGACGTGCTGCAAATATCTTTGCACTAGAAGGACAATGCAGAAGTCCAACAGCCACGTTTAGGATGCCACTAAGTTCACTCAGTGTTTGCTAGTATAATGGCTTAGTAACAATGAGTTTGAGTGTGCAATGCAGGCAGACATGCTGCAAATATCTTTGCACTAGTGGGACAATACAGAAGTCCAACAGCCACGTTTAGGATGCCACTAAGTTCACTCAGTGTTTGCTAGTATAATGGCTTAGTAATAATGAGTTTGAGTGTGCAATGCAGGCAGACGTGCTGCAAATATCTTTGCACTAGAAGGACAATACAGAAGTCCAACAGCCACGTTTAGGATGCCACTAAGTTCACTCAGTGTTTGCTAGTATAATGGCTTAGTAACAATGAGTTTGAGTGTGCAATGCAGGCAGACATGCTGCAAATATCTTTGCACTAGTGGGACAATACAGAAGTCCAACAGCCACGTTTAGGATGCCACTAAGTTCACTCAGTGTTTGCTAGTATAATGGCTTAGTAACAATGAGTTTGAGTGTGCAATGCAGGCAGACTTGCTGCAAATATCTTTGCACTAGTGGGACAATACAGAAGTCCAACAGCCACGTTTAGGATGCCACTAAATTCACTCAGTGTTTGCTAGTATTATGGCTTAGTACCAATGACTTTCAGTGTGCAATGCAGGCAGACGTGCTGCAAATATCTTTGCACTAGTGGGACAATACAGAAGTCCAACAGCCACGTATAGGATGCCACTAAGTTCACTCAGTGTTTGCTAGTATAATGGCTTAGTAACAATGAGTTTGAGTGTGCAATACAGGCAGACGTGCTGCAAATATCTTTGCACTAGTGGGACAATACAGAAGTTCAACTGCCACGTTTAGGATGCCACTAAGTTCACTCAGTGTTTGCTAGTATAATGGCTTAGTAACAATGAGTTTCAGTGTGCAATGCAGGCAGACGTGCTGCAAATATCTTTGCACTAGTGGGACAATACAGAAGTCCAACAGCCACATTTAGGATGCCACTAAGTTCACTCAGTGTTTGCTAGTATAATGGCTTAGTAACAATGAGTTTGAGTGTGCAATGCAGGCAGACGTGCTGCAAATATCTTTGCACTAGTGGGACAATACAGAAGTCCAACAGCCCCGTTTAGGATGCCACTAAGTTCACTCAGTGTTTGCTAGTATAATGGCTTAGTAACAATGAGTTTGAGTGTGCAATGCAGGCAGACATGCTGCAAATATCTTTGCACTAGTGGGACAATACAGAAGTCCAACAGCCACGTTTAGGATGCCACTAAGTTCACTCAGTGTTTGCTAGTATAATGGCTTAGTAACAATGAGTTTGAGTGTGCAATGCACGCAGACGTGCTGCAAATATCTTTGCACTAGTGGGACAATACAGAAGTCCAACAGCCATGTTTAGGATGCCACTAAGTTCACTCAGTGTTTACTAGTATAATGGCTTAGTAACAATGAGTTTGAGAGTGCAATGCAGGCAGACGTGCTGCAAATATCTTTGCACTAGTTGGACAATACAGAAATCCAACAGCCACGTTTAGGATGCCCCTAAGTTCACTCAGTGTTTGCTAGTATAATGGCTTAGTAACAATGAGTTTGAGTGTGCAATGCAGGCAGGCGTGCTGCAAATATCTTTCTACTAGTGGGACAATACAGAAACCCAACAGCCACGTTTAGGATGCCACTAAGTTCATTCAGTGTTTGCTAGTATAATGGCTTAGTAACAATGAGTTTCAGTGTGCAATGCAGGCAGACGTGCTGCAAATATCTTTGCACTAGTGGGACAATGCAGAACTCCAACAGCCACATTTAGGATGCCACTAAGTTCACTCAGTGTTTGCTAGTATAATGGCTTAGTAACAATGAGTTTGAGTGTGCAATGCAGGCAGACGTGCTGCAAATATCTTTGCACTAGTGGGACAATACAGAAGTCCAACAGCCACGTTTAGGATGTCCCTAAGTTCACTCAGTGTTTACTAGTAAACTGGCTTAGTAACAATGAGTTTGAGTGTGCAATGCAGGCAGACGTGCTGCAAATATCTTTGCACTAGTGGGACAATACAGAAGTCCAACAGCCACGTTTAGGATGCTACTAAGTTCACTCAGTGTTTGCTAGTATAATGGCTTAGTAACAATGAGTTTGAGTGTGCAATGCAGGCAGACGTGCTGCAAATATTTTTGCACTAGTGGGACAATACAGAAGTCCAACAGCCACGTTTAGGATGCCACTAAGTTCACTCAGTGTTTGCTAGTATAATGGCTTAGTAATAATGAGTTTGAGTGTGCAATGCAGGCAGACGTGCTGCAAATATCTTTGCACTAGAAGGACAATGCAGAAGTCCAACAGCCACGTTTAGGATGCCACTAAGTTCACTCAGTGTTTGCTAGTATAATGGCTTAGTAACAATGAGTTTGAGTGTGCAATGCAGGCAGACATGCTGCAAATATCTTTGCACTAGTGGGACAATACAGAAGTCCAACAGCCACGTTTAGGATGCCACTAAGTTCACTCAGTGTTTGCTAGTATAATGGCTTAGTAATAATGAGTTTGAGTGTGCAATGCAGGCAGACGTGCTGCAAATATCTTTGCACTAGAAGGACAATACAGAAGTCCAACAGCCACGTTTAGGATGCCACTAAGTTCACTCAGTGTTTGCTAGTATAATGGCTTAGTAACAATGAGTTTGAGTGTGCAATGCAGGCAGACATGCTGCAAATATCTTTGCACTAGTGGGACAATACAGAAGTCCAACAGCCACGTTTAGGATGCCACTAAGTTCACTCAGTGTTTGCTAGTATAATGGCTTAGTAACAATGAGTTTGAGTGTGCAATGCAGGCAGACTTGCTGCAAATATCTTTGCACTAGTGGGACAATACAGAAGTCCAACAGCCACGTTTAGGATGCCACTAAATTCACTCAGTGTTTGCTAGTATTATGGCTTAGTACCAATGACTTTCAGTGTGCAATGCAGGCAGACGTGCTGCAAATATCTTTGCACTAGTGGGACAATACAGAAGTCCAACAGCCACGTATAGGATGCCACTAAGTTCACTCAGTGTTTGCTAGTATAATGGCTTAGTAACAATGAGTTTGAGTGTGCAATACAGGCAGACGTGCTGCAAATATCTTTGCACTAGTGGGACAATACAGAAGTCCAACTGCCACGTTTAGGATGCCACTAAGTTCACTCAGTGTTTGCTAGTATAATGGCTTAGTACCAATGAGTTTGAGTGTGCAATGCAGGCAGACGTGCTGCAAATATCTTTGCACTAGTGGGACAATACAGAAGTCCAACAGCCACGTTTAGGATGCCACTAAGTTCACTCAGTGTTTGCTAGTATAATGGCTTAGTAACAATGAGTTTAAGTGTGCAATGCAGGCAGACGTGCTGCAAATATCTTTGCACTAGTGGGACAATACAGAAGTCCAACTGCCACGTTTAGGATGCCACTAAGTTCACTCAGTGTTTGCTAGTATAATGGCTTAGTAACAATGAGTTTGAGTGTGCAATGCAGGCAGATGTGCTGCAAATATCTTTGCACTAGTGGGACAATACAGAAGTCCAACAGCCACGTTTAGGATGCCACTAAGTTCACTCAGTGTTTGCTAGTATAATGGCTTAGTAACAATGAGTTTGAGTGTGCAATGCAGGCAGACGTGCTGCAAATATCTTTGCACTAGTGGGACAATACAGAAGTCCAACAGCCACTTTCAGGATGCCACTAAGTTCACTCAGTGTTTGCTAGTATAATTGCTTAGTAACAATGAGTTTGAGTGTGCAATGCAGGCAGACATGCTGCAAATATCTTTGCACTAGTGGGACAATACAGAAGTCCAACAGCCACGTTTAGGATGCCACTAAGTTCACTCAGTGTTTGCTAGTATAATGGCTTAGTAACAATGAGTTTGAGTGTGCAATGCAGGCAGACGTGCTGCAAATATCTTTGCACTAGTGGGACAATACAGAAGTCCAACAGCCACGTTTAGGATGCCACTAAGTTCACTCAGTGTTTGCTAGTATAATGGCTTAGTAACAATGAGTTTAAGTGTGCAATGCAGGCAGACGTGCTGCAAATATCTTTGCACTAGTGGGACAATACAGAAGTCCAACTGCCACGTTTAGGATGCCACTAAGTTCACTCAGTGTTTGCTAGTATAATGGCTTAGTAACAATGAGTTTGAGTGTGCAATGCAGGCAGATGTGCTGCAAATATCTTTGCACTAGTGGGACAATACAGAAGTCCAACAGCCACGTTTAGGATGCCACTAAGTTCACTCAGTGTTTGCTAGTATAATGGCTTAGTAACAATGAGTTTGAGTGTGCAATGCAGGCAGACGTGCTGCAAATATCTTTGCACTAGTGGGACAATACAGAAGTCCAACAGCCACTTTCAGGATGCCACTAAGTTCACTCAGTGTTTGCTAGTATAATTGCTTAGTAACAATGAGTTTGAGTGTGCAATGCAGGCAGACATGCTGCAAATATCTTTGCACTAGTGGGACAATACAGAAGTCCAACAGCCACGTTTAGGATGCCATTAAGTTCACTCAGTGTTTGCTAGTATAATGGCTTAGTAACAATGAGTTTGAGTGTGCAATGCAGGCAGACGTGCTGCAAATATCTTTGCACTAGTGGGACAATACAGAAGTCCAACAGCTACATTTAGGATGCCACTAAGTTCACTCAGTGTTTGCTAGTATAATGGCTTAGTAACAATGAGTTTGAGTGTGCAATGCAGGCAGACGTGCTGCAAATATCTTTGCACTAGTGGGACAATACAGAAGTCCAACAGCCACGTTTAGGATGCCACTAAGTTCACTCAGTGTTTGCTAGTATAATGGCTTAGTAACAATGAGTTTAAGTGTGCAATGCAGGCAGACGTGCTGCAAATATCTTTGCACTAGTGGGACAATACAGAAGTCCAACTGCCACGTTTAGGATGCCACTAAGTTCACTCAGTGTTTGCTAGTATAATGGCTTAGTAACAATGAGTTTGAGTGTGCAATGCAGGCAGATGTGCTGCAAATATCTTTGCACTAGTGGGACAATACAGAAGTCCAACAGCCACGTTTAGGATGCCACTAAGTTCACTCAGTGTTTGCTAGTATAATGGCTTAGTAACAATGAGTTTGAGTGTGCAATGCAGGCAGACGTGCTGCAAATATCTTTGCACTAGTGGGACAATACGGAAGTCCAACAGCCACTTTCAGGATGCCACTAAGTTCACTCAGTGTTTGCTAGTATAATTGCTTAGTAACAATGAGTTTGAGTGTGCAATGCAGGCAGACATGCTGCAAATATCTTTGCACTAGTGGGACAATACAGAAGTCCAACAGCCACGTTTAGGATGCCACTAAGTTCACTCAGTGTTTGCTAGTATAATGGCTTAGTAACAATGAGTTTGAGTGTGCAATGCAGGCAGACGTGCTGCAAATATCTTTGCACTAGTGGGACAATACAGAAGTACAACAGCCACATTTAGGATGCCACTAAGTTCACTCAGTGTTTGCTAGTATAATGGCTTAGTAGCAATGAGTTTGAGTGTGCAATGCAGGCAGACGTGCTGCAAATATTTTTGCACTAGTGGGAAAATACAGAAGTCCAACAGCCACGCTTAGGATGCCACTAAGTTCACTCAGTGTTTGCTAGTATAATGGCTTAGTAACAATGAGTTTGAGTGTGCAATGCAGGCAGACGTGCTGCAAATATCTTTGCACTAGTGGGACAATACAGAAGTCCAACAGCCACGTTTAGGATGTCACTAAGTTCACTCAGTGTTTACTACTATAATGGCTTAGTAACAATGAGTTTGAGTGTGCAATGCAGGCAGATGTGCTGCAAATATCTTTGCACTAGTGGGACAATACAAAAGTCCAACAGCCACGTTTAGGATGCCACTAAGTTCACTCAGTGTTTGCTAGTATAATGGCTTAGTAACAATGAGTTTGAGTGTGCAATGCAGGCAGACGTGCTGCAAATATCTTTGCACTAGTGGGAAAATACAGAAGTCCAACAGCCACGTTTAGGATGCCACTAAGTTCACTCAGTGTTTGCTAGTATAATGGCTTAGTAACAATGAGTTTGAGTGTGCAATGCAGGCAGACGTGCTGCAAATATCTTTGCACTAGTGGGACAATACAGAAGTCCAACTGCCACGTTTAGGATGCCACTAAGTTCACTCAGTGTTTGCTAGTATAATGGCTTAGTAACAATGAGTTTGAGTGTGCAATGCAGGCAGATGTGCTGCAAATATCTTTGCACTAGTGGGACAATACAGAAGTCCAACAGCCACGTTTAGGATGCCACTAAGTTCACTCAGTGTTTGCTAGTATAATGGCTTAGTAACAATGAGTTTGAGTGTGCAATGCAGGCAGACGTGCTGCAAATATCTTTGCACTAGTGGGACAATACAGAAGTCCAACAGCCACTTTCAGGATGCCACTAAGTTCACTCAGTGTTTGCTAGTATAATGGCTTAGTAACAATGAGTTTGAGTGTGCAATGCAGGCAGACGTGCTGCAAATATCTTTGCACTAGTGGGACAATACAGAAGTCCAACAGCCACATTTAGGATGCCACTAAGTTCACTCAGTGTTTGCTAGTATAATGGCTTAGTAGCAATGAGTTTGAGTGTGCAATGCAGGCAGACGTGCTGCAAATATTTTTGCACTAGTGGGAAAATACAGAAGTCCAACAGCCACGCTTAGGATGCCACTAAGTTCACTCAGTGTTTGCTAGTATAATGGCTTAGTAACAATGAGTTTCAGTGTGCAATGCAGGCAGACGTGCTGCAAATATCTTTGCACTAGTGGGACAATACAGAAGTCCAACAGCCACGTTTAGGATGCCACTAAGTTCACTCAGTGTTTGCTAGTATAATGGCTTAGTAACAATGAGTTTGAGTGTGCAATGCAGGCAGACGTGCTGCAAATATCTTTGCACTAGTGGGACAATACAGAAGTCCAACAGCCCCGTTTAGGATGCCACTAAGTTCACTCAGTGTTTGCTAGTATAATTGCTTACTAACAATGAGTTTGAGTGTGCAATGCAGGCAGACGTGCTGCAAATATCTTTGCACTAGTGGGACAATACAGAAGTCCAACAGCCACGTTTAGGATGCCACTAAGTTCACTCAGTGTTTGCTAGTATAATGGCTTAGTAACAATGAGTTTGAGTGTGCAATGCAGGCAGACGTGCTGCAAATATCTTTGCACTAGTGGAACAATACAGAAGTCCAACAGCCATGTTTAGGATGCCACTAAGTTCACTCAGTGTTTGCTAGTATAATGGCTTAGTAACAATGAGTTTGAGTGTGCAATGCAGGCAGACGTGCTGCAAATATCTTTGCACTAGTGGGACAATACAGAAGTCCAACAGCCCCGTTTAGGATGCCACTAAGTTCACTCAGTGTTTGCTAGTATAATGGCTTAGTAACAATGAGTTTGAGTGTGCAATGCAGGCAGACGTGCTGCAAATATCTTTACACTAGTGGGACAATACAGAAGTCCAACAGCCACGTTTAGGGTGCCACTAAGTTCACTCAGTGTTTGCTAGTATAATGGCTTAGTAACAATGAGTTTGAGTGTGCAATGCAGGCAGACGTGCTGCAAATATCTTTGCACTAGTGGGACTATACAGAAGTCCAACAGCCATGTTTAGGATGCCACTAAGTTCACTCAGTGTTTGCTAGTATAATGGCTTAGTAACAATGAGTTTGAGAGTGCAATGCAGGCAGACGTGCTGCAAATATCTTTGCACTAGTGGGACAATACAGAAATCCAACAGCCACATTTAGGATGCCCCTAAGTTCACTCAGTGTTTGCTAGTATAATGGCTTAGTAACAATGAGTTTCAGTGTGCAATGCAGGCAGACGTGCTGCAAATATCTTTGCACTAGTGGGACAATACAGAAGTCCAACAGCCCCGTTTAGGATGCCACTAAGTTCACTCAGTGTTTGCTAGTATAATGGCTTAGTAACAATGAGTTTGAGTGTGCAATGCAGGCAGACGTGCTGCAAATATCTTTGCACTAGTGGGACAATACAGAATTCCAACAGCCTCTTTTAGGATGCCACTAAGTTCACTCAGTGTTTGCTAGCATAATGGCTTAGTAACAATGAGTTTGAGTGTGCAATGCAGGCAGACGTGCTGCAAATATCTTTGCACTAGAAGGACAATGCAGAAGTCCAACAGCCACGTTTAGGATGCCACTAAGTTCACTCAGTGTTTGCTAGTATAATGGCTTCGTAACAATGAGTTTGAGTGTGCAATGCAGGCAGACGTGCTGCAAATATCTTTGCACTAGTGGGACAATACAGAAGTCCAACAGTCACGTTTAGGATGCCACTAAGTTCACTCAGTGTTTGCTAGTATAATGGCTTAGTAACAATGAGTTTGAGTGTGCAATGCAGGCAGACGTGCTGCAAATATCTTTGCACTAGTGGGACAATACAGAAGTCCAACAGCCATGTTTAGGATGCCACTAAGTTCACTCAGTGTTTGCTAGTATTTTTGCTTAGTAACTATGAGTTTCAGTGTACAATGCAGGCAGACGTGCTGCAAATATTTTTGCACTAGTGGGACAATACAGAAGTCCAACAGCCACGTTTAGGATGCCACTAAGTTCACTCAGTGTTTGCTAGTATAATGGCTTAGTAACAATGAGTTTGAGTGTGCAATGCAGGCAGACGTGCTGCAAATATCTTTGCACTAGTGGGACAATACAGAAATCCAACAGCCACGTTTACGATGCCCCTAAGTTCACTCAGTGTTTTCTAGTATAATGGCTTAGTAACAATGAGTTTGACTGTGCAATGCAGGCAGACGTGCTGCAAATATCTTTGCACTTGTGGGACAATACAGAAACCCAACAGCCACGTTTAGGATGCCACTAAGTTCACTCAGTGTTTGCTAGTATAATGGCTTAGCAACAATGAGTTTCAGTGTGCAATGCAGGCAGACGTGCTGCAAATATCTTTGCCCTAGTGGGACAATACAGAAGTCCAACAGCCCCGTTTAGGATGCCACTAAGTTCACTCAGTGTTTGCTAGTATAATGGCTTAGTAACAATGAGTTTAAGTGTGCAATGCAGGCAGACGTGCTGCAAATATCTTTGCACTAGTGGGACAATACAGAATTCCAACAGCCACTTTTAGGATGCCACTAAGTTCACTCAGTGTTTGCTAGCATAATGGCTTAGTAACAATGAGTTTGAGTGTGCAATGCATGCAGACGTGCTGCAAATATCTTTGCACTAGTGGGACAATGCAGAACTCCAACAGCCACGTTTAGGATGCCACTAAGTTCACTCAGTGTTTGCTAGTATAATGGCTTAGTAACAATGAGTTTGAGTGTGCAATGCAGGCAGACGTGCTGCAAATATCTTTGCACTAGTGGGACAATGCAGAACTCCAACAGCCACGTTTAGGATGCCACTAAGTTCACTCAGTGTTTGCTAGTATAATGGCTTAGTAACAATGAGTTTGAGTGTGCAATGCAGGCAGACGTGCTGCAAATATCTTTGCACTAGTGGGACAATACAGAAGTCCAACAGCCACGTTTAGGATGCCACTAAGTTCACTCAGTGTTTGCTAGTATAATGGCTTAGTAACAATGAGTTTGAGTGTGCAATGCAGGCAGACGTGCTGCAAATATCTTTGCACTAGTGGGACTATACAGAAGTCCCACAGCCATGTTTAGGATGCCACTAAGTTCACTCAGTGTTTGCTAGTATAATGGCTTAGTAACAATGAGTTTGAGAGTGCAATGCAGGCAGACGTGCTGCAAATATCTTTGCACTAGTGGGACAATACAGAAATCCAACAGCCACATTTAGGATGCCCCTAAGTTCACTCAGTGTTTGCTAGTATAATGGCTTAGTAACAATGAGTTTGAGTGTGCAATGCAGGCAGATGTGCTGCAAATATCTTTGCACTAGTGGGACAATACAGAAACCCAACAGCCACGTTTAGGATGCCACTAAGTTCACTCAGTGTTTGCTAGTATAATGGCTTAGTAACAATGAGTTTCAGTGTGCAATGCAGGCAGACGTGCTGCAAATATCTTTGCACTAGTGGGACAATACAGAAGTCCAACAGCCCCGTTTAGGATGCCACTAAGTTCACTCAGTGTTTGCTAGTATAATGGCTTAGTAACAATGAGTTTGAGTGTGCAATGCAGGCAGACGTGCTGCAAATATCTTTGCACTAGTGGGACAATACAGAATTCCAACAGCCTCTTTTAGGATGCCACTAAGTTCACTCAGTGTTTGCTAGCATAATGGCTTAGTAACAATGAGTTTGAGTGTGCAATGCAGGCAGACGTGCTGCAAATATCTTTGCACTGGTGGGACAATGCAGAACTCCAACAGCCACGTTTAGGATGCCACTAAGTTCACTCAGTGTTTGCTAGTATAATGGCTTAGTAACAATGAGTTTGAGTGTGCAATGCAGGCAGACGTGCTGCAAATATCTTTGCACTAGTGGAACAATACAGAAGTCCAACAGCCACGTTTAGGATGCCACTAAGTTCACTCTGTGCTTGCTAGTATAATGGCTTAGTAACAATGAGTTTCAGTGTGCAATGCAGGCAGACGTGCTGCAAATATCTTTGCACTAGTGGGACAATACAGAAGTCCAACAGCCACTTTTAGGATGCCACTAAGTTCACTCAGTGTTTGCTAGTATAATGTCTTAGTATCATTGAGTTTGAGTGTGCAATGCAGGCAGACATGCTGCAAATATCTTTGCACTAGTGGGACAATACAGAAGTCCAACAGCCACGTTTAGGATGCCACTAAGTTCACTCAGTGTTTGCTAGTATAATGGCCTAGTAACAATGAGTTTGAGTGTGCAATGCAGGCAGACATGCTGCAAATATCTTTGCACTAGTGGGACAATACAGAAGTCCAACAGCCATGTTTAGGATGCCACTAAGTTCACTCAGTGTTTGCTAGTATAATGGCTTAGTAACAATGAGTTTGAGTGTGCAAAGGGCAAGAGGGTACAGTGGCAGGGTTGTGGGTCTCTGGGTAGAGGAAAGGAAGCCTGCCTTTCTATCCCTCCTAATGGGGAAATGCAGCGAGGAAATCCCTGACCTTAGCTACACAGACGCTGTCATCTTGTGTAGCTGTTAAACTCTGTTTTCACGGACCTGTCACCTATGCCTCTGACCCTGCCAGTATTAGCCCTTAAAAGGACTGATAGAAACTTCTATCCCTATTCTGCACAGCGCTGTGTATAGAGTGTACACAGCAGTATCGGAGACAGGAGCTACTCCTGTGGTGACTGACACCCAGACGCAGAAGAGATAATGGCGTCTGGACGGGCAGATACCCATTTTTATAATGCAGGGACATGTGACATGGACATCCTATCACACATGCCGTTGCTTCTCTGGCTAACAGTCCACTTAGCTGTGTGTGTGTCTGGGATTGGCTGACATGCTGGCCCGCCCCACTACACGCGCGCGCTTAGGGAAGGAGGACAAGGATAAAAAAAAAAAAATGACGATCGCCATTATCCATACAGCAGTGATCTGAATGCGCTGTTCCCGCACACTATACACTGAAATTTCATAATAGTGTGAGTCACAGAGTGACTTACACTATTACAGCGGAAAGCCAGCTAGTAATTAGCTGGTCTTTTTGCTGCTAGAACCGTTCTCGAACATATCTAGAACTATCGAGCTTTAGCAAAAAGCTCGAGTTCTAGTTTGATCTAGAACAGCCCCCAAAATCACTCGAGCCGCGAACTGGAGAACCTCGAACCGCGAACCGCGCTCAACTCTAATCAGGAGTACAAACCACCTGCTTGCAACTTCGGCTTGAAGGAACTGAAATTATCACCAGCCCTGTCCAAAGTAAGGAAGGGATATTTAAACACCAAGGGAATACTGATAATCAACAGCTGGGTGGAAGTCGAGCTCCTGCTGGGTCCAGAAGGGAGAGAGATGAATCCAGCAGGAAGGCTACCTATACCAATGAATACTGACAGCAGGAACAATGGAAAATCAGGGAACATTCTGTGCAGCCAGATGTTGTGACCTTCTACGGCCAGAAACCACATGAATGTCTGTCAGACAAAAAAAAAAAACACGTGGGGTCTCCCCATTTTTGACAGCCATCTAGGGTAAAGCAGACGACTGCAGCCTGCAGACCCCAGCTATCAGCTTCACCTTGGATGGTAATCCAATTTGGAGGTCACCCCATGCTGTTTTTCAATTATTTATAAGTAATAAAAAAACATAGGGTCCCCTCCAAATTGGACTAGAGGCCAAAGTAAAGCAGACAGCTGTGGTCTGGTATTCTCAGGATGGGAAGGTCCATGCTTATTGGCCCTTCTCAGCCTAAAAATAGCAGGCCACAGCTGCCCCAGAAGTGGTGTACTCATTAGATGTGCCAATCCTGGCACTTCGCCCCAACTCATCGTATTGCCCTGGTGCAGTGGCAAACGGGGTACTATATGGGGTTGATACCAGCTGTGTAATGTCACTTGGCATCAAGCCCAGAAGTTAGTGATGTCACGGCATCTAACAGATACTCGACATGAATAACCCAGTCAGTAACAAAAAAAAAAAGACAAGGGGGAGCATGGCTGGACATGGCTGAGTGAGGACGCGCTCTGTATCAGCTCCTCAGCACTAACTTCATATCCACCGGCATCCATCTGCTAACATGGGCAAAACTAATCCCAGACGGTCCAGGACCTGCTCCTCCATCCGCCCAGCTCTCCAGGGACCCGATATCAAGGCTTACCTTTCTGAACCGAGGAGCCTGTCAGCTGAAGCTCCCGTGCGGCCTGTATGGGAGCTGGAGGAAGTAGCTGTGGATCAAGCAGGAGGAGGAGTAACAGGTTGACGCATGGCAGGAATGACCGAGAACACCATTCACGGGACAACACCTAGATCCCGTTCTACCTGGACGAGGAGTAGACTGCTGATTTCGGTTTATTCCCCCTGGGTCTGATTACCCTCTGTCAGTGAGAAGGTTTCGGAGCGAAGAGTCATGGCAATCTCCTGTAGTGCCTGGGCCATCTATTTGCAGAATAATGTGACTGTCAACTGTTCCAACACTTTAGAGATAATTGTTGTTCGGATGCCGATGTTTTCTACATGTTTATCCCTTGGTTTTTTTTTTAGTGCTTACCTATGCGTGCAGGAGCTGTTCTTTTACAATGCCTTACCACCTTCTCCCCCACATAGGTTGGAAACCTCTGCCTGTCTGGTGTGAAGCGGGCATGTTCCCAGGGTGCGCTACTAAGCGCTTTGAGTTAAACGCAGAGGCGGTACCTCTGCTTGTTTATGTTTATCTCTTTCTTACTCTTTGTTCTTTCCCTCCTTCCCCATCTCTATTCCTGTTCTAACCACGGGTGCCCTTCATGGAAGTCTAGGTCTACTCCATTGGCAAACACAGAAACCGAGCAGTATCATGAATGGCGGACTTGAACATCGCTTCCTTCATCGTGAAGGGTTTCAATAAACCGGAGAAACGGGCTCAGATCCTATACTATCTACACAAACGCAAGGTACACTTGGCCTGTTTTCAGGAGACCCACTTTAAAGGTGGCTTTACACACTACGAGATCGCTAAAGCGATCTCGTTGGGGTCACGGAATTTGTGACGCACATCCGGCCGCTTTAGCGATGTGTGTGACACCTATGAGCGATTTTGAATCGTCGCAAAAACATTCAAAATCGCTCATCGGTGACATGCCCCCCTCTTCCCAATTATCATTGCTGCTGCAGTAACGATGTTGTTTGTCGTTCCTGCAGCACCACACATCGCTATGTGTGACGCCGCTGGAACGACAAACATCTCCTTACCTCCGTCCACTGGAAAAGTAGGAAGGAAGGAGGTGGGCGGCATGTTCACTCAGTAATCAGGTTTTCACGGTAATTAATACGTATGCCCCTAATCAGAACCAGGGGCTCTTTGTCGCTAAGTTAATAGATACCGCCCTGGCCTTGGGTGAGAGGTCCGGTGCTCCTATGCGGGGACCTGAATGTAACACTGGACCCGGCTTTGGATATTTCCAAGAGCTGATCCAATTTATCCTACTCATTTATTAAGCGGATTAAAAACCATTACTACTCCATTGCGTGGCGAATTCAACATCCCTCAGAGAGGAGCTATATTTTATTCCCACCCGCAGGACTCGTACAGCCGTCTGGACAACATCCTAGTTCAGCATAATGCGCTGTCTTGGCTCTCCAATACGGGGATCGGAAATATCCTCTGGTCGGACCATGCCCCGGTATTCTGCTCCGTGCGTGTGCCCTCCATGACGAAGACAGTGAGGTCCTGGTGGCTGAATGAGTCTCTGCTCTTAGATGAGTCCTGTGCCTCAGAAATACAGTCTTCTGTCACTAATTTTGCCACAGATCATACATCAGACACCACAGCGCCGGCCCTTAAATGGGAGGCTCTCTAATGTGTCCTTCGGGGAATATTTATTAAACACGGCTCGCGGATCAAAAAACAGAGGTCACAGGACATAAAAGATGCCTCCAGAAGGTCACTAGTTTAGAACTCCGTCATAAACGTGCGCTCAATACCACTAATCTGAGAGGGCTCTTAGGAGCCCGGCTAGAGCTTAAGAAACTGATGGACTCGGCTTATAGGCACATTATTCAAATAGGTAAAAGCAGATTCTATGATTTTGGTGATAAGCCGGGGAGATTGTTAGCAAACGCGATACGGGCGAAACAGGCATTATCCCTAATCCCGTGCATTGAGAATTCAATGGATAAATTAGTGCACACTACACCCGACATTGCAGCTGCCTTTCGCTGTTATTATTCTAAACTATATAACCTAAACCCGCCCCTTGTGGCCTCCGGAGGCAGCACTTATGCTCCTGACTCCCCTTTTAAAAAGATGTCCACAGCCATAATTGAGGACCTAGAGGCGCTGTTCACGTAGGAGGAACTTAAGCAGCTCATTCAGGAAGCGTCGGTAAATAAGAGAGCGGGTCCAGATGGTATGACGACAAAAATTTATAAATGTTTTTCGGAACTTTTAGGCCCCTTGTTGCTGGAATTTTTTAATTCCATCTCCGAGGTTTTCTCTTTCCCAGCAGACTCCACAGTAGCATATATTAGGGTCATCCCCAAGGCGGGGAAGGACCCTAATACATGCGGTAGCTTTAGACCAATTTCTCTCCTAAATGTAGATCTCAAATTCTACGCAAAACTGATTGCCAATAGATATAATCCCCTCCTGTCAGATCTGATACATCCAGACCAGATCGATTTTGTCCCCGGAAGAGAAGCCCGGGACAACACTCTGAAGACTCTGGATATCATTTATCATGCCCATGCGAAAGAGGTCCCTCTCATGGTTCTGTCCCTGGATGCCAAAATGGCTTTTGACAGAATATCATGGGAGGCCCTCGCGCAAACGTTAAGTCATTTAGATCTGGGGCCTAACCTTACCTCTAAAATATTGGCGCTTTATCGATCTCCGTCTGCTCGCATTAAAATAAATGATACCCTACCCCCCTCCCCTTACGATACGCAATGGGACTCGACAGGGATGCCCCCTATCCCCCTTATTATACATTCTGGTAATGGAGCATTTGATGGCGGCCATTCGGGCCAACACGGACATCTGAGGAATTCAGATTGCGAATAAGGAATATAAATGTTCTGCATTTGCGGATGATTTGTTGATTTATCTACCCAACCCTACGGTTGGGCTTCCTGCGTTGATGCCCGAGTTGGAAAGATTCTGGTGGATGGTCAGGGTTTAAAATTAACCTGGAGAAGTTGGAGGCCCTCAATGTGACCCTACCTCGGCATCAAGTTTTGGTGTTGCGGTCCGGTTTCCCCTGTAAGTGGCCCCAAAGTAATAGCATTGACTACCTAGGCATTACTATACCCTCTGACTTTTCCAGGCTATTCCATCTTAATTTCCAACAATTTTTAATCAGGCTGGAGAAGGATATTAACATGTGGCATCGGGGTTTCATGTCCTGGTTTGGCAGGGTTTTAGCCCTTAAGATGACGGCCCTACCTAGGCTGTTATATCTTCTGCAGACGGTGCCTGTCCACATTCCTGCGTCGTTCTGGTGCAAAGTCCAGCAGCTATTTACACAATTTGTTTGGTCCAAGGGTCAACAAGGATACGGAGCTCTGTTTTGACCCGTCCAAAGGACGCGGGTGGACTGGGATTACCGGACTGTAGGAGATACCATTTAGCGGTAGCACATGCGAGGACCCTTGATCTGTTACATAATAGAAATTCCAAATTATGGGTGCGCATTGCCCAGGACACCTGTTCCTTATCAGTCTTGACGCTGCCCTGGACTTGGCCCCTGCTGAACAAAAGTAAACTTACTGTTGCTTACGGGGTGGAACAGACTCTGCGAACATTGCATGCTGCGTGAGAGAAATACTCTTTACTGCAACCCATGGGGCCGTTAATGCCAATAACGGACAACCCGAGGTTTCCCCCTGGGGCATCCGCTGCCTCTTTCCTCGGAGCCACCAAAGGGACACCTTTGCGCGTGCTTAATGTTGCAGGGTACAGTACTCTCGCTCCCCTTGATTTTGGGGGATCGTCTGCAGAGACCACCACCAGGTCTCAGGAAACGAGCTACAAAATTATATCACGGTGGTATAGGGTCCCCACTCTGCTCCACAGATGGTTCCCGAGGTGCAGGATGTTTGCTGGAGATGCGGACAGCAGGGTGGTACCATGACCCACATATGGTGGTCTTGTACGGTCTTGGCGGCTTTCTGGGATGGGGTCCTGAAAGCGATCCAGGAGATATCAGGGATCGTGGTGCCCAGATGACCGGAAGCGGTCCTCCTATATATGTTTCCGTTATCTAAAAAATTGTACAAAAAATCTCTGCTCAGACACCTCCTTCAGGCTGCCAAGACCGTAATTCCCCGACACTGGAGGAATGGGTTGATCCCCCGACTTTGGAGGAATGGGTGGGGGAAGTGAATGTGATCTAACGGATGGAAAAGATACTGGCACAGTCCCGCAACGATGTAGTGTCCAATGCCACAAAATGGTTTCATTGGGAATCTTTCTTAACCAGTCCAGGCTTCTGCGATCTGAGTTAGGGCGCGGTTTTGCAGCCATACTTGGGATGAGAGGCACCCATATGCCTTGCAATTTTGTATTTTGGACCTCATAGGTGGAGGCTCCCGTGGTATCCTAATCCCCCCTTCCCCTTTCTCCCTTACACTATCTTTCCTTCTAAAGATCTTTTGTTTAGGTGTTTCTTTTTCGTGTGTGTGGGGAACAATTGTTTCCCTTCTTTATGTGTATGTCTCAAAACATAAAAGGGGAAAGAAAATTGGGTGGGTCATTTTGTTACAATAGTTTAAGTTTTGAAGTAACCTGGTTGGTTGTCACTAGAAGAAGAGATATATTATCACTGGTGGGCCCACGTTTATTGTGATTAATGTATCGATGTACTATTCCCCCATGTAACTTGAATGTTTCTGTTTGACTATCTTATTTGAAAATTAATAAAAATGTTAAATATTAAAAAAAAAAAAATGTTATTTGAAAAAACGCTCCCCAATACATTCCCTCTTTCACCAATTTATTGAAAAGAAAAAAAATCTGGTCCACCGTAATCCATTTTAGAGGTCCCACGATGACTCTGGACCTTCCACAATATGGGGGGCATGCTCAGAGAATATATCCCTCATTTTCTGGAAGAGCAAGCTTTCCATGTGAGAAGTGTGGGTTCAGTGTTCTGAAAATATTTATTAAACACGGCTCGCGGATCAAAAAACAGAGGTCACAGGACATAAAAGATGCCCTCCAGAAGGTCACTAGTTTAGAACTCCGTCATAAACGTGCGCTCAATACCACTAATCTGAGAGTGCTCTTAGGAGCCCGGCTAGAGCTTAAGAAACTGATGGACTAGGCTTATAGGCACATTATTCAAATAGGTAAAAGCAGATCCTATGATTTTGGTGATAAGCCGAGGAGATTGTTAGCAAACGCGATATGGGCGAAACAGGCATTATCCCTAATCCCATGCATTGAGAATTCAATGGATAAATTAGTGCACACTACACCCGATATTGCAGCTGCCTTTCGCTGCTATTATTCTAAACTATATAACCTAAACCCGCCCCCTGTGGCCTCCGGAGGCAGCACTTATGCTCCTGACTCCCCTTTTAAAAAGATGTCCACAGCCATAATTGAGGACCTAGAGGCATCGTTCACGTAGGAGGAACTTAAGCAGGTCATTCAGGAAGCATCGGTAAATAAGAGACCGGGTCCGGATGGTATGACGACAAAAATTTATAAATGTTTTTCGGAACTTCTAGCCCCCTTGTTGCTGGAATTTTTTAATTCCATCTCTGAGGTTTTCTCTTTCCCAGCAGACTCCACAGTAGCATATATTAGGGTCATCCCCAAGGCGGGGAAGGACCCTAATGCATGCGGTAGCTTTATACCAATTTCTCTCCTAAATGTAGATCTCAAATTCTATGCAAAACTTATTGCCAATAGATATAATCCCCTCCTGTCAGATCTGATACATCCAGACCAGATCGATTTTGTCCCCGGAAGAGAAGCCAGGGACAACACTCTGAAGACACTGGATATCATTCATCATGCCCATGCAAAAGAGGTCCCTCTCATGGTTCTGTGCCTGGATGCCGAAAAGGCTTTTGACAGAATATCATGGGAGGCCCTCGCGCAAACGCTAAGTCATTTAGATCTGGGGCCTAACCTTACCTCTAAAATATTGGCGCTTTATCGATCTCCGTCTGCTCGCATTAAAATAAATGGTACCCTCCCCTCCTCCCCTTACGATACGCAATGGGACTCGACAGGGATGCTCTCTATCCCCCTCATTATACATTCTGGTAATGGAGCATTTGATGGCGGCCATTTGGGCCAACACGGACATCCGAGGAATTCAGATTGCGAATAAGGAATATAAATGTTCTGCATTTGCGGATGATTTGTTGATTTATCTATCCAACCCTACGGCTGGGCTTCCTGCGTTGATGTCCGAGTTGGAAAGATTCTGGTGGATGGTCAGGGTTTAAAATTAACCTGGAGACGTTGGAGGCCCTCAATGTGACCCTACCTCGGCATCAAGTTTTGGTGTTGCGGTCTGGTTTCCCCTGTAAGTGGCCCCAAAGTAATAGCATTTACTACCTAGGCATTACTATACCCTCTGACTTTTCCAGGCTATTCCATCTTAATTTCCAACAATTTTTCATCAGGCTGGAGAAGGATATTAACACGTGGCATCGGGGAGTCATGTCCTGGTTTGGCAGGGTTGTAGCCCTTAAGATGACGGCCCTGCCTAGGCTGTTATATCTTCTGCAGACGGTGCCTGTCCACATTCCTGCATCGTTCTGGTGCAAAGTCCAGCAGCTATTTACACAATTTGTTTGGTCCAAGGGTCGTCCAAGGATACGGAGCTCTGTTTTGACCCGTCCGAAGGACGCGGGTGGATTGGGATTACCGGACTGTAGGAGTTACCATTTAGCGGTAGCACATGCGAGGACCCTTGATCTGCTACATAATAGAAATTCCAAATTATGGGTGCGCATTGCCCAGGACACCTGTTCCTTATCAGTCTTGATGCTGCCCTGGACTTGGCCCCTGCTGAACAAAAGTAAACTTACTATTGCTTACGGGGTGGAACAGACTCTGCGAACATTGCATGCTGCGTGAGAGAAACACTCTTTACTGCAACCCATGGGGCCGTTAATGCCAATAACAGACAACCCGAGGTTTCCCCCTGGGGTATCCGCTGCCTCTTTTCTCGGGGCCACCAAAGGAACACCTTTGCGCGTGCTCCATGTTGCAGGGTACAGTACTGTCGCTCCCCTTGATTTTGGGGGATCGTCTGCAGAGACCACCACCAGGTCTCAGGAGACGAGCTACAAAATTATATCACGGTGGTATAGGGTCCCCACTCTGCTCCACAGATGGTTCCCGAGGTGCAGGATGTTTGCTGGAGATGCGGACAGCAGGGTGGTACCATAACCCACATATGGTGGTCTTGTACGGTCTTGGCGGCTTTCTGGGATGGGGTCCTGAAAGCGATCCAGGAGATATCAGGGATCGTGGTGCCCAGATGACCGGAAGCGTTCCTCCTATATATGTTTCCGTTATCTAAAAAATTGTACAAAAAATCTCTGCTCAGACACCTCCTTCAGGCTGCCAAGACCGTAATTCCCCGACACTGGAGGAATGGGTTGATCCCCCGACTTTGGAGGAATGGGTGGGGGAAGTGGATGTGATCTATCGGATGGAAAGGATACTGGCACAGTCCCGCAACGATGTAGTGTCCAATGCTATAAAATGGTTTCATTGGGAACCTTTCTTAACCAATCCAGGCTTCTGGAATCTGAGTTAGTGCGCGGTTTTGCAGCCATACTTGGGATGAGAGGCACCTGTACGCCTTGCAATTTTGTATTTTGGACCTAATAGGTGGAGGTTCCCATGGGATCCTAATCCCCCCTTCCCCTTTCTCCCTTACACTATCTTTCCTTCTAAAGATCTTTTGTTTAGGTGTTTCTTTTTCATGTGTGTGGGGAACAATTGTTTCCCTTCTTTATGTGTATGTCTTAAAACATAAAAGGGGAATGAAAATTGGGTGGGTCACTTTGTTACAATATTTTCAGTTTTGAAGTGACCTGGATGGTTGTCACTAGAAGAAGAGATTTATTCTCACTGGTGGGCCCACATTTATTGTGATTAATGTATCGATGTACTATTCCCCCATGTAACTTGAATGTTTCTGTTTAACTATCTTATTTGAAAATTAATAAAAATGTTAAATATTAAAAAAAAAAAAAATGTTATTTGAAAAAACGCTCCCCAATACATTCCCTCTTTCACCAATTTATTGAGAAGAAAAAAAATCTGGTCCACCGTAATCCATTTTAGAGGTCCCACGATGACTCTGGACCTTCCACAATATGGGGGCATGCTCAGGGAATGTATCCCTCATTTTCTGGAAGAGCAAGCTCTCCATGTGAGAAGTGTGGGTGCAGTGTTCTGAGAATACTGCACTCACACTGCCCCAGTCCAACCAAAGGCAGAGTGACCTGCAGTAACCTTATTCCTAAATATGAGGGGCATGCTCAGAGAACGTATTCCCCATTTTCTGGAGCAGCAGGTCCTCCATGGGAAGAGTGTGGCTGAAGATTACAGCAGTCACGCTCCCCAGGTCTATAGTACAGCAGTATGTGCATCAATGAGCTCAGCTTCCCTGCTTGCAAGGAGCTGGCTGACAGACACTTTCTGTGCATGGGTAGCACCACTGAGGAATCAGGTGCCACAAAATGTAACCTGTGGAAACCCAAACCCCGGAATATCCGTGCCAGTCAACACACCAGCACCTTCAGGCCATACACAACCCCAACACCAGACTGGGAGACTGCCTAGCAACAGGTAAAAGGGATGGGCACTGATTGGATAGCTGCCACCCAATCTATAGGGAGAGACCCAGCAAGGGGAGGGGCGAGTGGTCAGTTGGGAAGTTGCTGGGATGAAGTGAAGAGGAGAGTTAGAAGTGAAGGAAAGAAATGGTGTAGAGATGGAAGAGAAGGAGTGTGGAGGAAGAAGTCAAGGAGAGTGCACATACAGAAAAGACCTGAAGTAACAACGGATCACTGTAACCGGAGTGAGGGACTGTGGAGTAAGGAACCGTGGGTTACCTGTGGAAGTGTAATACTCCAGGAACTGCGGGACGCCTGTGGAAGTCTGGAACCAAGGCTCACAGGACTCAGCACAAGGCGGGGTGCAGACCCTAGGACAGCGGGACACTTTATGGTCAACTGTTAATTCTGCCAGGTGAGGGGATTTCAAGGATCCTACACCACCCAAAGAGTCTGAAGCATCAGCAGCAAAGAGGGGACCTGGGACAAGGGAGAGAAGTTCACGCATTAAATAGTCAAGGCTTTCTGCAATAGGACCAAGACTGAAACGGAGGGGCTCTTCAGAAGCTTTAAGCCATGGGAGACCACCACTAACAAGTGCATGGAGGACAGATAACCCAGGTCATAGCTGGCATGGAGAACAAGGGGAGCGGGAACACCTGTAACTGGCACCAGCGGGTCCAGGTACCAGCCACAAGTAACAGGCAAGTTAAAACTACAATACCGGTGTGGACTGTTTCCTTCTCGCCTCCGTACCCATACACTGACTGTCCCCTAGCATTGCCCCCTCATCATCCACTGTTGGGGCCTGCGCTACTCGATCAGCCCCAGCAGGACCCTGCAGTGGCCTAAATAACCTGGCCGCACACCGCAAGTGGCGTAGTCGAGAACTCTTTTATTTTTATTTCCTTTTGTTTCACCCCTTTTTATCGGACCGACCCCCAGGGTCAAGGAACCAGGCATGGGCCGCGACCACAACTAATCCCCCCCTGCGCACTGCACACCCGGGAACGGGTACCCCACAGCCCTGGGGCATCACACAGGCGGCCTCCATCTTTTCAGAAGGAAGATGAGGGATCGCTAGGACCAGAGCAACAGCAGGTAGCAGGGAAGACCAGGGGATGACGGGGTGACAGTGGGTGACCTGACAGGACTTGGGGACAATTTTTCTGTCGCATGTGACATGTCACATGCTACAGAAATGAGAGGAGGATGATAAATGCGGCAGGTGCGCTGGTCGTGCGCACCGCAATCTTGGATGATTGTGAGGGGGTGGGGGTCAAGGGGGCACTTTGGCAACACCGAAGGACTGGAGGGGACCCGGGGAGGAGATTTATCTCCGATCTGACATGTTTGATCATGCCAGGTGGGAGATAAATCATTTTTTACCGGCGTTGCCATTTACTATAATGTGATCATTGGTATATGGTGTATACCGATAATCACGTGACCAGGGACTGGAAAAAAACAATCCAAATCATGATCTCCAGGATCTCAGCTACCCCCGGTAGCTGAAACCCTAAAGATTTTCTGACACTGGAGGGCGCTATTCACTTTTTTCTAGCCGCCGTTTTAAAACAGCGATCTTGCATAAGTACCTTTTTCTGCCACCGTTTTAATCCGTAAGACCGTCATAAAGGGGTTGATTCAAAAGGCCTTTATTTGTTTTAATAGGTTATGAAATTCAGTTTAAACTTATAATAAAGGTGTGGGAGCTTTACACCATCTTTCTCATAAGCTCACCATGTATCTGGAAAAAGATAAACATTCAGATCTGGTGTTGCATGTTGGCCACCCTGATGACAAAGGGGAGCAAACATTTGCAGAGACCCGGCTTCATACTGCGCATGACCATAAGTGCGGGACACTCAGCTCAGCGTTAACTGCGGACACAGGTACCCACATCACTGCTGGTGATGCTGCATTGAATATCATGTTAGCACGCACCTGTGGGCATGGGTGGGATTCAGCCGGTTCTGTCCGGTTCGGGCGAACCGGTTGTTAAAATAACAGCCGGTTTGCCAAATCGGCAAAAATCGGCGTCCGTGACCCAGTTCCCTGTATTAATTTGTATCGGCGTCTTTAAGAGGCCGATACAAATGAAACCCCATACCTTCGTGCATGCCGCACTTTCGAGTTCACTGGAGCTAGTTTGCTCTCTGACCCGGCGTGATGATGTTGCAGAGGACACGGCAACGTGGTGAGATTACCTCACCACGCTGCCGCCTGTCAGCGTCAGTGTACAGAGTGCCGTAGAGGATGATGGAGGAGAGGCCGCCGGCACTTGGAGCAGGTAAGCGCTCTGTGAGCCAAAGAAACGACTCTGCAGGGGAGAGGAGTCCACATGGGAAGGGATACCACAGGGGAGAGGAGGCCACATGTGACGGGAGCCTGCTGGGGAGTGGAGGCCACATGGGACGGGAGCCTGCAGGGGAGTGGAGGCCACATGGGACGGGAGCCTGCAGGGGAGTGGAGGCCACATGGGACGGGAGCCTGCAGGGAAGTGGAGGCCACATGGGACGGGAGCCTGCAGGGGAGTTGAGGCCACATGGGACGGGAGCCTGCATGGGAGTGGAGGCCACATGGGGTGGGAGCCCGCAGGGGAGAGGAGGCCACATGGGACGGAAGCCTGCAGGGCAGTGGAGGCTACATGGGATGGCATCCTGCAGGGGAATGGAGGCCACATGGGACGGGAGCCTGCAAGGAAGTGGAGGCCACATGGGACGGGAGTCCTCAGGGGAGAGGAGGCCACATGGGACAGGAGCCTGCAGGGGAGTGGATGCTACATGGCACGGGAGCCTGCAGGAGAGTGGAAGCCACATGGGACGAGAGCCTGCAGGGGAGTGGAGGCTGCATGAAATCTGCATGGGAGCCTGCAGGGGAGTGGAGGCAGCATGAAATTTACATGGGAGCCTGCAGGGGAGTGGAGGCCGCATGGAATCTGCATGAGAGCCTGCAGGGGAGTGGAGGCTGCATGGAATCTGCATGGGAGCCTGCAAGGGAGTGGAGGCCGCATGGGATCTGCATGGGAGCCTGCAGGGGAGTGGAGGCCGCATAAGATGGGAACTATATGGGAAAAAGAGCCACATGGGACAGGATCTGCAGGGGAGTGAAGGCCGCATAAGATGGGAACTATATGGGAAAAGGAGCCACATGGGACGAGATCTGTAGGGGGAAAGGAGCCGCATAAGATGGGAACAGGAGCCATATAGGACAGGATCTGCAGGGGAAAAGGAGCACATAGGATGGGATTTGCTGGGGAAAGAGGCCATGATGGGATCTGCTGGGGAAAAAAGCCATGATGGGATCTGCTGGGGAAATAGGCCATGATGGGATCTGCAGGGGAAAGAGGCCCTGATGGGATCTGTTGGGGAAAGAGGCCATGATGGGATCTGCTGGGGAAAGAGGCCATGATGGGATCTGCTGGGAAAAGAGGCCAAAATGGGATGGGATCTGCAAGGGAAAGAGACAACATGGGATGGGATCTGTAGGGGGAAAGTAGCCACATGGGATGGGATCTGCAGGGGAAAGAGACCACATGGGATGGGATTTGTAGGGGGAAAGGAGTCACATGGGATGGGATCTGTATTGGAAAAGCAGCCCCATGGGATGAGATCTGTATGGGGAAGGTTGTCTATTCCAATTTTAGAAGGGCTCCTTTAGTAATATTTTTAAAAATTGTAAAAAAAACGTTTAATACAATATGATTGACAGTGACTGGATCAACTGGTTCTGGACAGTGGAGTGGAGGTATAGGAGGGTAAGAAGGGGAAAGAGATTTTACTTTAAATTATTTGTATTTTTTGGTTGAGGAAAGTGTGTGAAAATGGGTGTGGCTAAAAAATGGGTGTGGTTACAGAGTGGGTGTGTTTTTTCAAATTGGTGGGGTTTACAGAGAACCTGTTGTTAAAAATTTGAATCCCACACCTGCCTGAGGGTATACTAACATGCTAACAGGGTGGCTAGTCAGGGGTAGCAACGCCCTTGGGGCTAGTCCCTGGCCTCATTAGCATACGGTAAAAGAGCTTTAGAAATACTTTTTCTATAGATCTCTTTATCTATGCTAGTATAATGGAACAATTAGGCAGGGATTAGCAATATGCACCCAGAACTGCTCGTGGTTCTGAGTGCATATTGCACATGACAGGTTCTCTTTAACCTAGGCACTTTACAGCCTCAGATGTGATCCCATTGATCAACAAGGTATCACAGATCCTAAGTGCCAGTTATAGTTTATAAAATGAGAATACTCTTTAAGGCCTTCGACACACATCCGTTAAAAACGTGCGTGTTTTGTCCGTTTCCGTATATACCGGAGACACAGACAAACGTGCACCAATGTTAATCTATGTTTGTGGTCAAACTTGCGTTTTTCATCATGTCCGTGTCCGTGACCCGTATGTTTTTCCGTTTTTCACGCCAGCATGTCCATTTCCTGCACGGAACACGAAC
Source organism: Anomaloglossus baeobatrachus (assembly GCF_048569485.1). Lineage (NCBI taxonomy): Eukaryota > Metazoa > Chordata > Amphibia > Anura > Aromobatidae > Anomaloglossus > Anomaloglossus baeobatrachus. The sequence continues at coordinate 586,772,069 of NC_134354.1, read as the reverse complement.
ACACGGACACCATGAAAGTCAATGGTTTGGTGCGCACAAGTACGTGACATGGATGCATCTCTATATGCTCCGTGTACGGTTTGTGCTTTTTTGTAGCAATGTCGGCTATTCTTTCTTTTTCTGTCTATGTTGGTCAATCTCCCTCAGTCCGTCTGTCGGTCTCTCTCTGTCGGTCGGACTCTCTCTCTGTCTTGTCTGTCCTTCTCTCTGTCTGTCGGTCAGTCTCCCTCCTCTCTCATACTTACCGATCACCGGCGCGGCGCTGCACGGCGTTCACACTGCTCCTGCGGCTTTTACTATTTTGAAAAAGCCGGCCGCTCATTAATCAATCTCGTATTCCCTGCTTTCCCCGCCCACCGGCGCCTATGATTGGTTACAGTGAGACACGCCCCTACGCTGAGTGACAGCTGTCTCACTGCAACCAATCACAGTCGCCAGTGGGCGGGTCTATACTGTCAAGTAAAATAAATAAATAATAAAAAAAAAATGACGTGCGGTTCCCCCCCATTTTGATACCAGCCAGGGTAAAGTCACACGGCTGAAGGCTGGTATTCTCAGGATGGGGAGCTCCACGTTATGGGGAGCCCCCCAGCCTAACAATAATAGCCAGCAGGCGCCCAGAAATGCCGCATCCATTAGATGCGACAGTTCTGGGACTCTACCCGGCTCTACCCGAATTGCCCTGGTGCGTTGGCAATCGGGGTAATAAAGAGTTAATGGCAGCCCATAGCTGCCACTAAGTCCAAGATTAATCATGTCCGGTGTCTCCTCGAGATACCTTCCATGATTAATCTGTAAGTTACAGTAAATAAACACACACAACGAAAAATCCTTTATTTGAAATAATAAACACTAAAAAAAACCTTGTTCACCAATTTATTAAGCCCCAAATAACCATCCATGTACGGCATAATCCACGGAGGTCCCGCGTCGCTTCCAGCTCTGCTACATGAAGATGACAGGAGCGGCAGAAGAACACCGCCGCTCCTGCCAGATCCACACAGCAACTGAGGAGAGCCGCACGATCAGCTGTGCTGTCACTGAGGTTACTCGCAGCCACCGCTGGATCCTCCAACTGTGACAGCAAGTCGCCCGAGTGACAGCGATGAAGTCACAGGTGAGGTGCAGTCATGGGTGGAGGATCCAGCTAGCTGCGGGTAACCTGAGTGACAGCAGCGCTAATCGCGCTGCTCACTTCAGTCACTCAGGGGATTAGCGGTCACCGGTGAGTCCTTCACGGGTGACCGCTAATCAGTACGCGACACCCAGACAGAGCCGCGGTATGACAATGAAGTCGGGTGAAGTTCACCCGAGTTCATTCTCAGCATGCGACGCTGTCTGCGGGTATGCATCAACGTCATTTTACATCACATACACGGACATTTCACATGGAAAACACATTCACACGTCAGTTACATCTCACGCACACACGGGCATTACACACGCACACACGGCTAGCATACGCCGGTCACACAAATGCCACACGGACCATAAAAACAGACACAAAAACGAGACACGGACCCGAAAAACGGACCATAACACACGTGCATGCATTTTCACAGATGTGTGTCGGAGGCCTTAATGCAATTGAAGGCTTTGATCGTGAATGAATGACATAAGGTAACACCTATTTCAATAACAGTGATCCTTCGATGTCCTCCATTCCAAGGGCGAAGCCAAGTAAATTGTTCAGAAAAATATAGGTTAGGCCCCTTTCACACGTCAGTGATTCTGGTACGTTTGTGCTTTTTTTTCTACGTACCAGAATCACAGACATACGCAGACCCATTATAATCCATGCGTCTGCACACACATCAGTGATTTTTCACTGACCTTGTCTCCATGCGGCGTACCCGCATGTCCGTGATTGCCGCATGGAGACATGTCCATTTTTTTCTGGCATCACTGATGTCCCACGGTCCACGCAGTGTAGTGATCCATGAAACACATGCCAGAAAAAAAATGTACATATAAAAAATCATTTTTACTCACCCGGCTTCAGCCGCGCTCTCTGCAGCCTGTTCTGCCTGCTGCTTCTGAGCCGGCTCATTACTGTCGTGCATATTCATGAATGCATGACACAGCCTACCCGGAAGCAGCTGCTGCGGAGGTCAGCACCGGCCGGATGCTGCACTGCGGGAGCGTTCAGCACCATGGAGAGCGGGAGCGGGCACAGGTGAGTTAATCTCTATGTGCATTCACAGACCATGGAGAACGGAGCTCGGATTGCACTTAGACAACCCACGTGTGACGTGAATCACGGCACACGGAGGGACATGTGCGTGTTTTACACGTCAGTGAAGAACGTCTGTGTTTTTCACTGACGTGTGAAACGGGCCTTATCCGTGATTCTGCACAGAGACAAGTCAGTTTTTTTCTGGCATCACTGATGACCCACGGACCACACTATGGTGTGATCCATGTGTGATCAGTGAAACACTTACCATAAAATCACGGACATATTAAATATTAAATATTTTCAACTTACCTGCGATTTGCTCTGCAGCCTCTGCTCTCAGCAGCTCCTGCCTGGCTCATGAATATTCATGAGAGCAGGAATAGCCGACCAGGAAGTAGGTGCTGAGAGCAGTGGGCGGACGCTGCAGAGCTGGAGACTTCAGCACCATGGACAGCAGGAGCGAAGGCAAAGTAATATCCATGTGCAATCACGGATCACGGATCACGGATTGCACATGGACAACTCACGTGTGACATGTGCGTGTTTTACACGTCAGTGAAGAACATCAGTGTTTTTCACTGACGCGTGAAACGGGCCTTACCTGTAGAAATATAAGGGTAAGTGAAAACATATGTATAGTTGATATACAGTATTTAATAAAGAGCTGAAAATATTACAATGCACCTAAACTTTATCATTTGAATTTCTACAAGTGAAGCATTTTTAAAATCTTATGAGTTTTGAGTCTCAAATTACTTAGGAACCACAATAAAACTGTTTACAGAAACTAATAAATTATCCAACAAAAGACACTTTCTGCATCACTGTAATAAAATGTGCCTGTGGCTTTCATATTTTTGAAACAGAAAACCGAGACATTTATGTGATATGAAGTTCGTTTATTCAGTTTTAGAATCTGTTCTTACTTACTATGCTAATGTTAGAGCATAATTCCAAGAAATAAAACATTTAAACTAAAAGTTTCAAGTGGAAACAAAATTACAAACTGGGCTTGTAGAGTCACGGGAGGTTGAAATGTTAAGAAAACCCTCACTTATGTAATGTAGCAGTATACACACTAAAGGGTGCTTTACACGTTGCGATATCGCTAGCGATAGCTAGCGATGTCGTGCGTGATAGCACCCGCCCCGTCGTTCGTGCGACATTATCGCTACAGCAGCGTCACACGCACATAACATTTCAGCGATGTCGCTGTTACCGCCGAACAATCCCTCCTTCAAGGGGAGGTGCGATCGGCGTCATAGCGACGTCACTGCGGCATCACTAAGCGGCCGCCCAATAGCAGAGGAGGGGTGGAGGAGGGGTGGAAATGAGCGGCCGGAACATGCCACCCACCTCTTTGCTTCCTCATTGCCGGTGGATGCAGGTAAGGAGCTGTTTGTCGTTCCTGCGGTGTCACACATAGCGATGTGTGTCGCCGCAGGAACGACGAGCAACCAGCGGCATGCACCACCAACGATATTATGAAAAGGAGCGACACGTCAACGATCAATGATTTTTGACGTTTTTGCGATCGTTGGTGTTACACGTTACGATGTCGCTAACGGCGTTGGATGCGCATCACTAACGACGTGACCTCGACGATATATTGTTAGCGATGTCGCAGCGTGTAAAGCACCCTTAACACTTTTCCAGAAGACCCCTCTTTGTCATGGTTGGTAACGAGAGACAAAAAATGGGGGTCCCTCATTCATGTGACAAATGTGGGCCCCAGCAGAAATCTACTAAAGCTACAAATTTTACAGTTACCACTTATCTCATGGATAACTGAAAATATTAAAAGCAAGAACACCCATTTTATAAGGGTATGCCATTGTACTACGATCAGTTGGAGTCCTCGGGAATTAATGTTTTATTTCCTTTTCAATTTTTAAGATGAGCAGACAAATCAAAAGGTAAGCCAGGTTAAAGTCTAAAGGGGGCTTTACATGCTACGACATCACTAATGCGAAGTCGTTGGGGTCACGGAATTGGTGACGCACATCCGGCCGCATTAGCGATGCCGTTGCGTGTGACACCTATGAGCAATTTTGCATCGTCGCAAAAACGTGCAAAATCGCTCATCGGTGACATGGGGGTCCATTCTCAAATATCGTTACTGCAGCAGTAACAAAGTTGTTCCTCGTTCCTGCGGCAGCACACATCGCTCCGTGTGACGCTACAGGAACGAGGAACCTCTCCATACCTGCCTCCCGGCCACTATGCGGAAAGAAGGAGGTGGGCAGGATGTTCGTCCCGCTCATCTCCGCCCTTCCGCTTCTAATGGGCGGCGGTTCAGTGACGCAGCTGTGACGTCACTGTGACGCTGAACCTCTTAGAAAGGAGGCGGTTCGCCGGTCACACCGACGTCGCCGGGCAGGTAAGTACGTGTGACGGGTCTGGGCGATGTTGTGCGGCACGGGCAGCGATTTGCCCGTGTTGCACAACAGATGGGGGCGGGTACCCACGCTTGCGATATCGGTACCGATATCGCAGCGTGTAAAGCCCGCTTAAGGCTAGGGACCCACTTTGCGTTCACCTACTTGTAGTTTAGAACGCACGTTTTGGGCTTAATTGATTTGACCAAAGTTGCCTTTTTCAGAAATTTTGCGCTGAAAACGCATGCGTTTTTGTCGCGTATTTGATGCGTTTTCAGCGCTTTTTACCTGCGTTTTCACCTGCGTTCTGATAGTTGCGTTTTGAACATAAAGACATAGCTTAATAGAGTTTAAATAGTCAAATTCTTTGAAAAAATGGGAAGAAAAGAATCAAATCTATATTCATAGAATAAATCATTAAATTAAATTTTATTCATTAAATTATTGCGGTAATATGATATTTTATGTAAAAATAGCAAAAAAGTATTAATTTCCTTAATTTAAATTGTCGGGCTATGTGTGTGTAAAGGGACATATGAATTCATTATTTTGATGTCCAAAAAACAGTAGTTTTTGAAGTCCAAAACGCATGTTTTCTGCACTGAAAAAGCAGGTAAAACGCAGGAATTTGAAGGAATCTTGGTTTTTGCCATTTCTCATTGACTTCAATGTTAGAAAAACGCACCTAAAATGGCAAAAACAACTGACATGATGCTTCTTTGAACGCATGGTTTTACAAATTATGCAAATTAAACGCAGCGTTTAGAAACGCAAAGTGAGGTCGGAAAATCCACTTTTTCCATAGACTTTGCTGGTAAATCAAAATGCATGCCTTTTGGCATGAAAAAGGTGCTTCCCAAAACGGACCTAAAAAGCACCTAAAACGCAGGTAAAAACGCAAAGGGGTCCCTAGCCTAAGAGTACCACATACATAGCCGTGATTCTGGAACCAAAAGGGCCTTATTGGTCTGGCATGAAAAGATGGAAAATAGAACCTAGGGCAATTGGGCATAGGCTGGAGAGAAACTACATTGGATACTTAAAGGGAACTTGTCACCAGTTTTGGGGCCTATAAGCTGCGGCCACCCCCAGTGGGCTCTTATATACAGAATTCTAACATGCCGCTGTGTAGAACTTAAAAACACTTTATAATACTCACCTAGGAGGTCGCTCCGATGCACAACGGTCAGATGGGTGGCGCCATTCTCCGGGACCGGCACATCCTCTTTTGGCCATCTTGGTCTTCTTTTTCTGAAGCCTGGATGCATGACGCGTCCTACGTCATACACACAGGCCGGTATTGAGGTCCTGTGCAGGTGCACTACAATGCTTTGATCTGCCCTTAGCAGAGCAGATCAAAGTGCAGCTGCACAGGACCTCCGTGCCAGTGGCGGCGAGTGTGTATGATGTAGGACGCGTCATGTACGCTGGTTTCAGAAGAAGGGAGACCAAGATGGCCGAAAGAGGAGGCACCGGTCCCGGAGAACGAAGCCACCCATCCAACTGGTGTGCACCGGAGTGACCTTCTAGGTAATTATTACAAAGTGTTTTTTATGTTCTACACAGTGGCCTGGGCTCTTATATACAGTATGTTAGAATGGTGATGGCCGCAGCTTATAGTCACCAAAACTGGTGACAGGTTCCCTTTAACACTAGAAGTCCCAGAGAGGGGTCATTTAACATTTCTACCTTTGGAACCCAGAGATGGGTGGAATGACCTGAAGGATTTTAGCTAACATCCTATAATCACTGTCTTTTGTTCTATAATTAAGGCCATTACTGTCGCACCACAGGAGGTTGTTGTTTTCCATTGAGTTTAGCCATTTAGTTTCTAGTTAGTTCTATTCAGTTTATTGTATTTGATAATATAATTGACTAAGGGTCATTTGACCCTCTTTCGGGACTTCAGGGGGGAGCTCGAAATTTCTGGGACTTCTAGTGTTAAGAAGTCTGAAATTAGTGCAGCCAGTGTGCCAGCAGGAGAATTCTGTCAGTAGGAAGAAGGTAGTCAAAAATCACCTTTCAAGGAGAGCATCTGCGAAGACTGGGATGCCACACAATAAAGGCAAGTGGTATTCCAGACAGAGGTGAGTGAACAGCAGATTTTACAATAATTATCTGGATGCAAGAAATAATGCATGCAAAAACAAGAGGGGTTTTAGTTAGGTGAAAAAAAAGGAAAAAAATGCTCACCGCTCTGTAATGAAAATTCAAATGCAGTGGCGTCCTGGTCGGGTGCAAAAGTCACTGGTGAGGCATATTCAGTATAATATGCTTGAAAATAGAATGATGGTGAAGGTACATTTATTCCAGGAAATTAAAATTAAAATGAAAAACCCATATTCAGATTATATTAAAAAGTGCAAATGTCGCTGAACAGGACAACCTGACGCGTTTCTGTCGTCTACAGACACCCTTAGTCATATGAAGTTCACTACGAAAATGAATGCACAGGAAAAGGTATTACAACTAAAGATCATAAAGATCACATGACATCAATTAAAAAACACCTGCACATAACGAGATAACAGGTACTAGACAGAAAAAGGATTACAAGAAACACCAAATTATAATGAAACACAGAGAAACATAGTTTATTAGTTAGTTAATGTCAGTAGACACTTTAAAATGGCCAGTATGAAAGGCAACGAGCCTCAATTCATCAGTTTGCACCTCCCCCAAAATGCTATAAAACTGTTGCAAATGTCACAAAATTTGGACAAACATTTTGCAACTTTTTACTTCAAATCCTTCAATGACACTTGGCAGATTATTGACTTAAGTGGCGGTATTTTTTTATTAAGGTTTTTATTAAAGTGCTTGCAATCCAAAAAATGGTAGATGTTTCGGTCAACTCAGCCCTTCATCAGTACAGATTGCCAGAAGATTAAGGTGTGCCGTGCAGCGCTGATGTGCGATATCCATCGCTGACACAGAATGTGTAGGATTTTATATTTTAGGTTTCAAAAAAAAATGTTGAATTTCCTAAATAAATTTGTGTAATTTTTTTTCTGAGACTTTTTTTGGTCATTATGAGGGCCTGAATATTTTTGCAAGCTAAGCTCACATCTTTATTGATACCATATTGACTTACATACAATGTTTTGATCTCTTTTTATTGTATTTTTTTATTGGGAGTGAAGTGGACAGAAAAAAAGGTTGTTCTTGTGTTTCAATTTTTTTGTATTTACCATTAAAGATGTTGTAAAAATAATTGTACATTTTAATAAATCAGACTCTTGCAGAAACAATGATACTAAATATGTTCATGTTCATATTTTATTTAATTTTTTTATGGAAAATATGAGTGATTTAAGCTTTTATTTTTTTTATATTTAAGAATATTTATTTAATTTTGGTAATTTTCTTTCTTTTTTTTTTTTTTAAACCCTTACAGGACTTAAACCTATGACCATTTGATCGCTTATTCTGTGTACTCTGATACCAGAGTATTGCAGTATATGGGCTCATGCGCACGTTGCGTCCTGACCAGTGCAGAAATAAATTCACCCTCTGGCAGACTTAACTTTGCGTGTTGACAAAAAAAATGCATCCAAAACACATGTATTTGGATGCATTTTGCATGCATTTTGCATGCATTTTACATGTGTTTTGGATGCATTTTTGTCAGTGCGGTCCCCCGGCAATTCAGCTCTGCTACATGCCCACTGACAGCAGACACAGATAGAGACGGGCGATGAGAATGAACTCGGATGAACTTCACCCGACTTCATTGTTATTCCGCGGCTCTCTCTCTGTGTGCTGTCATGAACTCAGATGAACCTCCGAGGTCGGTGACAGGACAGAGGAATCCGCACCAGTGACGTCAGAGTTTCACCTAATTTCACTGACATCGCACAGCTCTCTCTCTGTGTCGCAGCCTGATTTGCGGTCACATGTGAAGGATTCACCTGTTCATAACACCTTCCCTTACTAGGAAACACACAGCCAACCAGAAAACCCTAGTCACCGCCCCTTAGGGAAAGATAGACACACCAGTGGGCATGACCAGGTGGTTGGAACATGCCCACCCAGGGGTCCAGACAGCCTTGGGCGGGAAAAACAGGTAGTTAAGCTGAGAGTGGAGCTTGGAGAGTAGTGTGGGCTGGAGCTAAGTGTAGCTCCAGCAGTGAAGCTCATGTTGAACGGTACCAGGGTAGGAGCCCTGGTGCCACTGGCTAGGAGGCAGACGGTGGTCTTCGTTAGCAGGAGACGTAAAGACGGCTTGGTGGAACCGAGGTAGACAGGGACAGGGTTGTAGCCCGCCGGTACCAACACAGGGAACCGACCCGGAAACCGTAGCACAAAGGGGGGTACTCGGACCCTGAAGCCAGGACCAGAACTAACTGGACCTGGTTAATTAACCGATTGAGACCAGGACTAGAGGTCCTGTCCCACCCAAAGTCCCTCATAGAAGACAACAGCCCACCGATTAGGGATAAGAGGTCCCTGCCAGGGCCCATAGATCCCAGCGTCTGCGGGCACGGCTCCTTAGGCCACATCCAGCCAGGAGCGGACTCCTGAGTTTCACACTAGGAAAGTCCACCTTACACACAGCAGTGCAGAAAAAGGATAGAGACCACCAGCCGAGTGGGGGACCAGAACGCAACCGGCCGCGGCACTGGCCACCATCACCTTGGTTTACCAGAGACCTGTATGTTTTACTATCTGTGAGTACACCAGCACTCCCTGCAGTCGCCATCCCCTGCACGCCCCAACCGGGCCCCGGGGCCACCATCCCTGCCCACGGAGGGGTTAACAACTTGCTGCACAACATCTCCCCCCGGGTGCCCAGTAACAGCAGCGGTGGTGTCCCACCTCACCACACACTGTGGGTGGCGTCATCTCACCCTTGAGATCTGCAGATATGCTGCTTTAGGGTATGTGCGCACGTTGCTTTTTACCTGCTTTTTACCTGCTTTTTTGCTGCTTTTTCTTCTGCGCTGTTTAATGCCAAAATGGATGTGTTCTTCTATTCAAGCAAAGTCTATGGGAATTTGGGTTTCTTGTTCACACTATTGTTGTTCAAAATGCTGCCTTTTTGTGGCAGAACTTTGGTCAAAAACTCAGCTTTGCAGTGCAAAACCCAAATGGCAAAAACAATTGACATGTTGCTTCTTTGAAAAGCTGAGTTTTTGACCAAAGTTCTGCCACAAAAAGGCAGCATTTTGAACAACATAGTGTGAACAAGAAACCCAAATTCCCATAGACTTTGCTTGAATAGAAGAACACATCCATTTTGGCATTAAACAGCGCAGAAGAAAAAGCAGCAAAAAAGCAGGTAAAAAGCAACGTGCGCACATACCCTAACTCTCACTGCAGACGCTCTGCCTGCATTGAGAGAAAGTGACTCATGATAGCTACAGGCATCATCACATGACCCTGTGCTACCATGGCAACCACTGGAAGTCACGGGATCACATCACGTGATTTCCGATGGGGGTGGCTAAGTTATCGTTATGGCTGTGCGCACATACATCTCGCTGCTAGATTTTGGCAGCGAGATGTAAGGGGTTAATAGTCACGGGTGGAACGCAATTCCACTTGCAACTGGTAGGCACACATGTTAGCTGTTGAAATCAGCTGATGTGTATGCGGATATCCGCGGACTGCCCATGGCAGCCCGTGGGGATTAACCTCACACGATCTATGACATACCCAGTATGTAATGGGTCTTAAATTATAAACAAATTACTCCTTTTGTGACCTCACACAGATTATGTCGGCATACTATGCTTCTCTTAGGCCATGTGCGCACTTTGTGTTTTTTTCATGCGCTTCCGCAGCGTTTTCAACTGCAGCGTTTTAATGCAAAAATGCATGCGTTTTGATTTTCAAGCAAAGTCTATGGGAAATAGGGATTTCTTGTGCGCACTATGCTGTTAAAAACGCTGCGTTTTTGATGCAGAAATTTTGTCAAAATACCTGCGTTTAAAGAAGCAACATGTCAATTGTTTTTGCCATTTTGGCAGCGTTTTGCTAACATTAGAGTCAATGAGATGTTTCAAAACGCATCCTTAATCAAAATCCAAGCAATTTACATGCTTTTTTGACAATTTAATTGCCTGCGGTTTTGAAAAAATATTAAGGGCATGATATGTCCCTTTACACACACACATAGTCCAACAATTAAATTAATGAAAATCATTAATTTAACGATATTTTATACAAAAATATTAGAACACAGTTATCATTTTATTAAAATTAGATATTTCGTGTATGATTTTATTCAAGATATTTGTTATCATTTTTTTTCCATTTTTTCATAGTGTTTGAATGTTTAAACTTTATTTAGTAGTGTATTTGTATTCAAAACGCATCTGACTTTAAGCACTGAAAAAGCAGATAAAACGCATCAAAAACGCGGTAAAAACGCATGCGTATTTCTAGCGTTTTTGTGGACAAAACCAAATTTAAGAAAGACATTTTCTGCCAGAGGATGAGTTTAGAACTGCAACTAACTCAATGCAAAGCGCAGACATAGCCTTAAATAATGATATGTGTCTTATGTGTTTTCTCAGGACACCAAAACAATTTTGATTAAAACTAAATGAGTTTATATGAATGTCTGTATCTGAAATAAAGGTATATTCCTAGGTCATGTGATCTATACATAGCATTTATTTATTCTATTAAACCATGGAGTGTGAATAGATTGGGCGATGCCTCCTCTGTATACTGCAAATATCAAGGTTAATAAAAGTCACAGAGGAGCCTTTGACATAATTTGAAATAGGAAATAAGAAAAAAAAATGCACTAAAATGTATATTGATGTGTCCTGATTGGAAAGGCTGAGTTTACAGTAATCATGTATTTTTGTTTGTTTTGTAAAGAAATTTCTCCAAAGCTGTACTATAGGTATAGATATGGGTTCTCGGGATTTATTATTGCAGGTTATATCTTTTTTCCTTTCCCAGGAAAAAACACGCAATTTTCTTCCTCACAAGAGGGCACAAATGTAATTTCCATATCAATAACCGTTCCAACACTTTTGGTTTTCTTAATTCTCTAAATTTGAAACTTATATCAAGATTTATGCACTTTTAATTTAAGACAACTGACAGGCTATGTTGACATACAATATTTTTGCAGCTTTTTGTTGCATTTTTTAATTAATGCATTTTTAAAGGTTGCTTTTTTTATAATACCAGTTGTTTTCTTTTTCTTGACTGAATTTGAAAGCTACAGCATTTTGATCTGTGTAGGTAGATACCTGACAATCCAGGGCAGTGGGTGGGGAGAAGTTGCCGGGGACCCTAATGTCTGGCTAGTCACCATAAAAATGTTGCTTTAACCCCAAATCTTTCATTTTTACAATGGTAACAGGAGAAAATATACCATACAAATTGTTGTGAAATTTCCCCTGATTATGTCAATGTCTCATATAGGGTGGAAATAAACTGTTTTGGCAGATGAAAGGAAGGAGCACCATTGGACTTTTTGCATGCAAAATTGTCTGGAATCATTAGTGGATGCCATGTCTTGTTTGAGAGCCCCTGAAGTGTTTAAACAGTGGAGCGCCCCAGAAGTAACCCCATTTTGGTAAGTTAGAACCTCAGAGAATTGATCTAGATGTTTATTAAGCACCTCAAACCCCGATATGCTTCACATAATTTATAACGTTGATCCTAAAAAATAAGAAAATACAATTTTACCACAAAAATGTAGCTTTAACCCCAAGTATTTAATTTTCCCCAGGGTAACAGGGGATAACGGACCATACAATTTGTTGTGCAACTTCTCCTGAATACAACCATACCCCATATGAGATTGAAAACTATTTTTGAGGCACAGTACAAAGTGAAGAAGGGAAGAAGCGCCAGGATTTTCCCTTATGAGCTGCGGCCAGCCCAGTGAGCCCTTGTATACAGTGTTCTGGAATCTATATATATAATTGCCTCATTCTGTCTGTCTGTCTGTCTGTTTGTCTGTCTTGCGCCAAAATTCTGTCGTTACCGTGAAAAGCGTCTCATTGGCCGCTCGCCTCGCCTCGGCTCCGCCCCCCGCACGGATTGGCCACTCGCCCAGCCTCCGCCCCCACACAGATTGGCCTCTCACCCTGGCCCCCTGCACGCATTGGCAACTCGGCCACGCCCCGCCCCCCTCACGCTTTGCACGCTCGCCCTGGCCCCGCCCCCCGCACGCATTCCCCGAACCGACACGAAGCCCCGACTCCCAGGTGAGTGCTGTACCCCCGGGAGCCCACAACCCAGCCGACACATACCCTCGAATTGCTGGGGTTGCCGGTGTACGCTGGTGTGGGCTCCCGTGCGTGTGGGGGGCGGGGTACGCTGGTAACCATGGTACACATCAGATAATATTGTGTAGCATGGTTACCAGCGTACACCGGCTCCCGGTACACTTGTGCAGAAGAGAGAAGACAGAAGAAAGAAGACTCCCGATCATACTCACCAGAAGCCGACCGGGAGCAGGTGAGCGCATCAAGGTCCTGCAGCGGCAGAATACACACACACGCACACACATAAGAACAGACAAACACACACACATACATCAGATCACACTCAGTCTCACACACACATCAGATCGCATCCACACACAACATCCAGTGATATCGCTTGCTTCTCGGCGGCGATACTGTGCGTGCAGTGACCTTCCAGGACCTGCCAGAGGATCACATGGCCGGAAGCATGTGGTATCTCCGGATGTTGTGAGTGTGTGAGCGCGTATGTGCGATATCGTCAATGTGTGTGTGCGTGTATGCGATCGTGTGTGTGCGTGTATGCGATCGTGTGTGTGCGTGTATGCGATCGTGTGTGTGCATGTATGCGATCAGATGTGTGCGTGTATGCGATCGGATGTGTGCGTGTATGCGATCGGATGTGTGCGTGTATGCGATCGGATGTGTGCGTGTCGGCAGAAGGCAGAGGAGCACGGCGTGCAGCACAGCTGCTGGGACCGCCCACCGGAGGGCACAGGGAGAAGTGGGGTGTGAGTGTATGCGATCAGATGTGTGCATGTATACTGTCTGATATATGACTGTGGAGCACGATGGGGGGGTGCGCAGCATGGGGGATGGAGCACGATGGGGAGTGCGCAGCATGAGGGATGGAGCACGATGGGGAATGCGCAGCATGGGGGATGGAGCACGATGGGTAGTGCGCAGCATGGGGGATGGAGCACGATGGGGGGTGCGCAGCATGGGTGATGGAGCACAATGGGGGGTGCACAGCATGGGGGATGGAGCACGATGGGGGTGTGCAGCATGGGGGATGGAGCACGATGGGGAGTGCGCAGCATGGGGGATGGAGCATGATGGCGGGTGCGCAGCATGGGGGATGGAGCACGATGGGGGGTGCGCAGCATGGGGGATGGAGCACGATGGGGAGTGCGCAGCATGGGGGATGAAGCACGATGGGGAGTGCGCAGCATGGGGGATGGAGCACGATGGGGAGTGCGCAGCATGGGGGATGGAGCACGATGGGAGGTGCGCAGCATGGGGGATGGAGCACGATGGGGGGTGCGCAGCATGGGGGATGGAGCATGATGGGGAGTGCGCAGCATGGGGGATGGAGCACGATGGGGGGTGCGCAGCATGGGGGATGGAGCACGATGGGGGGTGCGCAGCATGGGGGATGGAGCACGATGGGGGTGCGCAGCATGGGGGATGGAGCACGTTGGGGGGTGCGCAGCATGGATGATGGAGCACAATGGGGGGAGTGCAGCATGGGGGATGGAGCACGATGGGGGGTGCGCAGCATGGGGGATGGAGCACGATGGGGATGCGCAGCATGGGGGATGGAGCACGAAGGGGGGTGCGCAACATGGGGGATGGAGCACAATGGGGATGCACAGCATGGGGATGGAGCACGATGGGGGTGCACACCTCCCCCCAAAACACACACACACTGCCACACGCGCACCGCACAACACACCACACACACACTGGGAACCACAAACACCGCCCTACACAGACACCCACACACACAGACAATGTCGCACACACACAACACCCAACACACAAACACCACAGCATACACAAATATACGCACATACCGCGCAACACACACACATTGCACAAAACATACCTCCCCCCAAAACACACACACGCACTCCACACACACACCCACACAAACCGCGCAACACACACACACCCCACACAAACCGCGCAACACACACAGCACCACACACAGACAACACTGCAGACACACAGCGCTCCACAAACAACGCAACACACACACAGCGCTCCACACAAACAACACCGCTCTCACACACCCCCACCCAGACAACACCCAGAACATTTACAGCCCCTACACAAACACTTGGCAACTACACACAACAACATCTATATATATAACAAAAATCATACATTAACTACACAATAAATTCTAGAATACCCGATGCGTTAGAATCAGGCCACCTTCTAGTATACTGTATATAAGAGCCCAGGCCACTATGTAGAATGTAAAAAACACCTTTATTATACTCACCTTGGAGGGCGATCTGATGGGCGTTGCTGGTTTCGGTCTGACGCCTCCTCCATCTTATTTGATTGCCATCCTCCTTCTCATCCCCGTGTGAATGACGCTTTCTACGTTATCCATACAGCATCCACCATTGCACTCCTGTGCATGAGCACTTTGATCTGCCCTGCTGAGGAAAGGTTAAAGACCACCCGTGCATACGCACTACAATACTTTGATCTACCCTCAGCCGGGCAGGTAAGAGTGCACATGCACAGGAGCACAATTGAGGCCTCTGTGTGGATGACATAGGACGCATAATCCACACGGGGCTGAGAAGGAGGACAGCTATCGTGGAGGCACCAGACCAAGACCAGCAATGCCCATTGACCAGACCACCACCTAGGTGGGTATAATAAAGGTGTTTTTTATGTGTCCTGGGCTCTTATATACAGTATTCTGGAATGCTGGATATAAGTACTCACTGGTAATGGCCGCAGCTCATAAGGGAAAAATCTAGTGACAGGTTCCCTGGCTAGTGTCTGGTTCATACAGCATTATTTGAATCTCCTGCTTATTATATTGATGGCCGGACCACATAATACAATTGTGACGCCCTGGAAAAAACAGGTAGTCGCACAGTAGGCCTCCGCATAACACCTTCCCTCACCTAGGTTACATACAGCCGACCTGAAACCCTAGTCACCCCCCTCAGGGCAAGACAGGCACACCAGTGGACAGGACCAGGCGGTTAGGAAATGCCCACCTAGGGGTCTAGACAGCCCGGGGCGGGAAAACAGTCAGTCTAGAGCAGATTAGTCTGTAGTTCAAGCTGAGAGGAGTGTGGGCTGGAGCAAGGTGTAGCTCCAGCAGAGGAGAAGCTCAAGTTGAACGGTGTCAGGGTCGGAGCCCTGGTGCCTTTGGCTAGGTGGCAGACGGTGGACTCCGTATCTTGCTGTTCTTTCTTTGTCCTGATGAAGAAGGCGGAGATGCCTTTGAAACGCGTTGACCTGTGAAAATAAAGGTAAGAATTTACTACATCTCCTGGATTTGTGGTTTTTAGCGCAGCATTTAACCCGAATTCTTCACCTACTCTGTGATTTCTATTGCATCTTCGGGGCTGCGACTGACCACCTTATGCATTAATTTGCTTTATGCCTGCAAAGGAGTTGTGCCTGTCACAACTTCAACAGGTGAGCACTGTCTTACCCTTTATACCCACCTGTCTACCAGTTAAGACCCTATTTGCGCTTTTTCTCCACAGCTCTGTTTGATATCTATTGCTGAGATGTGAGCTTTGACATACTCTCACTATGATGAATCATCCTAAAATGACTGCTGCATTCCCTGCTTCTACTTTTACACAAGCTATGATAGTCCCTCCTGACTCCTGATTAGCTGCTAAATAACCCATGATGTAATAGCTTCAAGGCATTACGTGTGGTTGTGCCTTAAGTCATGTGAGTCTTCTGTTGTTGATGCAATCTTCTGCAATGTGTAAAATGTTGACGGACATTTTGGGGGAAATTCACACAAATCAAATCACAAATTGTTCACATTTGTTGGGACCTGTGAATCTCATACACTTTGACATGACTTCCATTCACATGAAACCGATTCACTTATCTCTAATTAGGTCATTTTGGTTACCCCAGAGTATTCACCTGAATTTAAAAAAAGTGAGGAACAAATAATATCCTATTGTCTGTCCTCTAGTGGCAAAAGTAAACTTGGAATATTTCAAGATTCTTTTTTTTGTGGATTGTTCCTTAAAATATCTGACCTCCATAGTTGTGTAAATGAAAGCTGAAACAGTAATGGTGATTTAGAGTACACCGTAAGGCATGTCCCAAGTCTCAGTGCGCTGAGAGCAAAATCTTGTTTGCTTAAATTATTTGTTTCTTCTGTCTAATGAATGTAATTCCAATATACAAGTGATAACACTGGCATTTCTTTGAAATGTTGATTCAGTTTAATTATGAAAATCACTAAGGTATTTTCTGGCTTGTGCATCACTCCCTGTACTAAGATTAATCACATCAACATCCTTCATTTAATCTTCAAAAAGGATGCAGTTGTCCACGAGAGCTTTCAAATAGCTTCATTAGTGCAATTTTTCAGATTCAAATACCAAGTTGGCAGCATCTGATTGTGGATGAGGAAGGTCATTGTATTCCTGTAGTGTAAAAGCTAATTAATTTTGGATTGTGTAGACATTGTTATGGATGTTTGCATGCGTGCATTCTCTTGTCTCTGTGAGACGGCTTATTGGCATGTAAATCTAGGAAAAACATATGCACTCAGATATGCTCTATTATGTTAATAGATACAGTTAGCGTTGGACTGGCTTACTGGAGGACTTGAGAATCCCTCAGTGGGAGTCTGAGCAGGAACAACAATGATCACAGAGGGTGGGATGAGGCCTACGGTGGGATGGGGCCTATGGTAGGATGGGGCCCACTGGTGCCACCACTATTTTCGGTTGCAGATTCAGTTGAAAAGAATTGCAAAAAGAGACAGTAGCTTCCTGCACTGCAATAACTAGCCTACCAGAGGCACATAGCTTACGTCACGGTCAAATTGCAGGTTATGCATGTCTCTGCATTGCTCCACCTGCACCTGACAATGAAAGAAAAAGGGGAGGAAGAGATGCCATCATTGAGAGGATCAGGGCCAAAAACTTGGACATCATTACTGTATCGGGGCCAGAATATAGGTTATTATTACATATTAGGCCAGAATGGGCAACAATATTACTATATTGGGGTCAAAATAGGGGATATTACTGTAAGAGAGACAGAATATGAGACATTATTATTTTAATGGGGTCAAAATGTGGGACATAATTACTATATTTGGGCTACAATGGAAAACATTATTATTGTGGTGGAGTGAGAATGGAGTGTTTGGAGTGTTTAGTCTTAAATGCTTAAAATAAAGGAAAATAGTTATTCAAATGTTAAAGGTCCGTACAAAGCTACAAAATGTGAAAACGTTTTATACGCTGACTCAGAGGTTTGCACTGTTGCTTTGCAGTGCTAATGTCCTGGGTTCAAATCCTGCCAAGAACAACTTTACATGGAGTTGTATGTTCTCCCCATGTTGCGTGGGTTTCTTTCATCACTCCAAAAATACTGATAGAGAATTTTTATTGTGAGCCCCAAATGGGGACAGTGATGATGATGTCTATAAAGCGCTGTGGAATTAATGGCTCTACAGTCATGGCCAAAAGTACTGGCACCCTTGAAATTGTTCCAGAAAATGAAGTATTTCTCCCAGAAGATTACTGCAATTACACATATTTTGTCATACACATTTATTCATCTTTGTGTGTATTACAACAACATAAAAAAACAAAGGCAAATAAGTGAAATGGGACATAATTTCACAAAGAAACCAAAAAGGTTCATATTGTTGTCACCTTTCCAGTATTGTGGGTAAATAAATTTGTTTCAAGCATGTGATACTCTTTTAAACTCATCTGTGGCAAGTGACAGGTGAGGGCTATATGAAAATCACACCTGAAACCAGATAAAAGTGGGAGAAGTTGACTCAATCTTTGCATTGTGTGTCTGTGTGTGCCACACTAAGCATGGAGAATAAAATGAGAAGAGAATACTCTGAGGACTTGAGAACCAAAATTCTGGAAAAATCTTGTGACGCCCCTGCGGTAACCAGGAGTCACAAAAAAAGGTAACAATTAAGGTTACAGCCCAAGTCCACCATAACTGTGCCAGCCACTACACACACACTAGCACACCAGGACATTACACTTGCTGTACCCGGCTGGGAGCCTCACTTTGCTAGGGCTGCACTGTAGATAACAGGCAGCCAACTGGGAAGAAGAGACCAGACCTGGGGGAGGAGATAGTGACCTGGGGAGTGTGGGTAGTCTGCAGAAGACAGGAAGTGGTAGTTAATTAGGAGTAGACAGTGAAAGAGGAAGGCTGTCAAGATAGACCAGAGGCTCTTGAGACACATAGAAGGAGAGAAAGAGACTGCGAAAAACCTGAGTAGTAAGAACAGCCACTCAGAGGAGGAAAGTAGCTGTGGAGTGAGAGAGCAAGCCCCAAGGACAGAGGGACCCTGTGGGGTGGACATCCAAAGCTCACAGCACTTTGCACGCAGGGGTGCAGATCCCCAGAACAGACACGGACTTCAAGCCCTCTGTTAACTCTTCCAGGCGGGTGGGTTTCCAGGACTCATCTGCCACCCTTTAACGTCTGAGGCATCAGCAGCAAAGTGGGACTAGGACACATACTCTTAAATAATCCAAGCTGCCTGCGGCAGGACCCAGACACCAGGAGGACCCCCAAGTGCTCCACTCCAGGGAGGACCCAGATACACAGGAGTGCACAGGTGGAGAGTGGCCCCAGGTTGGCAGGCACAGCAATCAGGACGAGGGCGCACCTGGAATCCAGTATGTCTCAGGGCATCGAACCAGTGAGTAAACACCATCAAACTGCTCTCCTTGTCTGGACTGCTTCATTGATATGCGCCTCCACATTAACCCTTCACCTACCCCTGGGGAAAAGCCCTGCTTGCGAAGGGCTCCACTATCCATGCTACTCCCCATCCATCATCCCCAGTGGGAACCTGCAGGGGTGGCCCTATCATCCCTGGCCGCAAACCGCGAGTGGCGTAGTCGAACTTATATTTTCTTTTTCTTTTTCTTTTTCATTTAAAAACTGGTCGACGGTGCCGCCGGATCCGGTACCCCTCGAGCCACAGATCGACTGGATCCGAGCAATCCGGCTGCTTCGGGGCGTGACAGTCTCAACAATCTCAAGACTGCAAGTCCACCTCCAGAGATCTTGATGTTCCTTTGTACAGACTGCATCATAATGAAGAATTTTACAACCCATGGCACTGTAGCTAATATCCCTGGATGTGGATGGCAGAGAAAAATTGATGAAAGGTTGCAATGCAGGATAGTCCAGATAGTGGATAAACAGTTCCAATCAAGTTCCAATTAAATTAAAGTTGTCCTGCAGGCTCAGGTTGCATCAGTGTCCGTGCGAACTATCCAACAACATTTGAATGAAATTAAATGCTATGGCAGGATCCCACTGCTGACGCAGAGACATAAAAAAGCTAGACTGCAGTTTGCCAAAATTTCCATGCGTAAGCCAAAATCCTTCTGGGAAAGTATCTTGTGGACAGATGAGACCAAGATAGAACTTTTTGGTAAAGCACATCATTCTACTGTTTAACAAAAATGGAATGAGTTCTATAAAGAAAAGGACACTACCTACAGTCAAATATCAATGAGGTTGTTATGCTGCTCTGGGTGTCTTGGCTGTGTGCATTGAATCATGAAATCTGAAGCTTACGAAAGAATTTTGGATCATAATGTAGTGCCCAGTGTCAGAAAGGATGGTTTGTGTCTTAGGTCATGGGTGTTCCAGCAGGACAATGATCCCAAACATACTTCAAGAAGCACCTAGAAATGGATGGAGATAAAGTGCTGGAGGGTTATGAAGTGGCCAGCAATGAGTCCGAATCACACTGAACACATGTGGAGACATCTTAAAATTGCTGTTTGGAGAAGGCAGTCTTGAAATAGGAGAGTCCTGGAGCAGGTTACAAAGGAAGAGTGGTCCTAAATTCCAGTTGAGAGATGTAAGAAGCTTGTTGATAGTTATAAGAAGTGATTGATTGCAGTTATTTATTCCAAGGGTGTGCAACCAAATATTAAGTTAAGGGTGCCAAAAATTTTGTCTGGCCCAATTTTAGAGTTTTGTATGAAATCATGTCCAATTTGCCCTTTTTTCCTTTGTTTTTTTGTGTTGTTCCAATATACACAAAGGAAGTAAACAGGTGTATAACAAAACAGGTGTAATTTCAATAATTTTCTTAGAGAAATATTTCATTTGCTAGAACAATTTCAAGGGAGCCAACACTTTTGGCCATGACTATATAAATAAGCAAGTAAAATAAATAAATATACAGGCCATTGCCACACATCTTTTTTTAAATACGCTGATATATAAAGTGGTATTTTATTAAATAGGCCCTAACAAATGACATGCTTGGTGTCCATTATAATAAAAGAGGCTTTCTATGTTGGACAATCCCTTTTAAGTAGAAGTTTCCCTGGCAACTTGTGGCTGGAACCCACAGTGATCCCCAGTAGGCTGCTGAAGAAAGCGGTGTTCAATTTTCTTGTTGCACCACTATAAGGGAAATAATATGTAAAAAGGAATCTGCCAGCAGTTTTTTTCTATTCCATCTGAAAAAAATCTAGGGGTGGAGACCTTGATTCTAGTAATGTATCACTTAGTGAGTTGCTTGATGCAGTTTTGATCAAATCCCTGCATTATCTGCTACAGATCCATTAGTTAATTGAGTACTGAGCTCTGTATAACCCGAACCACACCAATGGTTGGCATCTTTCTGTGTACACTATGCATAGGCAGATAGCCACCAGCAAAGGTGTGGGAGTGGTTATGCAGAGCTCATGAATATTGAGGACTACATAGCAGCAGGTTTACTAGTCCTCTAGTGATAATTTCCTGCTAATGAATTCAGTGTTCACTATATGGTAAAACTGATGTGTCTCTAAGATGCCTCAGGTTGGTATGAGTTTGTAGACACCAAACATGTATACTTTTACTTTTATCTAAGGGGTGAAAAAAATTCTGAAGTTTGTCCAAAGAAATAGTAGAGATTTTGGTGCCATTTTCTGAGAACTATAGTGTTCTCATTTTTCCGGATCTGAGGCTCAGTGAGGGCTTATTTTTTTGCGTCTTGAGCTGACATTTTTAATTATTCCATTTTTGTGCAGATGCTACATTTTGTTTATTGCAGTTTAAAAAAAAATTGTAGTTACCAAAAACATAATTTTGGTGTTTGGAATTTTTTTTCCTCACCACGCTGTGCACTCATCAGATTACTTAATTTTATATTTTGATAGATCAAGCACTTCTGAATGCGGTGATACCAAATATGTGTATATTATTTATTTTTTTAACTTTTTTATTTTCAAGGAGGGTGATTTGAACTTTTAGTTGTTTTTCTTTTTCATATTTTGAAAAACTAGTTTATTCTACATTGCATGTGCATTTCTGTTGATCAGAGTTGCACAGCACTGTTCATTTAAGAGCCGCCGCTCTGTCAGCTCTTACAGAAATACATCATGGTCCCATAACTCCGAACTACCATGGCAACCGTCGGCTCCCCATGATCACATCACTGGGCCTCTGATGGCGGCCAGGAACGGCACAAAATTATCCCCTCCGCAGCCACTTAAATCGCACTGTCACATTTTGACAGTACAATTTAAGTGGCAAGCAAGCGCAGGTGGATCGCAGATCCTCCAGCGCCTGTTAGCCCCACATTTCTGTTGTTCAAATCAGCAGACATGTGCAGGGATCACCGCCAGTGATTACTGCGACACGACCGATGATGTACCAGTACATGATCGGTCGTGAAGGGGTTAAGTAATTCTCATTAAAATTAATATAATATTAATAATATGTAACAAATTTGTAATAGTTTGTAATATCAAGACATAATGGGATTCTTACTGTGATGGTAAACTATCTGCTTTCTGTCCATCTTATCCATCTGTTTGTTTTCATTCAAAATCTTTATTTTTCTATAAAATGTAATTACATTTTTCATTATGTTTAGTGATGGGTAAAGATGAGCGAGCCTCTAGAGGCTCGAGTTCGGTTCGGTTCATCGAACAGAGGCCGCGCTCGAGTTCGGTTCACCGAACCGTTCGATGAACCCCATTGAAACCAATGGCAGGCAAACACAAACACATAAAAACACATTATAAATGTACACATACAGTTAATAAACATTGCCATAACACTTACAGGTCCCCGCGACGCGTCCTGCACTCTGTCTCCCGCCGCTTTTCCTTCCGATAATCACTGCGTCCTCCCGGTAACCAGCACTGATGATAGGACCTTCCGTGACGTCAAAAAAAGCATGTGACCAGTCACGTGTCTATTATCTCATTAGCTACAGACTGGTCACATGGCTAGACGTCATTGCTAGGTCTTGTCAGTGCATCTCTCCGGTACGCGGTGCTCGTTTGTGCATCCCCGTGTACCGGCGAGATGCTCGGCACATGGTAGGCTCCCCATTCTGCTTCCCGATTCCGTTATTCACCGGCTGCCAAAGCCGGTCAATAACGGAGATCACCGTTGCTATAGCAAGGCGCCTGTCAGCAGTGACGTCACCGCTTACAGCCTGCAGCCTCTGATACTCACTGAGTGATATAGACTGCACGGGAAGCAGCAGTGTCTTCCTCCCATGCAGCGCTGTCTGATGTAGCAGAGCTGCATGGGTTGAAGAACAAAGAACACAGAAGACCATGGATTGTGGAGGGATGCGAGGGAGTAAGGAACATGGAGTCTCTAAGTGTGTCTGTGTATTTATTTCTATTAAAGTATTTTTTCTCTGTGTGGTGTCTTTTTTTTAACCCTTTATTGGAGATTCCTAATCGCCGGGTCAAACTTGCCTGACATTAAGAATGTCTGACTTAATACTAGCTAGCAAAACAAAGCTAGTATTAACTCATTATTACCCAGCAAGCCACCCGTCACCAGGGCAGCTGGAAGAGTTGGATACAGCGCCAGATGATGGCGCTTCTATGAAAGCCCCATTTTCTGGAGCGGCTGCAGACTGTAATTCGCAGCAGAGGGGCCCAGAAAGCTCTGGCTAACCTGTGCTGCGGATTCCAATCCCCACCTGCCTAGTTGTACCTGGCTGGACACAAAAATGGGGCGAAGCCCATGTCGATTTTTTTTTTAATTATTTCATGAAATTCATGAAATAATTAAAAAAAGGGCTTCCCTATTTTTTTGTTCCCAGATGGGTACAAATAGGCAGCTGGTGGCAGCCGTATCTGCCTGCTGTACCTGGCTAGCATACAAAAATATGGCAAAGCCCATGTTATTTTTTTGGTGGGCAAAAAACTCCTGCATACAGTCCTGGATGGAGTACACTGAGCCTTGTAGTTCTGAAGCTGCTGTCTGCTCTCCTGCATACACTAGTGAATGGAGCATGCTGTACCTTTTGTTCTGCAGCTGCTGTCTGCTCTCCTCCATACAGACAGACAGCAGCTGCAGAACTACAAGGCTCAGCATACTCCATCCAGGACTATATGCAGGAGTTTTTTGCCCCCCAAAAAAATTATGTGGGCTTCGCCATGTTTTTGTATGCTTGCCAAGTACAGCAGGCAGCTACGGGCTGCCCCCAAACCCCAGCTGCTTATTTGCACTCGGCTGGGAACCAAAAATATAGGGAAGCTCAATTTTTGTGTCCAGCCAGGTACAACTAGGCAGCTAGGGATTGGAATCCGCAGCTCAGGGTTCCCAAGCTTTCTGGGCACCCATGCTGCGAATTGCAGTCTGCAGTCGCCCCAGATAATGGTGCTTTCATAGAAGCACCATCTTCTGGCTCTGTATCCAACTCTTCCAACAGCCCTGGTGACGAGTGGCTCGCTGGGTTATAATGGGGTTAGGGCTAGCTGTATATTATCAACTGGCCCTAAGCCCGAAATTCATGGTGTCTCACCAATATTAGACATGGCCACCATGAATTTCTAGTACAGATAAAAAAAACACAACACACAGAAAAATATTTTTATTATAAATAAAACACAACACAATTAGTGACTCCATCTTTATTGAAATAAAGAACCCCCCTCCGCAGTAATCCTGGGTCAAGGGTCCCGCGCCGTCCAATCCGGATCCAATATCATCTGATCAGTTTTCTGGAAGGCAAAGCGATCAGATGATGTGTCAGGTTCAAGGGCCTGAATCAAATGACACAGCAGCTGATTGTATAAACGGCTTTTATACAATCAGCTGATGCATCAGTGCAAAAAAAAAAAACTACACACTTCAGTGCAGACTCCTGTCAATCAGCATCAGCTGATAGTTTAGCCGGCCGGGCGGTAAAAAGCCGGCCACACCGCTCGACTTATAGTGTCAGCTGATTCCGTCAGGTGACCGCATCAGCTGATCATTGCCAGGTTTGAGAAAGAGAGAAAGAAGAGAGAGAGAAGAGAGAGAAAAGATAGAGAAAAGATAGAGAAAAGAGAGAGGAGAGAGAAAAAGAGAGAAAAAGAGAGAGGAGAGAGAGAAAGAGAGAAAAAGCGAGAAAGAGAGAGAAAGAGAGAAAAATAGAGAGAAAAGAGAGAGAGAAGAGAGAGAAAGAAGAGAGGGATGAGAGAAGAGGAGAGAAGAGGAGAGAAGACAGAAAAGAGAGAGAAGAGAGAGAAAAGAGAGAGTGAAGAGAGAGAGGAGAGAGAGAGCGAGAGAGAGAGAAAAAGAGAAAAAGAGAAACTGAGAAAAAGAGAAACTGAGAAAAAGAGAGAGAGAAATAGAGAGAAAAAGAAAGAGAGAGAGGAGAGAGAGGGAGAGAGAGAAAGAGAAAAAGAGAGAAAGAGAGAGAGAAAGAGAGTGAGAGAGAAAGAGAGAAAAAGAGAAAAGAGAGAGAGGAGAGAAGAGAGAGAGAGGAGAGAGGGAAAAAGAGAGACTGAGAAAAAGAGAGAGAGAAAAAGAGAGAGAGAGGAGAGAGAGGAGAGGGAGAGAGAGAAAGAGAGAAAGGAGAGAGAAAGAAAGAGGAGAGAGAGGAGAGAGAAAGAGAGAAAAAGAGAGAGGAGAGAGAGGGAGAGAGAGAGAAAGAGAGAAAAAGAGAGAAAGAGAGAAAGAGAGAGAGAGAAAAAGAGAGACAGAGAGAGACAGAGGGAGAGAGAGACAGAGAAGAGAGAGAGGAGAGAGCAATGCAGCCTTATTCCGTGAACTGCTCCGATTTTAGAGGTGTGTCCCGTGGCTCACAGCTGATGTCCAGCTCCTCCCCTCAGTGCATAATTAAATTAAATTCTATCTATAAATATACAATAATTATAATTTAAAATTAAAAATAAAAAAATAAAAATTAAATTCTTTACCGGGACCAGTAAAGTTATGCTTCTTAAGCGAGCGCTCTATCCACTGAGCTACTGCCTCTAATGGTAAAGATAGGTAGATTTGGTAATCTTGACGTCTGCATTGTAGAGTGAAGTCTCTCGTGACAGCGCGATTCACTTCATTGCTACGTGGAGAGGACACAGCGCGATCGTGTTCTACGGTGCTGCTGCATCTTCATGTAGCAGAGCTGACAGTGTCATGTGGATTACGTCGGACCTGGATGTGTATATGGGGATTAACAAACTGGTAAAAGAGGGTGTTTTTTTGTCTTTTATTTCAAATAAAGGATTTTTCGCTGTGTGTGTTTATTTACTTTCACTTTCAGTTTAATCATGTAAAAATATACAGAGGAAAAACGGGTATATGCCGCGCTTAAAAACCACTGAGGTGGAAATAATGTGAAAATTTCTCTTTTATTTACAGCATTCCTACGCGTTTCAGAGACAAAGACCGTCTCCTTCTTCAGGGAAAAAAGAAATCATACAGACAGTCAAAAGCTGGTATCTTATAAAGGATCCATACTGCCACGTTGACAGCTATGACGTCAATCGCCCCTCAGGATTGCAGGGTGATGACTCCTAATAACTCGGAGTCATCACCCTGCAATCCTGAGGGGCGATTGACGTCATAGCTGTCAACGTGGCAGTATGGATCCTTTATAAGATACCAGCTTTTGACTGTCTGTATGATTTCTTTTTTCCCTGAAGAAGGAGACGGTCTTTGTCTCTGAAACGCGTAGGAATGCTGTAAATAAAAGAGAAATTTTCACATTATTTCCACCTCAGTGGTTTTTAAGCGCGGCATATACCCGTTTTTCCTCTGTATATTTTTACATTCTATATTGTGTATACGGGGCCGCTGCTTGAACCACACGGACACTCACATGCTTTTGAAGGAGTTGTGACTGGCACAACCCTATCAGGTGAGTGTTACTGTTCCTTTCCTATCACCACTTGTTATATCAGGTAAGACCCTATTGCGCCCTTTTGTCTCCCCACTTTTAGTTTCAGTTTAATCATGTAAGGTGTCTCGGGGAGACGCCTGGCATGATTAAACTCATTATTACCCCGATTGCCACCGCACCAGGGCAATTCGTCATGACCTGGGTGGAGTTCGGGACTGTCATATCTAATGGATGCGGCAATTCCGGGCCAGCTGCTGGGTGATATTGTTAGGCTGGAGGGCTCCCCATACCATGGCACTCTCCATCCTGACAATACCAGCCTCCAGCCGTGTGGCTTTATCCTGGCTGGTATCAAATATGGGGGGAACCGCATTTTTGTTTTTTTTTTCTTTATTTATTTATTTTACTGCACGATATAGACCCGCCCGCTGGCGGCTGTGATTGGTTGCAGTGAGACAGCTATCACTCATCGTGGGGGCGTGTCTGACTGCAACCAATCATGGGCGCCGGTGTGTGGGGAAAACATGGAATACCTGATTGAATAATGAAGCGGCAGCCATTTTCTAAAGAGGAAAAGATGCCGCAGATTTGTGACAGCCATGCAGCGAGACGCCCGTGATCGGTGAGTAGGAAAGAGAGAGGGATTGTGCTGGGGACGCAGGATGCATGCAGACAGCAACGTGTGCACATAGCCTTACTGTGAAAAGCCACGTTTTTGTTGATCGAACCGTTCTCGAACCTAACTCAAACTGTCCAGCTTTTAGCAAAAAGCTCGAGCTCGAGCTCGAACACCCCCCAAAATCACTCGAACATAAAATTGGCGAACCTCGAACATCGCTCATCTCTAGTAATGGGCGATCCCGAACTGTAATGTTCGGGGTTCGTACCGAACAAATAGTGATCGTGTACACGATCCCGAACACAAGCTTTCCTGGGCAGCTCGTGTTACAGATCGGGTCCATTTCAAGTCCAGGGGCTGTAAAAAAAAGCACATTATTAAAAACACATTATGATCACACTTACAGGTCCCGTGACATGTCCTACAGACTCTGTCTCCATGCCGCGTCTGCTTCCGCATCCGATCATTGCTGTGTCCGCAGTAAGCACCACTGACTAAAGGACCTTCCATGATGTCATAGCCATGTGACCAGTCTGGTGTGAATGTTGTTCAGACATTGGCTTACAGACCAGTCACATGGCTATGAAGTTGCGAGATGGTGAAACAGCCCTCATTGTTCATGGCCAGAAGTATGTACCTGGTTAAAGATGTGCATGGCAAGCCCATGTATCACCTCACAAGCATGGTTTAGATGTATTTATTTGGTCTCATTAATGTGAACAGTATTTATTGTATGTAACTTTACCACCTGCTGCTGTCAGTAATGATGTGATAATACTTTATAAGGGACAAAAATGTCATTATTCAACCACAGAGGGCGCTGTTTCTCAGCACAGATGAAAGACTACAATAGGTAGCTCAGATGGGGGCAGAGCTACAGGCTGATAAAAAAAAGTACATCACAGGAAGTAGAGCAGCGGCCATCTTGGAAGCGGTTGGCAGTTGGCACTTAATGAACTCAGAGACAGAGGACATGCAGAAGAGGGAAGAGAGAATATTTGCAAGTAGAAATCTATCATCTTGACCACAGCTGTGACAGAGTGGAGCAGACCGTGACGGTATCCGAATCCTTACCAGAAGGGAGAAGATGGCTAAAAGGACGCTGTAGTGGAGTTGATAAGATGTCAAGGAAACCAGCCATAGTTACAAACAGTATTGCTCATCTGTTTGAGAGGTCTCTCATCTGACTGCATACTTCAGACATATTGTCCAGAGCAGACCCGAGTCGGTAAGATAAGTAAGGCCCACTGCACCATCGCAGTGGGTAACCGTGCACGCACCTCACATCAGTTTGGCGCCAGAATATTTGAGACTGAGGCAGGGTCTGTAGTTAATTTAGTTAGGCATAGTAACCCTGTCAGGCCAGAGTTACTGCCACAATCACCATTTGGGACCATCATTTCCACGACTACATTATCTAATTCTTTGCCATTGAGGTTTCTCTGTGGATCACAATGACCTCACACCCGGATGTTGCTAAGACCCATCACGGACTTTAGGCCATAATTGAGCTCATCCAGGAGGGAACTTGTGTTGAACAAAATATCTGTTACTTATTTAAGTTTTTATGCTCTTTACTAAGCAACCGTTGTATATAGTAAGTTGTTTGGTTATTCAAGGTGAATCTTGGGACAGATCCTCCATTAATGGGCACTATATTTATATTGGGGCAGGGGAATAGTCAATTGGGGGTTAGAGTAAATTTATTTTAAGTTTGCAAACTGTTGTGCTATACCGCGGGCAGCTTGTATTTCACACCCATCCAAGTTTTTTTCATGTTTAAAGGTATTAATAGGTAGTTGGTGGTTTGAATATCCAGTCATGCCTGTAGGTAACATATAGTGTATATATTGTAGTTGACTCATGTTATAAGGCGCCACCCTGTATAGCACAAGGGTCTCAGCCTCTTCGCTGAGTGTTTGTGGCTTTTCCCTGAGTGTCTTCCCCTGTTTTGATTGCATTCATATCCATATTGTAGTAAAGTACTTTTGTTAGTTAATCTAGTTTTCGGGCCGTTTATTTCTCATTCGTGACTTCGCTGTATCCTAAAGAGCCCACCCCGGTGCACGTCTTACAACATCATCGAAGGTCTTGTTAACTGAACTTTGACTGTCATTGTGCGAGTGTGGCATCCCATCACCCAGTACGGCTGCACATTCTTCCGACAGGAGCGGTCAGCTTCATGAAATTCCATGCAGCTGAGGCACTCGTGTCCAGAAAGTGTCAGTCCGTGCGGGGTGATGCTGATGCGAGACTGCACAAGTCATACGTAACTGGAACTCCAGCCTCAGTGTCAGCCTGCTTCTCACTCTTAGAATACCATGAAAATCCATTAGGCATCACACATGATCTCAAAATGTGAGAAAACCACGGGAAAAACAACAACGGGGTTTAAAACCGTGGAGAAAGGTGCACACCACAGGCAGCAATCAAAAAACAGGAGAACAAAAGTGGCTAATATGCAAAGAATTACAAGTATTTATTCAAAAGTATACAATACATTACAAAAATAACGTGGAGAAGAGATACAAGACATGACAGAAAACTGGCATAATAGGTGGTAGAACAATTAGTACAAAAAGCTGCACTGAAGGCTGAAAAGGTACAATACTATGCATACACAATGTAAGTATATAATCAATCACAAAGACATACCCAGAGCAGCCAAAATGAAAAGGTATTAAAGTGCCAGTTGTGCAGAGGATGGAGGTCTGGATACCCCCCTAGGAAGGGTAACGCGCGTTTCGCGTGAGCAGAGTAGCACGCTTCATCAGACCGTGAGGGATACAATTTTCTCCGTTACCGGAAGTACTAAATGGGCCAGGTGACCCGTCAGATGACCGTCGTTAACCAATGAATGGTGAGAAAGTCGGCGCATGCGCGGTCGGCGCAGGCGGCCGGGGATGCGCGCACAGCGTCAGGCAGGGCGTGCACGAGAGGGGGCGTAGACCCCAGTCCTGCACGCCGCTGCCAAGGAGACGCCGTCGGGCAAGCCGGGACGCCAAGCGCGGGCCACGCATGCGCACAGATACACCATCCACCTTGGGAAGACAACAACTAAAGATAATTCTTACTCAGTACGTAAACATAGATAGGGTCCGCCGGATGCCAAAAGTAGGTCATATCGAAACATATAAAAGTAAGTCCAGAGAATAAGATAGAATAATTGGCAGATGTTAGATATCCATGGCGAGCACACATGCAGACGTAAAAACTCCGAAGTGGATTCTTCAAAACGACAGTGGTGGTTAAATGCTGGTCACATAAAACGGAGAAAAGGAACTATGAAAAAAATGTGAAAATAAGAAAAAAATATATTAAGAACAGTATAAAAACATATAAAAATCTGGGACAAATGCCGAGGAATGAAAAGCAGGCAAATGCTCCAGAACTGAAGGGGGGGAGGAGGGAGGGACTACAAGAAAGGGGCAAAGCTAAGGGACTCATTCAGGCCAGCT
Organism: Anomaloglossus baeobatrachus; assembly: GCF_048569485.1. Taxonomy (NCBI): domain Eukaryota; kingdom Metazoa; phylum Chordata; class Amphibia; order Anura; family Aromobatidae; genus Anomaloglossus; species Anomaloglossus baeobatrachus. The sequence continues at coordinate 586,741,175 of NC_134354.1, read as the reverse complement.
GGGGTCATAGAGCCCAAGATGGTAATCCACTTAGTTTCCTTTTGGGCAAGGATTTTCCTAACATTGCCACCCCTGCTGCCGACATGAATTACATCTATACCCTTAATCCTAAGGGACTTGCTATTACAGTCATGATGACTCCGGAAATGTCGGGGCAGGGTTTTAAGGGTGGAAATATCCACCACCGTCTTGGCCGCACCAATGTCCCTCACATGTTCACGGACCCTGATTCGGAGTTCCCGTGAAGTCAGACCAATGTAGACCTTCGGACAGCCGCAAGTGGCATAATAAACCACATTCGAGGTTGCACAGGAAACGTAACACCTGATGTCAAAGGTGCGGCTGCGGCTCTCGTGCACGCTCTCGTGCACGCCCTGCCTGACGCTGTGCGCGCATCCCCGGCCGCCTGCGCCGACCGCGCATGCGCCGACTTTCTCACCATTCATTGGTTAACGACGGTCATGTGACGGGTCACCTGGCCCATTTAGTACTTCCGGTAACGGAGAAAATTGTATCCCTCACGGTCTGATGAAGCGTGCTACTCTGCTCACGCGAAACGCGCGTTACCCCTCCTAGGGGGGTATCCAGACCTCCATCCTCTGCACAACTGGCACTTTAATACCTTTTCATTTTGGCTGCTCTGGGTATGTCTTTGTGATTGATTATATACTTACATTGTGTATGCATAGTATTGTACCTTTTCAGCCTTCAGTGCAGCTTTTTGTACTAATTGTTCTACCACCTATTATGCCAGTTTTCTGTCATGTCTTGTATCTCTTCTCCACGTTATTTTTGTAATGTATTGTATACTTTTGAATAAATACTTGTAATTCTTTGCATATTAGCCACTTTTGTTCTCCTGTTTTTTGATTGCTGCCTGTGGTGTGCACCTTTCTCCACGGTTTTAAACCCCGTTGTTGTTTTTCCCGTGGTTTTCTCTCATTTTGAGATCATGTGTGATACCTAATGGATTTTCATGGTATTCTAACTCTGCTTTCTGTGTTTTGCACAGTGTCTCCATTGACGGCTATGGATTTCCATGTGCGAGAAGAGACATGGCGGTCTCAGCTCAATGATTTTTTCAGACATGACAGTGGTGCAGATGCCAGGTCGGGTGAGGTGAGCCTGCGGGATGAGGTGGCCAAGTATAAGGGGCTCATTCATAAACGCACCAAAATATGGTGGAACCGTGCCTTTTTGGAACGGTATCTACAACAGGGACTCATACCACGAGGACTGAGGGTCCAGGTGTTCCCATCATTCGATATAGATGATAATACCTTTAAAGACAAATGGGAAGATTTTGCTAATAATTGTTCGAAGGGTTTCATTCAACTACTATGTGACCTTAACAGCTCACAACTTCGGGCAATTGAAACAGAGACAGCTGATTTACAAAACAGGATCATTGCGGGACTCAGTACGGAGGCCTTCAAAATTTTTGAGACTGATATTGAGAATGATATGTCCAGATGGGAGAAGGAAGTTAAGGACAGCAAAATCAAAAAATTCCACCGAGATGAATTGGATCTGCAATCCAATAGGGTTTATAAATGGAGAATGTCATCTGACCGATCTAGACCATTTAGACGATTTCATCAGAATCGATCACGCTCCAGATCTACCTCAACACGGTCCTATACCTCAGGTGAGGAATCTTCCATAGAGGCGTACGATCCTTCCACATCCGGTAATAGGATGCTTATACCCCAAAGGAAATATAAGAAGAAACAGGTGGATACGCCTAGACCTCTAACTGATCCCCCCATGACTAGACAACAGCACAAAAATGCTCTACAGGTAATTAACCTGTCTTCACATGCACTTTCTCAAACCCAGATTGATTTATTATCTAAAGGTCTTAGTTTTTCTCCCACTAATTCATTTTATTTTTTTACAGCCTTGAAGGACCTCCATATTTTCTCTCGCAAGGTCCTGTTGAAAAAGTTACATTCCAAAAATCCTCTGTCTTTTAACTCTACTGACCGGGCAGAACAAGAAGCTCTCCAGGCTTTGGAAGACCTACTGAGTGAACAACAGGTAGATCAACAAGGCGTCTTTCCACCTTCCATCTTACCACGTTCCACACGGTTCCCTCCCTTGTCCCTCTGCTCCTCTGTAGAGATTTTCACTAGACTTGTCTCTGACGAATTTAAACTTTTATCTACAAGACGTAGATTTGATAATCTTAACCATGCACAGAGGAGGGCACTTCGTGATTTACAAAATCTTGATGATGTCCAGATAAAACCGGCGGACAAGGGAGGCAACATTGTGGTCTGGCCCAACAGTTTATATGAAAAAGAGGCATATCGCCAGTTACGCGACAGACAAACCTACTCAAGATTAGATTCGAGCCCTCTGGTCCCCTATTCCGACCTACTCCACCGGATACTGTTTGGAGCTTTTGAGGATGGCATCATTACGAACAAAGTCTTTGATGGCTTAGTTGTAACTTTTCCTAAGATCCCGACATTTTACCTTCTGCCCAAAATCCACAAAAATCCCGAAAACCCGCCGGGGCGTCCGATCGTGTCTGGCATTGATAGTCTTTGCGATCCAGTGTGCCGATTTATAGATTACTATCTTAAGCCACTCGTTGAGACCTTACCATCGTACGCCAAAGACACGACGGACGTCCTGAATCGGGTTGATGGGATTTTTGTGGATACTGATACCCTCTTGGTGACAGCAGACATTGAGGCCTTATATACGAGCATCAATCATGAGGATGGTTTGGAGGCGGTCCGCTTCTTTCTGGGCAACACCAACCGGGATGGCCATTTCTGTGAACTTATACTTGAGCTGCTCCGTTTCATTCTTACACATAATTTTTTCTTATTCAAAGATCGTTTTTATTTACAGACACGCGGCACTGCGATGGGCGCGGCCTGTGCGCCTTCGTACGCCAATCTGTTCCTCGGCTATTGGGAGAGGGGCATTTTTGGCGACGAGGGCGTCCAGGCGGCGGCCCATGCGCAGTGCTGGATTAGATACATCGATGATGTGTTTATTCTTTGGCAGGGCACAGCGGAGCAGCTCACTTTATTTATGGATACATTGAATCATAATTCCATTAATCTCAAACTCACATACAAATTTGATTTACAGCAGATTGATTTCTTAGATATTTCTATTGGAGTTGACCCGTGTCGGCAACTACAGACGGATGTCTTTAGGAAACCGACATCGGTCAACTCCCTTTTACACGCTTCATCCTCCCACACTTTTAGTACCATTCAAGCCATCCCGGTTGGTCAGTTTCTCAGAATGAAGCGGATCTGCTCTACCTCTGATAATTTTAAGACCCAGGCTGAAGATCTTAAGTCTAGATTAGTTGCTAGGGGATATAGCCATCGCTCCATCAAGAAGGGTTACAATCGGGCTCGGAATACCCAGAGGCAGGAGCTCCTACAGTCTTCTGGTCGAGGGAGTAGGGGGTTCGGAGAGGTTCGTTTCATCTCGACATTTAATCATGAGTGGCAAACTATGCGCGGTATTCTTAATAAACACTGGCCAATCCTGAAGAGCGACCCGAGTCTGAGTTCCCATCTGCCTGACCACCCACTTATGACGGCACGACGCTCTAAGAACCTTAAGGACTATCTTGTGCGTAGCCATTACGTTCCAGCGGTGTCCCATCCTTTTGGCCATATTGCCCCTATACACGGTTGTTTTCCGTGTGGCCACTGTCTTGCCTGCACCAATGTCCCCCGCAGCAAGACCTTTACAACTGTAGATGGCAGCCGCACCTTTGACATCAGGTGTTACGTTTCCTGTGCAACCTCGAATGTGGTTTATTATGCCACTTGCGGCTGTCCGAAGGTCTACATTGGTCTGACTTCACGGGAACTCCGAATCAGGGTCCGTGAACATGTGAGGGACATTGGTGCGGCCAAGACGGTGGTGGATATTTCCACCCTTAAAACCCTGCCCCGACATTTCCGGAGTCATCATGACTGTAATAGCAAGTCCCTTAGGATTAAGGGTATAGATGTAATTCATGTCGGCAGCAGGGGTGGCAATGTTAGGAAAATCCTTGCCCAAAAGGAAACTAAGTGGATTACCATCTTGGGCTCTATGACCCCAGCTGGCCTGAATGAGTCCCTTAGCTTTGCCCCTTTCTTGTAGTCCCTCCCTCCTCCCCCCCTTCAGTTCTGGAGCATTTGCCTGCTTTTCATTCCTCGGCATTTGTCCCAGATTTTTATATGTTTTTATACTGTTCTTAATATATTTTTTTCTTATTTTCACATTTTTTTCATAGTTCCTTTTCTCCGTTTTATGTGACCAGCATTTAACCACCACTGTCGTTTTGAAGAATCCACTTCGGAGTTTTTACGTCTGCATGTGTGCTCGCCATGGATATCTAACATCTGCCAATTATTCTATCTTATTCTCTGGACTTACTTTTATATGTTTCGATATGACCTACTTTTGGCATCCGGCGGACCCTATCTATGTTTACGTACTGAGTAAGAATTATCTTTAGTTGTTGTCTTCCCAAGGTGGATGGTGTATCTGTGCGCATGCGTGGCCCGCGCTTGGCGTCCCGGCTTGCCCGACGGCGTCTCCTTGGCAGCGGCGTGCAGGACTGGGGTCTACGCCCCCTCTCGTGCACGCCCTGCCTGACGCTGTGCGCGCATCCCCGGCCGCCTGCGCCGACCGCGCATGCGCCGACTTTCTCACCATTCATTGGTTAACGACGGTCATGTGACGGGTCACCTGGCCCATTTAGTACTTCCGGTAACGGAGAAAATTGTATCCCTCACGGTCTGATGAAGCGTGCTACTCTGCTCACGCGAAACGCGCGTTACCCTTCCTAGGGGGGTATCCAGACCTCCATCCTCTGCACAACTGGCACTTTAATACCTTTTCATTTTGGCTGCTCTGGGTATGTCTTTGTGATTGATTATATACTTACATTGTGTATGCATAGTATTGTACCTTTTCAGCCTTCAGTGCAGCTTTTTGTACTAATTGTTCTACCACCTATTATGCCAGTTTTCTGTCATGTCTTGTATCTCTTCTCCACGTTATTTTTGTAATGTATTGTATACTTTTGAATAAATACTTGTAATTCTTTGCATATTAGCCACTTTTGTTCTCCTGTTTTCTGCTTCTCACTCTGTATAGACACTGTCTGTACAGAGTGATGAAGCTGAGCTGACATTGCTCTATCTATGGACTACATCAGACTAAGGATTTTTTTATAATAAAGATAGAGTCTCTAAATTTTTTTTTGTTTTATTGCTAATAAAAAAAAATTTCATTGTGTTGTTTTTTTTTTTTACTGTTTACTGGAAATTCATGGTGGCCATGTCTAATTTGGCCTGACACCATGAATTTCGGGCTTAGTAGCAGCTGAAAATACAAAGCTAGTATTAACTCCTTTATTACCCAGCGTGCCACCGCCATCAGTGCCGCTGGTCGATGGCGCTAAGAAACAATGCGCCATTTCCAGGAGTGGCTGCAGGCTGCCGAGAATCCCAGCCGACAGCTGCCTGGTTCTCCAGGCGCTTTATATGGCTCATCCAGTGACGAGGACCTACAATACTAACTTATTTCCCAGTGGTCACGTGTGCTCTATCTAGAAATAAATATATATATATATATATTTATATCTACTGTATATATACAGTATATATTTATACAGTATATACTGTATATATACAGTAGAGACCCAAAGTTTGGACAAACCTTCTCATCTGTAGAACAACTATTAAGAGGAGACTTTTAGCAGCAGGCCTTCATGGTAAAATAGCTGCTAGGAAACCACTGCTAAGGACAGGCAACAAGCAGAAGAGACTTGTTTGGGCTACTTAACACAAGGAATGGACATTAGACCAGTGGAAATCTGTGCTTTGGTCTGATGAGTCCAAATTTGAGATCTTTGGATCCAACCACCGTGCCTTTGTAAAAAGGTGAACAGATGGACTCTACATGCCTGGTTCCCATCGTGAAGCATGGGGGATGAGTTGTGATGGTGTGGGGATGCTTTGCTGGTGACATTGTTGGGGATTTATTCAAAATTAAAGGCATACTGAACCAGCATGGCTACCACAGCATGCATGCGTGCAGTGGCATGCTATTCCATCCGGTTTGCGTTTAGTTGGACGATCATTTATTTTTCAACAGATCAATGACCCCAAACACACCTCCAGGCTGTGTAAGGGTTATTTGACTAAGAAGGAGAGTGATGGCGTGCTACGCCAGCTGACCTGTCCTCCACAGTCACCAGACCTGAACCCAATCGAGATGGTTTAGGGTGAGCTGGACCACAGAATGAAGGCAAAAGGGCGAACAAATGCTAAGCATGTCTGGGAACTCCTTCAAGACTGTTGGAAGACCATTTCCGGTGACTACTTCTTGAAGCTCATCAAGAGAATGCCAAGAGTGTGCAAAGCAGTAATCAAAGCAAAAGGTGGCTACTTTGAAGAACCTAGAATATAAGACATATTTTCAGTTGTTTCACACTTTTTTGTTAAGTATTTCATTCCACATGTTTTCATTCATAGTTGTGATGCCTTCAATGTGAATCTACAATTTTTAGAGTCATGAAAATAAAGAAAACTTTTTGAATGAGAAAGTGTGTCCAAACCTTTGGTCTGTACTGTATATATATATATATATATATATATATATGCTGCCTTGAAAAAGGTATTCAAATCCTGTTTATTTTTCCATATCTGTTCACATTACACCCACAAACTAGCATGTATTTTTGGGGGATTTCATGTATTATACTAACAAAAAGTAGAATGTGCTTGTGAACAGTGAATAAATTGGTACATGATTTTCTAAAACTCTTAAAAATAAAAATTTGAAAATTGTGACATGCATTTGTATTCAGCCACCGTGAGTCAATCTATATACAGTATATAATTGCCTTATTCTGTCTGTCTGTCTGTCTGTCTGTCTTGCTCCAAAATTGTGTCACCGTGACAGTGTCATATCAGTGACAACTGTCGGATTGGCCGCTGGGCTCGGCCTGGCCCCGCCCCCCCACGGAATGGCCGCTCGCCTCGGCCTGGCCCCGCCCCCGCATAGATTAGCCGCTCGCCCCGGCCCTCCGCGCGCATCGCCCGCTCCAGCGTACATCGGCTCCCGGTACACATGTGCAGGGAGCCGGCATACGCTGACACCTCGCCCGCTCGCCCCCGCCACATGTTGGCACACTCGGCCCCGCCCCCGGCGGTCATAACCTTGCGATGCTGGGATCGTGATGGAGCCGGTGTACGCTGGTAACCATGATACACATCGCGTAACTATAGGAAGCGCTTCCCTTAGTTACCCGATGTGTATCATGGTTACCAGCGAACACCGGCTCCCGGTACACATGTGCAGGGAGCCGGCATACGCTGCAGTCAATAATGAAGTGTCATGCAGCGGTGAAAGAGTTAAAGACACTGCAAGACACTTCATTATAGGCAGCGGGCACCCCCAGAAGAGAGAAGACAGAAGAAAGAAGACCCCGCAGTCATACTCACCAGACGACGACCGGGAGCAGGTGAGCGCATCAAGGTCCTGCAGCGGCGGAACACACATACACGCACACACATAAGAACAGACACACACACATCAGATCACACTCACTCACTCTCACACACACCTCACACACACATCAGATCGCATCCACACACTCACAACATCCAGTGATACCGCTTACTTCTTGGCGGCGATACTGTGCGTGCAGTGACCTTCCAGGACCTGCCGGAGGATCACATGGCCGGAAGCATGGGGTATCTCCGGATGTTGTGAGTGTGTGAGCGTGTATGTGCGATATTGTCAGTGTGTGTGTGCGTGTATGCGATCGGATGTGTGCGTGTATGCGATCGGATGTGTGCGTGTATGCGATCGTATGTGTGCGTGTATGCGATCGGATGTGTGTGTGTGTTCTGATGTGTGAGTGTATGTGATCGGATCTGTGAGTGTCGGCAGAAGGCAGAGGAGCACGGCGTGCAGCACCGCTGCTGGGACCGCCCACCGGAGAGCACAGGGAGAAGTGGGGTGTGAGTGTATGCGATCAGATGTGTGCGTGTATACTGTCTGATGTGTGACTGTGGAGCACGATGGGGAATGCGCAGCATGGGGGATGTAGCACGATGGGGGGTGCACAGCATGGGGGATGGAGCACGATGGGGGGTGCGCAGGATGGGGGATGGAGCACAATGGGGGGTGCGCAGCATGGGGGATGGAGCATGTTAGGGGGTGCGCAGCATGGGGGATGGAGCACGATGGGGGGTGCACAGCATGGGGGATGGAGCACGATGGGGAGTGCGCAGCATGGGGGATGGAGCACGATGGGGAGTGCGCAGCATGGGGGATGGAGAACGATGGGAGTGCGCAGCATGGGGGATGGAGCATGATGGGAGTGCACAGCATGGGGGATGGAGCACGATGGGGGTGCACAGCATGGGGGATGGAGCACGATTGGGGGTGCACAGCATGGGCGATGGAGCACGATGGGGGGTGAGCAGCATGGGGGATGGAGCACGATGGGGGGTGCGCAGCATGGGGGATGGAGCACGATGGGGAGTGCTCAGCATGGGGGATGGAGCATGATGGGGGTGCGCAGCATGGGGGATGGAGCACGATGGGGGGTGCGCAGCATGGGGGATGGAGCACGATGGGGGGTGCGCAGCATGGGGGATGGAGCACAATGGGGGTGCACACCTCCCCCCAAAACACACACACAGCGCCACACGCGCAGTGCACAACACACCACACAACACACCACACACACACTGGGAACCACAAACACCGCCCTACACAAACACCTACACACAGACACCCACACACAGACAACGCCGCACACACACAACACCCAACACACAAACACCGCGGCATACACAAATAAACGCACATACCGCGCAACACACACACTGCACAAAACATACCTCTCCAAAACACACACACGCACTCCACACCCACACAAACCGCGCAACACACACAGACAACACTGCAGACACACAGCGCTCCATAAACAATGCAACACACACAACGCAACACACATACAACACCGCTCTCACACACCCCCACACCCAGACAACATGCAGAACATTTACAGTGCCCTACACAAACACTGGCAACTACACACAACAACATCGATATAAATAACAAAAAACATACATTAACTACACAATAAATTCTAGAATACCCGATGCGTTAGAATCGGGCCACCTTCTAGTACTCACATAAACTCCCAATAAAAAATGTTACTTTGTAAGTATATAACATAACATTTTTTAATGTTATACCCTCAAACGTACATGTTTTAAATTAATGTAATACATACAGTATATTACAAAGGTAAGTATTACCGTATTTTTCAGATAAGACTCACTTTTCCTTTCACAAATTTGGTAGCAAAATGAGAGAGGTGTATCTTAAAATCCAAATGTAGCTTACTGGGAGGTGGAGAATAGGAGCTGTGCTGGCTGCGGTTTGTGCTGTGCTAGCTATAGTGCTGGCTGCGGTCAAGGTTGTGGTGGCGGCTGTGCTGCCTGAGCTGGTGGCTGTGCGGGCTGCTGTGGAACAGGGCGGAGCGGCGGGTGTTCGAGATGCGCTGTCGGCAGTGCAGGCTTCAAATAATGGTACCAGACTCGGCGTGTGCGCAGATGGAGCTCTCAGCTCAAGATCTCATCTGCGCATGCATTAATCTGTAAACTGATAATTTGCATAGATATACACTTTTATTATGTAAGTAATTTTAATTTCATATACACAATTGCTGCTTTGCTTACATTCCTAATCAGAAGAGTATCTAAGACACTAAGATCCTAAATGTATCACGTTACTAGTATCTTAAATATAGTGCCATATTCAGCCCTTCAACACAGCAACCCAGATGAAAATAACCCTATTTACTAATCTTAAAAGAATATTTTACAATTTATAATGAGCTTACACAAATATTTATAAACTAGTTATTTATGTGTATAAACAATGTGTATAACAATAAAAAGAAAATGCAAACAAATCAGTGAATTGGGTTTGTCCAAGAAAGAAAAGTCGATTATGATTTCTGTCAAAATAAGTCAGATTTTATATTTTTATTTAAGTACATGGCTCTCATAACAATCGGATCCTAGGATTAAATACTACATTTACAATGAAAATTCAACAATTTTAAATTTAGCCAGCTTAACAGAATAGCAGTCTTCACAGAACAATGAACACTATAATTTCACCTTTCTGAACACTTCTTCCTCCTTCTATATATCCTCATAAAATATTTACACCTGCAGAATGACCACTCAGATGATCCTCGGACTCTCTTGCAGAATCCATGATGATGTCATGGAAATGTTAAACCCATTATGCTAAGATAGGAGCTCCATCTAATCTGACCCCTTGCCTTTCTCATCAGAAGACAGAAAGATATTTTTTACATAGGACAGTCTAAATTCAAATTTAGAACATATGCTCTTGCAGTCTGCTATCATCTCAATCAAGACTGATAAATATTTCACAATATTAAACACTCCATCTCCATAAATTTACTTTTGCCTTTAAAACTACGGGCAAAAATTTAGAATTGATATATGATTAAATAAATAGAGGAATGATGTATTAGACGAGAAAGAAGCATATTTACACTGTAAAGTTAGATAGATAGATGGATAGATAGAGGGATAGATAGATAGAGGGATAGATAGATAATAGATAGATAGATAGATAGATAGATAGAGGGATAGATAGATAGATAGATAGATAGAGGGATAGATAGATAGATAGAAAGATAGAGGGATAGATAGATAGAGGGATAGATAGATAGATAGATAGATAGATAGATAGATAGATAGATAGATAGATAGATAGATAGATAGATAGATAGATAGATAGATAGATAGATAGAGGGATAGATAGATAGATAGATAGAGGGATAGATAGATAGATAGATAGATAGATAGATAGATAGATAGATAGATAGATAGATAGATAGATAGATAGATAGATAGATAGATACTGTAGATAGATCATGATTTTCCATAATAGGACAAATGTTATCTCTTTATAATTTCTAATTACCATGTAGCACAATAATAATGCAGATATTCAAAAAAGGCACAATTTGATCTCAAATATAAAACCTTTATACAACAGGTATAAATCAGTTTACAGAAATTATTAACATTATTATTATCATTTATTTTTAAAGTACCATTATATATGGCGTTGTTCATGTGTGAAGAGTTACATACATAATACATAAATAAAATGAAGTAAACAAATCACCTGGTACAGAGGACCTTAACCTCACAGGCTTATAATCTACAGACTAATGGGGAAGGAGATAGCAGATCGGGGGATTAGCTCAGATGGTAGTTAGTGCAGGCTGTAAGTTTACGTTTTCCAGAAGAGATGAGTTTTCAAGTTACATTTTAAAGATTCAGGGTGGGAAACCATCGGACATGCCGAGGCATTAAATTCCAGAGTTCAGGGGATACTCATGAAAAATCTTGGAACCAGAACGTACATTCTACAGGCTAACACAGTACAAAGATATATTTTACCTGTAAGCAATTGGGTGAGGAATGTATGAGAGGAGAAAAGGAGATCTTGTGAGGACCATAGATATGCATGGGGAATATATCAGGAGATAATTTTGGAAATCTATTCAGATACAGATCATGGGCAGCCTTGTAAATCATTGTTAGCAGTATAAACTGCAATTGTTTGGGAATTAGAAGCTTTTAAAGGGGACCAATCACCAGTTGCTCCCAATAGAATGTAAAGTCAGCACCTTTAACCCCTCTTTTACAGCACTCTAGTATGCTGTATGAATGTCCCCAATCCCTTATGCAAGATCCAAAAAATACTTGTTATTATAGTCACAGACAGTGCAGTCTGGTCCGATATGCATATCTTGTCTTGATCCAACACCTCCTTTCTTCTTATGATCACTGCCCCCTTTAAAGAGTGCCCTACTTCATCAACATACTGTAGTGTGCCACATCACACTCCTGCACAGGCACACTTTTCTCTGCCCTGCTTATGTAAAAGAATAGCACTGTAATGTGCATACGCCGGCTTTACCTATGGGTCATCGGTGCTCTTTTGGTCTTTCCTGGCACATGCGCACTTCAGTACTTTGCTCTGCCTTTAGCAGGGGCACGATGGGGGACACTGTGGATGAAGTAGGACGCGTCATCCACATGAAGATGGGAATGAGAACGGCAATCAAAAGATGAGAAGAGACTCCCATCAGCTCAGACCGTGCTACGTATCTGTGAGTATAATAAAAGTTATTTTTTTGTGCCTTGCATAATGGATTGGGGACATATATACAGCACACTAAAATGTTGTAAAAGTGGGTATAAAGGTGGGAAAACCTGGTGACAGGTTCCTTATAAAAGGGAGTAACAGAACGCAGAGGAGGAGGAGTATCTAGGGGAGAGGAGGATTACCGTATTTTTCGGACTATAAGATGCGCTTTTTTCCCCCTAGTTTTGGGGGAAGTGGGGGGGGCGTCTTATAGTCCGATTGCTGCAGTGCGGTGGTGGCGGAGCAGGTGAAGGCGGGTGCGGTGGTAGTGGAGCAGTTCATCAGAGGCAGGAGCAGGCTGTAGCTGCACTACCCTGACCACGTGGGCCACCTCATTTGATATGCACGCCCCTCATCCAGCCCATCATCTCTCAGCCCTGAAGTCGGCACTGACAGGTGGGTGGGATGATGAGCGGGGGATGCGCGCATACTAAAGAGCAGGCCCACGTGATCACCCCAGGCAACTACAGCCTGGAGTAATCATGTGTGGCTGTATTCACTGCCCCCCGTGCACCATCATCAGCACGGGGAACAGTGAATAAGTACGATATACTCACTGTTCCCCTGCAGCATCGCAATGTCCTCCTGTCTGTCGGTCAGCTGATCTGTGTAGAGAGCGGTGAGCACAGCTATGACGTCATCGCTGTACACACGGCTCCAAACAGGTCAGTTGGCACACAGACAGGAAGGGAGCGATGCTGCGTGGAGTGAGGAGATGTGAGTATACAGCGGGAGTCCTCCAGCTGTTACCGCAAATCCGGCCGCGGCTGAAGTGAGTGCGAGATCCGCGGTGACTTCAGTCAAGAGATGTGCGGTGACAGCTGAAGTCACTGCTGATCCCGGCAGCTCACTTCACTTGCGGCCTGACCCTCAAAGAGAGCGGTCGTGTTCTATGGCTGCTCTCTGTGATTCTCAGATGTAGCAGAGCTAGATGCGTCGTGGGACATCGTGTGGATTACATCGGACCTGGGTGTTTTAAGGGTTAATAAAGTGGTGAAAGAGGGAGGGATTGTCTTTTATTTCAAATAAAGGATTTTTATGTGTTTGTGTTTATTTACTTTTAGTTACAGCTTAGTGATAAGAGGGTGTCTCATAGACACCTGCCATCACTAAGCTAGGACTTAGTGGCAGCTATGGGCTGCTGCCATTAACTCCTTATAACCCTGATTGCCACTGCATCAGCGCAATCGGGATGAGCTGGGAAAAGTCCCAGGACTGTCGCATCTAATGGACGCGACAATTCTGGGAGGCTGCTGGCTGATATTTTTAGGCTTGGGGGCTCCCAATAACATGAGTCTCCCCAGCCTGAGAATACTAGCCCCCAGCTCTGAGACTTTATCTTGGCTGGTTATCAAAATTGGGGGAACCGCCATTTTTGCCGCATGCCATTTTTTTTTTTGTTTGTTTTTTTTTAAATTACCCCCATAGCAGTGTCAGCAGCAGATCCTCGTCCCATAACAATGTGTCATGACCACATTTTTTGCTTAAAAATTTTATTTTCCTATTTTCCTCCTCTAAAACCAGGGTGCGTCTTATGGTCCGGTGCGTCTTATGGTCCGGTGCATCTTATAGTCCGAAAAATATGGTAATCAGGGAGCACAGTTAAAGCGTAATCTTTGTTTTAATTTTTATTTAATAAATCAATAGAACACATGAAAATAAAAAACTTTGTAACTTATCAAATTTCCTTTTTTCTCAGCCAGATTTGATTAGTCATCATCAAAATTCTCAATTCTGAGGTAAAATCTGTATTTAGTGAAGACTTTCCCATTACTGAGATCAGAGATAGCAATTGTTACATTACACCCACAATGTAAATGTATTTTATTGGGATTTTATGTGAAATAACAACACAAAGTAGTATCTATGAAATGTATAGGAAAGTATACATTGTTTCCTAAATATTTAAAAAATTTAAAACTGAAAATTGTGATGTGCATTTGTATTCAGTCTCTTGTAGTCCAATACCCCTAAATAAAATCCCGTGTGACCAATTGCCTCCAGAAGTCACCTAAATAGTAAATTGAGTCCACCTGTGTGTATTTTATTCTCAATATAACAAGAGTTGTTCTGTGAAAGCCTCATAGATTTGTTTGAAAACATTATGGATCAAACAGCATTATAAAACCAAAGAACAAACCAGACAGGTAAGGCATAAAGTTGTGGAAAAGACTAAATCAGGCATAAATTCTAAAGAAAAAAAAAAATCCAAGCTCTAAAGATCAAATGGAGAACTGTTCAACCCATTGTCTAACAATGGAAGGAGTAAAGGCTGCTTTATACCAGACAATCTATCGTGCGATACATCGTCGGGGTCACGGTTTTTGTGACGCACATCCGGCATCGCTGGCGATGCCGGCCTGTGTGACTCCTCCTATGCAGTATCGCTCACAAATCGTGAGTCGTGTACTGCTCGCTAGGTTCCATAATATCGTTTAATTTAGTTGATCATCGTTTCCGTGGTAGCACATGCCGCTCCGTGTGACACCACGGGAACAATGAGCAGCTCACCTGCCTCCCGCGGCCGCCGTCTATGTGGAAGGAAGGAGGTGGGCGGGATGTTTACATCCTGCTCATCTCCGCCCCTCCGCTTCTATTGGCCAGCGGCCGTGTGACGTCGCTGTGACGCCGAACGTCCCTCCCACTGCAGGAAGTGGACGTTCGCCGCCCACAGCGTGGTCGCACGAGAGGTAAGTATGTGTGACGGGGGTTACTGACTTTGTGCGACACGGGCAGCGATTTGCCCGTGACGCAAAAAGGACGGGGGCGGGTACGATCGATTGTCAAATCGCACAATCGGTCGTATCATGTAAAGCAGTCTTTAGGCACATCTGCAAACCTAACAAGAACCTAAACTGACAATTCCACAAATCTGTCCTTAATGGAAGAGTGGCAAAAAGCAGGATATTTTTGAAAGCAAACCAAAAGAAGTCCCATTTGCAGCTTGCAAAAAGCCATTTAGGGGACTGTGACGATTTGATTTAAACATCTGGCTGGTTTATTTCAGTTTATATAAACTGCTCTCCAGAAAACATACAGCAAGCCTTACTTAGAGATAAAGTGAACCAAACAGAAAATACTAAGTAATTTTTGGCTGCAAGATCGTCTGCTCAGGATAATACATAGTTCCTTTCCACAGGAGTCCCACTGGAGGTGTAAAAACCTCCACACACAGACCATGTGTGAGACAAATAGTCTCTATTTTAACAAATGTATCACATCCATGGGTGGGGTAATGTGAGCAGCCAGACATGCCCATCTCTCTGGCTGCTTGTAAAACGTGGCCCTGATGCGCCCTAAGAAGTCTCCTAAAACTAAGTGTGCTAGAGCTTACACCCGGTCTTACATCACAGAGAATAATCCCCTCTGCGACACATACCTCCCATCAACTAAATGTCAGGCAGCCATCTTACAGGGACACAGCTAGCATATAGAAGAAGGGTCTCTGGTCAGATTAGAACAAAGTACAACATTTTAGGCTAAATTCAAAATGCTATTTGTGGCAGAAAACTAACAATGCACATCACCCTGAAAACACCATCCCCACCAGGAAACATGGTGGTGGCAGTATCATGCTGAGGGTATGCTGTTCTTCAGCAGGACATGGAAGCTGGACAGAGTTGATGGAGAGATGAATAAGGGGCACTTTGCACACTGCGACATCGCAGGTGCGATGTCGGTGGGGTCAAATTGAAAATGACGCACTTCCGGCATCGCATGCGACATCGCAGTGTGTAAAGGCTGGATGATACGATTAACGAGCGCAAAAGCGTCGTAATCGTATCATCGGTGCAGCGTCGGCGTAATCCATGATTACGCTGACGCGACGGTCCGATGTTGTTCCTCGCTCCTGCGGCAGCACACATCGCTGTGTGTGAAGTCGCAGGAGCGAGGAACGTCTCCTACCGGCCTCACTGCGGCTTCCGTAGGATATGCGGAAGGAAGGAGGTGGGCAGGATGTTTACATCCTGCTCATCTCCGCCCCTCCGCTCTGATTGGCTGCCTGCCGTGTGACATCGCAGTGACGCCGCATGACCCGCCCCCTTAACAAGGAGGCGGGTCGCCGGCCACAGGGACGTCGCACGGCAGGTGAGTGTGTGTGTGAAGCTGGCGTAGCGATAACTTTCGCTACGCCAGCTATCACCACATATCGCTGCTGCGACGGGGGCGGGCACTATCGCACTCAGCATCGCAGCATCGGGCTGCGATGTCGTAGTGTGCAAAGCCCGCCTAAAGCTAAATAGAGGGCAATCCTGGAGGTAAACCTGTTTAAAGACGGCAAAAAACTTCAAGCTGGGACATACCTTCCAGCAGGACAGTGCCACAATGGAATGGTTTACATCAAATCAAATTCATATCTTTGAATTGCCCAGTCAAAGTCCAAACCTAAACCATAATGGAAATCTGTGGAAAGACTTGAAAATTGTTATCCAGACGCTCTCTGTCCAATCTCACTGAGATAGATCTATTTTGCAAAGAAAAATGGACAAAACTTTCACCTTCCAGATGTGCAAAGCTGGTAGAACATACGACATGCGTCAGTAAGGTGGTCCTACAAAATATTTACTCAGGGAGGCTGAATACAAATGCATGTCACAATTTTAAGATTTATATTTTTACAATATTTAGAAAATCATGTATCAATTCCTTTCCACTGCACAAATACTTGTTACTTTGTGTCAATATACAACATAATAAATTTAAGTTTGTGGATGTAACATGAAAAAAATATAGGAGCATTAACAGGGTATGAATACTTTTACAATGCGCTAGCTTCCTGCAATTTAAAAAAAAAACATTATTTAGAGGTATACAGTATACAGAAAAATATTGACTTTTTGCCCTTTTGAGCCAATTCCAGCAATTTTTTGAAGTGGTGGGGTTTATCCAAGTGGAAGGCACCAATCATCATGCAAAGAATGTAGTATAATATACAGTGGGAAACTGGTATGAGTTGTAGCTGAAATCTTTCTTTTTATGTGTCTCTGTCATTCCAAAAATGTAAGAAATTTCATTATGTGTTCTTAATATATACGGTATGATGCACTTTTCTTCTTTGGGTTCTTGATTCAAGGCTGGTGTATGAAAATACCGAGCTTGATTCCTCCTTATGTTTAGAAAGTTGCATACCATTGCTATTTACTCCAATTAATGCCACAGTTGTTCTGTATACAGTAATAATAAAAAATGTCATTCACTTAAGGCAACATTATACCAACAAATACACTGCAAGAATGATATCTCAACCAAGTAAATCAGACAGGTACCTACCCTATCTGCATATTTTTGTTATTAGTATTACTATTATCATGACTGATAATGATGAGCTTTCAATTATAAAGCAAATCCATTAAACTTACACTTGATCCAAGCCATCTTTGTAAATGATTGGTATTGTGCCATATTGCTTCTTGCTAAATTATGATTTCAGTTCAAAAAAGTTGAAACTGTAGAGAAGCAATACTACACTGTGTTCCGATAGCTCAGTGTTTTCTTGTGTGCTCCTAGAACAAAGTCAACTTTTTAGACAACTTGTATCCTTGTTTCTGACAAGAACAGTCCCAAGGGAAGTTGTTACTTCACAATAAATTACAAAACCAAACCCCATACTGCACATGATGTACATCTGAAATATATTGAATTCATAAAGATTATTTTTCAGAACATCAGTTTACTAAAAAGAACATGGTGGAAAAAACATTTAGCTTTTTTGTATTTTTAGAGATACAGATTTGGAAATGAAGGCTGAAAAGTAATCAAACTACATCTTGAAATTTACATACAGATAGATATATGTACGGACAGATAGATTTGATTTGCAGCAAAATATATTATCGATAATTTCAGTGTTGGAAAGCTTATAATTTTTTGAAAAATACACATGGGCTTGAGGAGATAAAGCTTACACTCTACAGGAGAGAGCGAAAAAGAGGACCTTGCTGACCACAGGAGCTTATACTCTACAGAAGAAAGAGAGAGAGAACCTTGGTGATGATAGGAGCTTACAAGCTACAGAAGAGACACCCTACAGATCATAAGAACTTACTGTACATTCTACAGAAAACAGGCACTTCCCCAGTGACTATGGAAATGGCAAATTATTCTGTCATACAATCTGTGCTCCACTGGGAACAAGATGACTTATGATGGCCCAGGCACTGACTACCACTGTATAAGGTATGATAATCCAATAGATGTCATAGCTGCAGGCATAGGTAGATTATAATGAAGGCAGTCTGGGCCACCACCCTGGGCCTAAAGCTCTGAGAGGCCCATGGCCAGATTGCCCTAATTATAATAATGGAGCAGAAGGAGATGGAGGACACAATTCAAACACCTACCTGTGTTACTGCCTCTGCAAGCCATGGAGGTAGTGTCACTGACATTGACATTGGCAAATCTAAATGTAGAAACTAGGCATGGGAGCAGAGAGCTGAGGATAATTCTTACACTGGGTCATAAATAATGCTGCTTCTGATTGGGAACCGGAGGGGGGTGTTGAGGAGGAGAAGTCATCAGGGGGAGAGTAGGGAAGTTAGTATTTAAGAACACAGCTGGAGCCACCATTAGGGCATTACAACCATGACTGGTGTATGGGGCCTGGGTAATTACTTAGCTTTATGAAGCCCTGGGCTGGGTCGCTTTCTTCACTAGGCCCCAGACACAGCCGCATCAGAGGGGCTCTTCAGTGTCGCTTCAGCCACTGCACATGACTAAAGGCCCCTTTGCACACTGCAACATAGCTAGCAATATTGTTGTAACGTCACCGGTTTTGTGACGTAATAGCGACCTCCCTAGCGACATTGCAGTGTGTGAAACGCATCAGCGACCTGGCCCCCGCTGTGAGGTCGCTGATTGCTACACATCTCTCAGGAACATTTTTTGGTCCTTTGTTTCCCGCTGCGCAGCAAACATCATTGTTTGACACCGTTACAATGACTTTGTTAGCGACTACCCTTTCAAATAGCTGCTTTGACACGTCCCCAATGACCAGTTATGTCGTTCTGCAGGTCCGCATCGCTGCTGTGTCGTTGGCCAGGTTTGCCTATTTGACAGCTCACCAGAGACTTTCCAGCGATCCCGGCCAGGTCGGGATCTCTGGTGGGATCGCTAGAAAGTCTCAGTGTGTAAAGGGGCCTTAAGGTGCAAGCAAAGCCTTTCTAGGGCATCACATGCAAATTAGCCATGCGGTGGGAGGCAAGGTAAGTGGAGCAAAGCAGGGAGGTGACGCGTCATCCCACAACCCAGAGTGATGAGGTCTTCACACTGCTGCAGGCAATGCAAAGGTGGCGAGGACGCAGCATCTGGCGGGAACAGGTAGGCACTCCATGAGCTGAAGATCACCGGGGGTCAGTAGCGTAGCTACTAGGGGGGCAGATGTGGCAGTTGCCCCCGACCCATGACCTAGAGGGGCCCACTTGTAGCTACTGATACCCAGGGCCATGTTAACACACAACTTTTTTTTTAAACCCCCATTCCCCTTTGCCGGACCAAGTAGCAAAACCAGCAATTTTTTTTTAAGTGGGAGTGGATTGGGTTCAATAAATGATCGTACTGCAATGGCAGGGAAGCTCTAATTTTCTCCAGGCCCAGATGGAAGAAAATACCTGCTAGTGCTGCAGGACCTGCGATAACGTCAAGCCCAGGGAATAAGGGAGAAGCTGTAGAATATGAGGGCACATAACAGGTAATGAGGGAAGAGAAGGACATGTGGGGTGTAGGGTGTAACAGGGGTGCAGGCTGTGACAGAGGGGTAAACATGGTTACCTGGTCCAGGGCCCATTCATTTTTCTCTCTCCCTGAGTTGAACACCTAGTTACACCTCTGCCGGGGATTGAGGAGGAGCCACCATTCCCAGTCCTTGCCTTGATTCAGCTGGATGTGCACCAGAGGGTGCACATCCAGCTAAAATTTATTTTGGCTCAGAGAGGACGTCATGCGACGTGGGAGCCTGGGAGGGTGAGTAAAATGTTTGTTTTTTTTCTGTTAGTAGCACACAAATATACAAGGAGATTCCCAGGAAAGGGACATATATACAAGAAGGAGGACATATATAGCAAGATGGGGACAAAAACCAGGATGGGGAAATATATACCAGAATGTGCCCAGGATGGGGACATATATGCTGGGAAGGGGACAAGTAAACCAGCATGGGAAAATATATACCAGGATGAAGACATATATACTAGAATGGAGACAGAAACCAGGATGGTGACATATATACTAGAATATGCCCAGGAGATGGATATACATAACAGGAGGTGCCCAGGATGGGACATATATTCAAGAAGGAGGATATATATACTATAAAGGGGACAAAAACCAGGATGGGGACATATATACCAGGAGGTGCCCAGGATGGGACATATATCCCAGGATTGGGACAAATTAACCAGGATGGGAACATGTAGACAAGGAGTGTCCCAGGATTGGGACATATATACCAGGAGGAGGACATATATGCTAGGAATGGGACAATAAACCAGGATGGGGACATACATACCAGGAAGTGCCCAGGTTAAGGATGTATATATCAGGATGGGGACATATATACCAGAAGGAGGACATATAACAGAAGGATATTATACAGAGGTGCAAGGTGTGTGTGGTGGGGGTGATATATACAGTGGGTAGTGGGCAATATACAGAGGGGCAGTGTGTATGGGAGGATATATATATATATGTGTGTGTGTGTACATATATAAAGAGGGGCAGCTTGTGTGGGTGGATAGTATACAAAGGGGCAGTGTACTTGATGGATATTATACAGGGGGCAGTGTGTGGGGATATTATACAGAAGGGTAGTGTGTGTATGGAGGGGATATTATACAGAGGAGCAGTGTGTGTGGGAGAGATACAGAGGGGTAGTGTGAGGGGATATTACACACAGGGGCATTGTGTGGGGGTATATTATACTGAGGAGCAGTGTGTGTGGGAGGATATTGTGCATTGGGGCAATGTGTGAGAGATATTATGGAGAGGAGTGATGTAGAGGGTGTATTATGGAGAGGGTCCATGTAGGGAGTGTATTATTAATTTTCTGAGGGAAATACTTCATTTTCTAGAACAACTTCAAGGTTGCTAACACTTTTGGCCATGACTGTGTGTGGATTGTGTGTGTAATATATATATTACACACATTTTTCCAAGAATGGTGGGGAAAGTGTGTAGGGTTTGAGGGGTGGAGGTGGAGGCAGTATAGGGCACTGAATTGTGGTGGCCCTTTGTGGTGGCCCTTTGTGGGCATTGCAGATGTGAAAATTCTTTTCCATGTTTACTGAAGGACCAATTTATTGGAGGCATTTCTGATTTATTATTTGATTTATTATTCTGTGTGCAGCCTGGAATACATTGGCTAGGAACTACATCTCCCCATCAGCACATGAATACAAAGTAACAAGAAGGGTGAGCAAGATTCAAGCTGGCCTTCTTCTCTTTATGATCTTTTTTTTCATAGCCAGTTGTCATCAGCCCCATCATCATCTACATCCACTGCTTCTGTTCTCCCTCCATTGCACTGTCAGTGAGCCTTTTGTGACCCAAGAAACGTGTTCATTCATCTGTTTTGCGGAAATTGAATTCCAAGTTGTCCGAGTTCACCATAATTGTTGTTGAACCACCTGGATTGTACTGTTTTCTGCAAAATAATTGTGTGCACTTAGCTTCATTGGAAGATACTCAGCAAACATATCTGCCTGACACTTTCACATGGTAGAAACTGTGGTCTGCTACTTCAACTGTTCTTACATGGCAAAAAATGGCTGCCAAGATTTTCAGCAGCAGAGCTGTATGAATGAGACACCGGCTGATTTGTGAAATTGAAACATTATGGAATTTAGCACTACATATATTGTATCATCTGTAAAAACAACATGTCAGATAATTATGGACTAAAACAACAGGCACTGGTCTTACTTCGAATGCCACCATTAGTAGTTCCCGTATTTTTCTGACTATAAAGGCTGCTTTACACGCAGCGACATCGCTAGCGATGTCGCTAGCGATAGCACCCGCCCCTGTCTTTTGTGCGTCACGGGCAAATCGCTGCTCGTGGTGAACAATATTGCCGGTACGCATCACACCAACTTACCTTCCTAACCACGTCGCTGTAACCGGCGAACAAGCTCTATTTTAAGGGTGCAGTTCGTGCGGTGTCACAGCGATGTCACACAGCAGGCCACCAATAGAAGCTGAGGGGCGGAGAGCAGCCACAAGAATATCACTCCCACCTCGTTGCCGGAGGACGCAGGAATGCTGTTGTTCCTCGTTCCCGGGGTGTCACGCGTAGCGATGTTTGCTGCCTCAGGAGCGACGAACAACCTGCGTCCCAAGCGAGCAAAAAGATTTTGAAAATGAACGACGTGTAAACAATCAACGATTTGGTGAGTATTTGGGATCGTTAGCGGTCGATCGTAAGTGTCACATGCAATGACGTCGCTAACGAGGCCGGATGTGCGTCACGAATCCCGTGACCCCAGTGACATCTTGTTAGTGATGTCGTTGCGTGTAACAGGGCCTTAAGATGCATTTTTTACTAAGATAACATCTAGCTGAGATGTATATATGTAGCGCCCCACGGGGCAGGCGGTTAACCTACTCGTCACTGGGTCGTCGACTGTCGCTGTCATGGGCAGCGTAGCCCGGCTATGTTGCCCTGAGGCGTACAGAAGACGGCTGTGGAAGGATGATGGGGGTAGTAGTGAGGTGTTTGTCGTGACACCACCTGTGGTATGCAGCCAGGGAAGTAGCCGTCGCTGCTGTCGCTGTGCTCCGGGACGGATGGTAGTAGCAGCTATGGATGGTATCGCTCCCCACAGGTGGAGCAGGCCCCGGAGAGGATGATGAGAGGGAGTAGTAATGGTGGGTGCCGAGGCGCAGGGCCATGGCGCCGGGAATCAAGAGACAGAGTTTATGTCTGCAGTTCCAGGTTGTTTACTCACTCTTTGTGCTGTGCTGCTCACCCAGGTGTCACGCCCCGGGACAGCCGAGTTGCTCGGATCCGGGCGGTCCATGGCTCGAGGGGTCCCCGATCCGGGGCTACCGTGGAACCGTTTTAAATGAAAAGAAAAAGAAAGTCCGACTACGTCACTCGCGGTTTGCGACCAGGGATAGTAGGGTCGCTGCTGCGGGTTCCCGCTGGGGATGATGGATGGGGGCAGCGTGGATCTTGGTGTCCTCCACAAGCAGGGCTTTTCCCCAAGGGTAGGTGGAGGTGCAGCGCAATGAAGCAGTGCAGACAGAGAGTGCAGTTTGATTGTCTTTACTTACTGGCTTCACGCCCTAGGGACGTACTGGATCCCAGGTGCGCCAGTGTCCCTGTTGGCTGTGCCAGCCAACCTGGTGCCACTCTACCTCCGATGCACTCTGGTGTATGTGAGTCCTCCCTGGCGTGGAGCACTTAGAGGTCCTCCTGGTGTCTGGGTCCTGCCGCAAGCATCTTGGACTATTTAAGGGAATTTCTCCCGGTCCCCTCTTTGCTGCTGATGCCTCAGACGTTAGTGGTGGCAGATGAGTCCTGGAATCCCACCCGGCCAGCAAAGTACTGTGAGCCCTGGATGTCCACCCCACAGGATCCCTCTGTCCTTGGACCTTGCTCTCTCGCTCTCCAGCTACTTTTCTCCTCAGAGTGGCTGATCTTTCTACTCAGGTCTTTACAGATTCTTTGCTACTTTCAATGTGTCTCAAGAGTCTGTGATCTGTCTTGACACCTTTCCTTTTTACTCGTCTCCTCAATTCACAACTCCTTCCTCTTTCCCTTCCTTACTCAGACTCCCAAGCTCCAACCTACTACTTCCTCCTCCTAAACTCTTCTGACTGTCATGTTATGTTGGACCCGGGCTGTTACCTTGTTTTTACCTTGTTTTTATGACACCTGGTTACCGCAGGGGAGTTACACAAGTAATAACAGTCACTTGCTGTAATGGGCTCCGTCGAACCCAAACTCGTTTAGAGATCAATCCGGTTTGGTGTTCGGTGGGTTCCCTCCTTGTAATGCCTGTGCTGTGGATCCCCTGGCTTGAAGCTATGAGGGGACCCTAGGTTTCAAGAGTAGAACTCTTGTCCCTATATGCAGGTGCCGCGGTTCCGCTGTGGAATCTGGCGCTATCCTAGGCCCAGGATCCTATATGGCACTGTGCTCTAGGGGCAGATTCACTCTCCCCATGGCAATCGTGTGAACTTCTCCATCCCACCTGAGCACCTGTAAGATGTGACTGCTCCCTTCCTCTCCAGCTGGAGAACTTTCTAACTGTTGTGTTGGCTCCTGACTCCCCCTGCTGGCTGCAACTCCCCCCTCCCAGGTCCTAAGCTAGTGGGACTGGGGCCCATATGTGAGGGCATCCTGTAAATGCCACTCTGTATGCAACCCCTTTATTACCCTACCCTAGCCCAGTGGGAACAGGGCAACCTGGTGTGTATTTGAGTGTGTAATGTGAGGAAACCGGGACTGACCTCCTCAGGATCCGGGTTTAGCATTACACCCAAATTTGGGTGCAATACTCTGTGGTGACTGAAGCCTCAGGGGCGCCACATATGCATCTTATTGTCTTCAGTCAATAAGGTCAGCAGTGCCAGACCTCCCTGATGACTTAAATCATATCGCTGAGATAACTAAGCAGCTGCATAGCTCTTTCTCACTTTAATAAATGCTGAGCAGGAGAGACTGAGCTGAGCTTGTAGCAGATTAGATAAAGCTTACATCCACATAAGGGTTAATAGGTCTTTGGTGCATAGGAGGAGTAAAAATACTAATGTCCCATGTAGATAACAAGTTGATTTACACTTAGGGGTACTTCTCACATAGCGAGATCACTAGATTGGTGCTGAGTCACAGGTTTTGTGACGTACCAGTGACCTCATCAGCGATCTCGCTGTGTGTGACACTAAGCAGCGACCTGGCCCCTGCTGTGAAATCGCTGATAGTTACACACTGTTCAGTTCATTTTTTGTTCGTTGGTCTCCTGCTGTGCAGCACACATCGGCCTGTTTGACAGCGGGAGACCAATGAGCACCAACTCTGTGTAAGCAGCATACGCTGGTAACCAGGGTAAATATCGGGTAACTAAGCAAAATGCTTTGCTTGGTTACCCGATATTTACCCTGGTTACCAGCGTACACCGCTTAGCGCTGGCTCCCTGCACACATAACCAGGGTACACATCGGGTTACTAAGCAAAGCGCTTTACTTGGTTACCCGATATTTACCTTGGTTACCAGCATACACCGCTTAGTGCTGGCTCCCTGCACACGTAACCAGGGTACTCATTGGGTTATTAAGCAAAGCACTTTGCTTAGTTACCCGATATTTACCCTGGCTACGTGTGCAGGGAGCCAGCGCTAAGCGGTGTACGCTGATAACCAAGGTAAATATCGGGTAACCAAGCAAAGCGCTTTGCTTAGTTACCTGATATTTACCCTGGCTACGTGTGCAGGGAGCCAGCGCTAAGCGGTGTACGCTGGTAACCAAGGTAAATATCGGGTAACCAAGCAAAGTGCTTTGCTTAGTTACCCAATATTTACCCTGGCTACGTGTGCAGGGAGCCAGCGCTAAGTGATGTACGCTGGTAACCAAGGTAAATATCGGATAACCAAGCAAAGCGTTTTGCTTAGTTACCCAATATTTACCTTGGCTACCAAGCGCAGAGTCGCTGGTGGCTGGTCGCTGGTGAGATCTGCCTGATTGATAGCTCACCAGCGACCATGTAGTGACGCACCATTGATCCTGACCAATCATTTCGTGGTAGGAATCACTGGTACGTCGTTTAGTGAGACGGTACCCTTAGATCTTAGAAGAATTTCCGTCTCCTAGGAAATAAAAACAATCCCCTGCATTTCCATGGTTGCTCTGTCTGCACCATAGAGGACACATATGTGATGACATCTTTGTTTGTCCACATTTATGTGCGGTCATGAATGCCAGAGAAAGTCAGTGTAGCACAGGACTGCTTGGTATAAAATTTGCAATAGGCATCCTTTATAGTGTCGATGTTAGAACAACGTCTACTAAGCTGTACAGCCATCTAAATCATGTATGAGGAGTTCAAGTGGCATAAATAAAAGACATTATACATATAAGATACCAGACACGTAGGAAATTCCACAATAAATGGACTTGTGCTCCTTATGAACTTTGGTATAAGACAACCAAATTAAAGTGTATTGGGACCTTGTTATGTCATTATTGGAGACATTACATAATGACCTTTATTTTTTGGTACAATCCTCCTAATATACTTTACTACTTTGGAATAAATCATTATCCCCCTTTTCTACCCATAACTACATATGTTGAGATTACAAGGATGTTAATAAGGCTATGTTTAAGTTAGATAACTCAAAAAGGATTCAAAACCCCTGCATCCCACAACCCTGGCGTGCACAGCCTGTGCCCTGCACCACCACGCGGTGGACAGCAGCCTGCATACAGGTGCAGCCATCTTCAAGTCACATGATGTCCACAAACTGCTGTTAATGACATAACAAGGTCCCAATACACTTTAATTTGGTTGTCTTATACCAAAGTTCATAAGGAGCACAAGTCCATTTATTGTGGAATTTCCTACGTGTCTGGTATCTTATATGTATAATGTCTTTTATACATTATAGGCTGATGCTGGGGGAGGCTGATGCTGGGGGATGCTGGAAGGAGAGAGGCTGATGCTGGGGGAGGCTGGAAGGAGAGAGGCTGATGCTGAGAGAGGCTGGGAAGGGGAGGCTGATGCTGGGGGAGGCTGGGACGAGGGACGCTGGGAGGAGAGAGGCTGATGCTGGGGGAGGCTGATGCTGGGGGAGGCTGGAAGGAGAGAGGCTGATGCTGGGGGAGGCTGATGCTGGGGGAGGCTGGGAGGACAGAGGCTGGGAGGAGAGAGGCTGATGCTGGGGGAGGCTGATGCTGGGGGAGGCTGGAAGGAGAGAGGCTGATGCTGGGGGAGGCTGATGCTGGGGGAAGCTGGGAGGGGGAGGCTGATGCTGGGGGAGGCTGGGACGAGGGAGGCTGGGAGGAGAGAGGCTGATGCTGGGGGAGGCTGATGCTGGGGGAGGCTGGAAGGAGAGAGGCTGATGCTGGGGGAGGCTGATGCTTGGGGAGGCTGGGAGAGGGAGGCTGATGCTGAGGGAGGCTGGGAGGAGGGAGGCTGGGAGGGGTAGGCTGAGAGAAGAGAGGCTGATGCTGGGGGAGGCTGATGCTGGGGGAGGCTGGGAGGGGGAGGCTGATGCTGGGGGAGGGTGGGAGGAGGGACACTGGGAGGAGAGAGGCTGATGCTGGGGAAGGCTGGGAGGAGAGAGGCTGATGCTGGGATGAGAGAGGCTGATGCTGGGAGGAGAGAGGCTGATGCTGGGAGGAGAGAAGCTGATGCTGGGGGCAGAGAAGCTGATGCTGGGGGCAGAGAGGCTGATGCTGGTGCAGCATGGGGGATGGAGCACGATGGGGGGGTGCGCAGCATCGGGGATGGAGCACGATGGGGGGGTGCGCAGCATCGGGGATGGAGCACGATGGGGAGTGTGCAACATGGGGATGGAGCACGTTTGGGAGTGCGCAGCATAGGGGATGGAGCACGATGGGGAATGCGCAGCATGGGGGATGTAGCACGATGGGGGGTGCGCAGCATGGGGGATGGAGCATGATGGGGAGTGCGCAGCATGGAGGATGGAGCACGATGGGGAGTGCGCAGCATGGAGGATGGAGCACGATGGGGAGTGCGCAGCATGGGGGATGGAGCACGATGGGGGGTGTGCAGCATGGGGGATGGAGCATGATGGGGAATGCGCAGCATAGGGGATGGGGCATGATGGGGGGTGTGCAGCATGGGGGATGGAGCACAATGGGAGGTGCACACCTCCCCCCATCACACACACACACACAGGGAACCACAAACACCGCCATACACAGACACCCAACACACAAACACCGCGGCATACATAAATATACGCACATACCGCACAACACACACATTGCACAAAACATACCTCCCCCCAAAACACACCACACCCACACAAACCGCGCAACACACACACACAACGCGACAGACACACAGCGCTCCACAAACAACGCAACACACATACAACACCGCTCTCACCCCCTGCCACACCCAGACAACACCCAGAACATGTACAGCCCCTACACAAACACTTGGTAACTACACACAACAACATCTCTATATATATATATATATATATATCTATATCTATATCTATAACAAAAATCATACATGAACTACACAATACGTAAATTCTAGAATACCCGATGCGTAGAATCGGGCCACCTTCTAGTATATATATATATATATATATATATATATATATAATTAGCTGTATACTGAGGGGACTAATGTATATAATGAGCTGTATACTGAGGGGATTGATATATATAATCACTGGCGGACACAGACAGAAAAGGGCCCCTGTGCAAGGACAATGTATGGGCCCTTTGCAGCTCAAGAGCGCATCAAAATGTACTTTGGAGGTAGCGTGGGCCCCCTTACCTCTTGGGCTCCTGTGGGGCTGCACCAATGATATGTCCGTCCCTGTAAATAATGTGCCGTATTCTGAGGGGACATCTAATACCCTTTTTATAAAAAAAAAAAATGGGCCCTTTTTCTTTCTGGGTTTTAGTTCTGCAGCAGTAAAGAGGCGTGGCCTGTGACTGGTCTCTCGTGCACTGCTGAAGCCAATCAGTAGCTGGGGGCGTGTCCTGTTTCCATCCAGGCATTGGACGGAATGACAGCTTCAGCATTATATAGGGATCTTCCAGGCAATTAGACCCTTTGGAAATTTTCTGAAAATATTTGTCCCAGCTGCAGAATTCTGATTTTAAAATTGTAAATGATTTAATCCTCTTTACTCATTATTGTATATTGATTTATTTTCTATTTCCAATTCAGTCAGTAAGGTAGCCATATTATAAGCTTTCAGTAGTGATAGTCGATTAGTCTTATTCATTTTTACACTTGTCACTGTGAGTTTCATACAAAATTAAGTGATTACTGACTGAAATTTCCTATGATTTATTCTCTTCCCAAATTGTTTTCAAATAGTGACATGACATTTCTTAAGTAAAAATGACACTCCAAATGTTGGGCCTAGAAAACACCAACTTCCAAAAAAAGACATAATTTGTACATCTTCCAAGACAAGTATAAAAATGTTACTGATTCCATCTTACTAAGAGTGTATGAACGTTGTGACCGGACCTTCGCGGGTCAGCACACTTGCCGTCTCTGTAGTACATAATAACCTTTGTACACTTTACTTCTGACCTGCTTGTTGTGATTCGAATTTCTACAAGAGTCAATGAACAATTTTGGAAGTCTTCTGATTGACTTAGACATATATTTTTATTGCATTTGTTAAGATCTATCGTAGTATTAGACAGTCGGCAGAACCATGTGTACAGAGTCTATGGGGAGACATGCAGAGTCCCTGTGGCTCTACATTACGAAGCCATAGGCACTTCATGTGCTACCTTATGGTGCCTCCACACAGCACAGCATTACAGAGAATATCTCGATAGCACAACATGACATGATTCTCTTTTTGTCAGCTTCTGCATGACTCTAATTGAAAACTTCTTGAGTGTCGTATTATGACTCCTTACTATTTAGTGGTTGCACAGAGCTAAAATATGAGCATGAAGCAAAAATACAGTTGTGAAATGTATGATATTTTTATATGGACTTCCTTAAATAATTCTAAATAAAGACAGAAAATCTTTATAGTAAACAAAAAAGGATAGTAGCATAAAAACAAAACTGTCCATTACCTCCAAATACAATAAATGTGAACAGGTGCAGATGTGAAGCCCCATTACCTTCAGGTCGCCTCAGGGTCTTCAGGGATTTCACGTGCTGGAAATCTCCCGACAACAGGCAGGTCAGGTTAACTTCAATGGGAATCGTGACGCCACTCTCGGTAATTGCGGTCAGGGGCGACAACCACTGCAGTTTAGGGAGCTTCTGGGGCAGATGGTAAATGCAGACTGATGTTATGGCCTCCGGAGAGTGAGGCTGGCCTCAGGGGCTTAGTGTAAGTGTTTAGTACCACAGGTCGCAGAAGAACTCACACACAGACAGCAATGTCTTTCAGGGTTTTTACTAACGTGAGACAACCCGAGCGATGCTATGATGAACCAGGTGGAACCAGGTATCCCTCCGGCTGATGTAGGGGGTGACTGCTGACTCGCCTTCCTAGCCCTTCTTATTTAGGGTGACCCCTGACTTGTAGTACTGTGGGAATCACCCAGTTAAGTCGCAACTGACCCATTTGCTGACAGCGTGGACCAAGCATAAGATGGCTCCAGGCTCGATCCTCCTTATGGGCCCCCTCATTGCTGTTAATGCTGCGGGTTCTGTGTGGTTCGGTGAGTTACATCCAGCACCCTCACCAGCAGGTTTAGCAGGCCGAGTAGATGGGTTCCTGCTTTGGGGACCTGTTTCCCTGTGCGGGCCTGGCCTACCGGTAGTCTCCTTACTCAGCCACCTCTTCACTAGGTGGTTTTCAGGCAGCCCTACTGGGTAGCCACTCTCCCCCGCCAGCAGCCACTACAGGTGCAGGGTCTGACAGTGTCCTGCTCTTCTGCTCTACACCTCAGACGCGGCTGCTCCACTCCTACTCCTCTGACTGGCACTGCACAACTCTCTATCTCTAGTCCCACTACCCACCACTAGCTGGGATGCGAGGGCTATGCCCCCTCCCTGGGTCTGCCCAGGATTCCCCTCTAAGCTGAGTGTGTGTTCCTGGTTACTAAGTGTCTGTGTGTCCACACCCTAGTCAGGCTTTGGGATTACCTGTTTGTACTCACTCAGCCTGAGTGCAGTACTCTTTGGTGCCTGACCAGGTCAGGGGCGCCACACAAGCTGCTAGGACAGCCTTATATACAAACCAAAGAATACAGCCTCACACTGTATGCGCCAGGTATGCAAACATTAAATATGTGACACTTGTGATGTATTACTACTATATAATATATACTTAGAAAATGAAGGTGACGCACCCCAGGGCTTTGGGGTACTTGGTCCCCGGGCCTTGTATTTACTGGGACGTATCACGGGTGGCCGTTGCCCGGTTCCGTGACCCTGGGGGTCGCTTGAAAAAGGGGATTAATAAAAAGGGAAAAAGAAAAATAAAATGTTTGTCGTGACGCCACGTGGGGAAAGCCGCCACTGCAAAGTCTCTCACTGCTGGGGCTGTTAGTATTGGGTAGCTTGGCTATTATGGCTCTCTGCAAGTAGAGCTAGGCCCCAGGGGAGGATGATGGTGGTTGTAGTATGGTGATGCAGATGTGTAGGAAGAATTCAGACAACACAGGGGCTGTGGTTTAACTTGTGCTTTACTCACTGGTTTGGAGTAGCTGTAATCCAGCTGGTGCTGGTTTCTACCAATCTGGGCCTCAGGTGACTCAGTATCCCCTTGATTCCAGTGTCGATGTAGTGACCTGGTGAGCTATACTTCCATGCACCCGTCTGTAGTTGCTGGGTCCCCGTGGCCTGAAGCGTTTTGGGGTCCCCTCCTCTTGTCACTGTCTTGGCCCGTATGGCAGGCAGCTTGAACCTCTCTTGGGTCGGACCTCTGTCCCCGTTCCCGGGTTCCCTCTTTGCTGCTGTGCCCCGGACACTAACGTTGATGAGGAACCGTGATGATCCCCTCACCGAGCAGATTTATCAGGTGAGCTTGAAGCGTCTTCTTAAACTAGAGCTCTGACCCCTGCCGGTGCTCGGTCCAGTGAGTACTCACACCGTACTCTCCCTAGCAACCGTATTCCTTTAGCCAAATAAGCCACTTTACACTTTACGTAAGCACCTCAACTTCTGACTGACTGTCTGACTTTTTGACTATCTGATAAGATGTCCGTCTCCCGTCCACTCCACTGACTAGCCTTTCCTCCTCCCAGGTTTCTGACTAGTAGATTGGATGAGTCTCGACCAATAGGTGGCCATCCTTCAGTTCCGTCTCTAGCCTGTTATCCAGTCTGGGAAAAAGGGCGTGGATGTGTGTGTTTGAATGTTATTTACTGGCACGGGTCTTCCAGGAATCCGGGGTTAGATGCAGTATCCTGTGGCACCTAACACTCAGGGGTGCCACAAAGGTACCATATTTTTTGTTTTATATGGCACACCAGATTATAAGATACACCCCAAATTTAGAGAAAAAAAAAAAGGTAAAAAAAATGTCATCCATTTTATAATCTGGTGTAAAGCTGAGATCTGATCTGTGCACGCGCCGCAGCTGGGAGATCAATGGGCTGGGGGAGGCACGTGTGCAGATGAGATCTTCAGCCAAGAGCTCCATCTGCACATGCGCCGACTCCGGACGCTACTGTTTGAAACCCGCACCGCCGACAGAGCATCTAGGACACCCGCCACATTGCCCTTTTCCACACAGCCTGCACAGCTACCGCCACCTGTGTAGGTGGGGGTGAACAGCACCCTCTCCTACGAAGGTAGTGCCATTGTAATGTAATTGTAATGTGTAGGTATAATGTAGCAGAGCTGAACGGGCACTCCGTTCGGCTCCACCTGGTGGTCACCGCTGGTCATGTAGTAGTAAATACCATGTAAAGTGTATAGAGAATACAGGTCCTTCTTGCTATGTTAGGCAGGGGATATAGTACAGGGCAGACATGTTGTAGATGCAAATTCAGGAATAGGAAATAAGGTAAGGATAGGTGCAGTATTAGTAAAAGCATAGGAATACGTTGTAACCAGGGACCAAGCAGAGCAGGAGGTGGATGATAGTAGTAGTTAGTGTGCCGCCCCCGAGACAGCCGACAGGCTGCTCGGACCCGGTTTCCGCAGTGGCTTGAGGGGTCTCCGGGCCTGAGGCGGGGTCGCGCGGCCTCTTGAAATAAAAAGGGGGAGTTTTTGGTGTTTTGGGATAGGGTTCATGACACCACCCACGGTGTGTGGTAACGTGAGGGACCACCGCTGCCGGTTTGGGGAGCCCAGGAACACTGGTGCGTGGCAGCTGAAGTTGTTAATAGTAGTAGTTAGTGTGCCGCCCCCACGACAGCCGACAGGCTCCTTGGACCCGGATCCGCAGTGGCTCGAGGGGTCTCCGGGCCTGAGGCGGGGTCGCGCGGCCTCTCAAAATACAAAGGGGGAGTTTTTGGTGTTTTGGGATAGGGTTTGTGACGCCAGCCATGGTGTGTGGTAACGTGAGGGACCACCGCTGCCGGTTTGGGGAGCCCGGGAACACTGGTGCGTAGCAGCTGAAGTTGTTAACCCCTCCGTGGGCAGGAGAGTGGTGTCCCGGTGCCCGGTGATGGATGGCGTGGGGAACCCATCGGGTGCAAGGGGGGTAACGTGTACTCACACAGTCCAAAGTCACTGACGCTGACACCAGGTAAACCAAACTCTTGAGCACTCTGTGGTCCTTGTATGGGCACGCTGGGTCTGTGTCCTCTTGGTGCTGCTTGTTGACCTGAAGCCTTGTCCCTTGGCACTGTGTATCCTACATGTGGATCCCTTACACTTGAAGCGTTTTGAGTCCCACTCACCTGCGTGGCTAGCAGGGTGAGCTTGCTCTCAGGGTTCACGCTTGGGATTTTCTGGACGGTTGTGGGAAGTCCTATCCCGCTCATTGCGCTAGTACCCCGATTCTGGAGCGGGTGGGGAACGGTTCCTGAAGATTCCGTTCCCGTCAGGTGAATTACTGGGCTGCATGAAGCTACTTCCCAGCCTAAGGTCCACGTACCCTGTCATGCCCTGGTCCCTGCCCGGTTGTAGCACAAGACAGCCGGCCTGCTCTCTGTAGCAGCACCGTACTCCCTGCCACTACCCCCTGCGACCGGGGTTCCAGCTCCTTCTGGCCAGGCCATCGTGTGGCACCTGGGACGGGTACAGGAGCCCTGCTCCACAACGTGACCTCTCACTGTCACTGCTGAACCTCAACTCTCAACTGCACTGACACTTCTGCCCTCCATCTACCAGCCCTCCATCTGGGTGGCCCTATTTCCCTCAAGCTGCCCAATGGGTGTTTGGTGGGTGTGGTGCAGAGTGTTCCTCAGGATTTGTGTACACCTATTGATAGCAACAACAAGGTGACAGGACCCGTAATCACGGAGGAGCTGGTACCATGCAGAAGGGCAGATTGCATGGCACCCTTGTGACGACCTGATAGGCCAGGGTGTCACATTAGCTCATAAGGTTCAGCAGGGTCATAGGAAGTGAGCACTGGGGTTGGTTGTCTGGGAAACAGAGACAGGAGGGAGGAGAGAAGCAGAGGGTATTAGTAGTAGTATTAGTAATAAGTGATTAGTTAGTCAAGTGGCAGGAGCTGAAGCAGATAGCAGGACCCAGTGCCAGGGCCTGTCTAGCAAGGGGGGTACCCACACTGGTGTCAAGATCTCACTCAGCGAACGGGTGGCAGGTCAACCTCAGACCGGTGGGACGTTTGGACTCAGAGACCCCAGCGGGACTTCATACTGGCCAGGAGTATGCCTGGACGTGGGCACGAGTGAGATACGGTAGCCCCACAGAAATGATTCCGGGGGGAAGTGTTACATGGGATTTAGCTGCTGGAAGGCAGTACCCAGGACAAGTTGACCTGAAGCAGAGTTTTCCCCTGAGGTTAGTTGGAAGCATCATGAGCGGTCCTACAGACCTGAAGTTCGGATTCGGAGTGTGCCACAATAAAGGAGTTCCAGTTGTTTTTACCAGAAACTGACATGTAATTATTGCCACCCTTCCCCCATCTAAGGCGAAGAAACAGCAAGGAGAAATGGGGGTGATCCCGAAGGTAACGGCTGATGCCTATGGTCCAAATGGGAGCTGCACACACATATTCACATTATCTGTAGCAGGGGAACGAACCGTCGGCCATCACCTAACTTCTCTCTTCACCTGCACAGCCCCCGCAGCCACCACAGCCCCTGCAACCAGGACAGTGCCTGCAGCCTGCACAGCATCCACAGCCAGCACAGCCCCCACAGTCAGGACAGTGCCTGCAGCCTGCATAGCACCTTCAGCCTGCACAGTTACTTCAGCCTGCACTGCCCCCGCAGCCAGCACAGCGCCCTTAGCCAGCACAGCTCCCATTCGCCACCTCCCTGTAAGCCACATTCAGATTATAAGATGCACTCTTCCTTTTCCTACCAAATTTTTGGGGAGGAAAAGTGTGTCTTATAATCCAAAAAATAAGATACTTAGCGCATTGCTTGGTGATTACTTGTGAGCCCTCCAACCATGTCAAGGGGACCTTTTTCTAATTAGATCTAATATCTTGTGTGCCCACCATCCACATCAAAGGAAATCTTTTTCTGATATCTAGACATATTTGTAATCAAACATGACTTTCCTAGGTCAAAAGCCCACAAATTTATAAGGCAAATAGAATCCAGCACTAATTAAATTATGAAAGACCATTAAAATGTAAAAAAAAAAAAGCTTACCCACCTCTTCGGCTCCTTCACTACTCACCGCCATACCTCCAGTCATTAATGTATTGTCGGTTCTGTGTCGGTAGCACTGACATTCCAGAGCCTCGGTTGATGCTTCCGGCTTTGCTGAGCCCAGAAGGGTTCTACATATGCTCTTGCAAAGGGAAGAGTAGTAGATGGACCTCTTGGGGGTTTTTTCAGCTTTTGCATGGGCCAGTTTAATTGAAAGACAGTTAATCTACTAGTAACTTGAAAGGTATAAATTCAATCTCACTTTTAAAAATTTTTTAACAGATTACCAAAAAAGTTTGTTATGAAAAATGCCTTATAGAACGAATGATGAAACTTTATGGGGGAAAAAAAAGTCGAAAGCGTAATAGGTGCACGATACTAAAATAACTACAGACATTATAAGAAATAAATAATTAGACTACAACATTGCAACAATGTACATTAATTAAAAATTCAGCATCACTAGCATGTCCATTATTGTCATTTTCATCCCTGCCAAACACCTGGTGCTAATGCTTGACATGGGAGAGCATCAAATATTTTATGTACTATAAATGTATAATGTACTTAAGGGCCACAGTGATTGGGGATATTATCATTAAGAAAACCTTTGTGAGTAAATAACTCATGTTAAGCAAGTTTGTTGCCAGAGGATTATGTTGAAATGCTTGTGAAAGCTAAAGTTAAAAAAAAAATAATAATAATTTCTCTTTTTCTTTCTTGCAGGTGAATGATGACACAAAGTTGACCAGTATCCCCCCACAAAGACTATATTAAAGTTATTCAACAAGCAATGGATATCAATTTTCATATAATATCATGGCTCATCTGTGAAACAGATGCAAGAGAAATGTACAGAGGCCGTATATCATGATTTTTTTTTATTTTATATTTTTTTTAATGTCCTTCAGCTCATTCTCAAGTCATGGCGACTGGATGAATGAATGCTCTGTAGGAAGATTGTTCTTGTGCAAGCATACGAAGGTCAGCTAGGGACTTCTCTGCTGTTATCTTGATAGTATCAAGCCATCGGGTTGTTGCTGGTCTTCCTCCTTCTCCAGTGATGGCTCTCTTCGTATGATGTGTCCAAACTGGGCAAGTTGTAACTTGGTGATCCTTGCTCCGAGTAACATGTCTTGCATGATTTGTTCCAAAATTGATTACTTTGTTCTTCATGCCATCCATGGTATTGAAAAAATCCTTCACCAGTAGCATATTTTTAAGACATTGAATTTTCTTCAGTCTTATTATTGATCGCAAATATCTGCCCAGACGCTGGTCTCATAAACGTCTATGGGGACCCGAATTTGGTGCTTTAACATGGTGGTAAAAGGGATAGGGGGATTAGAGCAGGCGCATTATACTTATCAGTCTCCCTCATGGCTATAACACTACTTCCGGGGACAATAATTAACCTCATGCATATGCACTGCTTCCCCCACCCACTGGCAATCCTGGCATCTCTGATTGGTTGCAGTCAGACAGCGCCCCCACCCTGTGTGACAGCATGTCTGACTGCAACCAATCACAGACACTGTGTGCATGTCTATATTGGTGTAAAAAAATAAATAAATAAAAACATTGGCATAGAGTCCCCCCATAATATAATACCCAGCACAGATAAAGCATGTGGCTACAGGCTGCAGCCCCATCTGTGTGCTTATCTTGGCTGTGTATCAAAATAAGAGGGACCGCATGGGGCTTTTTATTATTATTATTATTATTATTATTATTGTTATTTAAATAAATCATTTTAAAAAGTAGCATGCGGTCTCCCTCCAATTTTGATACCCAGTCAAGATAAAGCCGACAGCTGGGGCCTGGTATTCTCAGACTGGTGAGACCCATGGTTATTGGCCCCCAAAGCCTAAAAATAGCAGCCTGCAGCTAACCAGGATTGTTGCATTCATTAGATGTGACAATCCCAGAACTTTACCCAGCTCATCCCAATTGCTCTGGTGCAATGTCATTAAGCCCTAGATTAGTAATGGGAGACATCTATGAGATTCCCCATTACTAATCTGTAAGGGAAAAGAAATAATGCAAAAAAATCCTTTATTTGATCTGTGACGAAAAGTAACTTGACCTTAGGAGACCTCATTAAACTCAGGGACCTCATCTCAGGTGAGGTCAAGGAGTTCACAGACCTGCATTTCCTGGCAGAAAAACATGGGTTTTTTTTGTCAAGAGATGCAGATTTGGTGCTGAAATTTACACACCATATTCCTGCACCTAATCTGCATCTTCTGGCAATAAAATGCATCAACACGTAATGCAGTTTTGATGCAATAGTGATGCGATTTTTTGACAGGAGAGGCAGATTTGGTGCAGGAATATGGTGCATAAATTTCAGCACCAGATCTGCATCTCTTGGCAAAAAGATGCACAAAAATTGTTTTGACGCTGTTTCAGTGAGGTTTTCAGCCAGGAGATGCAAATTTGGTGCTGAAATGTCTGCACCAGATTTTTCCCCCAAATTTTCATCTTCTTGCAGAAAATCTCACCAAATTTTATATAATGGAGATAAGCAATTTGTATGTATTATTTTTAATCTCTGCTCTCTTCAAATAAATAGGAAACTTCATTGTTTTCTTTCAGGGATAAAAAATCAACTTGGACATTTGATGTGCAATTTTTGACCTACTGCTTAAATCAGATTTTAATGTTCAATGTAGTTCGTCAAAATTTTAAGGAATGTGTTTTTTTTCACATCACAATCTATTAAAAAATTAGAAATCTTTTCATCCTCACATTGACTGCTGAGTATTTTCTAGATCGCTACTTGCTGTCTTTTTATGAAATTTACATGTACATTAGCAGCAATAGAATAACTCAATCCCTATTTCATTGTATTAAAGCATCTAATGAGCGTGTGCAAAGGGGATTGTAAAGGGACAAGGCCAGATGTGACATTGCCTTTTTTGAGAGGTGGATTTTGTATCATTAGAGTTTTTTTATATCATTGTAATTCAATCCGTGATTATAAAGAAGATAATAAGTCTTCTGTTAAGAAAAAATAAATAAAACAGGAAGTGTTAAGGCCGCTTTACACACTACGATTTATCTGACAGTATGTCGTCGGGGTCACGGATTCCGTCATGCACATCTGGCATCGTTAGCGACGTCGTTGCGTGTGACACCTATGTGCGACGCCGAACGATCGCAAATAGGTTGAAATCGTTGATCGCTGACATATCGTTCAGTTTCAAAATATTGGTCGTCGTTTGTAACGCAGCAGACATATTGCTACGTTTGACACCCTGCCAACGACGAACAACATCCACACGACCGCCTTGGTCAAACAATATATCACTTATCGCTGTTGCGTCGTTGGTGAGATGTGTACGTGTGACCGCTAATAAACGACCTATGTGCGATCTCGGCAAATCGTAACTTCGATCTGGGCGTGTCACATCGCTACTGAGATCGTCAGATAAATCGCAGCATGTAACGCCGCCTTTAGTCTAAAATAGCCCCGCCAGCCGCTGTGAACATTGCAAGATTTCTATTTATTTTTTTAATAGTTTTCTGATATAAAAAAATAAAAAATACAAATCACAAAAAAAAGTGACATAAAGGGAGTTTGCCACCATGAAGATGCAGACCAATCTGTACACATCATGTTATATAGCAGAGAAGATTAATATAGAGTTTTTTAAGACACGACTCAGTATAACCTCTGTTTTTATCATTTAGAGGGTCCTGTCAGCAGTAAAAATGCTATTATCACATCCCCTGCACTGACTGAG
Source organism: Anomaloglossus baeobatrachus (assembly GCF_048569485.1). Taxonomy (NCBI): domain Eukaryota; kingdom Metazoa; phylum Chordata; class Amphibia; order Anura; family Aromobatidae; genus Anomaloglossus; species Anomaloglossus baeobatrachus. The sequence goes on along the minus strand of NC_134354.1, from coordinate 586,701,780 downwards.
AACCTCCACTAATGCTGAGTGGCTGTCAGTCAGTGCAGGGGGCGTGGTTACAGTCGCCCATCTCCATACACAGAGCAGTGACAGAAATCACGCCGCCCCCTTTATAACTGAAATCCAAACATTGCCAGGAGGAAAAATGTTAACTTGCTCCTGTCTGCAGGGTTTAAGGTGCAGACACTGGGCAAAAATCAAGCACTATTAACCTGCAGATTAACTCCATATCTGCAGGTTAATAGCGGTTTTACACGTGACAGGTTCCCATTAAACCTCTGCTATTTGTAGGATTTTTGGCCCAGTGGGCGGTCCTATCAGAGACTGACAGTTATCTTGGTACACACTCTTATTCAAAGAAAGCTGTCAGTCACAGATAGGACCGCCCACTGGACTGAAAATCCTACAAATAGCAGAAGTTTACATGATAATAACGCTATATATTAGGCCACATTCACATGTTGAGTATTTGGTGAGTTTTTTACCTCAGTATTTGTAGCCAAACCCAGAAGTGGGTGAATAATACAGAAGTAATGACGTGTTTCAATTATACTATTTTTCTGATTGTCCCACTCCTGGTTTTGGCTACAAATACTGAGGTAAAATAACTGCCCAAATACTCAATGTGCACATGGCGTAATAATAAGGAATCTTCTCTCAAAACAATATGTATGAACCTACTCAGCTCCCTATGCTGCATACCTTGGTGCCTGCAGATTAGGAAGCATTATATTGGCGATAGGTTCCCTCTAATAATAGGTCTATTACATCCCATTACATGACCAGGAACAGTATATGAAAACCATTAGGTATAATCCTGTAACTAGATAGAATATTTGTTGTTCTTGTATAACTTAGTAATAAAGCGATGCCTTTTATAACTAAACAGTAACATGATAATAGTGTACACTGGAGCACAAAGGCCTCTGCTTTAGTTTGTCAAAATGTATTACACATCACATAGACTTCATTAGCTAAGATGTTACCATGCTCTTTCTTACTCTAAATCACTTTATAGATTATGACATAAAAGATAGAAGTCCATTCTGAGCATTCTCCAGATTTCTCTGCTCATAACAACATTCATAAGACTATAGCAAGATGCTGGAGCAGCATGACCTCAAAAGTTACAGAAACTGTACATGCATCTATACTTATAAGGTATTTCTTTAGACATATTACTAATATGTCAGATATACAGTGTTTAAGATACAGAATATATGGTATATAAGTCTGTTCAGATATAAAGCAATAGAAGAGATTGGGCAATATCACAGGTCTGGGGAAGATACTGCTCTAATCATTGACAACAGCTATAGATATAAATAGGTAGATGATAGATAGATAGATAGATAACAGAGATAGATAGAAAGATAGATTGCAGATAAAAATAAATAAATTAGATAGATAATAGATATATAGATAAAGATAGAAGGATAGATAGGTAATAGATAGATAATAGATAGATACAGAGATAGATGGATGGATAGATAGATAGATAGATAGATAGATAAAGCTAGAAGGATAGATAGATAATAGATAGATAAATAGATAGATAGATAAATAGATAGATGGATGGATAGATAGATAGATAATAGATAGATATAGAGATAGATAGATAATAGATAGATAGATAATAGATAAATATAGATAGATAGATAGATAGATAGATAGATAGATAGATAGATATAGAGATAGATAGATAGCTATAGATAGCTAGATGCATAATAGATAGATAGATATAGAGATAGATAGATAGAGATAGCTAGATAATTAGATAGATAGATAGATAAATAGATAGATAGATAGATAGATAGATAGATAGATAGATAGATAGAATTAGATTAGTGAAAAATACTTAATAACTTGAAAACATTTGTTATAGATAGATAGAGAGAGAGAGAGAAAAATAAATTAGATACATACATAGATATAGAGATAAATAGATATAGAGATAGATAATAGATCGACAGATAATAGATATATAGATAAAGATAGAAGGATAGATAGATAGATAGATAGATAGATAGATAGATAGATAGATAGATAGATAGATAGATAGATAGATAGATAGATGGATGGATGGATGGATGGATGGATGGATGGATGGATGGATGGATAGATAGATAGATAGATAGATAGATAGATAGATAGATAGATAGATAGATAGATAGATAGATAGATAGATAGATGGAAATACTATGTAAGAACACTGAATCAAATAAAAAGGTTCTTTCTTCTGGCCTCAAAAAAGCATTACTGGCTCCATGACAGATACTAACAGAATCAATAGCAATCAATGCTTCTTTTTCTGGTATCACATGAAGCATGATTCTATAAAAAGCATGATCCAGTGCAGCACTAATACATGATAAGAGGGTTGTCTTGTTATCCTAGCTCAATTATCTCTTAAGTGCTTCTAGAAGTTGGAGGATGATTGAGAAACACCAGATTTTATGGGCTTTTCTACTTTAGGAATAACCACAGCAATGTTTAAAAAAAATACATTTCTGTGACTATTGTAGCCTGTCTACCAATAGAAGTGCCCCCTCCAGATACAACACTGGATCTCTGTACCTTCCCTTCTGAACTAGCTCTGACTCCACACAGGCTGCACAGTGGACTCAGCAGTTATGTATAGGCAGATGTGTTAATGTTGTCTAATTTTGTGGAATCATCAGGCAGGTTCACATTTCATTGCTGGCTGCCATGAACTGACATGCTGCAGCTGAGACTTCAATGTCCTCAAGACTGGAAAATCCACTTTCTGTGGGATATCATAATCTACTGGACATTTCCAGCAGTAACTAATATCGATTGACCAGTATTGAACTACATTGTACGTGTTTCCATTATAGACCATAATGAAATCACTGCAGCACTCTGTTCCAAAAGTAAAGTAGTAAGTTTAGAAAGTCTGATTATTTATATATATATATATATATATATATATATATATATATATATATATATATATATATATATGTATATATATATATATAAAAATATATATATATATATATATATATATATATATATATATATATATATCTATATATATATATATATATATATATACAGTATATACCATATACACACATGATGACAGTGAGTGAGCAGCTTTCATTATGCAGAATATTAATTATTCATTCTACATTATATAGCTGGGTACCCAAGAAAAAGATTACCCCAAAAAAGCTTAAAATGTACATTTTTTACCGATAGACAGTAAATCATACATGTGCTGTTGTAAACCACTACAAGTATTTTTATCTCATTTTTCTCAGTAAAAATAATTTTCATAGCTAAATGTTTTCGTCCTAAGTGCACCATTAACAATTTAATTATAGGGTATTTAAAATAGACATTTCCATCTAAAATCCAATCAGGAATCAACACTTTACCTGGAGGCATTAAATTATCATCTTGATTTTGCATTTGTAAACTGGCAGGGAAAGTGTGACTTCTGGATACTAAGAGGTCAAGTGCGACTGCTCAAATATTTTTCTTACAAAATGACGGATTTATTAGACAAATAAGGAGTCCGGCTGAAGAAAACCCCCAGTGATTGAATTCTGACGTTAAGTCAACAACAACTTCAACTACATCACTGCTCCAAGATTTAGTCATGATGGTAGAGATTACTGAACAAATAAGAGCCCGAAATGAATACAAATTTCCTGTGATCTGCCCCTGGCGCCTTCCTTGTGACATTCTCTCCCATATGCTACCCCCAGTCATATTGTATTCTAATTAAGAGATGGCCCTCATTTCTCAAGAAGTTAGACTGCCATATACTGCACGGGTAGATAGATAGATAGATAGATAGATAGATAGATAGATAGATAGATAGATAGATAGATAGATAGATAGATAGATAGATAGATTGATAGATAGATAGATAGATAGATAGATAGATAGATAGAGGCATAGATAGATAGATAGATGATAGATAGATAGATAGATAGATAGATAGATAGATAGATAGATAGATAGATAGATAGAGGGATAGATAGAAGGATAGATAGATAGATAGATAGATAGATAGATAGATAGAGGCATAGATAGATAGATGATAGATAGATAGATAGATAGATTGAGGCATAGATAGATAGATGATAGATAGATAGATAGATAGATAGATAGATAGATAGATAGATAGATAGATAGATAGATAGAGGCATAGATAGATAGATAGATAATGGATAGATAGATAATGGATAGATAGATAGAGGCATAGATAGATAGATAGATAGATAGATAATGGATAGATAGATAGATAGATAATGGATAGATAGACTTATAGAGATATGGATAGAGAGATAATAGATAGATAATGGATAGATAGATAGATAGATAGATAGATAGATAGATAGATAGATAGATAGATAGACTTATAGAGATAGAGGGATAGATGATAGATAGATAGATACATAGATAGATAGATAGATAGATAGATAGATAGATAGATAGATAGATAGATAGATGTTAGTTTCCCTCTCTGGCCGCACACCTTTCCCTGTAGAGGACATGTTCCTCCAGTATGTCCGCACACCTTTCCCTAGAGGACATGTTCCTCCAGTATGGCCGAACACCTTTCCCTGTAGAGGACATGTTCCTCCAGTATGGCCGCACACCTTTCCCTGTAGAGGACATGTTCCTCCAGTATGGCCGCACACCTTTCCCTAGAGGACATGTTCCTCCAGTATGGCCGAACACCTTTCCCTGTAGAGGACATGTTCCTCCAGTATGGCCGCACACCTTTCCCTGTAGAGGACATGTTCCTCCAGTATGGCCGCACACCTTTCCCTGTAGAGGACATGTTCCTCCAGTATGGCCGCACACCTTTCCCTAGAGGACATGTTCCTCCAGTATGGCCGCACACCTTTCCCTGTAGAGGACATGTTCCTCCAGTATGGCCGCACACCTTTCCCTAGAGGACATGTTCCTCCAGTATGGCCGCACACCTTTCCCTAGAGGACATGTTCCTCCAGTATGGCCGCAAACCTTTCCCTAGAGGACATGTTCCTCCAGTATGGCCGCACACCTTTCCCTAGAGGACATGTTCCTCCAGTATGGCCGCAAACCTTTCCCTAGAGGACATGTTCCT